>NC_056736.1:674676617-675336617 GCF_019279795.1 Protopterus annectens
TTGGATTGCAGTCTTACCTAGTGTTAGTTGCACCTGGAGAATTTCAGACGCATTGTGTTGGGCAACTAGCCTGATGGTGTGAATATCCTTGGTGAATATTGACACTCCTCCACCTTTAGTGTTTCAGTCCTGCTTTGGTGGCCAAAAAGTGTGGTAAGAGTTGTAGCCTGGTATGGCAGGGGTGCTCTCTGGAGCCTTGAACCAGGTCTCAGTTAGTGCACAGATATCGATTTTCTCCATTTTTAGGAGTGCCTCGAGAGAGTGCATTGTGAGGTTTAGACTTCTAGCATTGAGTAGCATTACGTTCAGATTTTGCATGCTTGTACCAGTTACGGTGGTGGTTTTGTCCTTTGAACTTTGCCTAAAAAAGGCACTATAGGGGTGGCAAGCGCCTTTGCCATTAAACTGAATCCCAGGGGCGACAGGTGCAGACCATCTCTGGCAAAGCATTGTCGTCTGTCAATCATGTCGTCCCAGGCAAACAGACACTGGATCCCCTTTGAATGACACCAGAAGCTTAGCCAATTGTTGAAGTCAATCATTTTGTCCTTATATTGTGGTATTCTGGGCGAAGGCAGGATGCTACTCAGGGCTAGGGTCATAACTGCCTGAGCCACATGATCCGAGAGCTCTTCCATGTCTCTTTTCATGTAGTCCAAGGAGGTACGTCTCAAGTCATTCACTCCAACATGGACAATGACAGAGTCATATTTGTACTTGTTGTGGAATGACTTGAGTGCATGTGTTATGTGGCGGATCCTGGCACCTGACAGGCAGCTGACTAATTTTTTCCTTGTTCAACCTGGTGAGAGGGACATCAGTGTGCCGGACTACAGAGTCACCTATGACTAAAGAGTTAGGTACGTTGTCTTGCCTTAGGGGCTGTTCCTGGGTGGCACACTGGAGTTGTGAACTATGTGACACTTTGGTTGTGATTGGTGTTTGTTTGCGTTTCAGCTTCAGAGGTCCTTGTTGCTTGGGCAGGTTAAAGTTAAGGGCCTCTGCATATGTGGATTTAGTGTTGCTATATGTGGGTGTTGGTGGTGTGGGTTTAGAAGGGCTATGTGTTGCTTGAGGTGTAGTGTGGGAGTTAACCTCCTCCTCTTGACTGTCTAGCACAATCTTGGGTGGAGAGAGCTTTGCTTCCATTTTGGCTATGTAAGTGTATCTCTCAGGTTGTAGTGTTGGGTGGTAGGAGGAGAGGGTTGTCTGTTTACATGAGGCAATTGCTGCATTGCCCCAGTATGCCCAGATTCACCAGGTGGACAGGAGAAATCACCGGAAGCGGACCCTTGGACATGCCTGGTTTGGTGCTTTTTTTTCTTTTTTGTTGTAAAAGTACAGGAGCTGTTTTCCCTTACCTTAGCAAGGTACTTTGCAATTATAGGCTGTTTAGTGCCTACTATTAATTTCTCCTTAACAATAAGAGAGTTGAGTGCTTGTATCAGTTTAAGGCTTCCTAGTGCTTTCCAGCAGGTATTACAGAAAGTGCTAGTCACAGGGATGCTTAAAGGCAAGATGAAAAAAAAATGCACACTGCAGTGTGCACTATAGAAGTTAGATGTGAAAGTAGGTAACTTAAGTTTTACCTGTTTAAAAAGTTAAGGTTTAGTGGAGAGTTACTGTTTGTAAAACAGCAAGATGGGTTGAAAGGGGTGGTCACTTTTGTATTCTGGTACTATGAAATACAGTAGGATGGCCAATAAATTTAAATAGTTGAAGGGGAGGGGTTTTTGATTTTGTGATTACTCACACAAGCCAGTGAAAGTAGAGAGGAAATGAGATACATGGTCAGATTAACATAAGAGGCAGGCAACTAGAAAGTCAGTGGTATTTAACAAGGCAACTATAACTCAGTGGGAGGGCGGGAAAAAAATTTCTGCCTGACTCAGAAGAGAGAGAGCACTGTGGTCCTTTTGAAGTTTTAATATACTGTTAAAGCAGAATGCAAGTAAAACACAAAACAAAGAAAAACTACAGTATTCAAAATATACAAAATACAAAAAATAAAAGCAAACTAACCTTTCCTTCACAGCAAAGTGTAGCAGAGTCTGGATGAGCCTTTCTGGTAAAGCTCTGAAATGTTTTATTTTACCCCTTAAATAGAAGGTTTAGTTCCTAGCTCCACCCCTCAGTTAACAAATGATTAACCTTAAGTGACCTCTTCTATCTTATGAATGAGTCCTTAATTGATCAGTTCTAATTAGAGCCTGACTCTGTCCTAATTTCTGTCCGACTCAGAAGAGAGAGAGAGCTGTGGTCTCTTTTGAAGTTTTGATATGCTGTTAAAGGGCCACTACGGGCAAATGATGAAGAAAACATATTTTTATCTTACCATGATTTACTACACCTCCCAAAGCTGCCTGCAGCAAAATAAGTACTCATTCCTAATTTTATTTTGTTTTTACTTGTCTGCCCTCATGGAGGCAGACATTATGATTCCTTTGGAAAGCTAAATCTGTCTCAATGCACAGACTGTGAGAACAAATAGCCCTACCATTTGTTGTCAGACTAGATTTCCATTCACTTAGAATAGACCACCTGAAAAAAAATGCCAAGTTTGAGAGTCTGCAGCAAATGTGTCATTGACTGGTATGTGCGGAGTTTTACAAATGTTGTTCCTATTGATGTACTACACATTCTCTGAAAGAAACTTGCAAAAGTGTCAACAAATTACTGAGATAAAAAAGACTTTTCACAAGGAGCAGTTTTGTAAGTTTCAATTCCTGGCCAAGTTACTCCTCCCATCTCCCCTCCTTCAGTGGGCTACAGTCTCACATTTCAGGCTTGGGTAGATTCAACTATTTTGTCAGCTTTGCATGACAACAGACATAAAAAAAAACACAGCCTGGTGTGCCACTAAAACTGTTCCCTTATATGTCTCTTCACTTCTGAATAGCATTTCCCCAGGAATAAAAGAAAAAAGAAAACGCACACACATCAGTCCAGACTTTGGGCCAATCTATCCATTTCTTATTGTGCGCAGTAAAACATTCAGTTTATAATGCGTTCCGGCGGCTGACATGGTTAGCTTTACACAGTTATCTTATATCAAAACCTGAACTTAATGGTATTCAGTGCCAAGCTTTACAACAGTTCTCAGTTTCGTAACTCTGATGTGACCCAGTACTTTGTCAATATACTGTAAATACATAGATTAATACAAATATTTGTGCACATATGACATGTACAATACACACCATCATTAAAACAAGATAAATGCAATATAAATCATATCAATATAGATATGATTTCTAGTTTATGACCCTGTTTGTCTATGGAAACTTCTTTTTGAATTTATGTTCAAGCAGTTGTATATTTGTTGTATATTATCTTGTTTAACTGTTTCTCAATATTCTAATCACTGTGTATGCTGCATCAATTGTAAAACTCTGATTTAACTCCTTGTATATTTTCTATGCTCTTTGTACAAAATAGCTATGTTTGTATAATTTATTTTTATTATTTTTTATAATTGTTTACTATGCATCTGGAGCTTTTCTCCCCCAGCCTCTGCTGAAAATGAGCATCTTGTGTCCAGTCGGACTAACCTGGTAAACAAATGGAAAATAAATAAAAAATAAAATATACCAAGAAAATCAATCAATATTCCAAGAAAAATCCAAAACTTAAGAAAAAAAACACAGAAGGAAGGAAAATGTTTCCTTGATGCTGTCATGAAAATCCCACTCACTTACTCAGATATTATGGGCAAACATATATATATTATAACATATATATTAGGGAAAACAACGTACCCAACACAATAGTCATAGGTGAATCTATAGTCAGGCACACGGATGTCCCACTTACCAGGCTAAACAAGGAGAAGGTTACTGTCAGCTGCCTGTCAGGTGCCAGGATCTGCCACATAACCCATGCACTCAGGTCACTCCACAACCAAGTACAAATATGACTCTGTCATTGCCATGTTGGTGTGAATGACCTGAGACATACCTCCCTGGACTACATGAAAAGAGACATGAAGAGCTCTCCGATCTTGTAGCCCAGGGAGGTATGACCCTAGCCCTGAGTAGCATTCTGCCATCGCCCAGAATGATACCGCAGTACAAGGACAAAATGATTAACTTCAACAATTGGTTAAGCTTCTGGTGTCATTTTAAGAGGATCCAGTATCTGCCTGGGACGACATGGTCGACAGACCATAATGCTTTGCCAGAGATGGCCTGCACCTGTCGCCCATGGGATTCCGGATACTGGCTAAGGCTCTTGCTGCCCCTATAGTGCCTTTTTTAGACAAGTTTCAAATGTAACAGGAACAGGCAAGCAAAAATTGAGGGTAATGCTACTCAATGCTAGAAGTCTAAATCTCAAAATGCACTCACTCAAGGCACTCCTTAAAATGGAGAACATAAATACCTGTGCAGTGACTGAGACCTGGTTCAAGGCTCCAAAGAGCACCCCTGCACAACCAGGCTATAACTCATACCACACTTTTTGGCCACGTAACCTGGACAGAAACACCAAAGGCGGGGGTGTGCCCATATTCATTAAGGATATCCACACCTCCAGGCTAGTTGCTCAGCATAATGCATCAGAGGTTATCCAAGTGCAACTAACTCTGGGCAAAACTGCAATCCAAATTGTAGCTTGCTACACATCAACAATCATGCTCCCGGATTCCCACTCCTCTTTTCTTGATATACTGGAAAATATTAGGGTTCAAACACCCTAATAATGGGCAATTTCAACTACCCCACCATTAACTGGGAAAACTACTCGTGTACCAACTCCTTCGCTCAACGCTTTCTGGAATTCATAAATTCCAGTGCCCTGGATCAACTTATCCACACCCCCACCAAGGGCAACAGTATCCTAGACCTAGTCATTACCAACATGAATGACCGGTGTTCCACACCGGAAGTCAACTCCTTGTTGGTCAGATCAGACCATAAGCTAATCACCCTAGATATCCACATCCTGCCCCCACCCCACATTAAGGAAACCACAGTAAAAAATTATTCCATAGCTAACTTCATGCTTCTTAAGACAGAAGTGGTGAACTTCATGACACCCATGCAGATGGCCAATACAGTTACTGCTGAATCCTACACAAATGGACACTCTAAGCACTTACATGAGTGCATGGATCGTGCTATCCCAAACAGAGCCAAGAAGCTATCCTCCAAAAAAAGGAAGCCAATCTGGTGGTCCCCTGCCATAAACAAACTGTACAACAGAAGGAAGAACCTGTTGCAAAAGAGAGTAAAATCCCATGAGTGGTGGAGCTCCCTGGTCAGCCTCAGTAAGACGCTGAGATCCCTTATAAGAGCATCCAAAGCTAGCTATGAAAATAAAATCACCACTGATTCTAAGGACAACCACAAAGCATTCTATACCTATGTCAAGAATCTCAATGGCACCCAGATCTGCTCTGAGTTACAGCATAACTGCATGAAAATTACAGAACCAACTAATATTGCCAACATTCTGGCTGATAGGTTCAGTGCTAACTTTACCACCCTCTCACACCATAAAGGGCCCACATCTATACAGGAAGAATGCACAGTCCCTGTAATCACAACTACACAGGTAAAAGCTGCACTCTCTAAAGCCAAAAACACAGCATCCATGGGACTGGACAACATCCCAGGCTGCGTTTTACATGAACTTCAGAACAAACTGGCTCCCCACCTAAGCACCATGTTCAATCATAGCCTCACATCAGGCTGTGCCCACTGAATGGCATACAGCAACAGTTATCCCACTCCACAAAGGGGGAGCCACCACTGATCCTGGGAACTATCGTCCTATTAGCCTGATGAGCTTGGTCTGCAAGGCCATGGAACGTATAGGTTCATAGGTAGGTTCTAGGCTATCGGCCCTGGGGCCTATACAAGCCCAGCCAAAAAGGTACCCTGGCTATTACCACCCAAGAAAATTATTTTCCTGTGCCACTGTCGAGCAGAGCCACAGAGGTGATCCCCGGGGTGAATTTCCTATTTCCCATCCAATCATCAAAATTTTTCTTGAAGAGTGCTAATGAAGAGCTTTGTTTGATATAGATAGGTAGTTTATTCCAGAGTATGGGAAGTCTCTGGGACAGGAATCTATCCCTCCGGCATGTTCTGTTTATTATGGTGACAAGGTTTAGGTCCCTAGAGCGTGTAGCTCGGAGGGATTGGGATTTCTTTAAGTGGAACATGTCCAAAAGCTCTGAGTTTCACATAGCTTTGTATGTTAGGCAGAGATCACCTCTGAGTAGGCGATATGCAACGAAGTAAAGCTGGAGTTTTTTTGAGACAGTCTGCGTAGGGCATCTGTTTGAGGCCGGTAATCCTCTTTGTGAGGTATTTCTGTGGCCTTTCCACTTGATGTAGATGTCTTGTGAGGTACATACCAAAAGTGGCGTTGTACTCTATAATGGGTCTAATGAGTGATGAGTAGAGGAGAACAATGACCTCTTTTTCTGGATGAGAAGCCTTTTGTGATGAGGTGTGCCATGTAGAAGGACTTCCCAACTACTGTGGCGATGTGATCAAAGGAGAGAATACTGTCCACCTGTGTCCCAAGGTCTCTTATCGCACTTTTGGTGTTAAGTATACTACCGCCTATGTTGTAGTTCATGGGTACAGAGTTTTTACCAAAGGGGATGACAATGCACTTTTTGGCATTGAGCTGGAGGCCATGGCTTACCAGGAATCTGTCTCAGTGAGGCCCTTTTGTAAAAAAAAAAAAAAAAACAACTCTGTACCCGTGAGCTACCACATAGGTGGTAGTCTACTTAACACCGAATGTGTGATGAGACCTTGGGACCCAGGTGGACAGTAGTCTCTGCTTTGATAATCACATCGCCACAGTAGTCAGGAAGTCCTTCTACGTGGCACACCATCACAAAAGGGCTCTCAACCAGGAAAAAAAGAGGTCATTGTTCCCCTTTACTTGACACTCATTAGACCCCTTATAGAGTACAAAGCCCCTTTTGGAATGTACCTCAAGACATATGCGGCAGCTGGAAAGGCTGCAGAAGTACCTCACAAAGAGGATTACTGGCCTCAAACAGATGCCCTACACTGACCATCTAAAAAAACTCCAGCTTTACTCCGTAGCATATCGCCTATTCCGAGGTGATTTCTGCCTAACATATAAAGCTATGTCAAACTCAGAGCTGTTGGACGTGCTACACCTAAAGAAATCCCAATCCCTCTGAGCTACACGCTCTAGGACCTAAACCTTGTCACCACAATAAACAGGACATGCTGAAGAGATAGATTCCTGCCACAGAGACTTCCCATACTCTGGAACAAACTACCCATCTATGTCGAGCAAAGTTCCTCATTAGCACTTTTCAAGAAAAATCTTTGAGTGGATGGGAGATAGGAAAATATACCCCAGGAATCACTTCTGTGGCTCTGCTCGACAGTGGCACTTGAAAATAACTTTCTTGGGTGGCATAAGCCAGGTAAACTTGCTGGCTAGGCTTACTTAGGCCCTTAGGCCGATAGCCTAGTACCTACCTATGAACCTATTATTAGACTAAATACAATATTATGTAGCATTGAAATGTGCTGACATAGGGTGACAGCTCATTATTTACCCATAAAGCAAATGTCAGAGTGGAAAAGTTCAAATAGTGGATAAAGAGGAGGAGGGGAAGAGAAGAAAGAGTGAGAAAAAGTACTTGTTAGAAGTAATAATTAAGGTAGATATGGGAGGTAGGAGAAAAAATGAATAAATGCAACATTACAAGCAAGAGAAACGAAACCAAGGAAAAGAAGAAATAACATGGACAACAAGATTTACTTTGTGTGTTTGTGCGTGTGGTGTAAAAGAACTATAAAGCAAATCTGCACTGATACCTGCTTGCTGCCCTGCTGAGGGGGACACTTGTGCAAGTGCAGTGGACTGGCTCCAGTAGGAAGGGATGGCAGCATAACTCTCAACATTATATAACAAGAAATCTGGACAAGGCCATAAATAATAGGGGACAAAGGCCCAAAAATGGGACAATTTATAAATATTGCACTTACAAACTTAGAAAGTTGATAAACAGGTTTTGCATTGGAGTGAATTTTCTTAAGGATATGAAGTCTGAAAATCAAATGCATATCAACTTTCTGACTTCAGTGTTCAATGATTTGCCAGTGATTTGACAGAAAACTGGAATTTTATGAAAAATAGACGAAAAATCTTTACTTCCTGCAAAAATC
Source organism: Protopterus annectens (assembly GCF_019279795.1). Classification (NCBI taxonomy): domain Eukaryota; kingdom Metazoa; phylum Chordata; order Ceratodontiformes; family Protopteridae; genus Protopterus; species Protopterus annectens. The sequence continues at coordinate 674,684,789 of NC_056736.1, forward strand.
TGTACTGCTGAGAGATATGGATGGGAGTCTTGAACCAACACCCATCAATCATTTTCATTTGTTTGCCAAAGCCATTACAGCAGTGTTTTGCAGAGAGGTGGGAAAAGCCTTAAATTTGACTGGTATGTTGTGTGGGTGTGGGAAGCTGTGTTTGTGGAAGGTGGAGGTGTGCCTTTAAGTGTGTTGCAAATGTTATGGATTATGAAATTGAGAGATTAAGAGTAAAATTGTGCTCAGTGAAGTCCCTAGCAATTTCATCACTGCTTAATTCAGACATATACATTCCCCTGTGTTTGTCAGTACTATGTTTGAGGACATTGTTTTGGAGTGTAGTTTCACTGCTATAGCTGCTGCTACTCTTTCAATGAAAGTATCTGGTTTGGAAGTTTTCTCCAGGAGTCTGTTGCTGAGAGGATGACAGACATGCTACAGGTATACAACTAAGACAAACTAGATAAAGCAATAGTAAGAAAAAGTACTAGGTCACGTCAGAGGCTTGGGATGTCATTGTTAAGAAACTGAGAACTGTTGTAAAATGTATCATTAAATACCATAAGTTCAGGTTATACTATAAGAGAATAACTATGTAAAGATAACCATGTCAGCAGCCAAAATGCATTACAAACAAGCTGAATATTTTACTGTGCACATTTTAAAAAATGGATAGACTGGCCTAAACTCTGGACAGATGCGTTTGCTTTTTTTTTTTTTTTTTTTTATTCCTGGGAAATGCTATTCAGAAGTGAAGAGGCATAGAGACATACATGGGAACAGATTTAGTGGCACACCAGGCTGTGATTTTTTTTTTTTTTTTTTTTTTTTGTCTATTGTCAAGCAAAGCTGACTAAATAGCTGAATCTAGTAAAGCTGGAAATGTGAGACTGTAGCCCACTGAAGGAAGGGAGATGGGAGGAGTAACCTGGCCAGGAACTGAAACTTGCAAAACTGCTCCTTGTGAAGAGTCTTTTTTATCTCAGTAATTTGTTGACACTTTTGAAAGTTTCTTTCAAAGAATGTGTAGTACCATCAGTAGGAACAACATATGTAAAACTCAGCGCATACTAGTCAATGACACATGAGCTGCAGACTCTCAAACTTGGCAGTTTTTTTTTCAGGTGTTCCATTCTAAGTGAATGGAAGTCTAGTCTGACAACAAATGGTAGGGCTATTTGTTCTCAGTCTGTGCATTATGGGACAGATTTAGCTTTCCAAAGGAATCACAATGTCTGCCCCCATGAGGGCAGACAAGAGTAAAAACAAAATAAAATTAGGAATGAGTACTTATTTTGCTGCAAACAGCTTTGGGAGGTGTAGTAAATCATGGCAAGTTAAAAAATATATGTTTTCTTCATCATTTGCCCGTAGTCGTCTTTTAAAGCAGAATGCAAGTAAAACACAAGGTAAAGAAAAACTACAGTATTTAAAATATACAAAATACAAAAAATAAAAGCAAACTAACCTTTCCTTCACAGCAAAGTGTAGCAGAGTCTGGATGAGCCTTTCTGGTGTATATACACACACACACACACACACACACACACACACACACACACGTATATATATATATATATATATATATATATATATATATATATATATATATATATATATATACACACACACATACACACACACACACACACACACACACACACACAGGTAGATAAGAAATTATACCACAGATTTTCAATAAAAATATTTTTTGAGAGGAAGCAGTCCGCCAAAAAGGGTCTTTTCTATTAGGCAAGAAGATTTTGACTGATTGTTGCTCCTCTGGAGCCAGAGAGATGCTTCGCCTTGAGGTGGCAGAAAAATACTGAAGACTTATATCACTCTGGATTCTGATATAATTCTCTCCAAAAAGGATGCAGCCTATCAGCAGCCACAGTGAGTGAGATGGAGAGGAGGGAAGGGAGTTCAGGCTTTGACAAGATGTATGGGTGTTGTGCCCTCGACAAGACACACCTTCAGGTAGGGGCATTGTGCCCACCTTATGTACTCTCTCAGACAAGACACTTCAAAATATGAAGAAAGAACAGGTGCTCTGTTGACTGATCTCATAAAAAAATTAATGACTTAGTAGCCCACTTCCTTCTGTTATAATTCCCTACATACAACAGGCATCAGTATACAATTTGTACAGTTGTTTAAATCCTGATTTTTTGAGAGAATTTAAAGTAGAAATAGATCAATATTTCACCATCTGCTCCTGTACTTAAAGGGTCACTCAGGAAATCAGTCCTCTCCCCCTGTTCTCCTTATTCAGTATCAAGTCAATGCACTGTAAACTTTAAAACTATCCTATAAAAAGATTTGACAACATAAAGAGTTGCCACAGTAACAAACAGATGTACCATTAACCACAACAATCAAATATCTAATAAAAACTGTACATTACTTATTTTTACAGTTATGGAGCTCATCATAGATGAATCCTGAGCTGAATTATTGCCTTTGACTCTTCAATGCCCTCCTTGTTAATCCTATTATACTGTCAGTGTATGCAAACGCTATCTATCACAGTCTATGCAGAATCCCATCTGAATGTATTGAAAGCTTTCTCTATATACAATACCCACCAACATCAGTCTTAAACTTGGCTTTACTCTAGATCATTGTTTTATTAATACTATCAAATGTTTCCCTATCCTCCAAAAAATTACACTGATCAATATTTACCAACTTTAATAACACTTTTACATTCTCTTAGCTAGCATAAACACTTTCTAATTTTAGTTAGAAATTGAAATGGGCCTAAATGAGGCCAGCTATGACGGATCTTTACCCTTCATGGGATGGGTAACAAGTACCACGGCTTTCTTGTAAGATATTGGGACTCCCTCCTCCTCTTTTTTCAAGAATACTGTTAAAGCTTTACAGACCTTTCACTTTCTTGCCTCCTCACTTCCAAATTTCCAAAGGAGTACCATCTGTTCCTGGAAATATCCCTGCCGATTTACACCACCATTTTTATCTCATCCCTTCCAACATTAGTTATTAACAGTTAAGCCTCATCTTAAGGCATAATTAAATCTTTCATAATATTTTGATTTGTACCCTTTTCTTAAGTTTCCCCAGTCCTTTGTTTTCCACAGATTTTAATAACATTTCTGAAATATCTCCAATACCTCTACAGTATTCTTGGTAATTTTTCTTCTCGCAGGCTCCCCAAGTCTCTCATCTAGGTCCTGAGACACATTCTCACTACTGCAAGTCAAGCTCCACTACCCACCCACAAAAAAATATTTCCAGATGAAAGCTTATTTCTCCCCATATTTTTCTAAGCTCCATAATAAGAGGTTTTGGAAGAACATGAGTATGTGCCAGAATTAGAAGTTATGTACCTACCATAACGTTCCATGTTAGTTGTCTTCTCTCGCCTTCTTTCTTGCTGGATGGGTTCGGAGCCGATCCTCGGCTCAGACTCGGCACTTGCTAAGCTCGAGAGCTAATTTTACCAGCTCGAGGCAACCCTATATCCCATGATGCAAGGCAGAGACTACCCAGATCTCGTTTGGTAGCTAAAGAAATAGCAATATTTTCTTCCAACTGAAGAGGAGGAAGAAAAATAACAATACTAAATAACATCATAACCCTCTAGAAAGGATCAACGTAATCTAGTGACACTAGAAGTTGAACAGCTAGAAAAAGGTAATAACCTCTTAATAGAAGATGCATAATCTTCCAGGTCTGACCAGGCTAGGGGGATGGAGGGCGGGATGCAAGAAAGAAGGCGAGAGAAGACAACTACCATGGAACGTTATGGTAGGTACATAACTTCTAAATGTTAAGTTGTCAATCTCGCCTTCATTCTTGCTGGATGGGACCGCGTCCCTAGCACCTCTATCCTGGGTGGCTCAATGGAACAGACTCTTGAGAACGATGGAACCAAAATTCGCTCTGTCTCTGGAGGCCAAATCTAATTTGTAATGTGAAACAAAGGTATGAGGAGAGGCCCATGTGGCTGCTGCACAAATAGTGTCTCTATTGGAACTCTAGCTTGAAAAGCTGTAGATGTAGCTAGAGCTCTGGTAGAATGGGCTTTTGGGTTAGAAATCAACTCTTTGCCTCTGAGTTGATAAATGTAAGTGATCACAGAAGACAGCCATCTAGATAAAGTTACCTTAGAAACTGGAAGGCCTTTCCTGTTCTCTGCATAGGATAGAAACAGTTGATCAGATTTCCTAAAAATTTTAGTCTTGTCCAGATAATATCTGAGCTGGCGGTGAACATCGAGATAATGTAACTTTTGTTCCGCTCTATCAGAATAATTCGGGAAAAATACTGGAAGATCAATGGATTGATTTAGGTTAGTCTGCGATGCCACCTTTGGTAAGAAAGACGGATTAGTCCTCAGAGATACCCTGTCTTTGTGGAATATTAGATAGGGAGGGCGAATACAGAGAGCATGAAGCTCAGATACTCTCCTGGCAGAAGTAATGGCAACTAGAAAAAGTGTCTTCCAAGAAAGCAATTTCAAAGAACAGGCAGCTGCAGGTTCGAACGGGGGAAGAATCGAGGATTTTAAAATTAAATTTAGATCCCACTGTGGTGGGGGGTCTCTAATCGGAGGTTTCAATAAAAAGATACCTCGAAGAAATGCCTTGCAAAGTTTATGTGACATAATGGTGTGGTCCAAAAAGCCTATATGAAAATTTGAAATGGCTGCCAGTTGAACTTTCACTGTGGAAGAAGAGGATCCTGAATGAAAAATGTCAGCTAGGAAGTCCAATACCGAATGAGTTGGTGCAGTATAGGGTCTATGTTCCTAGCTTTTGCCCAGAAAGAGAAACGTCGCCATTTACTAGTGTAAATCTTTCTGGTAGAAGATTTTAGGGAAGCTACTATGATATCCCGTACAGGATTAGAAATCATAGGAAGCCTGGCTAAGAATGGAAGTGCAGCAACCAAGCAGTGAGGTTGAGAGAAGGTATGGATTGGTGCAGTTGACCCGACTGGTGGGTCAGATCTGGAACCGGGTCCAAATGCCATGGCTGTACCAAGAGGTAATGATGTAGGAACGGAAACCATATCTGTCGAGGCCAATAAGGGGCAATGAGAATCAACTTGGCTCTCAAGGCGGTTGCTTTCTGAATTAGCTGAGGTATCAGCGGAAAAGGGGGAAGGGCATAAAGAAGTCCCCGGGGCCAATCTTGGGTTAGAGCGTCTCTGGGGGGATGGCCTGGAAGGGGGAAGAGAGAAAAGTCTGGGCATTTGCTGTTTTGAGGTGTAGCGAAAAGGTCACAGCAAGGAAGGCCCCACTTCTGAAAAATCTCTTCCGTCACTGACTGAGAGACCACTTGTGAGGCATGAGAATAGCTCTGCTCAATCTGTCCGCTATGATGTTGGACTTCCCGGGGATGTGCGTTGCTATCAGAAACCGGTGAGAGGAGATTGCCCATTGCCAAAGTCTGAGAGCCTCTCGACACAGTGGATAGGACTTGGTTCCGCCCTGTTTGTTTATATACCACACTACGGACATATTGTCCGTTTGGACTGCAATAGTTCCCAGGGGAAGAGAGTCGTTGAGGGCTTGCAACGTTAAAAGCACTGCTCTCATCTCCAGAACATTTATGTGCAGATGGTACTCGAAAGGTTGCCAAGTGCCATGGACCATTCTGCCCTGATAATGCCCCCCTACACACACCCGATCAGGGAGGCGTCCGATGTAACCGTGGCAACCGGGGCAAGAGGAACAAATGGTCTGCCTTGATGGATTTGAGGGGACGATATCCACCAAGTCAAATGTCTTTTGCAAGTTGGAGTTACTATGATCTCGTGACGCATGGGAAGTTGTTGAAAAGACCATTGGGTGAATAGCATCCATTGTAGAAGACGCATGTAAAAGCGGGAGAGGGGAAGAAGTGTTATGGCGGCTGCCATAAGACCCAGTACCTTCAGAGCAAATCTGGCCTGAATTTTGTTGCTGAGAAGAATCATCTGGACGTGTCTTTGAATGTCCAAGATCCTTTAGTCTGTTAACTTTGCTGAAAGTTGTACGGTGTCCAATCTTGCGCCTATAAAAGTAATAAATTGACAAGGCAGATTTTTCGAAATTTATAGAAATTCCTAGCCCTCTGCAAGTGTGAATGGTGTAATTTCTGGCTTGGAGAAGCTGATGCCTGGTGGTGGCAGTGAGGAGCCAGTCGTCTAGATATGGAAACACCTGGAATCCTTGACATCTCAGGTGAGCCGTAACCACTGCCATGCATTTGGTGAACACTCTGGGGGCTGTAGTGAGTCCAAAGGGCAGGGCTCTGAATTGGAAGTGACTGGTCCCCAGCCGAAAGCGGAGAAATCTTCTGGAGCATCTGTGAATTTTTATGTGATAGTACGCATCCTGAAGATCTATCGAGCACATTCAATTGTCCTTGCCCAGAAAGGGCAGAATGGACTGAAGCGTGACCTTCCGGAATCTTGATTTCTTTACAAACTTGTTGAGTTTGCTCAGATCTAATATTGGTCTCCAGTCCCCTGTCTTTTTTGGAACTAAAAAGAACCTTGAGTAGATTCCGGATCCTATTTGGTCTGCTGGAACTGGCTGGATGGCTCTTTTTATTAGCAGTTTTGATATTTCTAGTACTGCTAGTTCCCTTAGACCAGGTGGAACGTCTGGAAGGGTTCCCTTTTGTTGAACTGGGGTTTGAATAAAGGGAATTTTGTAACCCTCGGATATAATTGACTGTACCCATTTGTTTTGAGAAAGGGAAAGCCAGGCTATTGGGTACAGCGATAATTTTCCCCCGACTGCCTCCGAAGGCGGACAATCGGGCAACATCTCAGGGATGCTGAAGGGTTTGTCAGAAAGAGGCTCTCTGCTACCCTGATTCTGTGGACCACCTCTGCCCCTACGGCGGCGTCTATTATTGTTACCCCCTCTTCCTCTGGGGGTAAACTGACTTAGTGCGTCAGGCGTGACTCTGAGATTTGCGGAACCACATTTTCCCTCCCTTCTGTCCTTTGGGGTAAGGTCTAGAAGGGGTGGAGAAACGGACTCCTACAGCAAAAAGAGTCTTGCCATCTTGTTCGCATCTAGTCAAAGTGTCTGTCACTTGAGGTCCGAACACGGTCAAGCCATCAAAGGGGGAGTTTGTGAAGGACGCCTTGAAGGGGTCTGCAAAATTATAAAGCCGCATCCAGGACTGACGCCTTAAAGCCACTCCTGTGCCTGCGGCCCTACTCACTCCATCGGCTGCATAAGAAATGAGCGGCATGGAGTTAGCAATGGAGTTAAGGATTCCTAGCTGTGAGTTAATCTTATCCCGAGACCCAGCAGCTGACGGATCCTGTAAAACTTCTCCCAACTCTTTAAGAACATCTCTTTGAAGGCGGGTGAAGTGGCATAAGTAGTTCAGCGATCTCATGGCAAAAGTCGCTGAAGAAAATATCCGCTTACCGTATCTGTCCATAGTCCTAGAATCCTTATTAGGAGGATGGACAGGTACTGAAGGATCAGCTAATTCCTTCTTGGTGGCAGCAGTCACCACCATGGCATCAACTGGGACACCCTTTGTTAAATATTGTCTATCTTGTGGGGCCGTAATAAATTTTGAAGGCCTCCTAGGGATAGGTTCCACCGAATCCGGAGCCATCCACGCCTTCCGAGCCACTACCTCCATGAGAGGGTCGAAAGGCGGAGACACCCAGGAGGTGGAGGGTCGAGATCCGAACGCCTCCAGGTATACTGACTCGTCCTCGGAAGGATTAAGGGAGGGCCAGTTCCCCCTCTGCTTAAGGATTTCAAGGATGTCTGAAAATGAGACATCCTCAGAGGAGGACCTTGGGGATCCCTCCGACTCATCTAAGTCAGTATCTGATGTAGTAGACTCAGGGGAGTCTAGATGTTTCCTCTTACGCGGGGGTTCCCCTGACGGATCAGGAGAAGCCTCAGAAGAGGAAGATATTCCCAATGGGGAAACCTGAGGCGTTGGATCTCTGGGTCCGGGAGCAAGAGAGTGGGAAGAGATGTCAGCAGGCACTGTAGTGGGAGGAGCTGATGGAACTGTCCGTTGACTAAGCCCAGGGGCTAGTACACTCCTCATCACCTCGAAGGCTCCCCCGTCAGAGAGACCAGAAAGTTCCCGCTCCGAAGAGATAGGAACCCCAGGCCTCAACGAGAAGGAAGGCTCCGAGGCAGATGTCGGGGGCCGAGCTCACCAACGCCGAAGCTCCGAGATAGAGAACGGGGTCGGACAAGGTCCGATGCCACTCGCCCCCTCGGAGCCAACGAGAGAGACCAGACGCCCGGATCCCTCCAATGAAGGTCTCAAGGAGGAAATCGGAGCAGAGGATGATGGAGCCGAAAGGGGCTCCGAGCTCTGTAAGAGAGTCGAAGGAGGAATGTTTGGTGGATGTGAAATAGCTACCGTCTGTTGAGATGGGCTATGGAAGTATTTGGGACAATGCCTGAGACTTTAATAGTCTACTCACCACTCTTTCGAGGTCGTGATCAGACAGCCTGGATGACCGAAAAGAACGGCTCCGATGGCTCCGCTCCGAGAGCAAGGGTGATCTCGCAGCCGAATGTATAGATTCCACTGAAGGGGATCGAGATCTCTTGTTTGAGATCGATGGAGCCAACGGAGCCAAAGATACGTCGGCTCCAGCCGGAGCTGACACAGTGTCTGGATTTGACAGTATCGGTGCCGGATGGAGCCGATACTGAGACTGGTAAGGTGGAAGGATCGGCTCCAGCCGGAGCCGATCTCGAACCTGGTGAGGATGAACCCAAAGCCGACGGCTTGGAAGTCTGAGCTGAAGGCTTAACAGGTTTCGAGGGCTTCCCCGGCGCCGACTTAGTCGGGGAGCTCTCGGGCTTTAATAAGCCCCTTAATATCAGCTTATTTTTCGCTCCTGCAGGACTCTTGGGCTGAAAGCATGACAGATAGCACAAGAGTCCTGCAGGTGCGAAGGTCCCAGGCAATAAACACAAGAAGTGCGACCGTCTGTCAGAGACATCTTCTGACAGCACGAGTCACACTTCTTGAAGCCTGAGACCTTAGTGTCCTTCGACATAACTGTGTCGAGGAAACACAATAGTAATACACGCACACAAAAACACTCAGTCCAACAATTTAAAATAAACAGGGATAACACACAGTCATACACAAACAATCCCCTACAGGAAAAAATTTAGGGAGGGGAAGGCCTAACTAGGGAAAAGGGAATAAATTACTCGGGGGGGGGGGGAGACAATGACGGGAATAGGGCTAAAGTAAGTCGTTAGGTTAACAAAACACAAATATATATATAAATTTAAAGGGGGGTAGACGAAAAGTCTCAAAAATTGTTCACTTACCTAGAGCTGGTAAAAAAAGGCACCTCGTTAGCGAAGCGGCAAACGAGATCTGGGTAGTCTCCGCCTTGCATCATGGGATATAGGGTTGCCTCGAGCTGGTAAAATTAGCTCTCGAGCTTAGCAAGCGCCGAGTCGGAGCCGAGGAAGGGTTGTACTTCATAAGAATGCTCTGCACAGCTTATGGGACATATTAGACCCAAACTCTCCCACATGAAAATTGGAGATGGCAGCCAGTTGTATCGTAATAGTTGCAGCTGCCCCTCGTTTGAAAGTTTCGGCCAGGAAGTCAAGAATCTTGTGAACAGGAGCAGTGAAGGGATCAATATCATTTACTCTTTGCCCAATAAGAGAACCTCTTCCATTTGATAGTATAAATCTTCCTGGTAGTGGGCTTGTGAGAGGACAACAGGATGTGTTGTACTGCCGGGTAAATGTTGGGGAGCCTGGCTAAGACTGGAAGTGGAGAAACCAAGCAGTCCGCTTGAGAGTTTGGAGGGAGGGATGGAGCACGCCCGAATGATGCATTAGGAGGTCCAGAACTGGGTCCAGTAGCCAAGTCTCCACTTGTAGATGATGGAGGAGAAACTGAAACCATATCTAACGAGGCCATTAAGGAGCAATGAGGATGAGTGTGCAACCCAGCGACTTTGCTTCTTGAAGTATCCTTGGGATTAGAAGAAAAGGTTGAAAAGCATTAAGTACTCCCGGAGGCCAATTATGAACAAGTACATCTCTGGGTGATTGTCCCGGTGGGGGGACTAAGGCAAAGCAGCTGCTGCATTTGTTGTTGAGGGGAGTGGCAAAAAGAGTGCAGCATGGCTGGCCCCATTTGCGAAAAATCAAGTCCGCAACTTCTTGCTTCAAGGACCACTTGTGAGGCATGAGGATAGCCCTGCTGAGCCTGTCCATTATCACTCACATTGGGTTTCCTGGGAATGTGTGTCTCAATGAAAAACTTTGGGAAGACATCACCCATTGCCATACTCGAAGCGCCTCCCAACACAAGGGTTAAGATCTGGTCCCGCCCTACTTGTTGATGTACCAACCAATTAACATATTGTCTGTCTGAATTGCAATGGTTCCGGGAGGTAGACAGTCTTGAAGTGCTTCCAATGCCAGAAGCACTGCTCTCATCTCTAGACACTAATGTGCAAGTGGTACTCTTGAGGTTGCCACATTCCTTGGATAGTCTTTCCTAGATAATGCCCCCACCCTATCTGGGAGGCGTCTGTGGTCACTGTGGCTACACGATGGGGGTCTAAAAAAGTCTGCCCAGAGTCAGCTGGGGGGAGACAAGCCACCATACCAAGTCCTTTTTGCAAGATTCCGTGATCGATATCATGTGCGACATTGGTAAATCCTGGAAAGACCACTGAGCGAAAAGAAGCCACTGCAAAATCCTCATGTGGAAGCAAGCCATAGGGACTAGAGTAATTGCTGCGGCCATTGAGCCCAAGACCTGCAATACTTCTCTTCCCTTAACTCTCGTCTTTTTTATGAGAAACAAAACTTGCTGATGAATGGCTGACACCCTGTCTTGAGGCAGCTTTGCTATCATGGCTCTTGTATCCAAGTCTGCCCCTATAAAGGTAATAGACTGACAAGGCAACAAGGCTGACTTTTCATAGTTTATGGTGATGCCTAGCTGGGAACAGATTTGAAATGAGCAGCCCCGTGCTTTGATTAGTTGATGCTCGGTGCTGGCAGTGAGGAGCCAGTCATCTAGATATGGAAACACTTGCAATGCTATACGTCTCAGGTGAGCCATGACCCACTGCCATACACTTGGTGAACACCCTGGGGGGCTGTGGTGAGACCAAAGGGCAAAGCTCTAAACTGATATAGACTGGCTCCCAACTGGAAGCATAGGAATCTCCTGGATCGCCTGTCCATTTTTATGCCGTAGTACACATCATGGAGATTGATGGAGCACATGCAATTGTCCTGACCCAAAAAGGGCAGAATGGACTGCAGTGTCACCATCCGGAACTTTGTCTTTTTTACCATTTGTTTAGCTTGTTGAAATTCAAAACGTCTCTCTAGTCCCCTGACTTTTTTGAAACTAAAAAGAACCTTGAGCAAGTTTCGGATTCGATTTGGTCTGCAGGGACTTCTTGGATGACTCTTCTTCCAGCAATCTTTGTACTTCTAGGATTGCTTGATTCAAAAGACTGGGTGGAATATCTGGGATAGAACATTTTTCTCTTGAGAGGGATAACTAGGAAAAGGGAATTTTGTAACCCCTAGATATTATTGACAGTACCCATGCATCGTTTGTGATAATTTGTCAGGCTGTTTGGTACAATGATAGTCTGCCCCCGACTGCCTTCAGAGGCAGACAGTCGGACCTCCCTTCAGGAGTGCTGGAAGGGCCTAGCAGAGAACGTATCTCCGTCGCCCTGCTGTTGCAGACCCAGTCTGCCACGAGGCCAGCGTCTTCCACTGTTTCCCCCTCTGCCCCTGGGGGGGGGGGGGGGGTGAAATCTTCACGTGTGTCAGGCGAAGCCCCCTGGGATTTTCAAAACCACATCTTTCCACTCTTCTGAACTTTAGGACAGGGTCTAGATGGAGTGGAAAATATGGACTCCTACTGCAGAGAGTCTTGCCATTCTGTTCATATCTGGTGAGAGTCTCTCTCTTACCTGACACCATCAAAAGTGGTATTGGTAAAGGAGGACTTGAAAGGTTCTGCAAACTGACAAAGGCGCATCCAGGAGCATCTCCGCAAAGCAACTCCGGTATCTTCTGTCCTACTCGCTCCATCTGCCGCATAAGAAATGAGCCTCATGGGAGGAGTTCACCACTGAAGTCAAGGTCACAAGCTGGGAAGCCTCCCTGTTCAGAACTCCCTCAGCTGTAGGATCCTGCAGGGTATCTCCTAACTCCTTTAGGAGATACCTCTGAAGTCGTGTGAAGTGCGACAAGTAATTCAGTGACCTGAGAGTAAAGGTCACTGAAGAGAAGATACATTTCCCACACCTGTCCATCGTATGGGACTCCTTGTTCGGCGGATGGAAAGAAAAAGTTTCCACAAGTTTCTTCTTAGTGGCTGCTGCCACCACCATAGCATCAACAGGAACCCCTTTGGAAAGGAAGGATTTGTCATCGCATGCAGTTAGAAATTTATTTGCTATCTGTTCAACTGGTTCCATGGTCTCTGGAGCGCTCCATGCCTTCTGACTCACTACAGACAAAAGTGGGTCAAAAGGCAGAGACACCCAAGAAGTGGAGGTTCGGGAACCAAATGTGTCCAGGTAGATTTGTCCTCAGAAGGGGCCAATGACTTCCAGCCACCCCTCTGTCTAAGGATTTCCAAGATGTCCAAAAAAAGAGATCCGCAGAGGGGGAGCATGGGGACCCTTCCGATTCATCCAAATCTGTGTCTGACGTGATGAACTCAGGGAAATCCAAATGTTTCCTATTACATTTTTTCTTCAGAGGGACCTCCTCCGAATGTTCAGGGGAGGTTTCAGAAGAAGTGCGGTCGCCCAATGGGGCATAGGTTCCCCACGCTTGGAGGAAGGAGGAGGATCAAAGACAGGCACCGAGGGAGAGGGAGCCAATGGAGCAGAGAGTAGAGTGTTCTCAGGAGACAGCACGCTCATCAACCATGGTCCCGAGTCAAAGGAGCCTCCGACTCCGAAGAGCACGGAGATCTCCTGCAAACCAAGAGTGACAGCTCCAAGGTTGATGTGGAAGCCGAGCTCACCTACGCTGAAGCTCCAAGAGGAAGAGCAAGGTTGGACAAGGGTCCGATGCCACTTCCCCCCCTTGGAGCCAGAGAAAGAGCTTCAGAGCCCAGATCCCTCGATGGACAGACATCAAGGAGATCAGAGTGGGAGTCAGAACCGATAAAAAAGAAGTAACCGGAGTTGACAGTTCCACAACCACGAAATCCATGCACTCTGGCTCAGAGCTCAAAAGAGTCGGAGGAGGAACCGATAGAGAAGCTGGATGGGCCGAAGGAGCCAATTCCTTATGGGCTGGGCTCGATAGCAATTTGGCAAGTGCCTGTGACTTGAGGACCCTATTGACCACATACTCCACATCATTATCTGAAAGCTTGAAAGACCAAGATGAGTGAGAAGAGGACCGGTGACTGCCTGCCTCAGACTGCAACAAAGGAGACTGTGGAGCAGAGTGCACCACCTATAAAGGAGGAGACCTGTTTTTTTTTTATGGGCCCGGACTGGCTCCAAAGATACTGATGGAGCCGCTGGATACCTAGCTTTGTCAGAGTCAACACTGGGAACCAACAGAGACGAGTTTGACAGTGGACTTAGGTTGTTCCGAGCTCGGAACCGATGAGGATGGCTTAGGGGAATTTTCAGAGAGTTTAGCTGGCTGAGGACCCCGAGACAAAGATCTTCAGGGTTCTTCAGAAAGCCATGCAAAATCAGCTTGTTCTTTCTCTCCTGCAGGACTCTGGAACTGAAAGCGTGACAGATACAGCACGAGTCCTATAGGTGAACAGCCCCTAAAGAGTATACACAACTCGTGTGCCCGTCCTTAAGAAACATTTTTTGGCAACACGAGTCACATTTTTTGAAGCCATAGGGTTTTGACTCTTTGGACATTGCTGGATAACTAGAAAAAACACAACAGCGAAAATAAGCCTGTAACGGCTAGCAACACAAAGACTACCAAAAAGGCTGTAACAGCTAGCAACACACAAGGATATCTCTCCTTTTTTTTTTTTTTAATAGAAACAGGGAGAAAGAAGAAGGGGGACAGCCTCTAAGTAAAACGGCGACTCCCGCAATAGAAGAGCCTCTAACTTAAGCTGCTACTCCGAAAGGGTGTGGAAAGAAGAAGAACCCTCTAAGTTAAACGGACTCAAGAGAAAAGCAACGATGGCCAAGAACAACCAAACACAAGAGCAGAAGGTCGTTAGACTAAACGAGGATAAATATACACATAAGGTAATTAAACCAGTAAAACCCTGTAAAAGATGACAATATTATAATAAAAATCTCAATACTTAGCCTGAGCCAGTAGTCGCAATCTTGAATCTGTAAGCAGAAAACGAGATCTGGGTAGTTACTACTAGGCATGTTGGTATAGAGGTTAGCCTCGAGCCAGTACAAGCTCACAAGCTATAGTAAATCTGCAGAGTCGGAGCAGAGTATCGGCTCCAAACCCAACCAGCAAGAACAAAGGCAAGATGGGACAACATAACACCATTAGTTTCCTTAACTCTGTTCTGTTATTAACCAAATATAAAATACCATCAACCTCCAAGGGAGACGAACATGACGGCAAATAAATTCACCAACTATAAAAAAAAAAACAGCAGTGAAAGACAGAAGCGTTATTTAAGATTTTCATGACTAAGTGATTTTGTTACTAACAGAAACTTCATCAGAATCTAAAAGGCTGCATACATCACTTCTTATATACCGGCCTCCTTAAAGATACAGTGTAATAAATACATAAACAAGTCAATAGTAAAAGCAAGTGAACAAACTTGTATAAGAGTTGATGTAAAATAAGAAAAAAAAAAGAAGGTATGTACGTACTGTAACCTTCCATCTGTGTTGGCCATCTTCATTTATTATCCTTGACATATGGGTATGGTTCTGAAAAATCGGTACAGACTTGGACATTACTACAGCCTGAGAGAACTAAAAAACTCTCAAGCTTAAAACTTACCCAGAATGCTCCTCTCCAAGGATAAATGAAGATGGACAACAATAACAGAATGTTATGGTAAGTACACAACTCCTTTATCTGATGTTAACAATTATTATTTATTCCTTGACAAATGAAACCGAGTCCCCAGCAACCTTAGATCTTGGGAGGGACTCATAAAAGGACATTTCTGAGCACCACAGAACCAAACAACCCTCCTCCTCTCCAGATCAAATCCAATTTGCAATGAGTAATAAAAGGTATGTGAAATAGCCTATGTCACTGTTGCACAACTTTCGTCCACCGATGCCTTAGAATGAAAGACTGCTTAAGTAGCTATGGCTCTAGTAGTGTGTGTCTTTACAGGCCCAGGTAATTCGACATTTCTCTTATTGTACATGAAGGACATACAATCTTTTAGTTGTCTAGATAAGGTGACCTTAGATAACGGCTTACCCATTCTAGTACAGTTTTGTACCTACCATAAATGTAGATGTTCGAGTGCTAATACAGCTGCAGTCATTACAGATGGGGTTCTCCTGCCGTTAGGCGGGTCCTCGGTCGGCCTAATTCCAAAGTCTAGGTCCGGCGTCGGTTGTTGTCGCCTTCTTCCCTGACGTCAGTGCAACAGGGGTATACAAGACACAGCCGACGCCATTTTCTTCAGTCTTTCTTGCCCCAGATGTCAGGTGCCCCCAGAAGGAAGGCAACACATAATTTATATATCTATGTATAGTCATGCAAAGCAATATAATCAAAATTCAGTAGTTGCAAGCAAATACACCATAGAAGGATAACCCAAACAGGTTGTATGAGGAGGAGTTAGCCACTAGGCCTGGTACCAAGAGGGGAAGGAGGGAGGGAAACCTGGACTGCAGCTGTATTAGCACTCGAACATCTACATTTATGGTAGGTACAAAACTGTACTATGTTCATCGTGCATACAGCTGCAGTCATTACAGATGGGTAGAATCCTAAAGCTACACACAGGGTGGTAGGCACTAGGTGGAATTAGGGGGAGCCAGAATGCCCTGCAACACAGCAGTGGCAAAGCCTGCTCTTGTTTTGGAGTATAAAGGTAGGTGGTAGTGTTTAGTGAAGGTATGCACCGAACTCCAAGTGGCTGCCTCCAAAATATCTTTGGTAGGAACTCCTCTGAGGAAGGGTGCAGAGGTAGCTGTGGCCCTTGTGGAGTGGGGTCCGATGCCTGCAGGCACAGATTTACCATGAAAGGAGTAACAAAAACGTATGCAGTGGCCTATCCAGTTTGAAATTGTCTGTTTGGAAATTGGCTTCCCTTGAGCTCCTACAGCATAGGACACAAATAGTTGTTCTGATTTCCTGAACAGCTTTGTTCTGTCCAAATAGTAACACAGCTGTCTATGGATGTCTAAGGAATGTAGCAACCTTTCCCCTTTGTTTTGAGGATTGGGGTAAAAGGTAGGTAAGTGTATGGCCTGATTTAAAGCTACCCTGGATACTACCTTAGGCATAAATGATGGGTTGGTTCGTAGGGAAACCCTGTCCTGATGGAAGATGAGAAAGGGCTGCACAGCCATGAGGCCTTGTAATTCCGAGACCCTACGAGCTGAGGTAATAGCCAGAAGGAAAGCTGTTTTCCAGGACAGACATTGCAAATCTGTTGAGGCAGCTGGTTCAAAAGGAGGCGATGTTAATTTTTCTAGAATGTAATTAAGATCCCAGGCTGGGATTGGTTGTTTCCTTGGAGGTCTTGTGTTCTTAGCCCCTCTGAGGAACTGTCTTAAGAGTGGGTGAGAGAATAAGGGTGGATCAGTGTTGTATTCTGCAGAAATGGCTGAGGCATGGATTTTGATGGAGGAGAATGAAAGTCCACTGTTCAGCAGCTCAGTTAGATACTGTAATATCGGAGGCAAATTCAGTTTTCTAGGATCCTGGTCCTTTTTCTCATTCCAAGCGCAAAACGGTTTCCATTTTGCAGAGTAAGCTTTTCCTAGTAGATGGCCTTCTGGCTTCCAAAATGACATCCTGTACCTCCTTGGAGAGTAGGGTCTGTTGTGGTGTTAAGGAATTTTCCATGCAGCCAGATTGAGTGTTTTCAGCTGACTGTGAAGAGTTTTGTAGCTGTGCTGAGTCAGAAGAGGCATTAGAGGTAGAGTCCAGGGGGGAGAATGTGTTAGGCTCCTCAGGAGTGGGTACCAGTGTTGTCTTTGCCAGTCTGGAGCAATCAGTATCATCTTTGGTCTGTCTGCTCTTGCTTTCAAAAGCACCTTGGGCAGTAGAGGAAGAGGTGGGAAGGCGTAAACTGTCCGTGCTGCCCAACTGAAAGAAAGGGCGTCCACTCTCCAGGCCTTTGGGTGAAATGTCCTTGAGCAGAATTTTGTCAATTGGTGATTTTTGTGGGAGGCAAAGAGATCTATGTCTGGCCTTCCCCAGGCTTGGATTATCTTTGTAAACACTTGAGGATGCAACTTCCATTCGTGAGGGTCTGTCATATTTCTGCTTAGATTGTCTGCCAGCGTGTTTTCTATACCTGGCACGTACTGTGCTTGAAGCTCGATTTGCCATTTCAGAGCCCTGTTCCAAAGTGACATGGCCAGCCTGCACAGGGGGTATGAATGTGTTCCTCCTTGTTTGTTTATGTACCACATTACTGTGGTGTTGTCTGTTCTTATTAATAATTGCCCTGGATGCAGGAGGTACTTGAAAGCTGTAATTGCATTTATCACTGCTAGCATTTCCTTTTGATTGATGTGAAGGTGCTTTTCCTTTTGGGACCATTTGCCCTGAATGCACCTGTCTGTCATGTGTGCCCCCCATGCGTAGTCTGAGGCGTCTGTTGTGATGACTTGATTTGCTTGAGGTTTGCAGAATGGTAGACCTGCGTTTGTTTGGCATGCTTGAGCCCACCATAGAAATTCCTTTTGCAAACATGGAATTAGTGGCATTATTGTTTCCAAACTGTGGCTGTGTTGAGACCATAGGTTTTTTAGGTACCATTGAAGTTTCCTCATATGCAACTTTGCACATGGGATTAGAAGAATGCAAGATGCCATGAATCCCAGAGCCTGCAGGATTTTCCTTGCAGTTAGCCTGGTACAATTTGCTAGTATCTTGAAGTACTGAGTTAGTTGCCCTTGTTTTTCTGGCGTAAGATAGGCCATCTGGGTGTTTGTGTCCAAGTTGGCACCCAGGAAAATTATTTTCTGAGATGGTGTTAGCCTGGATTTCTCTTTGTTGACTGTGTATCCCAGAGAATTCAATAACTGTGTTACATAAGACAGATGGTCCAGAAGTATGTGTTTGCTGTCCGCTTGGATCAGGCAGTCGTCCAAATAAGGGTATATGTGTATCCCTTGAAGTCTGCAGTAGGCAATTACTGATGCCAGGCATTTCGTGAATACTCTGGGAGCAGTAGATAAGCCAAAGGGCAATGCAGAGAATTGATAGTTGATTGAACCTGCAAGAAATCTGAGGTATCTTCTGCAGCTTTGTCTGATTGGGACATGCAGGTATGCCTCCTTAAGGTCCAATGTTACCAGCCAAGACCCCTTGCCCAGCATGGGAAGAAGCTGCTGTAAGGTGAGCATCTTGAATTTTGGTACGAGTAGAAATGTGTTTAGCATGGATAAGTCCAAAATGGGTCTCCAATCGGTTCCCTTCCTTGGTACCAGGAATAGTCTGGAATAAAAACCTTGACCTTGTTCGTGAGTAGGTACCTCTTGAATAGCTCTCATGTCCATGAGCTTTGAAATTTGTACTTGAGCCTCTGCCCTTTGATTGTGTGGCAGGTTCGGCATGCCTCTCATTTTTGGAAGAGTGTGAAAATGAAATCTGTAGCCTCTGTTTATAATGTCCAGGATCCATTTGTCTTTTGTGACAATATGCCAATTTTTTGAAAATAATGCCAGCTTTCCTCCCAAGGGTGCTGCCACTTGAGCCTTGTTTGGCATGCAAAGGGGAAAGTCATTGGGTTTGTTTTCTGTATTGCTGTGCACTGTTTTCGCCACCTCTTGATGCTGAAGGTTGCCATTGTCTGCCTCTATATGATCCTTGAGATTGTCCTCTGCCCCTTGCGTGTCTGTATCTACCTCTTTGGGGCTTGTCCGTGGCTGGAAAGGACCAGTTTTTTGAAGGCCAATTTCTTCTAAAACGTGGTGGTTGTACCTGTAGGAAAGCCTTAAGTTTGCATAGATTTAGCTTTTTCTTCCATTTTCCTTAGTATTTCCTCAGCATTAATACCAAATAATACATCCTTTTGTAAAGGAGCATCTAGTAATTTAGCTTTGGCATGATCAGGCAAGGTTTGTTCCCTAAGCCAGGCATGTCTACGAATGACTGATCCTGTAACTGCAGCTCTACTTGAGACCTCTAGAGAAACATAACCACAAGGTAAGGTGTGCTTACGCACTTGTTCTGCACTATGCATCATATCCTGCAACTCCTTCAGATCTGGTTGTTCAGGTTGTGACATTTTATTCTTTAATTGTGATAACAGAAACTGCTGATATTTAAGCATATGGAACTGACAATTTAAGGCCCTCATGGCTAGAGTGGCCGAGGTATATACTTTTTTCCCCCACCTTTCTAAGGATCTAGACTCTCTTTCGGAAAGTAATGGATTCTTAGCAGTAGAGGCCTTCATTCCCTTGGGGCCCTGAGAAATGGTTTCTGGGTCAGCATTATGGCTTTTGCAAAGAAATTGGTGTGAGTTAGGAACTCTGTAGTACCCATCAGGCTTGACTGGGGCTGGAGGCAGGGAATCCGGATTAAGGCAAGCCTCCGAATAATCATCAAGTATGTCCAAGACAGGAGGTATCGCCAGAGGTCTGTGCTGAGGTAGCATAAGAAATTCCCTAAGCCTTTTCTTTGAATCTGAAAAATCCTGGCCTTCCCAATGGAAGTGTTCCCTCAAGGTATGCAAGGTTTCCCCGAATGAGAAATCCTCTGGGGGGGATACAGAAGGAATGGACTGTTCTGCATCAGAATCTTCAAAAGGGGAGTACGAATGCTCCTCTTCATCAGAATGTTCTGAAATAATGCAGCCCTGGTCAGAAGAGGGAGATTCTTCCTCCACTCTGGGTCTCTTGTCCGGTGGGGGTTGGGAACCCCTGATAAGAGTAATTAAATCCTCAGCCATTTTGAGCATCTGCTTTTTAGGCATGGGGCCTGGAGATGGGCCCTGTGCAACAGGCCTCTGGGAGTGCATGGCTGATTTAGACTTAGTAAAGGCCTTGTTGGAAAAGGAAGAAGAAGGTCTGAAGACACCATGGGTGGAAGTAGACCTGTCCACATTAAGAGGCTCAACACTCAAAGTGGCTTCGGTAGCTGTAGTCAGGGTGTGGGCCGAGGAACCTGCAGTCTCGGTTACAGAGGACACCGCCAGAGAAGTGTTGTCGGTAGTCAGGGGCTGCGTAGGCGCCTCACTGAGAACCGGACCACGTGTAGCCAGTTTTGGCGTGGTGTCAGTCTTTGTCCTTGCGTTTTTTGGGCAAAACGGTAGTCGGAGTCTCAGACGACATTTTATAGTTAAAAGCTTTACCAAAAAAGAGTGCTGGGCGAACTCCGCCCGACGCTTAATAGTGCGTTTATTAAAAGTAGCACAAAAGCGACAGCCCGAGACGTCGTGGTCTGGGCCTAAACAAGGAATAGAGAGGGTATGGAAATCCTTATGCGGTATTTGCTTCCCACAAGAAATACAATTGTTACCTTTGTCTGACATCGGTCTGAGGCAAGAAAAGTTTCCCCAATGGGGTACTTAGCTTTAAAGAAGACTTCGGTTTCCAAATTTTCGTAATTTCAGGAGCTGGCCGACCGGCACTTGCGAACTGCTCCTGCTTCGGGCACCGCATGGCAAAAAAGACTGAAGAAAATGGCGTTGGCTGTGTCTTATATACCCCTGTCGCACTGACGTCAGGGAAGAAGGCGACAACAACAGACGCCGGACCTAGACTTTGGAATTCGGCCGACCGAGGACCCACCTGACGGCAGGAGAACCCCATCTGTAATGACTGCAGCTGTATGCACGATGAACATCAGAAAAACAGCTGGTCAGATTTTCTTACATCTTTTGTTCAATGGAGATGGAAACAATTGTCTATGCACATCCAATAAATGCAAATAGCATTCACAATTATTTGAGAAATCGGGAAAGAATACTAGCAAGTCTATTTTCTGACTGATATTTGCTTCCGACACTTCTATTGGTAAAAAAAGAACGGTTCATTCTCAAGGAGACCTTGTCTTTGTAAAATATAAAATATGGTGATTTGTAAGATAAGGTCTGAATTTCCAAAATCCTTCTGGCAAAATTAAATGCTACCAAACACGAATGTGCATACTGCTTTACTTCTGCGATGATTTGGACTTCATTTGAAAGTTTTATTTTGCATTTTACAGCAAAAACACTAATCGATATCTGCTAAACAAACCAATGCAGTCTCACAATGAAACCAGACTTGGCATTAAAACTTCTCTGCCCTTGAAACTCACATTCACTGAAACAGCACTGAAACCCACATTCAAAGAAAATACATTTTGCCAGTGGCAGATAAAGATTAACTTTGGGCTGTTTTCAAATCACAGGCCCCTTGCACACGAAACATACACATGCTCTTTGATACACCTTCCTGACTGTATTAAATTATATTCCTTGTACAATCATCTGCTCAGCTAAATCTTCATCTGAACTACAGTCCTTAACCCAGAGAATGTTTATCGTAGTAGAAAACTGGTTTTTACAATGTTGCCTCCTCCTGAACCCCAAAAAGACTAAACTATTGCTCTTCACACCCACCCACAATTCCAGACCAATAAACTTCTCAGTCCTATCCAATAACGGAACCATTATATCTCCAGACCTAACCACTAAACTTCTAGGTAATAACAGATAACAACCTTACCTATGAAACTCACATTAACAATACTATAAAAACCGTAAACAGGAAACTGGGCTCCCTGTATAGGATAAAGCCATTCCTTACTCCAGAAGCCAGAACTTCTATTGCCCTTACCCATTTAATCTCCACACTCCTCTAGGCTTCATCCATATATACAAATCTGACTAAAAACAACCTCAACAAACTGTCAAACTCTTATAATAACATAGCTAGATTTGCCACAGCCTCCTCTTTCAGAACCCATCACTGTTATAATCTGAAACTACTAGGCTGGCTTGAGCTACAAAACCGAATCCATTATAACCAACTTATCATTGCCCATAAAACTTTCTTCCAACCAACTAAAACGCCAATACTATCAAACCTTTTCATCCCATATAAAAACCTAAATAACCTACGCTCATTCAAGAAATTACTAGTATCTACTAGTATATCTATCAATATCTCTGGTAACTCCCTGTTCTGTAATGCTGTTGGAAAATACTGGAACCAACTTCCAAATGAACTTAAATCTATGCCCTCTAACACTATTTAAACAAAAATTGAAACTTTACCTCAAAGCACACTGGTTATGCCCCTGTACAAACCCAGACTAATTTAAAATGGCATTCCTATCATCATCACTGCGGACCTAGTTTCTTTTTTCTTCCGTCCTTGAGAATAGAGCTACTAGCACATTTATATAATGTTCTGTAACAATTTTTGTACTCAGCGATTGAAATGTAATAACCTGCTATTACTTTTGTACATACATTTATATGTTTACCATTTTATGTTTATGTCTATGTTTTATTAACCTTTTCAAGTGGAGCTTATCTCCCCGGGCCTCTGCTGAAAATGGACATGTATCCAGTTAAGACTAGCCCGGTCAACAAATGTAACAAATAAATAAAATAAATACTGTACAGCTTTAGAAGGCATTTCAAATTTATTATTTTGAACATTTCTCAGTAAACAATGAAACAAAAGGCATGCACCAATGACGACAAAGTCTACTCAAACTTCTACAGTCCACCAGTATCAGTAAATATGCACAATCTCTGAAGTAAATGTCATCTAAATAATTCCACATGAAAGAGATCTGTAACTAATGAAGAGGTTGCTGTTAGCAAACAACTTTATATTTCATTGCTTCATCTACACATGAAGTGCCTGTTGCCCTTGAGAAATAAATTTCCTACGTTATACTAAAAAATGACAAGTTAGTAATATTACAATAGGGAATGGAAGGCAAACTGATAACAGGTTCATAGTTACTGGGTATCTTCACCAAAAAGGAATGCAGCATCCACCCCCCCTTTGCAACACAGCAATGCATCTACCTACTGTGGAGTAGAACCACAGCCTTCTGCATCAAAAGCAAGTGCACTACCTGTTGTGCTATTAACAATGCAAGCAGACTTAGTAAAAGCAGCACTAAAAACTTTTGCTCCCCTGCAGCGCGCTCAGCTCCTTGTAAAATCTACTCAACACTCAGCTGTATCTTTGAACTTTGCAGCACAAGAAATCTAGAAACAGCCAAAATGTGTATGGGGGAGGGGGGGGGACAAAAGACCAAAAACCAGGGACGCATTTTAAACATTGCTTGTATAACATTGGAAAGTTGCTACAATAAAATGCTGTGTTACAACCATACATTTCATTGCCAAGTGTTGAACCCAGGATCGTGTGCAAAACAGTCAGAGCAACATACCACTATGCCAAATCAGCTGTTTGAGGAAGGCTAAAACTTAAATGGCTACCATTTACTTCAGTTCTCACCATAGCCGTCAACCTCTTAGCAAAAAACACCTGGACAAAGCCAGTAATGGGGGAATACAGCCCCCAAACATTTTCAGTGAATTCAGTTCTTACAATAGCTCTCAACCTTGGCACAAAAAACCTGGACGAAGCCAATAACAGGGGAATACAGTCCCAAAAATAGGGACAAATTTCAAATATCCATCTTATAAACTTAGAAAATAGCTAGAATAAAAGGTTTTGTGTTAGCATGTACTTTCTGAAGAATATAAAGTTTGAAATTCAAATGCTTGTCATTTTTATTCATTTAAATAGAAGTTATGTTCTTACCATAACGTTCCATGTTAGTTGTCTTCTTCTCGCCTTCTTTCTTGCTGGATGGGTTCGGAGCCGACCTCGGCTCCGACTCGGCCACTCAAAGCTCGAGAGTTGGTTCCACCGGCTCGAGGCTCCCCTTATATCCCACAATGCTAGGCGGTATTACCTTAGATCTCGTTTGTAAGCTATGCCCAGCCAAAGTTAACTCCAGAACCACTGGAAAGGAAAAACCCACCTCTATAAAAGGAAGGGAAGAAAGTGACCTGAAAACTTGATGAAGGAATATATGCACAGAATAGCATATACCTATATACAATAGAGGTGGTAGAAAGAGAGGTCACAATCAAACTCCTCTAGGTCTGTCCAGGCTAGGGGGAAGGAGGGTGGGACGCAAGAAAGAAGGCGAGAAGACAACTAACATGGAACGTTATGGTAAGAACATAACTTCTATATGTTAAGTTGTCCATCTCGCCTTCATTCTTGCTGGATGGGACCGCGTCCCTAGCACCTTGTCCCGGGTGGCCTATCGGAACAGACTCTTGAGAACAGTGGAACCAAAGTTAGCTCTATGTCTAGAAGCTAAATCCAACTTATAATGAGAAATGAAAGTGTGAGGAGTAGCCCAAGTAGCCGCTGCACAAATGGTGTCAATAGGCAGCCTGTCTTGGAAGGCTATAGAAGTAGCCAAAGCTCTAGTGAAGTGGGCCTTAGGTTTGTTTGTTAGGCAGCTTTTGGTGTCTAATTTCATAAGCAAAGGAAATCAGAGATGTTAGCCATCTGGAGAGTGATACCTTCGAAACTGAAAGTCCCTTTCTGCCTTCTGCATAAGAGACAAACTGGTCAGTTTTTCTGATCTGTTTGGTTCTATCCAAATAATACCTTAAACGACGATGAACATCTAGCCAATGCAATTTTTGTTCAGACCGGTTAGAAAAGTTAGGAAAAAACACAGGGAGGTCAATGCTTTGACTTAGGTTAGACGCAGAGGCTACTTTAGGTAAAAAGGATGGATTGGTTCGTAAGGACACCCTGTCTTTATGAAACAATAGATACGGTGGTCGACTGCTGAGTGCATGAAGTTCGGAGACCCTTCTAGCTGAAGTAATGGCTACCAGAAAGAGAGTCTTCCAGGATAGCAATTTCAATGAACAGGAAGCTGCAGGTTCGAAAGGGGGAAGAATCAAAGATGTGAGAACTAAATTAAGGTCCCAAGAAGGAGGAGGATTTCTTATAGGAGGTCTGAGAATAAAAACTCCCTTCAAAAAAGCTTTGCAAAGCTTGTGAGACATGATGGCAGAATCAGAGATGCCCACATGAAAGTTAGAAATAGCTGCCAATTGAACTTTAAGAGTAGAAGGAGATGAACCTGCATGGAAGAGTTCAGCTAGAAAATCAAGGACTATTTGGATGGAAGCAGTGAAAGGATCTATGTCCCTTCCTTGAGCCCAATAGGCAAAACGTTTCCACTTACTAAGATAAATCTTCCCAGTGGAAGATTTATGGGAAGCTATCAAAATATCTCGAACAGAGTGAGATATTTGAGGAAGCCTGGCTAAGGTTGGAATTGGAGGAACCAAGCAGTGAGGTTCAGAGAGGGGAGGGAGCGATGTAACTGACCCGATTGATGGATCAAAAGATCTGGAACTAGGTCAAGATGCCAAGGTTGCTCCAACAGAAATTGATGTAGAAAGGGGAACCAAACCTGTCGAGGCCAGTAAGGAGCAATGAGGATCAATGAGGCCTTCTGAGCGATAGCTTTCTGTATCACTTGAGAGACTAGTGGGAAGGGAGGAAATGCATTCAGAAGTCCCCGGGGCCAAACTTGGACTAGAGCGTCTCTGCTGGGCTGGCCTGGTAACGGGAATAGGGTGAAATAATCTCTGCACTTGCTGTTTTGGGGAGTAGCAAAAAGGTCGCAGCAAGGCTGACCCCACTTGAGAAAAATTTTCTCCAGAATAGAATCTTTCAGAGACCACTCGAGAGGCATGAGTATTAGCTCTGCTCAACTTGTCCGTGATTAGATTGGACTTCCCGGGGATGTGCGTTGCTATCAGAAACCGCTGAGAAGAAATCGCCCATTGCCACAGTCTGAGTGCTTCTCGACATAGGGGATAGGACCTGGTTCCGCCTTGTTTGTTGATATACCACACTACAGACATATTGTCCGTCTGGATTGCTATCGTTCCCAAGGGAAGAGAGTCTTGAAGGGCTTGCAACGCTAAAAGCACTGCTCTCATCTCTAGAACATTTATATGCAAGTGGCATTCGTCTGGTTGCCATATGCCCTGGACTGTTCTGCCCTGATAATGGCCCCCCCCACCCGATCAGGAGGCGTCGGTTGTCAGTGTAGCAACCCGAGGGAAAAGAACAAAGGGTCTTCCCAGGAAGAGCTGAGGGGAAGAAATCCACCAAAGAAGATGATTCTTGCATGCTTGCGTAATCATAATGGTGCGGGACATCGGAAGTTGCTGGTACGACCATTGTGTGAAGAGCATCCATTGAAGGATTCTCATGTGGAATCTGGCTAATAGAAGTAGAGGGATAGCAGCCGCCATAATCCCCAGTACTTTCAGAACTAATCTGGCTTTGACTCTGTTGCTGTGGAAGAGAAGGGAGACCAGTTTGCGTATGTCTGTTATTCTTTGGTCTGTTAGTCTTGCAGACATGTTGACTGTGTCTAGATTTGTGCCTATGAAGGTAATAGCACGACAGGGCGACAAAACAGACTTTTCACAATTTATTGAGATGCCTAACTTTAGACAAATGCGAAAGGTGTAGTCTCTGGCCATTAGAAGAAGATGCTTGGTAGGAGCTGTGAGAAGCCAGTCGTCCAAATATGGAAACATCTGGAATCCTTGACGTCTCAGGTGAGAAGCTACCACTGCCATGCATTTGGTAAACACCCGGGGGGCAATAGTGAGACCAAAGGGCAGGGCTCTGAATTGAAAGTGACTGGTTCCCAGCCGGAAGCGGAGAAATCTCCTGGAGCGTCTGTTCATTTTTATATGATAGTACGCATCCTGGAGGTCTATAGAGCACATCCAGTTTTCCTTTCCCAAAAGGGGTAGGATGGATTGTAGCGTGACCATCCAAAATCTTGTTTTCTTGACCGACTTGTTCAAGATACTGAGATCCAAAATGGGTCTCCAGTCCCCTGTTTTCTATGGAACCAAAAAGAATTTGGAGTAGATTCCGGATCCTTGCTGGTCTGCTGGCACTGGCTGAATGGCTCTTTTTGCAAGCAACTTTGATATTTCCAACGCTGCTTGATCCCTTTGAGCGGGTGGAACATCTGGAAGGGATTTTTTTGATTGATTTGGAATATGAAAGAACGGAATGGAATAGCCTTCGGAAATGATGGACTGTACCCACTTGTCTTGAGTTAGGGATCGCCAGGCTTCTGGGTACAGTGACAATCTTCCCCCGACTGCCTCCGAAGGTGGACAGTCGGGCAACACCTCAGGGATGCTGGAAGGGCTTATCGGAAAAAGTTTCTCTATTGCCCTGGTTCTGCGGACCCCCCCCCCTGCCTCTAGGGCGACGTCTACCATTATTGTTCCCCCCTCTGCCTCTGGAGGGGAACCGACTCTGTGCGTCAGGCAAAGTCCCTTGAGATTGTTTGGAACCACACTTACCCACTTCTCTGGCCTTTGGGGTAAGGCCTAGAAGGAGTAGAAAAACGGAATCCGACGGCAGAAAGAGTTTTGCCATCCGTCTCGCACCTCGTCAAGGTTTCTTTCACTTGAGGACCAAAGAGAGATGATCCATCAAACGGGAATTAGTGAAAGACGTTTTAAAGGGGTCTGCAAAATTGCATAGCCGCATCCAGGCATGCCGGCGTAAGGCAACACCTGTCCCTGCGGCTCTGCTCGCTCCATCAGCCGCATATGAAAGGAGGCGCATGGAGGAGTTAGCTATAGAATTTAGGGTAGCCAGCTGAGCGTTTATCTTGTCCTGAAAACCCGCAGCTGTAGGATCCTTCAACATCTCACTCGCTTCCTTGATCAAATCTCTTTGAAGACGAGTGAAATGGCATAGGTAGTTCAGCGAACGCATAGCAAAGGTCGCTGACAAAAACATCCGCTTCCCGTACCTGTCCATAGACCTAGATTCCTTGTTAGGAGGATGGACAGGCACCGAAGGATTAGCTAGTTCCTTCTTAGTGGCAGCAGTTACCACCATAGCATCCACAGAAACTCCCTTGGTCAGAAATTGCTTATCTGCTGGTGCTGTGATAAACTTTGAAGGTCTCCTGGGGGTGGGGTCCACTGAGTCAGGAGCCGTCCAAGCCTTTTTTGCTACCACCTGCATGAGGGGGTCAAATGGGGG
Source organism: Protopterus annectens (assembly GCF_019279795.1). Lineage (NCBI taxonomy): Eukaryota > Metazoa > Chordata > Ceratodontiformes > Protopteridae > Protopterus > Protopterus annectens. The sequence continues at coordinate 674,712,983 of NC_056736.1, forward strand.
GGACACCCAAGAGGTGGAAGGGCGAGAGCCAAACGCCTCAAGATACACAGATTCATCCTCCGAAGGGTTAAGGGCTGGCCAATTTCCCCTCTGTTTCAGGATCTCTAGAATGTCTGCAAAGGAGACCTCTTCAGAAGGGGAACGGGAGGAACCCTCGGAATCCTCTAAATCTGTGTCAGAGGTGACAGACTCAGATGAGTCTATGTGCTTCCTCTTACACTTTCTCTTCCTAGGGGGCTCCCCTGCCAATTCAGGAGAGGCCTCGGAAGAGGATGAGATCCCCACAGGGGATTCTTGAGGAGCTGGCTCTCTGCGGTCTGGGATGAGGGAGTGAGTAGACATAACCTGAGGCACCGAAGAGGGAGGGGCGGACGGAGCAGACTGTGGAGTTGAACCAGGTTCCAACACACTCCGCATGACCTCGAACGCACCCCTGTCAGGCAGAGCCAGAGGTCCCCGCTCCGAAAAGCTGAGAAACCCCCTCGGCACCGACAGTGATGGCTCCGAGGCCGATGTCGGAGCCGAACTCACCAGTGCCGAAGCACCGAGAGGGAGAGCGGGGTCGGACAAGGGTCCGATGCCACTCACCCCCTCGGAGCCGACGAGGGAAGTCCGGCGCCGAGATTCTTCAAAGGAAGAAATCGGAGCAGACGACGGAACCGAAGACAATTGTATCGGCTCCGACGCTACCACAGTCTCGGTTCAGCGCCCGGCTCGAGCTCAAAGGAGACGGAGGAGGAACATTTTGAGGGATAGGGTCAAGCATCGACTGATGAGTCGGGCTCTGAAGCATTTGGGCCAGTGCCTCGGACTTAAGAAGTCGACTCACTACCCTCTGAAGGTCATGATCCGAAAGCCTCGATGACCTAGAGGAGTGAGATCTATGGCTCCGTTCAGACAGCAAGGGAGACGCTGGAGCCGAATGAACGGAGCCAAGGGACGGTGACCTAGACCTCTTTCTAGATGTCGGCTCCGATGGTCTGATCGGAGCAGACACAGGAATTTCCAATGCCTCGGCTCCAGCCGGAGCCGAGGGAACCACAGAAGCTGCAGTCTGAGACTCATCGGCTCCAGCCGGAGCCGATGTAGCAGTAGGTTTCGAAGCCTTAGGCCTCGACTCAGAAGCTGGAGTCGAGAACCTAGAAGCCTTAGAGGGTTTGCCCGAAGTAGCAGTAGGGGAACCCTCAGGCTTAAGCAAACCTCTTAGAATGAGTATGTTTTTTCTTTCCTGCAGGACTCTAGGGCTGAAGCCATGGCATACAGCACAAGAGTCCTGCAGGTGTAAAGGTCCCAGGCAGTATACACAAGAAGTGTGACCGTCTGTCAGAGACATTTTCTGACAGCACGAGTCACACTTCTTGAAGCCTGAGACCTTTGACTCTTTAGACATTATGAAGAAAGTGTAACCACACACACACACAAACACACCGATTACACTTTTCACAAGGTTAACTAAAAAAAAACAGGGAGATTAGTTCTTTTTTAGATCCCTAAAAAAAAACACATACACTCCACTAAGGGGATGGAAGGGCCCGAAGGCCTGAGGGAAGAACTAATAAGTTCTTGTGGAAAAAAGGGTGGATAAACAGGGAGGAAAGGGTCAAAATCCACTAAGTTAAGGGAAATAACTATAAAAGACTAAATTAAGGGGGTTTAAATACACTATAGATTAATCTATAATAACTGACCTGAAGCCGGTAGAAACCATACACCTCGATCGCTGTAGCGGCAAACGAGATCTAAGGTAATACCGCCTAGCATTGTGGGATATAAGGGGAGCCTCGAGCCGGTGGAACCAACTCTCGAGCTTTTAGAGTGTCCGAGTCGGAGCCGAGGTCGGCTCCGAACCCATCCAGCAAGAATGAAGGCGCGATGGACAACTTAACATCATTTGTTAACCAGGAACGTTTGACTTGGAAAAAAATCCAATTTTCAGCAGAGGCCCAGGGAGAAACACGCCAGACACTTATCATTGTAAAATGGGAGGACACCAGAGCACCCAGAGGAAACCCAGAAACACAGGGAGGACATGCAGACTCCACACAGAAGGCACCCCTGCCAAGAATCAAACCAGAGAACCTGTAGCTGTCTGGCAACAATGCTACCACTGCACTACTGACTGTGTAAAGACATAAAAATACAGAAACCACAGATTTTATGAGGAACAGAGCAGAACAAATCATCATCTTCTTTGGCTGTTCCCGTTAGGGGTCGCCACCGCGGATCATCAGTTTCCATTTCTTCCTGTTCTCTGCATCATGCTCTTTCACACCAACCGCTTGCATGTCCTCTCTCACCACATCCATAAACCTTATCTTAGGCCTTTCTCTTTTCCTCTTACCTGGCAGCTCCATCCTTAGCATCCTTTTCCCAATAAACCCAGCATCCCTCCTCAGCACATGTCCAAACCAACGCAATCTCGCCTCTCTTTCTTTGTCTCCTAACTGTCCAACCTGAGCTGACCCTCTAATATACTGATTCCTAATCCTATCCATCCTAGTCACACCCAGTGCAAATCTTAACATCTTTAACGATGCCACATCCAGCTCTGACTCCTGCCTTTTTGTCAATGCCGCAGTCTCCAACCCATATAACATAGCTAGTCTCACTACCCTCTTGTAAACCTTCCCTTTCACTCTTACTGGTACCAGTCTGTCACAAATCACTCCTGGCACTCTTTTCCACCCATTCCACCTGGCCTGTACTCTCTTCTTCACCTCTCTTCGACACTCACCATTACTCTGAACTGTTGATCCCAAGTACTTAAACTCATCCACCTTTACCAACTCTACTCCCTGCATCCTCACTATTCCTCTACCCTCCCTCTCATTTACACACATTCTGTTTTAGCCCTGCTGACCTTCATTCCTCTCCTCTCTAAAGCATATCTCCACCTCTCCAGGGTCTCCTCAACCTGGTCCCTACTCTCACTACATATCACAATGTCATCTGCAAACATTATAGTCCACAGGGGCCTCCTGTCTGAGCTCATCTGTCAACCTGTCCATTACCACTGCAAATAAGAAAGGGCTCACAGCTGATCCTTGATGTAATCCCACCTCCACCTTAAACGTATCTGTCACTGCCAAGGCAGTCCTCACCAATGTCACACTACCCTTGTACATATCCTGCAACACTCTTACATACTTCTCTGCCACTCCCGACTTCCTCATACAATACTACAACTCCTCTCTAGGCACCCTGTCATATGTTTTCTCTAAGTCCACAAAGACACAATGCAACTCCTTCTGACCTTCTCTATTTCTCCAACACTCTCAGAGCAAACATTGCATCTGTAGTGCTCTTTCCTGGCATGAAACCATACTGCTGATCACTAATCACCTCCTCCCTCTTTAACCTAGCTTCCACTACTCTTTCCCTTCAAACTGTGACTGATCAATTTTTATCCCTCTGTAGTTACTGCAGCTCTGCACATCACCCTTATTCTTAAGGATAGGTACGAAAACACTTTCTCCACTCTTCAGGCATCCTCTGCCTTTCCAAAATTTCATTAAACAATCTGGTTAAAAATTCCACTGCCATTTCTCCTAAGCACCTCCATGCTTCCACAGGTATGTCATCTGGGCCAACAGCCTTTCCCATTCTTCATCCTCTTCATAGCTGTCCTTACTTCGTCCTTGCTAATCTGTTTCACTTCCTGATTCATTATCCCCACATCATCCAACCTTCTCTCTCTCTCTCTCATTCTCTTCATTCATCAGCCCTTCAAAGTACTCTTTCCATCTACTCAACACACTCTCCTCGCTTGTGAGTACGTTTCCCTCACTATCCTTTATCACCCTTACCTGTTGCACATCTTTCCCAGCTCTGTCCCTCTGTCAAGCCAATCGGTACAGGTCCTTTTCTCCCTCTTTAGTGTCCAATCTCTCATACAACTCTCCATATGCCTTATCCTTGGCCTTCACCACCTCTCTCTTTGCCATGCGCCTCATCTCCTTATACTCATGTCTACTTTAATCTCTGACAATCCCACTTCTTCGCCAGCCTCTTCCTCTGTGTCCTCTCCTGTACTTCCTCATTCCACCACCAGGTCTCCTTGTCCTCCTTCCTCTGTCCAGATGTCACAACAAGCACCTTTCTAGCAGTCTCCCTTACTAGCTCTGCTTTAGTTACCCAGCTATTTGGTAACTCTTCACTGCCTCCCAGTGCCTGTCTTAACTCTTCCCTGAACTCCTCCTCACAATCACCCTTTTTTAACTTCCACCATTTAATCCTTGGCACTGCTTTCACATGCCTCCTCCTCCACTTCTTGATCACCAACGTCATCCTACAGACCACCATACTATGCTGCTTAACTACACTTTTCCCCTGTCACCACTTTACAGTCTCCAATCTCCTTCAGACTGGCCCTCCTACACAGGATATAATCCACCTGTGGGCATCTTCCTCCACTCTTGTATAGGTTCATAGGTTCATAGGTTCATACTAGGCTATCTGCCCGAGGGCATTTACAAGCCTAGCCCATCGTTTTGTGGCTTACGCCACCCCTTTAGTATGGGGAACTATACCCATTATTTTGCTGTGCCTCTGTCGAGCAGTGACACTGAGGTAATCCCTGGGGTATATCTGCGATCTCCCATCCATTGGTCAAGATTTCTCTTGAACAAGGCCAGCGAGGTGCTCTGCCTCACATGTACCGGGATTTTGTTCCACAGCATAGGAGTCTTTGGGTGATGAATCTATCCTCCAGCACGTCCTATTAATAGCCGTGTCGAGGTTTAAGTCTCCGCCCTTGTGGCTCTGATGGATCTAGATTTTTGAGGTGAAGCATATTCATCAAATCTGGGTTTGACATGGCCTTGTATGTTAGGCAAAGGTCACCTCTGAGCAAGCGGTGGCGACTGAATAGAGCTGGAGTTCTTTCAGTCGGGCAGCATAGGACAGATTTTGAGACCCTTTATCCTTTTGGTGAGGAACTTTGTGGCCTCTCCAGCTGCTGCAAGTGTCGGGTCAGATACATTCGAATGGGGCATTGTACTCAATCATTGGTCTGATGAGTGATGAGTAAAGGGAGACTATGACCTCCCTTGATCTAGATGAGAATCCCTTCATGATAAGGTGGGCAATGTAGAAGGTCTTCCTGACTACTTTAGCTACATGGGTGTCGAATGACAGACTACTATCAACCTGGGTCCCCAGGTCCCTGATAACTTCTTCTGTGCTCAGTGGATTGCCACCTATTTGGTAGCTAGGGGTAACCTTGTTTTTCCTGAAGGGTATGACTATGCATTTTTGGCATTTAACTTTAGGCCGTGGCTCTGGCACCAGTTATCCGTTTCTGTGAGACCCTTCTGAAGGATATCTGTGTCAGATGTGTTTTCTACTATGGCCCAGTTTGCAGTCATCTGCAAACTTTGTCAGCCATAACCCTCCTGTGTTTGCTTGTACTGGAAAAGTAGATGCCAAACAAGAGTGGGCCCAGGACTGAGCCCTGTGGGACACCACTTGTGACAGGCTTTGAGTCTGACATGGCGCCAGCAACTCTGACCCTGTGGGTTCTGTCACTCAGCCAGTTTGCAACCCATCTTGTGATGTATGGGTTAACATTTAAGCTGATGAGTTTTTCAATGATACCCGAGTGGGGTATTGTATCGAAGGCCTTAGCCAGATCGAGGTAGGCTGTATGGACTGCCTTTCCCTCATCAATGGCTTTGGTGACTGTTTCGAAAAAGTCAACCAAGTTTAAAAGGCATGATCTGCCTTTGACAAAGCCAAACTGGGTTGGATCCAAAGTCTGCAAATTCCCTATGTCTTTATTTATGAGGTCCATTATGATCCTCTCCATGGCTTTGCAGATAAGGCTTGTCAAGCTAATGGGCCGGTAATTTCCAGGGTCGGTGGAGGCACCGCCTTTGTGAAGTGGGACCACAGTTGCAGTGCGCCACTCCCTGGGTAGGTATCCAGAGGTAAGACTTTGATTAAACAGCTATCCTAGCTGTGGGTTTAATTCCTCATTGAGTTCGTGGAGCACACAGCCGGGGACACCATCAGGTCCCATGGATGCTGTGTTTTTTGCTTTGGAGAGAGCAGTTCTCACTTGGGCGCTGGAGATGTTTGGGGGGCTGCAATCGTTTGGTATAGATATCTCGCCTTTTGGGGGAGGGGAGAAGTTTGCACTGAACCTGTCAGCCAGTATGTTGGCAATGTCTGTAGGATCAGTAATCTTCACATCATTTTGAACTAGTTCTGAGCATATCTGGGAGTTTCCTCCTAGGTTTCTAACATAGCTAAAGAAGGCCTTATGATTGTCTTTTGAGTCTTTAGCTATTTTTCTCTCGAAATTTGCTTTGGATGATTTTATGAGAGCTCTTAGTTTTTACTTATAGTGATCAAGGGTGTCTTACCTTTTAAGGATTTTGCTCTATCTTGTAGTAGCTTCCTCCTTTTGTTGTAGAGTTTGTTTATGGCTGGGGTCCACCAGACTGGACGCTTGCCTTTGGTACAGAGAGTCTTTGTTTTGCTTGGGATTGCCTTATCCATGCAGTCCTGCAGGTGCTGGTAGAAGGCATTTGTAAGTGATTCAGCGGCTTGAGTACTGTTTTCCGCCGGTTCGGGGGCCTTAAAGGAGACCACACTAGTCTTTAGAAGTGTGAAGTCGGCTTTTGAGAAGTTCTTTACTGTGGTCTTTTTTTATTTCAGGTGGGGTTGGGATGAGGACCTCCAGCGTGATTAGTTTGTGATCTGATCTCACCAGTGAGGGTATACTTCGGTGTTGAACATTGTGCTCCCATGTTCGTGATGATGAGATCAAGTATGTTATCTCCTCTTGTGGGGATGGTGACTAGTTGTTCCATGGCATTTGAGTTTATGAATTCCAGGAACTTTTGGGCTAGGGTGTTTGGGCTTGAGTAGTGTTCCCAGTCTATATTAGGGTAATTGAAGTCACCTAGTATGATGGTGTTTGGTGATACATTTATCCCCTCTAGTGTTTTCAGGAAGGCCATGTGAGGTTCCTGAGTTTGTGAGGGTGGCCTGTAACATGCTACAATTTGCAGAGCAGTCTTGCCTACGGTTAATTGCACCTGGATGGTCTCCGATGCATCATGCGTTGCCACCAGTCTTGAGGTGTGGGTGTCCTTGATGAATATGGATACCCTCCTCCTTTCTTGGTATTGTCCGGATTTTGGGGCGGAGCATGATATGAGGTAAAACCTGATAGCGCTGGGGTGCTCTCAGGAGCCTTGAACCAGGTTTCTGTCACAGCACAGACATCGATGTTCTCCATACTGAGAAGGGCCTCGAGTGCGTGCATTTTGAGATTTAGACTTCTGGCATTGAGCAGCATTACCCTTAGTTTTTTTCCTTTTTGTGTTCTAGGGTGGTAGGTTTAGAATTTGAGCCTTGCCTAAAAGGCACTATGGGGTGGCAAGAGCCTTTGCCAATATCCGAATCCCAGGGTGACAGGTGCAAGCCGTCCCTTGAAGCAGCGTGGCTTGTCCAGCATGTCATCCCAGGCAGACAGATACTGGATCCCCTTTGAATGACACCAGTGATTAAGCCAATTGTTAAAGCTGATCATCTTATCTCTGTATTGTGGCATCATTCTTGGTGAAGGTAGGATACTGCTCAAGGTCAGGGTCATACCTGCCTGGGCTACATAATCAGAGCTCCTCAATGTCTCTTTTCATGTAGTCCAAGGAGGTGCGTCTCAGGTCGTTTACACCAGCGTGGACAATGACTGAGTCATATTTGTACCTGCTGTTGAGAGACCTGAGTGCTTGCGTTATGTGGCGGATTCTAGCGCCTGACAGACAGCTTACTGTGACCTTCTCCTTACTCAGTCTGGTGAGCGGGACGTCAGTGTGTCTGACTATGGAGTCACCAATGACTAGTGTGTCTGGCATTGTGTTTGGCCTTAAGGGCTGTGACTGTTTGACACACTGACTGTGAGGTCTATGTGTTGCAGGTGTTGTGTTCTGAGGTGGTGGTTGTTTGGGTGTCTGCTTTGGTGGCCTCTGCTGTTTTGGTAGATTTTTGATCAGAGCCTCCGAGTATGTCTTTGTGTGTTTATGTGTATGATTTGAGGTTGTAATGGTACTATGTGAGACTGGGTCTATAGTGTGTGTGGTAACCTTCTCCTCCTGACTGGTCTTGCCAGTCCTATGTTGAGAGAGCTCAGCCTCCAGTTTGGCCGTATAGTTGCATCTCTCGCATGTATTTGTGTTTTGTGGGAGGAGGAGAGGGTTGTCTGTGTACATGAGGCAATTGTAACATTGCCTCAATATTCCCAGGTTCACCAGCTGAGCAGGAGAGGACACTAGCAACTGATCCCTTGACATGCTAGAAGGATAGACAAAAACTTTAAAAAAGATTCCGGGGGATGTGGGTGACCGAGAAATGGGGGGTTGCCTTTTTGGGGTACTATCTATGACAAGAGTGCCGTATCAAGGTAATAAGTATTGTAGGAGCAAGTGCTAGGTTTAACAGATAGAGAATAGTCTACTTGGAGTCAAGTAGAGATGATCTTTTTAGTTATAGGATACGCTGATTAGATCAGTAGTATAGTTCGAGGAAGGTAGTTTTAAGGGAAAATTTGAAGAGTGTAATTTAGGTAGCCCTAATAGTTTAAATCTGCTTAACGCGCTGCCCTAGTGTGCAACAGTAGCAGCTCAGCAAACTCAGCTAAATCGCAAATGCGTTTAGCGTGTTTTATATCAGGGGGCTGAAAGAAGCTAGGAACTGGCCCAAAACGACCAATAAACTACAAGTTACTGGCTGAAACCTCACAAAACTGGACCAACAGGCAGCTCAATGCTTCCCACTCCCACTGGTAAGCAAGGGAACCTCCTCTGTTCCAAATTAGGTAAAGATTCAGTAACAGGAACTGCAAACAAAGCCCAGGGATCAGCAAGCTCTGAAACTGGACTATTCTAGCTTAGTAAGGCGGGAAAACAAGAGATATTTTTTTTTTTTTTTTTTTTTTCAGAAAACAAGCAGAAACAGATACAGTAAACACTTATAAATGCTATAAATCGGCTATCACAGCCTACACAAACAATTTGCAACAGTTACAGATTTTAAAAGTAACAAATTGAGAAACAAGTGCAAAAACAGAATAAATGCAGAAAAACAGTAACAATGTATCAGCAAGCAGGCGAAATACAGTTGCTAGATAAATAGAAGTGGAAAGCCACAAAATTATACTTAAATCAGGTAAAGTCGCTTTTTTAGCTCTCTGAAGCTTGGATTACTCTGCTGGCCACCACGAGGATCTGTGCTGAGTAGGTACAAGCCAAAAAGCAGTTTAGCGTTTTTATATCAGGGGGCTGAAAGAAGCTAGGAACTGGCCCAAAACGACCAATAAACTACAAGTTACTGGCTGAAACCTCACAAAACTGGACCAACAGGCAGCTCAATGCTTCCCACTCCCACTGGTAAGCAAGGGAACCTCCTCTGTTCCAAATTAGGTAAAGATTCAGTAACAGGAACTGCAAACAAAGCCCAGGGATCAGCAAGCTCTGAAACTGGACTATTCTAGCTTAGTAAGGCGGAAAACAAGAGATATTTTTTTTTTTTTTTTTCAGAAAACAAGCAGAAACAGATACAGTAAACACTTATAAATGCTATAAATCGGCTATCACAGCCTACACAAACAATTTGCAACAGTTACAGATTTTAAAAGTAACAAATTGAGAAACAAGTGCAAAAACAGAATAAATGCAGAAAAACAGTAACAATGTATCAGCAAGCAGGCGAAATACAGTTGCTAGATAAATAGAAGTGGAAAGCCACAAAAATTATACTTAAATCAGGTAAAGTCGCTTTTTTAGCTCTCTGAAGCTTGGATTACTCTGCTGGCCACCACGAGGATCTGTGCTGAGTAGGTACAAGCCAAAAAACGCGCGTTTAGCGTTTTTTATATCAGGGGGCTGAAAGAAGCTAGGAACTGGCCCAAAACGACCAATAAACTACAAGTTACTGGCTGAAACCTCACAAAACTGGACCAACAGGCAGCTCAATGCTTCCCACTCCCACTGGTAAGCAAGGGAACCTCCTCTGTTCCAAATTAGGTAAAGATTCAGTAACAGGAACTGCAAACAAAGCCCAGGGATCAGCAAGCTCTGAAACTGGACTATTCTAGCTTAGTAAGGCGGGAAAACAAGAGATATTTTTTTTGGTTTTTTTTTTTCAGAAAACAAGCAGAAACAGATACAGTAAACACTTATAAATGCTATAAATCGGCTATCACAGCCTACACAAACAATTTGCAACAGTTACAGATTTTAAAAGTAACAAATTGAGAAACAAGTGCAAAAACAGAATAAATGCAGAAAAACAGTAACAATGTATCAGCAAGCAGGCGAAATACAGTTGCTAGATAAATAGAAGTGGAAAGCCACAAAATTATACTTAAATCAGGTAAAGTCACTTTTTTAGCTCTCTGAAGCTTGGATTACTCTGCTGGACACCACGAGGATCTGTGCTGAGTAGGTACAAGCCAAAAAACGCGTTTAGCGTTTTTTTATATCAGGGGGCTGAAAGAAGCTAGGAACTGGCCCAAAACGACCAATAAACTACAAGTTACTGGCTGAAACCTCACAAAACTGGACCAACAGGCAGCTCAATGCTTCCCACTCCCACTGGTAAGCAAGGGAACCTCCTCTGTTCCAAATTAGGTAAAGATTCAGTAACAGGAACTGCAAACAAAGCCCAGGGATCAGCAAGCTCTGAAACTGGACTATTCTAGCTTAGTAAGGCGGGAAAACAAGAGATATTTTTTTGTTTTTTTTTTTCAGAAAACAAGCAGAAACAGATACAGTAAACACTTATAAATGCTATAAATCGGCTATCACAGCCTACACAAACAATTTGCAACAGTTACAGATTTTAAAAGTAACAAATTGAGAAACAAGTGCAAAAACAGAATAAATGCAGAAAAACAGTAACAATGTATCAGCAAGCAGGCGAAATACAGTTGCTAGATAAATAGAAGTGGAAAGCCACAAAAATTATACTTAAATCAGGTAAAGTCGCTTTTTTAGCTCTCTGAAGCTTGGATTACTCTGCTGGCCACCACGAGGATGTCACCCCTATGCTCCTCCCTCTTCTTAAAATACGTATTCACCACAGCCATGTCCATCCTTTTCGCAAAATCCACAATCATCTGACCTTCTGCATTCCTCTCCTTAACACCATACCTACCCCATCACTTCCTCATCCCCTCTGTTCACTTCACCAACCATGCCCATTGAAGTCCGCTACAATCACTAGTCTCTCACCCTTGGGTACACTCACCACCACTTCATCCAACTCATTCCAAAATTTTCTTTCTCATCCATCGCACAACCAACTTGTGGAGCATATGTACTAACAACATTCATCATTACACCATCAATTTCAAGCTTCATAAACATCACTATCAATCAGACACGCTCTTCACCTCCAAAACACTCATGGCATACTGTTCCTTTAGGATAACCCCTACCCAGTTTCTCCTGCCATCCACACCATGATAGAACAATTTGAACCCGCCTCCTATACACCTGGCCTTACTTCCATTCCATCTGGTTTCTTGCAAGCACAACATATCAACCTTCCTTCTCTCCATCATATCAGCTAGCTCTCTCCCTATACCAGTCATACTGCCCACATTCAAAGTTCCTACCCTCACTACTACACACCTAACTTTCCTCCTCTCTTCCTGCCTTCGCGCATGCCTTCCTCTTCTTCTCCTTTGGCCAACAGTAGCCCAATTTCCACCAGCACCCTGTTGGCTAACAGTGCTGGTGGCGGTCGTTGTTAACCCGGGCCTCAACCGATCCGGTATGGAAATATGTAATGTTCTCCGCATAAGTCATTTGGCAGAGGTCTTATGCTGGATGCCCTTCCTGACGCAACCCTCCCCATTTATCTGGGCTTGGGACCAGCACAAAGAAATGCACTGGCTTGTGCATCCCAGAGCAGAACTAATAAGAGGCAAAAATCTGCAAATTTTTTACAAATGGTGGTAGGTAGGGAATTCAGGCTCTTGCCACCTGGGCCCAAGGTACAGGGTTCAAGTCTGTGGTATTCTCTACCCACCACCATATAGCAACTGGGTGTTTTACACACACACACACACACACACACACACACACACACACACTTCCTTACCTTAAAGTTCGTAAAAACAGGCAGCCTATTTTCCTTAGTAAACAGCCCAGTCTGTAAAATGAGAGCAAGTCCTTAAGTAAAACAGGCAGCCCGGTCTGTAAAATGCGAGCAAATCCAAGTCTGTACCATCCAAAAGCCTGCGACGTGCTTCCCGCGAGAGCAAGCTGGGTGCTACCCGGCCTGCAGACGTTGCTGTCCAAGCCCCCTTCCAGTTTATGCAGTTGTAACTGCATAGACTTCTGGGATAGTGCTGCTGAATGCTCTCTTCCTAATCCAGACTGCTGGTGAGAGTCTGGATTCTGAGCGCATGCTCCAGTATTCACCAGCAGTCCGGAAATGCCGGGAGTGCGCAATGTTCTACGACTCGCATTTGTTTTTTATTTTTTTCTTTTATTCGTTTTTATTTTCTTTTCTTTTTTATATTACAGCTGGGGGGGGGGGGGGGGCTGCAGTCCAATAGCATGAGCCGCCCCTGCCTCTGATGCCTTATTCTTTGCTATTGCAACTTTTTCCCTTAGCTTCTTTGTTAGCCAACCAGTTGTCTTTCCTAGCCTGGTCGAAGTTTTCCATCTCCCACTTCTTCCTACACTCCTCCTTTCTTTTGATGACTTCCTGGACTTCTGCATTCCACCACCAGCTTTCCTTGTGTACCTTATTTCCATACCTGGTTCGGCCACATATCTTTTCTGTAGTCCTGACAAATGTTTTTAGGCGTTGCCATTCTTCAACTCCAAATATTTCCTCCTCTTCTTGGGGTGTTAGAGCCCTGAGCAATTTCCTTGAACTGTTGTACTTTCTCTCCAGTCAACTACCAGGTCTTCAGCCTGGTCTCTGTTGACCTTAGAGCCTTCTCTGACCACTGCTGGCAGCCGATTTTGGCAACCAGTGGTTTATGCTGTGGGCCAACTGTTTCCCTGGGGATAACTTTGCAATCCTGGATTCTACCCCAGTGTATTTTCCTTACTTGGAGGAAGTCTACCAGTCTTGCATACTGACTACTCTCTTAAGTGATCTTGTGACTCTCTCATTCTGAACCATGTGCTGGGCTACTATCAAGCCATTTGCCAGACAAAAATCTAGAATAGCTTCTCCTTTATTCCTGTTGCCCCACCCATGTGGACCCAGGTAGTCATATCCTGTTCGGTCTGTCCCAATATGTGCATTCAAGTCAACCATTATCAACACCAATTCATGTTGTTATGCTTTATCTAGTAGGTCCTGCAACTGCTGTCTGAATGCACTCTTCCTCACTATCACAACCCTGCTGTGCGGCATAGGCTGAAATTATGAATACTGCCCTATCATTACACTGGAGTCTGACTGCCATGAGTCTGTCATTAATTCTGATAATATCCCTTACTGCCTTCCATAGCCTCTCTCTCACCACAATTCCTACACCATTTCTAGCCTGCCCTCCACCAAAGTAGTAGACTCTGGATCCCAAGCCAAGTGGCTTTGCTGCACTGCCCTTCCATCTCGTCACCTGGATACATAGGATGTCCAGCCTCCTCAGCATCATGTCATCCACTTCCAAGGTGCATCCTGTCACTGAACCTACATTAAGCGTAGCAATTTTTCAGTTCACGTTTGGCAGGTTGGTTGGTTTTACGTCCAGCTTTCGCTCAACAGAGCTATCCCAGGAAACCCAGACTGGGCAACTAGTCACCGGCCAGCCAGTAGCTTATTGACCCAGGTCTGCTGGGCTTTACGGCGGGCACACACTGGCCAATAAGGGCACATACACCCCTCCCACTGTTAGCAAGGATCCCTGGTGTGGGTCAGAGTAGGCCAGGTCCTCAACCCACTTATTACCGGTAACTACCCATGCCCATTTCTGGTGACATGACCGAATCACCTAGAGCCATATTTTACACTGTTGAGTGGCTAGCCCTGCCACGGCGCACAGTCTGTGATTTGTGTTCCTCTATCTTGAGGATACTGTACACCACAGTAGATACCCAAAGTGGCTGGTCTGTACAACTATTCCCCTTATAGGGCACCATGTAGAGTCTGTGCTGCTGCCCACAGCTCCATTCATTGGTGAGTTTGAGATGGAAACGCTCAGCATGTTTTCGGACATGGGAGAAACCCCACTGAGACACAGGGAGAACATGCAAACTCCAAACAGGCATTGGTCAAAGGTCAGGATCGAACCTTGCACCCTGTGCATGGGAGGCAAAGACCTTAACCCACTAAGCCATCAGTAAATAAGAGGAGCAAACAGGACATCCTTGCTGGGTCCCTCTATTCAAACTCAAGTTGTCAGAAATGAGTCCTCCCATCTTTATTTTTACCTCTCATGTATTACACATTCTTTTTATTAACTATATTATACTACCTGGGAATGCAAATGCTAACATCGCCCTACTCATGAATTCCCCAACACTATCAAATGCATTCTCTACATCCAAAGTAATCAGCAATAATGGAGTTTCCCTTTTTCCTGTATTCTACCTCCCTCTGAAGGAACAGCATTCTAGTAATGTTACCAAATGTTTGGGTCCCTTTCACAAAATATCACTCATCCATAACTATCAGCTTTAGTAAATTATTGCTATTCCCTTAGCTAATACAGACAAATATTTTGTAATCATGATTTCCAATCAAATTAGTCTATATGAGACGGAGTCTGTAGAATCTAACTTTTCCTTGGGTAGTTATACCACCACTGTCGACTTCCACAAAGTAGGTACCCCCCCCCCCACATACACAAATTCAAATCATTATGTTAAATAGCCTGCTTTTTCTTAACTTTCAAACTTCTGAAGAAGGTCAATCAATTCCCAGAGATTTCCCTGTTGCTTCGTTGTAAATCACATTCTTATTTGTGCTTTATGACTGTTAACTGTTGAAGTTCCACTTCAACAAGCTTTGGAATATCTTGGAATATCTAATGTTTCCAAACGTGTCTCTTCCTGATTTCCCCACTCCACCGTTGTATAAAAATTATTATAAAACTGCCAGAATATATCCATTATTTATTTGGGAATCCTAGTTAACCTTCTTGTCATAGGGTCGCGATGTTCTGGCACAATTCCTTCCACTGTCTACTGCTCAAGTCCTTGTGCTAAAAAATTGAGTTCTGGGATTATTCTATTAAAAAAAAGTTAAAATTATGCACTTATCAGAATAACACATTCAGTTGATCTGTGTCAATACATTGTCAATGGGTGGACTGGTCACCAAATGTGTCCTTTACACTGCAACAAAATCTTTCACTAGCTCAAACTCCTCCCCTTACCCAGGACCGGCCTTTGTTCAACTGGTGCCCTAGGCAAAACGTTTCCACAGCTCCCACAAAACCACCCTGTGCCCCAATCCTGGCCTATCTGCACCATCCAGATTACTGGAACAGCGCCCCTGCCACAGCAGTGCCCTAGGTGGCTGCCTAGTTGGCCTATGCACTTACCCATCATCCACAGTTCCTACCCAGCTTCTCCAGATACAGTAAAGCATCAGATGAGAAGGGCTTATAATTACAATAAATAACACCCACTTGATAATAAATAAGTTCTCACTTGTTTTAGTCTATAACAGGCGTCTAAAGTCCATCTGCAAAGGGCAATTGGGTTGTTTCCAGAGTACAAAGTCCAGTTTCTTCCACTGAAAGCCATCAATCTAGCACATAATGTACTCATTTAAGCTGGCCCTGCCCATAATCTGTAAAATGATGGGATAGAATGCCCATCAGACCTTGGATAGAATTAGGATATGACTTTTTTGAGGGTTACTGCCCCAAAAGAGACTCTGAAGCTGGACAAAATTTTCAGACTGTAATATTGGCCTAAAATACAAGACCATGTAGCTGCTGCACAAATTTAATCTAGCTTAAAATTCTTGAGCAAAGCTGAGGACAACTTGAGCTTTGATAGAGTACGTGCTCTGGGCTTGGAAGGTTGTGGCATATTGCTAAAATAGCAGAAAATAGTGCAGTCAGAAAGTCATTTGGAAAAAAATACAGTAATAGTTGTGTGCCTTTTCTTACTTTCTTTATTCTTGGCAAATAAAGCCTAAGCTGTCTATGTACATCCAAGCAATGTAATCTGCATTCTCCTTTGCTGGTGTAACCTGGACAGAAAACTGGGAATTAAGACTGATTTTGGTTGGACTGGGTTGTAACGTTGAGCATGAAGGAGTGATTAGATCAAAGTGTAACCTTATCCTAGTTTAAAAAAAAAAAAAAAAAAAAAAAAACAGCAACTTGGAGAAAAAGACCTGCAACTCGGATTTGTTCAGCAAAGCTAACAGCTACCAACAATAAAGTTTTCCAGGACATGTTCAATAGTATCAACAGGCTCAAAGGAGGGAGTTAAGTGAATTTCCTCAATATGAAGTTTAAATCCCATGGAACTATGGGAAGAAGCAAGGGAGGGATGGAGTGGAAGATCTGTTTAATGAAGGCCTTGCCAAGTGTATGGAAAGCTGAAGAGATGATGGAGGTACCTGGTGATGGGAAAAAATGGCAGTTATATGGATTTTGATAGAGAAATAACAGGATCCTGAATGAAACAGCTCTGTTTAAAAGGTTAAAATTGAAGAAACTGGAGTTGAAAAGGGGTCTACTTCCTTGCTTAGATGCCAATGGAAAAACTCTGACCATTTACTTTGGTAAATCCTCTTTATGGAAGGCTTCCAAGAAGCTGGGAGCAGTTGTATTACCTGCAGAGGAAGCCTAGCGATCCTGACTATCACTGGAAGTGTAGAAACACAATGGAAAGCATAGGGACTGAGTGTTTCATTAAGACGAGCAGACAAGATGCCTTCTTAAAAAGACGCCAAATCAGGAGAAAGCAAATCTGGTAGAGCTAGGAGTATAAATAACCTAGACTTTGGCACATCATAGTTTCCTGTAAAACTCTTTGCATGATAGAAAAGTAGAGAGAAGGCATAGAAGAACCAGAGGGGGTAGTTGTGGCCCAATACATCTCTTAGGGGAGGGGGTAGCCTTCCTGTGGAATAATGGAAAATAAATTGCTACATTTAACCCTCCTGAGTGATGCTGGGAAATAAGTTGCTGCTTTCAGCTGAAGGGTGAACTGAAGAAACTACAGCAAGGCATCCCCCATCTTTGAAAAAATCTTTCTTGTTACGGATTTATTGTGAGACTCTTTGCATGGAAAAAGTAGGCCTACTACAAAATTCGAGGTCTTCAGACACCTCAAGGCCAAGTCCCTATCCCATGATGCACCTAGAGTTGCCTCAGATCTTGTTGGCTGTGTCTAACAATACCATGTGCCATTCTATCACTTTTTAGGGAAAAAACATAGAAAGACTGAGCAACCATGATAAAACTAGTGTCTCGGTCCTCAAAAAACTCTGGAAGGGGTAGGAGGGTGGGAGTAAGAATGAAGGTGAGATGAACAACTCGCATGGAACGTTAAGGTGAGTACATAACTTCTTTATGTGAAGTTGTTCCAACTTGCCATTCATTCTCACAGATGGGTAGCATCCCAAGCACCATCTTTCTCAGGTGGCTCACGGGAGTATGTTTTTCAGGACAGTAGAACCAAAGGAGGCCCTGTCCCTGGAGGCCTTATGAACTTTGTAATGAGAGAGAACGGTATGAGATCTTGACCAAGTGGCTGCTGCACAAACGTTGTCTATACGAAGCAAAGCAGAAGATGTGCACACTACTTTAGTAGAATGAGCTTTAATTTTATGTAGTAAAGGTAAATTGGCAGCTGAATAAGTGAAGGTGATGCAATCAGATAACCATTTAGATAGTGTTGTTTTTGCCACTGGCATACCTTTCCTAGAATCTGAAAAGGAAACAAAGTTGTTCTGATTTTCTAAACTGGTGTTCTATCCAGGTAAAATCTGAGCCATCTATGAACATCAAGCTTGTGCAGCATATACTCTAAGTTGTTGGTGTGTTTGGGGAAGAACACTGGTAAATCTAAGATTTAGTTAAGGTTAGCTTCAGTACAAACGTTAGGTAAAAATGAATGATTTGTTCACAGGGACACTGTCAGCATGAAAAACCAAATATGGAGGCTTTATGGACAAGGCCTGTAGCTTTGATACTCTAAAGGAAAACGTGATGGCTGCTAAAAAGTCTTCCAAAACAAAAATTTCAAATCACATGAGGAAGCTGGCTCAAAAGGCGAGAGAATAATGCATGAAAGCATAAAATTTAGGTTCCAAATTTCAAAGGTGGTCTAATATGGAAGGTCCCTTTGATAAAGGCTTTGGATAGCTTGTGTGAAATTATGTTCAATCCTTCAAAGCCAAGGTGAAAATTAGAGATGGCAGCAAGTTGTACCCGAACTGTAGCTGCCATAGCTCCTTTATTGAAAAGCATAGTCAAAAAATTCTAATACAGAGGAAATGGGGGGCTGGCAAGGATCAATATTATTCTGAGATGCCCATATAGAAAATCTCCTCCATTTGCTAAGTTATAACTTCCTAGTAGAGGATTTATGAGAAGATATTAAAATATGCTGTATTTCATTTGAAAGGTTTTGAAACCTGGCTATGTTGGTAATTGGTGCAGCCAAGCTGTCAATTTTAGGGATGGAAGAGAGGGATGAAGAGCCCCAGACGAATACATCAGAAGGTCTGGAACTGGGTCCAGAATCCAAGGCTCTTCCAACACAAAGTCGAAGGAAGGGGAACCAAATCTGACGAGGCCAATGAGGGGCTATTAAAATGATGGTCCTTCCCAGGGCTTTTGCTTTCTGTAATACTTTGGGTATCAAGGGAATTGGTGGGAATGCATAGAGGAGGCCAATTCATGTACGAGTGTGTCCCTTGGGAAATCAACAGGAGGGGGAATCAGGGCAAAGTAGCTCCTGCATTTTGTGTTCATGTGGGAAGCAAAAAGGTCGCAGCAAGGCTGGCCCCACCAGCGGAATATTCTCTCCGCTCTTTTTTGAGGGATCACTCGTGAGGCAACAAAATTGCCCTGCTCAGTTTGTCTGCAATCACTTTGGATGTGCGTTGCTATCAGAAAGCGATGGGTGGCTGTAGCCCACTGCCATACTCTTAGGGCCTCGCGACAAAGGGGATAGGACCTGGTTCCTCCTTGTTTGTTCAAGTATCAGACCACTGACATGTCTGTCTGAATCACAATCGTCCCCAGAGGGAGAGAGTCCTGAAAGTACTGCAATGCCAAAAATACGACTCATCTCCAGGACATTGATATGCAGATGTCTCTCTTTTTCGGTCCATGTGCCTTGGGCTGTTCTTCCCTGAAAATGAGCCCCCCACCAGGGAAGCGTCCGTGGTCACTGTGGCCGCTGGTGAGGGTAAGATAAAAGGACAACCTATCGTTACTTGGAGAGGTAATCCACCACCGAAGAACCATTTTGCATGTGTTTGTCACAATTATGAGATGAGACATTGGGAGTTCTTGATAAGACCACTGAGTAATGGCAGCCATTGTAGAATCTGCATGTGCATGCGACCAAAGAGTATCGCTATTACTGCAGCTGCCATCATGCCCAACAACTTTAGCAGTTCTGATGCTGGAGCCTTGTCTCTGGATATGATGTTCTGGACTTGCTGACGAAGTAGTAGAACTCTTTCTGCTGGAAGTTTTAAAGTGGTGGTAGTGGTGTCCAGTTCTGCTTTGATAAAAACAATATATTGCGATGGCGACAAGGCAGATCTTTCTGAATTTATGGTAATGCCGAGATGATTGCAAAGAGTAAGAGTAGTGTCCCTGGCTTGTATTCGCTGATGCCTGGTGGTGGCAGTGAGGAGCCAATCATCTAAGAACGGAAACACCTGGAATCCTAAACGCCTCCGGTGAGCCGTGACCACTGCCATACATTTGGTGAACACTCTGGGGCTGTAGAGAGACCAAAGGGCAGGGCTCGAAACTGGTAATGATTGGCTCCCAGCCAGAAGTGCAGATGATCCCTGGATGGTCTGGCCACTTTTATATGGTAGTACGCATCCTGTAGATCTATAGAGCACATCCAATAGTCTTTCCCTAAGAAGGGAAGTATCGACTGAAGCATGACCACCCGGAACTTCTCTTTCTTGACATATCTGTTTAGTCTGCTGAGGTCCAAAATAGGTTTCCAGTCCCGTCTTTTTTGGAACTAAAAAGAATCTTGAGTAAGTTCTGGATCCTCTCTGGTCTGCTGGGACTGGTTGGATGAGCATTTCTTAGCAACGTTTGGACCTCTACTATTGCTTGATCCCTGTAACTGGGTGGAATGTCCATGATTTTTGTTGTCAATGGAGGGGGAGTGGCAAACGGAATGAAATATCCTCTGGAAACTATACTTTGAACCCAGTTGTCGTTTGTTATTTTGAGTCAGGTGTCTGGATACAAATATAAGCAACCCCCGACTGCCTCCAGAGCAGAACAGTTGGGCCTCCTTTCAGGAGCGCTGGTAGGGCTTCCCAAAGAACTGGTCTCTGGCACCCTGGTTTTGCAGACCCCCTCTGCCGCGAGGGCAGCGTCTTCCATTATTGCCCCCCCCTCCTCTGCCCCTGGAGGGGGGTTCACCACTTGTGCCCAAAAAGGCTCCTTGGACTTTTCAGAACCACATCTTTCCTCCCTTTTGACTCTTGGGGTAGGGTCTAGTAGGGGTGGAAAAATGGACTCTGATGGCAGACGGAGTCTTTCCTTCCTGCTCACACCTGGTAAGTTTCCTTAACTTTGGGTCCGAAAAGGGACAAGCCATCAAAAGTGGTGCTGACAAAGGATGACTTAAAGGGCTCCACGAAGGAATACAAGCGCATCCAGGTGTGCCTTCTGAGAGCAATTCCTGTACCCACTGCTCTACTTGTTCCATCAGCTGCATGCAAAATGAGATGCATGGACTTTTTACTATGAAACTGAGGATAGCAAGCT
The DNA here is from genome assembly GCF_019279795.1 of Protopterus annectens. Classification (NCBI taxonomy): domain Eukaryota; kingdom Metazoa; phylum Chordata; order Ceratodontiformes; family Protopteridae; genus Protopterus; species Protopterus annectens. The sequence continues at coordinate 674,733,906 of NC_056736.1, forward strand.
GGGAGGTGACTCTGTCTGAAGCTCCTGCAGCCACCGTACCCTGATGCGCACCTCCAAGCTTTTTTAGGAGGTCTCTTTGCAGTCTTGTAAAATGTGAGAGAGCTCGGTGAATGCATGGCAAAAGTCTAACTGCAACATGCGCTTCATGTATCTATCCATGATCTTCGATTCTCTGTTAGGAAGATGGATAGAGGAAGAAGTTACTAACATTTCCTTTTTGGTGGCTGCCGCCACCACCATGGCATCAACTGGCACTCCCTTAGTGAGAAAAGACTTATCCTGAGGGTAAGAAATTAATTTATTGGGCCTCCTAGGGACATGGTGTCCGGAGACTCCCACGCCCTTGCTGAGACCAGCTCCATGAGCTCATCGAAGGGCGGAGACACCCAAGAGGTGGAAGGTTGAGACCCGAAAGCCTTCAGGAGAACAGACTCATCTTCAGTAGGGTTGGTGGACTTCCAGCCACTCCTCTGTTTAAGGATTTCTAATATCTCTGCAAATGAGATATCTTCAGAAGGGGACCGTGGGGACTCTTCTGATTCATCTAAGTCCATATCAGACGTGAGAAACTCCTGCGGGGAGTCTAGGTGCTTCCTCTTGCAAATTCTCTTCATGGGAACCTCATCGGTGGGACCTTCTGGTGAGGTCTCGGAAGAGCAGCGGCTACCCAGTGGGGCTTCCTGCGGCTCAGGGTCTCTACGCTACAAAGTGATCTGTGAGGCAGAAGTGGACACAGGCGCTTTTGGGGAGCAGGTATTTGGACCTGAAGTTGTAGATGTCTTGGGCAACATCACTCTCCTCATGGCTTTAAAGGCACCTCGGCTCCGATTAGAAGGGACCCCTGGATCCGAAGAAACAACCGATCCCCTCGGCACTGGAACAGTGGGGTCCAAACCGGTGGTAGGAGCCAAACTCATCCGAGCCGAGGCCTCGACAGGCAAAGTCGTAAGAGACAAGGTCAGTCAGACTATCCTCCATGAACCCAACCGGAGAGTGTCGGTTCCTAGACTCCTCAATAGGTGCTGAGGAAGTCCGAGTAAATGGAACCGATGACACTGGAGCAGGCGTCGGCTCCGAAGGCTCAACAATCATCTAGTCCAACTCCTCCGGCTCCGAAGGACCGGTATGGCCTGGAGGAGGAAAATAAGTCAATGGTGTAACAGTCTTCAGTTCCAAAACCACTTGGGTCGGAGCCAATAAAAATTTAGCAAACTCCAGTAAATATGCCAGTAACAACTTCTGCACCACATGATCCACATCCAAATCAGATAGGCTGATCGAGGACAGAGATGAATGAATGGAGGGTGGTACAGACTGGAGTATGGGAGACTAATACTTCGGAGACCAGTTCCAGGACTAAGGATCAGCTCCAAAAAGACAAGGCGCTCGGCTCCAAAAGCTGTGAAGTCGACAGTTTTTTTGATTTTGTCACATCAATGGAAGAAGCCTTAGAAGACTTTGAAGACTTGGGGGACTGGCTAGATTTATCCTAGTCACTCAAAGCTTCCTGAAAAGAAGATTTCAAAAGTCCTCTATCAATGAGTTTTTTTTTTCTCTCATGTAAAACTCTGCTAGAAAAAGAATGGCAAATGGAGCAGCACTCTTGCAAGTGCAAGGCTCCGAGACAGTAAACACAATTTGACTGTCACTGACATCTTTTGTCCACACTTTGGACATTTCTTAAACCCAGATTTGGGATGTTTGTCCTTTTCTTGGTCAGCCATGTTAAATGCCACAGTGCCAAAAAAATAAGCTATACACCAACAAGCTGTAGTATCAGAGAAGAATGCACACACAAAAACTTTAGCAATCTCAAAATACAAAAAAAAAAAAAAAGAAGTTATGTACTCACCATAACGTTCCATCTCAGTAGGTAAACCATTTGCCAGCAACCTGTGGGTTACGGATCCGATACAGATCCGAGCCAGCAGCATACCAAGCAAAATAATCCGAGCTCCAAGCTCCTCCCCCTACCCATACTGCACTGCAACCTACTTCAAATCCTCAGATCGAGTTTGCCACTCCATACACGACACCAACTTACCCAAGACCCCTAAACCAAGGACAAACCTCTAACTCGTGAAATCTACACATCGAGTTCAGCAAAAACGCCAAGGTAAGGGGGGGGGGGGGGGGATGCTGACAAATGAAGTTTACCTACTCAGATGGAACGTTATGGCGAGTACATAACTTCTTTATCTGAAGTAGTTAACTTCATTTGATCAGCAACCTGTGGGACAGAGTCCCCAGCTACCCGAAATCTTGAGAGGCCCTTAAGAAAGGATATTCCGTAGCACTACAGAGCCAAAAGAAGCCCTTCCTCTAGACACCAAATCCAGTTTATAATGATCAATAAAGGTGTGAGAAGACACCCAGGTAGCCGCTGAGCAAATGTCATCCAGGGAAACTTTAGAACAGAATGCTGCAGATGTCGCCATAGAATGTGTAAAATGGGCATGAACTCCTACTGGTTCTGGTAAACCAAGCCCTCTGTATGCTTGTAGGATACAAAGGGAAATCCACCTAGCCAGAGTCACATTTGAAACTGGTTTCCCTAAAAAGGGCTTAGCAAAGGAAACAAAAAGTGGATCAGATTTGCTAAAGGCCGCCATCCTGTGCAAATAAAAACGTAACTGCCTGTGAACATCCAGCAAATGAAGTCCATATTCCCCTTTGTTCTGAAAATTAGGGAAAAAAGACAGGCAAATTAATAGATTGATTAATATTTGTCTCTGAAGCAACTTTAGGAAGAAAGGATGGATTAGTCCTGAGAGACACCCTGTCCTTATGAAACACAAGGTATGGGGGTTTCATACAAAGCTTGCAGCTCCGACACTTTCCTTGCTGAAGTTATAGCTACCAGAAAGGCAGTCTTCCATGATAAAAATTTTAAGTCAACTGATGCCGAGGGGTCAAAAGGAGGCACAACTAAGGCCTGAAGAACCGCAGTCAGATCCCACGGTGGTGACGGATTCTTAACAGGGGGTCACAGAAGAAAAGTGCCTTTCAAAAAGGTCTTACAAATTCCGGCAGCAGCAAGGGAGCCTAAATTGTCTCCTACTTGGAAATGAGAAATAGCCACCAGCTGTACCTTCACTGTGGAGGAGCTGGCTCCTTGCTGGAAAATATGAGACAAAAAGTCTTAATACCGCTGGGATCGGAGAGGTAAAAGGATGTAGATTTCTCTGTGAGGCCCAAATGGAGAAGCGTTTCCATTTGCTAGAATAAATTTTCCTGGTAAAGGATTTATGTGCCGCAACCAAGATAGATTTAACAGGAGAAAAGATACCGGAAGTCCTAGCAATTAATGGAACTGGAGCAGCCAAGCTGTGAGCTGCAGTCTGTCCAGATTCAAAAGAAGCATTCCCAAGGGATGATGAATTAGATCCGGAATGGGATCCAAGATGGAGCTATGAGATGAGACCGTAGGCAGGGGGAACCAGACTTGACAAGGTCAGAATGGGGCTATGGGGATCAATCTGCTCCCCAACCAGCGAGCTTTCTGTAAGAACTTTATCATGAGAGGGGGCGGGGGATATGCATAAAGAAGACCGGGTGGCCAAGCATGAACAAGAGCGTCTCTGGGGCTTGGATTAGAGCGAAAAACTCGCTGCACTTCGCAATGGAAGGCGATGCGAAGAGATTGCAGCAAGGCTGAGCCCACTTGAGGAAGATCTGTTCCGCTACACAAGGGTTCAGAGACCACTCGTAAGGAGAAAGGATAATTCTGCTCAATTTGTCTGCCACGATGTTGGACCAACCCGGAATGTGCATTGCTATCAGAAAGCGATTGGTGAAAATTGCCCATTCCCAGACTCTCATGGCTTCTCGACAAAGGGGTAAGACTTGATTACTCCCTGTTTGTTCATACACCAGACCACTGACATATTGTCTGACTGGATTTCAATAGTTTCCAGAGGTAGATAAGCATGAAGGGCCTTCAACGCTAAAAGGACCGCTCTCATCTCTAGGACATTTCCATGCAGAACGGTCTCGTTTCAAGTCCATGTGCCTTGAACAGTCCTGCCCGAACAACGCCTCCACTCCACCCTAGGCAGGAGGCACCCATGGTCACCGTGGCTTAAGGTTGGGGCGCAAGAAAGGGACGTCCCTCCTGCAAATTCCGAGATTGGAGCCACCACTTGAGAGCATTTCTGCACACTCTGCTCAGAGGGATCGGAAAATCTAGAGGTGGATGAATAATCGACCACTGAACTTGCAACGTCCACTGTAAAATTCTCATATGCAGACGGGCACAATGGATCAGGTAGATAGCTGCTGCCATGGACCCTAAGGCTCTCAGGACTAATTCTGTAGGGGGTGCAGGGGACTGCAGGAGTGCTAACATGAAGTTTCAGGCTGTGTAGTCTGTCTGGGGTTAAGAATGCCCTGGCCTGGCAAGACTATTCTCACCCCTATGAAGTCTAACACTTGAACATGTTGAAGGGAAGACTTCCTTAGGTTTATGGTAATCCCTAGCCGAGGCGATATCCAGAGAAAGAAATTTCTGGCTAGCAAGAGTAGATGCCTGGTGGGGGCAGTGAGAAGCCAGTCGTCCAGGTACGGAAAGACCTGAATGCCCTGAAGTCTCAGGTGGGCCACTACAACTGCCATGACCTTGGTGAACACTCTGCGGGCTGTGGTGAGACCAAAGGGTAGGACCCTGAATCGATAATGACTGGTCCCTAGCCGAAAGGGGAAAAACCTCCTGGATCGCCTGTCCATCAGAATATGGTAGCATGCATCCTTGAGGTCAATCAAGCACAACCAGTCTTCCTGCTGCAAGAAGAGCAGGATGGATTGAAGCGTGACCATCCGGAACCTTTCCTTGGCAACGAACAGGTTCATTGTAGACAAGTTGAGAATCAGCCTTAGGTCCCAGTCTTTTTTGGCACCAAAAAGAACCTGGAATAGATGTCTGATCCTGACTGGTCTGGGGTTACATGCTGGATGGCTCTTTTTTCTAGTAGTTTTTGTATTTCCAAGGCCGCGGCCTCCCTCTGAGTGGGTGGGACATCTGGGAGGCGCCTTGTGCAAGGGGGTTTGTTTATGAAGGGAATAGAATAGCCTCTGGATATTATTCGCAACACCCAGTGATCTGTCGTGATGGACTCCCAATGGGCTAGGTGCATCAAAAATGCCCCCCCACCCCACTACCTCCAGAGAGGAGCAGTCAGGTAACCCCTCAGGGTTGCTGCGCGGGTCGCTGAAAAGGTTCACGTGACCCTTAGTTCTTCGGCCCCCGTCTGCCTCTGGGGGAGAAGGAGTCCTAAGCGTTCTGGGACTGTTGAGTTTTCCGGAACCACAGCTTCTTTTGCCCTTGCTGGTTCCTGGAGAAGAACCTTTGAGGGTTAGAGAAGCGGATCCCGACGGCTGACGTCTTCCAGTCTTTTGCGCTCTGGACAAGCATATCGTGTACAGTCTTCCCGAACAGGGTTGAACCGTCAAAGGGTGCGTTAGCGAAGGATGCCTTGAAGGGTTCCGAGAAGTTGCAAAGACGGAGCCAGGTGTGATGCCTTAAGGCTATGCCAGACCCGCTAGCCCTAGCGGCTCCCTCAGTGACATGAGAGAGTAAACGCATGGACGTCTTAGACAGACTTGAGAGTGGCCATATGAGTCGAGAAGGTCAGTTTATCCTTGGCTGACATGGACTCTGGGGGAGACTCAGCATAATCTTTCACGAGGTCCCACTGCAGTCGAATTACGTGGGTCAAGTAATGTGGCTCTCTTATAGTAAAGGTGGCTGAAGCAAAAGTCCGCTTTCCAAGATGGTCCATAGCCCTTGAATCCTTGTCTGGGGGGTGGACAGAGGAACTTTCTTGGGCGAGTTCCTTTTTTGTGGCCACCGCCACCACCATGGCATCAACCAGGGAACCTTTGTTCCAAGAAGCTCTATCTGCTGGTAGACTCAGTATTTTGTGGGTCTTTTGGGTATAGGCTCCACAGTGTCCGGTTCCCTCCACGCTCTGGTGGTGATAAGGTCCACCAGAGGGGTCAGCCGAGGGGGGACACCCAAGAGGTAGATGGGCCTGTGTCAAACGTCTCCAGAAATACTGACTTGACAGAGGAAGGTTTTGGGGTGGACCTCCCCCCCCCCCCGGCGAAGGAGTCCCATAATGTCTCCAAAGGAGACTTCTTCGGGGGTGATTTCGGTGAACCTTCCCCTTCCTCCAAGTCAGTGTCCTCAACGAGGGACTCGGGGTAGTCCAAGTGCCTCCTCTTACACAGGCATTTGTGAGGGACCTCCTCAGTTGGACTCTCCGGGGAGGGCTCACAAATGGTTTCTTGTTCCTCTAAGGGAACTGTCTGGGGCGCAATGGACACAGGCTGTCCCTGGGGGGACTGGATGACGGAAGACAAACCCAACTGCGACGGAGCAGGGATGGACCCAGAGGACAGAGTGAGGGGTCTCAATCCTCCAGAGAGAATCCTCTCCACTACGTCGAATGCCGAGTGAGACCCAGCATCCCTGAAACTGGTAGCCGAGACCCTCAGATCAGACGAAGGGATCGGAGCCGAAGCTGGAACATTAGGACCCGACGGGACGGTATGCCCAGACCATAATGGAGCCGAAGACACACATCCTCACAGATCCGACGCCCAACGCGTGCCTCTGAGAACTCTGATCCAAAAGCGGATGAGACAGACTCGAGGGCATGGCCGGCTTCGAGGCCAAAGGCACCATCGGCACCGACCCCCCTGACTCCGGGACTCCTCGGATCTAGACACTCCGATATCCAATGGTGGATCGGAGAAGGAGCTATCAGGGCGAAAAAAAGGAGCTGAACTCCCCGGCACCAGGAGGGGGGGGCAGCAATACCCCATTTCCATTTGAGTTTGTAGAAACCTTCGCATCATCCAATCCATCTCTGCTTCAGAGATGCTTCTAGTTGATCTAGAGGATGCCACCGATGCCAGCCGGGAGAGCCGACACGAAGACGACCTCGAAGGTGGTCTAGCCTCCTCTGGCTCCTGAGAAAAACATGAACGGAGCAGAGGAGAGGATGGCCTGGTAACTCTTGCTGGAGACAAGCTAACTTTAGCAAAGACTTCTGTAACCAGATATTTTAGAGATTTAAAAAAGATCCAAACCTGATCTTTGATGACCTGAGAATTTGAGCTTAACAGCTGTAAGCATCTTGCCCTTTCACTCATACTGTTGCAGTTTATCTTTTTGACCAAATAAGGAGGCCCCATCAAAGGGGTATTCACACGGCCACCATAACGTGTTCTGCAATGTCAATCACAGCCAGCCTTGGTATCTCAAAGCAATGCCTAAGTATGTTAAATAAGATACTCTAACCATTACATTAAGTAGATGCACGGATAGTAGATAAATGGAATTTTGAAATTAAAGCCTCAAACTGTTCATAAACAACTCCTGTAGGCAATTGTTACAGAGTTTCTGCAGTCATATCCGATAATTACTTGGCTCATATGATATGGTTTCAGAGGGAACTAACTGCCCTAATGGAAAATGTACTTTTCACATAGACCTGCTTTCCAAATCTATCCATTATTCTTCAGTATTTGCTTGAGGGGGGGACATCCTGGATATCCTCTGGAGGCTACATTTGGTGGCCCATGAAACTATAATGGAATCCATAAGTGGCTCCTGATTCTAATATGGCCAGCCCTTAGGAGGAGCCATAATACTATCATGCTTCCTGGGTATGTGATGCACTATGCTGGGTTTCTTCCAAGACACTGTGCAGTGCATGTCCATTAAAATGTCTTTGGAATGGACAACCTAGGCTGCTAGTGATAAAGACCTATACACTTCTTTCATCCGAGGAGTTGGGGTCGATACCATGAGCTCTTCTCCAACAACATGTCTAGTACTCCCCAAAGTTTGGGTTTTTCATTAAGGGGATTAGGATGACTCTTGCTCTTTATCAAGACCCATGTCTAGGTAGGGGGACTCTGACAGGGAGTCTATTTGCTACTTCTTGCATAACCTTTTCGGGGGGGGGGGCATTAATAGGGAGTCCACAGAGCTTCCCTGGAAAGACGTGATCTCAGACTGAATACAACCTCTTGGCCTTTCTGGTTTTAAGCCCTGATAGGGAAATATAGATGATGGGTTCGAGATCCCTGATTCAATGGTGTACCGCTGTGGAACTGGTGGAGCATGTGCCTGTTCCAACTGAAAGATTTGAGATCTCCTTTATGATGAATGACCCAAGATGTCCAGGGTTGAGACTGCCTGGGAACACTGACCACTGGCACTAATGATCTCAGTGCTGAAGACACGAGGGTGGGCTACAGCACCGAAAAATCACATGCAAAAGCTTAGACACCAGCACTGACACCAAAAGCATCAGGGCCAATACTGGTTCAGAGTCAGTGGTGCTGATCATCCTATCATGTCTAGTTGGGGTTTGCATCAACAGGGTCAGAGCAAAAACCACCATTTGTACCAAGGGCATCAATACAAATCCATGGGTGCCAAATATATTGTCACAGGCACTCATACCAGTTCTAATACTCTCAAGTACCAGAACCAGGCACTGGGGAAGGATAACATCATGGATTTCCTTTCAGGATGGCAAACATCGAAGAGCCTGAACAAACAGACTTGAAGCTAAGCCTGGACAAAAGGCCATTATCTTCTCCCAGTCAAGTTGTTAGTCCTTAGGAAGAACTGGAGGAATGAAAGCAGGCTGCACAAGGAGGGCAGGATAGGAAGCTTGACAACTCCTGCTATAAATAGAAGCTTTACATTCTCCTGCATGGAGTGGAGTTTAGGCCCGAAGAACCTCGTCTTGCAAGAAACACTACGCAAAGGAGGAGTGGCAACACTTGAAGGTCTTGGTTGGGAAGAAGTTAGTCTATGAATCTTTATTAGGGATAATTTTTCTTTAATCAGTTGATTCGACTCCTCTAATCTTTTTTTCCTGTCCTTGTCCCTTTCTTTTTCCTTAAGGGGACTGGCCTTCAATGAACCTTTAAGAACAAGCTTTTTGTAGTGATCCAAACTGTCCTTACACTGAAATATTTGCAAATGGTGTAATACAAATCAAACTAATTAACCCCAAGGCAAACACAAAGGTGGTGTGAGTCTTGGGAAGTATCTTGTGCCTGCACTGTTGGCACTTACGGAAAACCAGAAGCTTTATTCCTAGATTCTTCATCTGTCATCACGAAGAAAATAAGCACTACTTAAAACAAAATCTTTGCTTAAGCTAGTAAGAACTTAAAAGTATTGATGGCTGCACTGAGATATGCAGAAGCACTATAGAAGAAATAGATTATGGTTAAGGAGAGGAGCTCCAGCTATGAATGATCTCATTGTTGCTGTTTACAAGGCACCACTTGTTGCAATGATGTAAATATTAAGAATATAATTAAAAAATTTGAATATTTTTCAAGTAACAGGGGGGACTACTGACAAGGTAGGAGCAGGTTCATCATTAACCTGCAAAAGGACTACGAATCAAAGCAGTGTTGGCATCTAAACTTATTACACCTAATCACTGCAAAGAGACATTTAATGTGAGAAATGTACTTTTTCTAAGTGTATTGATACGAGACCAGCAGTTCGTTTCCCACATTTGGATAGAACCTTTCAAGCTACATATAACTTTAAGAGGGACAACATATGTCACCTTCTGTAATCAATGCATATCTTTCAATGTGGGCAAAACAGAAAGTCACATAAAAAACAGACTCAAAAGACTCCAGCTATTCTCAGTCTCATATTGCCTGCTTAGAGACAATCTCTGCTTGACTTGTACAGCCATGTCTGACCCTGCCCTGTTAGAAATGCTACATCTTAAGAAATCCCAAACCCTCCATACCACACGCTCCAGAGACCTCAACCTCATTACCAAAATCAACAGAATATGCTGGAGGGATAGGTTCCTCACTCAGAGACTGCCCATGCTCTGGAATAGACTTCCCATACATGTCAAGCAGAGCACCTCACTGACCTTCAAGAGAAATACTGATGAGTGGCTGGGTAATAGAAAGTTCACCCTGGGGATCACTCCAGTGGCTTTACTTGAGAGAGGCACTGGGAACCAATGTCAGGCAGCACGATGCCAGGACACTTCTATAGGCTAGGCTTGTAAAGGCTCCAAGGCCATTAGCCTAGTACACCTATGAACCTATTTATGAACATCTTTAAGACATTAGGAGAAGCAGAACAAATAATGTCCTGTATAAGTGCACCATTACCAGCAAAAAGTTTCAAAGTTTAGATTTGAAATCTTGGAGCAGGTTGTTCTAGAACCTAAGGGTGGCGAGTGAGAAAATTTCATACTGAACAAAGAGCTTAAATTGCAACTAATGCTTATACCCCTCAGGTCTCAATGAGTCGGTTTCTATGATTAGTGTGCTAAAGGCACATAGAATCATTCACAAACTAATTGGCTGACTTTGCAAACAGACAAGTCTTTAAGTAATACAATACATGATGTACCTCACATTAGATACAAGAGTAAAAAAAAATCACTGGAGAGACAACTTTGTTACAAGATCTATCAATATACACCTACAGTCCCCTCCTGTCAAGTGCCAGGTGTGATGAAGTGTGGGAGATGTAGTTTTTGTATGTATGTTAATGCAGCCAACGTTTTTATTCATCCCCTTATGGGTAAAACCTTTAGGTTTAAAGTTGCTGCAGGTTGCCATACACCAAATGTTGTTCATCTTGCTCTACGTAATTTATGTAAGAGTTTTTACATAGGTAAAACAAACCGCCCATTTTCTGAGAGGATAAGAGAGCAACTATACAGCTCTCATGGGGGAGATGACAGAAGAGCATTGGCCAAACACATAATGGAATGTGTCCCTGCACATGGTTTTAGTTTTATGGTGGTGGAAGTTGTTAAGTAGAGTAAGCATCAGGACAATTTCAGAAATTATACTGAAAGAAGAGAATTAGTATGAATAGTTAAGCTACAGGCAGATAGACCTCCTGATTTAAATGGTAGGGTCTCTTTAAAGCTTCTCTTGAAATCTAAGGAACTTCCACATGAGCCTGTTTTATGATATGCGTTATTTGAGATTGGTTCATGCTTCTCACATTTTACTGTCTGTAGAATATGTACGTGTTCTGTACCTTTAAAAAGCATTTCCAAGGACAGCACGTGCATATAAATATCAAGCATGTGCTAGCATCAGTGCCATTTTCAGAGTACAGCCAGAGAGTGAACACGTATGAGACAGAGTCAGTTTACAAGTTTATCCAAGTTAAAGTTGTTGCCTCATTCCTGATGTGTTTGTACATAATAAAGCTGCTTGAACAGAACCCAAGAATGTCCATCTGTCACATCCTGACAGGGCGAACAACATGGTGTCAGAAGTGGGATTCAAGAGATTACTTTTCAGAGATACGAGGTGCAGAAAGAACAGTGAAGGTAAAAATAAGGGAAACGAGAGCAAAAAACGGCCAGAAACAAGCTAAAAGTAATGAAAACATGCACGAACAATTTTATCAAAAAAGATAAAATGGAGCATACAAGGGTACAAAACGCATTACTAAGCAAGCAAATACCACAGAGTGTTTATTAAGAAAACAGAAAGCATAAAACATTTATTATTTAAACAAAATGTTAGAAATTAATATATGTCATAGAACGATCATCAGAAAAGCCTATGGGAAGTTGAGTCTCCTAGTAATTGCAAAATGAGCATGTTTAGAGTAAAACGAGCACAGAGAGCGAGATTAAATGGGCAAAACAAGTACAATAAAGGGCAGAAAGATCATACGGAGCATAAATAAAGCAAGGCAAATGCATGCTTTTAGCAAGTAACAGTGTTTTGGCATAAAAAAAGAAGTTATGTACTTACTATAACGTTTCATCCGAGTTGTTGCTTTTCATTTGTCTTCAACCTGAGGCACCAGGATTGGGCATGGATCCGACTCGGCTGCATACTTCAGCTTCAGATAGCTCCAAGCTCCTCCCCTATCCATAATGCCCATCTCCCTCCTCCCCTAAGATTGAGTTTGTTGCAAAACAGCAGCATCCCAACCTAGACCATATGCCTATAAACCCAGCATCACCCACAAAACCCTCATCAAGAGAAGACTAGCCAGGACAGAGGGCTATGACCCTTCCATCCGGTCCACTACACAGCCCACACAAGGCAGGGGGAAGGAGGGAGGGTCAGATGAAGACAAATGAAAGGCAACAACTCAGATGGAATGTTATGATTAAGCACGTAACTTCTTTATCTGAAGATGTTCTTTTCATTTGATCTTCAACCCGAGGGACACAGTCCCTCCTGGCTACCAATAAACCCTGGGATGCCCTCATGGAAGGATGTTCCGGAGCACAGCTGAGCCACAGGATGCCCTGCCCCTGGAAAGAAGGTCTAATTTATAATGGGAGATAAATGTGTGCGGAGACGCCCAGACAGCTGCAGAGCAGATATCATCTAAACAGACCCTGGCCCAAAAGGCGCCAGAAGTAGCAAAAGAGCTGGTGGAATGTGCCCGGACATGCCCTGGAACAGATAACCCTTTGGCCGACTAGATGCATTCAGAAATCCGTTGAGTAATAGTAACTTTAGAAACTGGCTTACCAAAGAAATGTTTAGAAAATTAAACAAAGCTGATCAGACTTACAAAAAGATTTTGTTCTATGCAAATATAAGCGTAGTTGCCTGTGAACATCAAGCAAATGCAACTTGCACTCTAACTTATTCTGGAAATTTGGAAAGAACACTGGCAAATTGATGACCTGGTTAATATTAGACTCTGATGTCACCTTCATTAAGAAATGATGGATTAGTCTGCACTGAAACTCCATCTTTATGGAACACCATATGATGAGGCTTGGATCTCAGAAACCCTCTTGGTTGAGGTAATGGCAACCAAAAAGGCAGTCTCCCGTAACAGAAACTGCAACTCAACCGTGGCCACTGGTTCAAAAGGAGAAACCAGGGCCTGCAACACCAAGGTGAGATCCCAAGGTGGTGTTGGTTCCTTAACCAGGGACCTGAAGAGGAGGGTACCTTCCAAAAAGGTCTTACAAATTTTAGAAGAAGCCAAAGAAGCCAAATTCTCACCCATGTGAAAGTTAGAAATCGCTGTCAATTGTACCTTAACTGTAGAGAAGCTAGCGCCATGATTAAAAATATCCACCAAGAACGCCAAAATGGCCGGAACTGGTGCAGTGAAAGGATCCAGATCATACTGAAAGCCCCAGATCAAGAAACACATCCATTTACTGGAATAAACCTTCCTTGTAGAAGACTTGTGAGCCTCTACAATGATCTTCTTGACAGGAAGAAAACAGCCCAGGAGTCCTCACTATCATGGGAACTGGAGCAGCCAAGCTGTGAGCTTCAGGCTAGCTAAGTCTGGGCAAAGGATCCCAGAGGGTTGTGTAATCAGATCCAGAATCCTATCTAGTGTCCAAGGTGAACACACTGCATGAGACCACAGAGGAGAGAACCAAACTTGGGAAGGCCAGAAAGGGGCAATGAGGATCACCGAGCTCTCCAGCCGTCAAGCTTTCTGAATGAACGTAGATATCAGAGGAAGCGGAGAAGCGGAGAATAAGCATACAGTTAACTGGAGGCCCAATCATGAACTAGAGCATCTCTGGGGGGGGGGGCCCGGATGGGTGTTCAGTGTGAAATACTCATTGCATTTTGCTTTGAAAGGACAGGGGAAGACACTGCAGAAAGGCTGAGCCCACTTTAGAAAGATCTGTTCTGCTATTGAAGGATTCAGAGACACTCGTAAAGCATCAGAATACACCTGCTGAACCTGTCTGATATAGTATGTTGGACCTCCCTGGAATGTGCACTGCCACCAGAAAATGGCCGGTGGAAATCACCCACTCCCACAATCTCATGGCTTTGTGACAACGAGGATAAGATCTGGTCCTCCCATGTTTGCTGATGTACTAGACTACTGACATACTCAAGTCTGTATGGCAGTAGTCCCCAGAGGAAGAACAGCATGTAGAGCTTGCAACACCAGAAGCACCACCCTCATCTGCAGGACAGTGATATGCAGACCACGTGCCTTGGACCGTCATTCCTATGCAATGCCCCCCCCCCACCCAGGGAAGGAGGCATCTATGGTCACTGTGATCATGGGAGAGGGAAGAAAGGATGACCCTGAAGGAGGACAGGAGATTGAAACCACCAAATAAAGGATTCCTTGCAAGCACACGACAAACACAATGTGACAAGGGAAGGTCTAGCCAGGACCACTGAACGTCTAAGGTCCATTGAAGAACTCTCATATGAAGACTTGCAGTTGGAACAAGAATGATCGTGGCTGCCATGGACCCTAACACCCAAAGAACTAAACCCGCTGGGGGGGGGGGGGTTGGCTTGAAAAATGTAACTCACATGATGCTGGAGTGACAACAATCTGTCCAGAGGTAGAAACATCTTGCCCTGGGTAGTATCTATCCGAGCACCTATGAAATCAAGAACTTGCATTGGTGCCAGCTGAGATTTGTTGAGATTTATGATTATGCCCATGTATGGAGCGGTATGAAGATGATGCCTGGCTTGAATCGATCGATGCCTGGAGGGAGCGGAAAGTCAATCGTCCAGGTAGAGGAAGACCGGAAACCCCTGGAGCCGCAGGTGAGCCGCCTCTACCGCTATTACTTTGGTGAACACCCAGGGGGTGGGAGGTGGCGGTGAGCCCAAATGGAAGCACTCTGAAATGGAAATGACTGGCTCCCAGCCAAAAGCAAAGGAATTTCTGAGTGTGTCCCATTCATCTTGATATGACAGTACGCATCTTGGAGGTCCACAGAGCACATCCAGTCGTTTATCTGCAGCAACAGCAGAATGGATTGAAGGGTGACCATCCGGAATTTCATTTTGGCAAATAACAGGTTCAAGGTTGAAAACCTTGAACCTAAGTCCCCAGTTTTCTTTGGCACTAACGAACCTAGAACAGTTGCCTGATCAGGATTGGTCTGGGGGGATGGGCTGGATAAATCGTTTTTCGAGTAGCCTGGAAAGTTCTTCAGCTGCCTGCTCCCATTATGTGGGTGGGACGTCCAGGAGGTGTCTGGGTGGGACTGGGGGTTGAACAAAAGGGAGAGAGTAGCTTCTGGATATTATCTGCAAAACCCAACGATAGTCTGTGATGGACTCCCAGGCTGTTGGGTGATGAGAAAGGAGTCCCCAGACTGCCTCCAGAGATGAGCAGTCAGGCAAATCCTTCAGGGCTGCTGTGAGGGTCCGTCTGGGAAGGGATCCCGAAACCCTTGGTTTCTCGAGACCCTTTTACCACAAGGGAGGCGTCAATCGTATCCTCCTCTGCCTCTGGGGGAAGGTGAATCCTGAGCGCCCTAGGAAGAGCCTTGAGACTTCCAGAACCACATCTTCTTTACCCCACACCGATTCCTAGAGAAGGATCGCTGCAGGGTGGAAAAACGTATCCCAACTGTAGACTAGGTCTTGCCATCCTTCTTGCTCCGGACTAAAGTACCTCAAACCGTTTTGCCAAACAGGGTGGAAACATCATAAGGGGTGTTTGTGAATGACGCTTTGAAGGGCTCCAAGAAAGCACAGAGCCAGGCGTTATGCCTGATGGCTATGCCTGTTCCGGCCACTCTAAATGCACCTTCCGCAGAGTATGATACCAGCCTCATGGAAGTATTCAAGATGGGTGTAAGGGTGGCCATTCAAGAGAACACCACCTTTTTGACCTCTGCCGACATGGATCCTGGGGCAGACTCAACAACCTCTAAGCAGGTACCACTGCAGTCTGATGACATGTGCCAAGTAATTCAGTGCACATAAGGCAAACGTGGTGAAGCACAGGTCTGCCTCCCAAAACGCTCCATGGTCCGAGACTTCCTATCTAGAGGATGGACCGTAGAGCTCTCCTGTGTGAGCTCTTTCTTGGTGACCGTCACAACCACCATAACACTGACCGGGGGGATACTTTTGACCAATGCTTATCTGAGGGGCACTGAGTACTTTGTCCGGACACTTGGGGAGATACTCAACCATACCTGGTTCCTTCCATGCTCTAGATGATGCAAGATCCACAAGGGGATCCACGGGAGGAGACATCCAGGAGGTAGAGGGTCCTGTGCCAAACACCTCCAGAATACGGACTCATCCGGGTTGGGCTTCTGGGTAAACCACCCACCACATTGATGCAAGATCTCCATGATGTCTCCAAAGGAGACATCCTCCAGGGGTGATCGAGGGGAACTCTCCCCTTTCTCCAAGTCAGTATCTTCCGTGAGGGACTCTGTGGGGGGGTCCAAGTGCCTCCTCTTGCACACGTGCTTCCAAAAGAGCTCCGGGAAGGACTAGGAAACATTAGAAAATTACTGGGGGGGGGGGTCTCCCGGGGCAAAAGTGGCAACAAGCTGTCCCTGAGGGAGCAGGATGGCAGACTGGCCCAGAAAGAGAAGGAGCGAGGACGGACTCTGAGGAAGAAAGTGTCAGAGGTCTCGATAGGAACCCTCTCCACCACACTGAAGACATAAAGGGAACGGATCCCCGAAGCTGGGATGACAGAGGTCAGATCTGCTGCTCCCTGTGGCAAGAGAGGAGGCAGAGCCGAGCCTCCCGATGCTACAACTCCGAACAGGACTTCTAATGCCGCAAAGTCAATGCTACCCAGATCCAATGCTGAGGCTTCGGCTCAGAGTTGGTCGGCTCTGAAAAGTCGAGGCTGAACCACTCAGGGTAACAGGCAGTGTCAAGGTACCTGGGTCCATCGGCATCGACCCCTCGACACCAGGAACCTTGGGCCCAACTACTCCAAAACCGGGGGATGGATCGGAGAAGAAGTAAATCGGTAAGAAGGCAGACTGTATGCCCTGGCTCCGGAGGGAACAGAGCAGGCAGGACTCCCAACTAGATCTAGGCCCGCATGAATTTCCACATCATCCTTGTCCACCTTGGCTTCAGACAGGCTCCGAGAGGATTGGATAGAAGATGCCACCAACCTGGGTCTGGAGTGGCACCGGGAAAGGCCGAGAAGGGAGATCGAGCCCGAGTGAGCTCCGGCTACAGTGAAAAGCGAGGTGATCGGAGCAGAGGGGAGCCCGGGCTCAAATCCGGTTGGGTCTCGGCCTGGGGCTTGGCAAAGTAAGAGCAGTCAGGGAACAGCTTTCTAGCCTGGTCCCACTCCTAACGGTGCTTCTCCCCATTCCCGGGCCCTCTTGTAGAAGGATGAGTTCCAAAGGCTGGGGTGGAGGAAGAAGTAGAGGCCTCCGAAGAAGGTGGGTGGAAGGAGGCCTTTTAGGATTAGCTTATTCCTCCTGTTGATCAATGCACAGGGGTTGAAGCCTTCGCACATCGAACAGAAGGTGCCTAGATGTGGAACACCCAGGCATACTACACAGAGTTTGGCCATCCGAAGGGGAATGTTTATGGCCACACACTGCACATTTGAGAGCAAGCGAGAGCTGAAGCAAAGGGGTCTTTTCTTTTTTGGGAACAGAACAGACGCCTGAGCACTTAAAGGGGTAGGGAGACAAATACGGTGAGAAAGGGAGTTGGAATAGATGCAAGAACCAAAAAACTGTCACTTACCCACTAAGGAAACTTGGAGCTAATGGATCATGCTGCCGTTTGAACGCACAGCAAACAAGATCTGAAGGGAGGAGGGAGACAGGGGCATTATCGGTAGGGGGGGAGCTTGCAGCTGGAATCCAAAGCGGAAATATGCAGCAGAGTTTGATTCATGCCGGATCCAGGTCCCTCAGGTTGAAGATCATCAAATGAAAACAAATTCATATCAACTTTTAACCTGGCAGGATAAAAGAGCATTTCCGTTTAAAACTACATTACAGCCTCACGACAGCCCATGAAAACACAAACTCATAGCTTTAAAATAACTCTCCTGAAGAGGAAACTATAAATAAGCAAAATTATTAAATGCAAGTCCCCTTCCCCAAAGAGAGCATATCTACCCAGCAAGGGAGCAGCACAAGCCAACCATTGATCCTTGAAAGCCTAAAATCAAAGTACTCTTTGGCAGCAGAAAAGCTCTAAACGGCTTGGCAATTAAACCTTTTAGTCAGCTTAACTCAAACTGACAAGCTGGGTGCATGGAAGGCAGCCTGTAGCTTTGAAAGCTGGCCGGTTGGATATACCCCATATAATTAAGGTTACTAAAGCAGTGACAAATACAATGAACAGCAATCCAAATGCAACAAATCTCAAATGTCTCCGATAATGTTCAAAATGTAATATGTTCTTACACTCCGTTTAGATAAGCATGTACTTCATTGTACAGTTAATTAATGTTTTTATAATCTGACTGTATCTACTTTTGTTATGTTAAATGTACTGCAAATTGTGGAGCTTTTTGTCCCAGGCCTCCGCTGAAAAAGGACTTCAGCTCAGACTAAACCACTCAAATGTCAAATAAAATAAATGTCTCATGAAGCGATTTGACAATGGATTTGTATCAACATATCCCAAAGTCCAGGGTCACCAAGAAGAATTAGTGATTTGGCAAAACAAGAAGCATAGTCTAGGTGAGCATCTTGTACTTGTGGATCTTGACAAAAGTATTCAAAAGACAGGTCCAACATCAGCCTCCATGGATGCTCTTTTTAAGGGATCAAAAAAATTTAGGAGCAGAAATCTTTTAATCTCAGTGAAGGGTGGACCAGTTGTTTGACCCTTGAAGTCAAACATTTGCCATAATATTGGGGGGGGGGGGGGCATAAAGTCTGGTCCTGCATGCGAGGGGAGGGACAAATGTTGAGCACCCCCCCCCCCCCCTGAAGTCACAGACAGCCCTGGCCACTTTACAGAGAGCCAACTTTTGAGATGAGCCACCTGGAGGAGGGACTCTGGAATGCCAGGAGCTGAGCCTCGGTATATTCATAAGCTGGAGGGGGTGTAATCCTTTTTTGAAAGGAAAAAGAGTTAAGTACTTACCATAACATTCCATCTGTGTTGTCTATCTTCATTCTTTTCTTAATAAATGGGTTCGGATCCAATCTATCGGATCTGACTCGGCCTGCAGCCACCAGATCTCTCAAGCTTCTCCCTTACCCACAATACACCTTGCCAAATGTCTCAGATCTTGTTTGTTGCTACAAAGTGTAAAAGGAAAGAGAAATGTGGGAAGCCATATCCAAAGTAATGAAAACATATAAATATATATATTTAGACACCATGTAACAGCTTGTTCTTCTATAAGTCATGGACAAGGGTAGGTGGGAGAGGATGTGAAGCTAGACTGAATATCAACAACACAGACATAATGCCATGGTAAGTACATAACTTCATCTGATGTTGTCAATCTTCATTCTATCCTCACAAATGGGACAGCATCCTTAGCTACTTGAATCCAAGGTGGACTCGAGGAAGGATATTCTTGAGCACCACAGAACTAAATGATGCCCTATCTCTGGAGAACAGATCCAATATGTAATAAGTAACAAAGGTGTATGGAATAGCCCAAGTTGCTGATGCACAAATATCCAGACATTCTACATTGGAAAACTGTGCAAGTAGCCACAGATCTAGTGGAATGTGCTTTTTAAAGATGTGCGAGAGGAATGCCCAATTTATTACAGACAAGAGAGATGCAATTTGTAAACGTTTTGATAGAGAAATTTTTGAAACTGCTTTTCCCAGTTTTGGTCCAAAACAAGGAAACAGCTGGGTCTGTTTTCTTGATTTTTTTTTCTATTCTCTGCAAACAGAAATGCAACTTGTTTATGAACCTCCAGTAAATGCAAAATGTATTCTCTTGATAAATTTAGGAAAAAGTACTGGCAGATTGATAGAACTATTTATGTTAAGATTCTACCATCACCTTAACCTTTTCCATTTACTTGAATATGTTTTCCTCGTTGACAGTTTATGGGAAGACAGAAGTATACGTTTGTACAGGAGATGACAGCATAGTCTGGCTGGCTACTAAGGGAACCGGAGAAGCCAAGCAGTCAGCTTGAGCTTTTCAATATCTGGCTGTGACATGCCCATCAGGTGAGATAGGAGGTCCAGAGTCGGATCTAGGTTCCAAGGTGGTTTAAATCATGGGAAGTCAAAGAAGGGAAAGCCAAATTTGTCAAGGCCAGTGGGGGGGCAAGGAGAATCACCATGCACTTCAATCTGGCAGCTTTCTGCAAAATATTGGGATCAATGGAGTTGGTGGGAATGCATAAAGGAGACCGGGAAGCCAGTCAAAGTACAGCATCTCTCAGTGACTGTCCCCATGGGGGGATTAGGGCTAGGTAGTTGCTGCACTTTTGTTTAGAGAGAGGCAAAATTATCACAGCATGGCTGGCCCCCATCGATGGAAAATCTTGTCCACCACCTTTTCGTTAAGGGACCACTCATTTGGAAGTAGGATGCACCTGTTCAGCTTGTTTGCAAATCATACTGGATCTTCCCAGAATGTGCATCTCTAAAAGAAAGCAGTCTGAATAAGAGATTGCCCAATGCCAGACCCTAAGCGCTTCTCAACACAGTGGGTAAGATCTGGTTCTCCCTTGTCTGT
Organism: Protopterus annectens; assembly: GCF_019279795.1. Taxonomy (NCBI): domain Eukaryota; kingdom Metazoa; phylum Chordata; order Ceratodontiformes; family Protopteridae; genus Protopterus; species Protopterus annectens. The sequence goes on from NC_056736.1 coordinate 674,754,325, forward strand.
TGATGTACCAAACTACTGACATGAAAGTCTGAACTGCAATCGTCCCAGAGGGAAGAACATCCTGAAAAGCTCACAAAGCCAACAGCACTGCTCTCATCTCTAGAACATTGGTATACAAATTGACCTCCTTGGGGGACCAAGTACCCTGGAATGTCTTCCCCAGATAATGCCCCCCACCCTATCTGGGAAGCATCCGCGGTCACTATGGTCATGGACTGTTGGGGAATGAATGGAGCAGTTAATCGGACTGGATCCATCAACAGAGATCTTTTTTGCAAGTCTTGGTAATCTTTATTTGGTGAGACGCTGACTGATGGAAGACTGACCACTGAACAGCTAGCATCCGCTGTAGGATCCACATGTAAAACCTGGCCAATGGAACAAGAAGTTATGTACTCACCATAACGTTCGATGTATGCAGTCCATCTCACCTCACATTCTTACCCATGGGTTCGGAGCCGAATATCGGCTCCGACTCAGCCTATTTACTAGCTCAAAAGTCACTGATTGGCTGGGCTAAGAGGGTATCCCACAGTACACTGCTTCGCATCCCCAGATCTAGTTTGCTGTAAACAACTCCGTTATTGCATACATAACACACATCCACACACAGAAATTATCCAAACAAATTAATGAAAGGGACTCTGCATGGTAAAATCTAACCTCCAAATCCTCCAGGCAGGGGGAAGGAGGGAGGGTAAGTAAGAATATGAGGCGAGATGGACTACATACATCGACGTTATGGTGAGTACATAACTTCTTGATGTTATGTAGTCCTATCTCGCCTACATTCTTACCCATGGGACAGTGTCCCTAGCACCTACATCCTGGGTGGCTCATAGGAAAATACTCCTGAGAACTGTGGAGCCAAATGAAGAAATGCCCCTGGAAACCACGTCCAATTTATAATGAGAGGCAAAAGTGTGAGGAGAAGCCCAAGTGGCCACAGCACATATGTCATCCATCGACAATCTAGGTTGATAGGCTGTGGATGTGGAGACAGCTCTTGTGGAGTGGGCTTTAGGTGGAAAGGGTAAAGTTTTACCTGCTGTGTGATAAATGAAGGAAATACAGCTGGCTATCCACCTAGAGTGTGTGACCTTGGATACCGGAGAACCAAGCCGGTTTGCGGAAAAGGAGACAAAAGAGTTGGTCAGATTTCAGAGTATCTTTTGTCCGATGGAGATAGAAGCGTAACTGTCTATGTACATCTAATTGGTGAAATCTGAATTTTTGCCTTGTTGGAAAAATTGGGGAAGAAAACTGGCAGCTCAACAGACTGATTTATATTAGACAGAGAAGCCACTTTGGGAAGAAATGACGGGTTTGGTCTAAGGGAGACTATCTTTATGGAAGACCAAATATGGGGGTTTGATGGAAAGGGCTTGGATTTCAGAGACCCGCCTCGCTGAAGTGATAGCTATTAAAAAAGCGGTTTTCCATGTTAGAAACTTTAACTCGCAGGTAGCTGTAGGCTCAAAGGGCGGAAGAGTGAGGGCTTGAAGAACAAAATTGAGGTCCCAGGGCATAACAGGTTGTGATACTGGGGGACGAAGCAATAGGGTATCTTTAAGGAATGCTTTGCATAGTCTGTGTGCCATAAGGCTAGGCTCATTGGCCACTTGGAAGTTTGATATAGCCGCCAGCTGAACTCTGATGGTGACTAAAGCGGACCCCTGATAGAACAATATAGACAAAAATTCCAAAACTGAATCAATTGGAGCCATGTAGGGATCATTGCCTCTGGAATGAGCCCAAATAGAGAATCTTTTCCATTTGCTAAAGTAGATTTTTCTAGTGGATGGCTTATGAGAGGAGGACAAAATATGGAGTACATCTGGCGAAAAATTATGGCATCTGACTAAGGATGGAAGTGGAGTAGCCAGGCTGTCAGCCGGAGTGTCCATGTGTGTCAGTAAGTCTGGAAGGGGTTCCAGAATCCAAGGAGTATCCACAAGGTAGGGTTGAAGGAAGGGGAACCATACTTGACGAGGCCAGTGTGGGGCAATCAGAATCATCCTGCTTCCCAAGGATTGCGCTTTCTGAATCACCCTTGAGAGAAGGGGAAACTGAGGGAAAGCATAAAGCAGACCGGAGGGCCAATTGTGAGCTAGAGCGTCCCTGGGTGATTCCCCCGGTGGGGGGAAATCAGCAAGAAGTAGTTGCTGCATTTTGCATTGAGAGGGCTGGCAAAAAGATCGCAGCAAGGTTGACCCCATCTGCTGAAGATTTGCTCTGCCACCAGGCGATTCAGGAATCATTCGTAGGGCATAAGAATCACCCTGCTTAGCTTGTCCGCTATCACATTTGTCTTCCCCGGGATGTGCGTTGCCACTAGAAACCGTTGGGAAGTTATTGCCCAATGCCACATGCGCATGGCCTCCCTGCATAGTGGATAAGAACGGGATCCTCCTTGCTTGTTGAGATACCACACTACTGACATGTTGTCTGAGTGTATCGCAATAGTCCCTAGAGAGAGGACTTCTTGAAATGCCTGCAACGCAAGAAGCACTGCTCTCATCTCCAGGACATTTATATGCAAATGTATCTCGTGCTCCTGCCACGTGCCTTACACCATCCTGCTGAGATAATGCCCCCCCAACCTCTCTGGGAGGCGTCCGTGGTCATTGTGGCCACAGGGACGGGTGGAACAAAGGGTTTTCCTACGTTCAAGTTGTTGGTGCACAGCCACCAGCGGAGGTCCTGCTTGCATTTGTCTGTCACTAGGATTGGATGGGATAGCGGAAGTCTCTGGAGAGACCATTGGACAAAGAGAAGCCACTGAAGAATTCTCATATGTAATCTCGCTAACGGGACCAACATGATAGTAGCTGCCATGGTCCCTAGGAGTTGAAGAATCAGTCTTGCCTTCGCATGTCTCAGAGGCATTATCGTGACAATTTGTTGTTGCAACCCTGTGATTCTTTCTTGTGGTAGGAACGCTCGCGTTTGAAGGGTATCCAGCTCTGCTCCTATAAAGGTGACACGCTGTAAGGGCAACAAGGCAAATTTTTTCCAGTTTATCGTGATGCCTAATTGGTGACAGACTGATGGTAGTATACCTGGTCTGAATTAGTAGATGCCTGGTGGGGGCGGTGAGGAGCCAGTCGTCCAGGTACGGAAACACCTAGAATCCTTGACGTCTCAAGTGAGCAGTCACCACTGCCATACACTTGGGTGAACACCCTGGGGGCTGTGGTGAGACCAAAGGGCAGGGCTCGAAACTGGAAATGTCTGGCTCCCAGCCGGAAGCGTAGATGACACCTGGATGCCCTGTCCATTTTGATATGGTAGTAAGCATCCTTCAGGTCGATGGAGCACATCCATACTTCCTTTCCCAACAATGGGAGAATAGATTGAAGGGTGATCATATGGAATTTGGACTTGTGTACGTAATGGTTGAGTTGACTGAGATCTAGTATGGGTCTCAGGTCCCCTGTTCTTTTTGGCACCAAAAAGAATCTTGAGTAAGTCTCTAACCTGATCTGGTCTGCGGGGACTGGTTGGATGACTCCTTTTTCTAGCAGCTGAGATACCTCTGAGGCTGCTTGATCCCTTGGACTGGGTGGAACGTCTGGGAATTTTCTTATGGGAGGGGGTACTGAAGAGAATGGAATGGTGTAACCTCTGGAAATTATCCTTAATACCCATCGGTCCTGGGTGATGTTTTCCCAGGCTTCCGGATACAAGGAAATTTGACCCCCGACTGGCTCCGGATAAGCACAGTCGGGCACACCCTCAGGAATGAGAGTATGGGGAGCCACGAAAAGAACTGCAGTCCCCAGAATTGCGGGTGCCCCTTCTGCCTCTAGGGCGACGTCTCCCTGAATAACTCCCCTTTCCTCTGCCTTGGGAGGGGGTTTCACCTTGTGCGGCAGGAAAAAAACCGGTGTGATTTCTTGAACCACATCTTTCCCCCTCGCTGAGCCTTGGGATAAGGCCTAGACGGGAGGGAAAAACAGACCCCTACGGCAGATAGGGTCTTTCCCTCCTGCTCGCACCTGGTGAGGGTGTCTTTCACTTTGGTCCCAAACAAGAAGGAACCATCAAACGGGGCATCAGTGAAGGAAGACTTGAAGGCTTCCGCAAAGTAACAGATGCAGCCAGGCTTGCCTTCTAAGGGCTACACCTGAGCTGGCCACTCTACTCGCTCCCTGGGCCGCATACAAAATAAGTCGCATGGACAAGTTTGCGATGGAGTTGAGGGTAGAAACCTGTGCGTTGACTGTCTGAGCCACCGATTCAAGTATGTTACCCGCAAGAGTATCTCCCAACTCCTTAAGGAGATCTCTCTGGAGCAGAGTGAAATGAGAAGTAATTCAGCAACCTTAAGGTGAAGGTGGCTGAAGACAAGGTACGCTTCCCGTACCGGTCCATAGTCCTAGACTCCTTGTTAGGAGGATGGACCGAAGAGTAAGACTCAAACTTCCTTCTGGGTGGCTGCCGCCACCACCATGGCATCTACCGGGACTCCCTTCGTCAGAAATTCTTCTCTGTGAGGGGCGGAGAGAAATTTGTTGGGGCGCCGAGGTACTGGCTCCACAGAATCAGGGATTTCCCACACCCTTCGACAAATAAAGGTCTAGAAGTTCATCGAAGGGTGGAGACACCCAGGAGGCAGAAGGTTGAGCGCCGAAAGCCTTAAGGAATACTAACTCCTCCTCGGAAGGGGTTTTGGAAGGCCAGTCTCCTCTTTGTTGAGGTATCTCCAGGATATCGGAGAAGGAAACATCATCAGAGGAAGACTAGGGGGATCCTTCCGATTCCTTGAAGTCAGTATCGGAAGTGAGAGACTCATCCTGGGAATCTATGTGCTTCCTCTTGCACAATTTCTTTCTGGGAGGTTCCTCAGGCACAGGCTCTGAGGGACCTTCAGAAAGTGGGGGACCACTCGTGGGGGTATCCTTAGGGCCTGGCGCTCTGCTGTCCAAGGATAGGTGGGTGTCAGAAGCTCTCACCGGAGTGGTAGGGGATGGAATGACCGACCTGAGTGACATAGCTGATGACCTGGCCAGCGTGCTCCACATAGCCTCGAAGGCGGGCCCCCCCAAGTCCGAGAACCGACCGGCCTCCAAGGCCATGACCGGGACCGGGTTACCCCTAGCCGATGCACCGAGTGGGAGACTCTGAACCGAAAGATGTCCCGAGGCATCCCCTTTGGGCCCGACCGAGGAGAACAGAGTCTCAAACCCTGTGGACGGAACAGACATGGTCGGAGCAGAGGTCGGTGCTGATAAACCCAAAGGGGGTATCAGAGCCGGCACAGAAACATTACTCGAAGCGGAACATACCGCCTCTGACAGCAAGGATGTGCTTGGAGGAGGAATCGATGAAGCAACCATAGGAATTGGCTCCGGAGCCGAAAACAATTTAGTGAACACCAGCAATTGCAAGAGCCTCTGCACCATCCTATCCACATCAAAATCAGAAAGCCTGGAGAATTTGGAGGAGATGGATGGAGACTGAGACCACTTAGGTGAACCATGCCCTCACACTCGGCGACCGGCTCCGAATAGGTTTGAGAACGATCGGAGCGGATGCTGATTCACTTAACACAGATACCTCCTGTGGCCCCGAAGACAGTGGAGCCGAGGAAGCAGTATCCAATATAGTAATCTTCTCCAGAGGCTCCGAAGATACCGATGGAGCCGGAGACCATTTCTTGGACCTGGAGGACTTCGATTTCGACTGGGAGCCGAATCCATAGCCTCCTCAAAGGATGGTTTAAGCAGTCCCTTTAGAATAAATTTGTTTTTCCTCTCTTGAAGCACTCTAGGACTGAAGGCGTGGCAAAAGCTACACAACTCCTATAAATGGATGGCTCCACGACAGTAAACACAGTGTGTCCATCCATGATGGACATTTTATATCCGCACTTTGAACACTTTTTAAAGCCAAAAGGCTTATGTTCTTTCTGATCTTTAGACATATCCGAAGATTTTAACAACTGCCAACGGGTGCAAAGCACACAGTGTAACTACAGATAACTATCAAAAAGGGCGGGAAGCCCACAATTTAGACAGGAGACAGTACCACAGAGGAGAGCAGAAACTCTCAATCAACACAGTTAGCCCAAAACATGACAGAGAGAACCTCTAACTTAAACGGTTCTCCAAAAAAAACAACAATTAATAAGAAACAGACGAACCACTCAACCAAGGGAGGACTAGGTCCTCTAACTAAAACGGGCCTAGCCCATGGGAACAGTTAGGGATATCACAAAAAACGCCAATAAGCACAAACAGAACTACCGCAGCAAGAGTAGCTATTAAAATAGCTTTTTAGGTATAAAGCAACCAATTTCTGAAGAGAAATAAGTCAAAAAAAGGTACTTAGCCAGAGCCAAGTGAGACCACGTCCGAGCTCTACAAGTGGCAAACGAGATCTGGGGATGCAAAGCAGTGTACTATGGGATACCCTCTTAGCCCAGCCAATCAGAGACTTTTGAACTAGTAAATAGGCCGAGTCGGAGCCGATATTCGGCTCTGAACCCATGGGTAAGAATGTAGGCGAGATAGGACTACATAACATCTAAGGTTATCATTACAGCCTTGAGACCTACAGTTCGGAGGACTGTGTGGGCTGAGACAGATGTATTATCTACAACCTTCTTGACATGTGACCTTCTAGTAAGAATTCAATGTGTGTGTGAGGGGGGAAGCAATGGCCATCTCAATAAGTTCCAAAGTCTGAGTTGGTAGAAGCTGCGATTTTCTGTAGTTTATGGTTATTCCTAGAACAGCACAGGTGTGGAGTGCCTGCTCTCGACTACGAGTTGCTGCCTGGTCAGAGCGGTGATGAGTCTGTCGTCCACATAGGGAAAAACCCGGAATCCGTGCAGCCTGAGGTGTGCTACTACTACTGACATGCATTTGGTGAACACCCTTGCGGCTGTGGTGAGTCCAAAGAGCAGTACTCTGAATTGGTAACACCTAGCTCCCAGCCAGATGTGCAGGTACTTCCTGGAGTCCCTGTTCATTTTTATATGATAGAAGGCATCCTGGAGACTTAGCACATCCCGTCGTCCCTGACCAGAAAGGGGAGAAGGGATTGAACCAGGACTACCTGGAACTTTGTTTGTTGAACAGATTTGTGAGATCCAAAATTGGTCTCCAGTCCCCTGTCTTTTTTTGGCAATAAAGAACCCTCAATAAATTCCGGATCCTATCTGGTCTGGTGGGACCTCTTTGATGCCTCTTTTTCTAGAACCTTTCGAATCTGAATTGCTGCCCGATCCCTCTGACTAGGTGGAACATTGGGGATTTTCCTGGTAATTGGGGATGGAAGGGAAAATGTTATTATACAACCTCTGAATATAATCCTCTGCACCCATGCATCTTTGTCAATTCTAACCAGGGTCCCTGGTGCAGGGTCAATCTTCCCCAAACTGTAGACAGTCAGACTTCCATTCAGGAGCACTAGTAAGATTTACTGAAAAAGAGATTCTCATGAACTCTGGTGTTGCAGGCCACCTTTGCCACTGGAGCAAAGAAACCCACTGGAGAGCACTTTCTCCACGTGTGTCATGAAATCGACCTTGGGATTTTTTGAACCACATATTTCGACCACTCTGTTGATTCCTGGAGAAGGATCTCGGGGGGGTGAAAAATGTATGCCCATGGCAGACAAGGTCTTAACATCTTTCTCATCTGGAAAGCATCTCTTTCACTTCATGGCTAAATAAAAACTCCTTAAGCTCTGCAGATAGGGTTCCTGAGAAAGTATTTGAGAAATTTTTGGTCACCTCTCTTTGAAGTCTCACAAAAATGTGCCAGATAGTTCAGCAATCATAATGCAGAAGTCACTGCAGCATAAACATGCTTTACCAGTCTGCCCATCACTCAACTCCCTATTGGGGGGATGAACAGTGGAACGCTAATCAGCTAGTTCCTTCTTTGTGGCCACCGCCACGACCATGGCATCAACTGGAACGCCTTTCCTCCAAAACTGTCCGTCTGCAGGGGGTGCCATAATCCTGTCTGGTCTCAGAGGTATTGGCGCTATGGAATCAGCCTCCATCCATGCCCGCTTACAGATGTCTACAAACTCATCAGCGGGTGGAGTCACCCTGAAGTACAGAGTCCTGTACCAAAAGCCTCTAGAAGAATGGATTCCTCTGGCATAGTTTTGACGGACGTCCAGCCACCTCTGTTTCAGAATCTCTAGTGTGTCCCCAAAAGGGCATCTTCAAGAGCTGACTGACGGGACCGTAGAAATTCATGTCTTTGGTGATGGGAGTCCTGTGGGGAATGTAGGTGCTTCCTCTCTTGCACACCCTTTTCCTGGCAACATTCTCAGTGGGATGATCTGGGGAAGTTTCAGAAGAGGAAATTACAATTCTCCAAGAGGAAAACTGAGATTTCAGTACAGGATGTCTCCATGGACAGAGGAGTTGAGGCTCCAGATGCTCAGCCATCATGGAATGGGTAGAATCTGAGTGGAAAGACTTCATTAACATGGTCGAGGCAGGGAACACTCTTTCCAGCCTCGAAGGACCCACAGAGAGGCTCTGATCCAAGAATCCGGGTTTATGAATAGTCACCTCCCTCTGATCCATCAGTATCTCCCCAAAGGAGGAAGCCGGAGCTGAACTGGCCAGTGTCAAGGTGCCAAGGAACAGAGACTACTCCAAAAACATCTGAGTCAAATGCTGCACCCTAGATACAGCAGGCAGACTTCAGCTTTGAGAGCTCTCCTGATCTGAAAAGATAGGAGCTCGGATCCAATAACACAGAGCTCCTCGGATTCGAGATTGATGGGTCCGGACGACTAGGATCCTGTAAACTTTAAGACAGTAGAAAAAGTTACAGGAGGAACTTGTGGGGGGTGGAAGGTTGGACTACCTGAACCAAAGGGAGTAGGTGACGAGGAAAGACCAATCTGCCCCTGAGCCAAGAGAATCTTCCTCACCACTCTCCCCACATCATCTTCTGCAAGGCTTCTAGAAGAACGAGCAGAGCAGAATAAATGGAGGTGGATGCTGTTCTCTACAGAAAAAGAGATGGAAGCCTGCCTGGTACTGGATCAACCGGACAGTATAAGGGCAGTAGAGAATCTCAGAAGACTACGTCTCATCCAGTGGTTTTGTCTGCTCCGCCTTTGACAGAGCCGGAGCTATGGAAACTGATTTTGATGTTGCAGGATTCAAAGCCTGTCTGACCAGAGAGTTTAGTCTTTTTCTGTTCCGGGGATGAGACTAGATGTTTGCAGTCCATTTCCTCGAAAAGTCACAGGAGAACTTTGACGATGTGAAGGGTTTTGACTTTTGAGAGTGGGATATAACGATGAAGCTGGCAAGTCTGTCTACAGCCACTGTATAGCAAAAACCTGGAACTCCCTTCCTGCCCACATAACTGACAACAAATCCCAATCACAGTTCAAGAAACTTGTTAAAACTCACTTTTTGAATATATCGACTGTGCTCCTGCATCCCCCCTGGCTAATGTCTCATTAGAACACTTCACCTAACTTAAGTAACTCTGCTAAGCCAACCAATCATAGTACTGTACCCACTTAGGACCGTTAATCTACTGCTCATCCCATATCTCCAGGAGTTAGGGAAAACTACCCCAGCAATGTTGAGCTCTCCATAAGCAACTAAAACCAGGAGAAGACGTATTGTAAATTAATTTGTTAATCCTTCTCAACTAAAACCAGGTGAGGACATAATGAATCAATTTGTTATCCTTCTCAACTATAGCGAGCATCATCTGCCCTCTAGTAGCCTTAATCTATGTCTCACTGCTTTTACTCTGATAGTAAATATATCACAGGAATCCTAAACTTAGGAATATCTTCTAAAATGTAATATTATATTTTAGATACCGAATGTATCCCATCAGTTAGTTAATATTTACGTCAAAGTCTCTCCTATGGAAATTGTATGTCAAAAGTCTGTCCCTAAAACTAGGTTTTGTTAAAAAAAAAAAAAATGTTCTCTTGGAGCTTTTCTCCCTGGACCTCCACTGAAAATGGACTTGTAATCCAGTTGGAATCTCCCGGGTCAAATGTAAAATAAAATAAAATAAATAATATGGCTTCTCCAAAAGAAGGAAGACGACCTTTTAATACTAGTTTTTAAGTTCTATTAATGCTCGTGGATCGAATCCGTGACAAATCAAGCAATCCTCCTGTAAATGTAATGGACTCAGGAAGTATACACAAAGGGAGTGCACATCTGAGATAGGCAACATATGTCCACATTTGGAACATTTTCTGAATCCTGCAGGTTTGTCACTCACTGTTCCTACAGTGACTAAAGTCACAACTGTTTAAGGTAAGGAATGAAGAAAAAAGGTCAGTAACTTTATTCTATTTTTTTAAACAGGCTAAAGAAGAACAAATGCCAACAATGGTAACCAGGAACTACAACCAGGCTGTAAGAAAAGGGGAAAGTGAAGAAAAGTAAACAAAAAACTCACAACTCTAAGTTCCACAAAGGAGGAAAAGCAAGGGGAGCCCAACAATGATATGCTGAAAATATTACAAAGTCATAAGGGCAAGGGAGAAACACAGAAAATTTAAAGTGACAGTGAAAGCAGTGAAAACAGTAAGTTTTTAAAAGAAAATAAACTATGGAGATGAACTGTGATGGGAGAGTTTCAATAAAAATTAAACTGTACTTCCCTAAACGCTCAAGAGAGGCTGGTAGACCAAGTCCACAACCTAGAAGCAGCAAACGAGATCTGCATTTGTGACCAAGGGAGAAGCTTGAGAAATCTGGTGGCTGAAAGCTGTACCATCATCAGAGTTGGATCAGATGGATTGGATCTGAACCCATTTGTGAGGCTAGAATGAAGACTGACATCAGATCCCCTCTTGTTAGGTTTGATGGAGTTAGTCTGGTCATTTCCTTTCAGTGCTTTTTTTTTTCCAGCTACGATTTCTGTTTGTAGGGCCACCAAAACTTACCTTGCTTTTAGAAGAAAACTGGGAGATAATATTTTGGACAACCCTTACATCAGTTTACCTCTCTTTTTTTGCATGCCCTGCACTAGTGAGAGAATCTACATGTGGGGGGGGTTTGAAGGAGACATTTCAATACTGGCAACATATTCCGCACCCGACTTCCAGTGCAACTAATGAGTTTGGTTCTCCCATATGTAAACAGTATGTGTCTTATCCCTAGTATTATGCACAGTTGTGATACTTCACCACACCAGGGAACATGCAGGTTAAAAGAAGGCGAGTGGTCTAATAGCCTGCCCAAGACTACACAAGCTGTAGGATGAGGCATATATCTTAATTTACTTTTATGTTTTTACATGAGCAAGGGGTAGATGTTGGGGGTGGGAGTAAGGGACTAAGAGTCCATCAAGCTAGGGGACAAAAAAAAGTAGCCAGAGCAATACCAAATAATCGTGGCAAGGTCAGCCAGTAAATAAAAGAAAAAAAATCTACTATTCTCTCTCTAAATAGCCATCTGAAGTCTATATTGACAGGGGTACTATTATGAACACTGCACTGAATAAAATGACAGTAGCTTCAGTAACCAAGTTCAAAGTACAAAATACATGCTTAAAAATCCAACAATTTTCGTAAAAGTTAGCTTCAGTCCAAATAAACATAAACCGAATAAAACAGTATTAGACAAGAAAAAGCATAAACTTTTGAAAAAAATCTAGTCAGAAATGTTAAACATATTAAAAAAAACATAAAATGGTGACAAAAATCGAGATTTAAACAAAACAAATGTTTATAATGCTGTAAAATCCCTGCTTAATCAAAACAAATAATCAGAACCCCAAAGAAAAAACTGAAATATCAGGAAAATGTTTCATCAAAACTTCCAAATGAAGCTCTTAATCAACAGAAAAAACAGGCTCAATTAACAAGCAGCTCTGGAAACAAGAGGCAATGGGAGAAACTGGAGTAAAAAAAGAAGTTACGTACTCTCCATTAACGTTCCATATGAGTAGTTGTACTTCCTTTGTCTTGAACCTGTAGGTTAAGGATCCATACCAGATCCGACATAGCCATATCAGCAGCATCTGATCCAAGCTCTCAGCTCCTCCCCTTACCCATAATGCCCCTCATCTCCTTCCTCCCTTCAGATAGAGTGGCTGCCCTATAACCTACCATATACATGACCCAACAAGACCTTAACACATCTGGCACTGCACAAACCTGAGCCAAAGTATGGCATAAGGTATCCCTGATGAGACCATCTTACACTCACATAGCCAGTATTACAGTAACAAGGTTGAGGGAAGGAGGGAGGGATGGTTGAAGACAAATGATGTACAGCTACTCAGATAGAACATTATGGTGAGTACATAACTTCTTTATCTGAAGTAGTTTACGTCATTTGATCTTCAACCTGTGGGACAGAGTCCCCAGCTACTTTGCACCTGGGAGGCTCTCATGGAAGGATATTCCAGAGCACGGCAGATCTAAAAGATGCCCTGTTCCTGGAAATCCTCTCCAATTTGTCATGAGAAATGAAGGTATGAGATGAGGACCACATAGCCATTTAACAAATATCCAATGATACCCTAGATCAGAAGGCCGCTGAAGTAGCCATGGATCTGGTAGAATGTGCTTTTACTTGACCTGGCAGGGAAAGTCCCCTAACATAGTATATCCGAAAAATGCATTGGGTGAGCCACTGGGCAACTGTAACCTTAGATATTGATTTGCCTAGGAAGGGTCTTGAGTAAGAAACAAACTGGTCAGATTTTCAAAAGGCTTTTGTTCTGTGCAAATAGAAAAAAGTTATGTACCTACCATAACGTTCCATGTTAGTGGTGGTCTTCTCACCTTCTTTCTTGCTGGTTGGGTTCAGAGCCGATCCTCGGCTCCGACTCGGCCATCTTCTAAAGCTGGAGAGCTGCTTACTGGCTCGAGCCCCCCTATATCCCATGATGCCTGGCTCTAGATACCCAGATCTCGTTTGATAAGTCTAACTGCAGACATAATAATAATAGGAATGCTATCCTAGAATGCAAAGAGCCTACTGGAGAGACTACTAGTCAGAAAGGAATAGCCAGAGAAGACTCAGCCAGTGAAAATTCAAGAGGAACTCTTCTCGGTCCACTAGGATAGGGGGATGGAGGGTGGGACGGAAGAAAGAAGGCGAGAAGAAGAAAACTAACATGGAACGTTATGGTAGGTACATAACTTCTTTATGTTAAGTTGTCTATCTCGCCTTAATTCTTGCTGGTTGGGACAGCGTCCCTAGCACCTAAAGTCCTGGGTAGCTCATCGGAACAGACTCTTCAGAACAGTGGAACCAAAATCAGCTCTGCTCCTGGAAACCACATCCAACTTGTAATGCGAAATGAAAGTATGTGGATTGGCTCACATAGCCGCAGCAGAAATAGATTCCATGGGCAACCTAGCCTGAAAGGCCACCGAAGTGGATAAAGCTCTGGTGGAGTGACCTTTAGGTTTAACTGGCAATTGTTTATTTCTCAGTTGATATATAAATGTGACAATAGAAGTCAACCATCTGGAGAAGGTTACTTTGGAGACTGGAAGACCTTGTTTGCCGACTGCATAAGACAGGAAAAGTTGGCCCGATTGGTTCTATGCAAATAAAAGCATAGTTGCCTGTGAACATCTAACTGATGCAACTTATATTCCGCCCTGTTGGAGTGGTTAGGAAAAAACACAGGAAGGTCTATGGACTGATTCAAGTTACTCTCTGAAGAGACCTTAGGAAGGAAGGATTAGTTCTGAGGGCAACCCTGTCACTGTGGAACATCAGGTACGGAGGACGGATAGAAAGAGCCTGAAGTTTCGAAACTCTTCTGGCTGAAGTGATAGCTACCAGAAAAAGGGTTTTCCAAGATAAGAACTTCAAGGAACAAGAAGCTGCAGGTTCGAAAGGTGGCAAAATTAGAGAAGCTAAAATCAAATTTAGATCCCACGGTGGAGGAGGATCTCTCACTGGGGGCCTGAGCAGACCGATTCCTTTAAGAAAGGCTTTGCATAGCTTATGAGACATGATATTGTTTTCCCACAGGCCAATGTGAAAATTTGAAATTGCAGCTAACTGAACTCTAATTGTAGCAGAAGCGGATCAAGCATGGAAGAGTTCCGCAAGAAATTCCAAAATGTGGTGTACAGGGGCTGAAAAGGGGTCTATACTCAGCCTCTGCCCAGGAAGAAAAACGTTTCCATTTACTAGCGTAAGTTTTTCTAGTCGTAGATTTGTGTGATGACAAAATGATTTTGCTCACAGAGGGGGAGATATCTGGAAGCCTGGCTAAAGTTGGAAGTGGAGCAACCAAGCAGTGAGCTGGAGAGATCGTAGGGATTGGTGCAGCCCGCCCGATTGATGAATCAGAAGGTCTGGAACTAGGTCCAGAGTCCAAGAGTGCTCGAGAAGATGGCGATGCAGGAACAGGAACCATATTTGTCGAGGACAATAAGGAGCAATGAGGATAACTTTGCAGCCCAGTACGGTAGCTTTCTGTATTAGCTTCGGGATTAGGGGAAAAGGAGGGAATGCATAAAGACGTCCCTAAGGCCAATCGTGGACTAGAGCGTCTCTGGGGGAATGCCCGGGAAGTGGAAGGAGAGAGAAGAAATTGCTGCACTTGCTGTTGAAAGGAATTGCAAAAAAGTCGCAGCAAGGTTGGCCCCATTTGTGGAAGATTTGGTCCGCAATTACCTGATTCAGAGACCACTCGTGAGGCATGAGAATTGCTCTGCTCAGCCTGTCTGCTATTATGTTGGACTTCCCAGGGATGTGCGCTGCAATCAGAAACCGTTGGGAAGAGATCGCCCATTGCCAGAGTCTGAGTGCCTCTCGACATAGGGGGTAGGACCTGGTTCCGCCCTGCTTGTTAATGTACCATACTACTGACATATTGTCCGTTTGAATTGCAATGGTCCCGGTAGGAAGAGAGTCCTGAAGAGCTTGCAACGGTAAGAGCACGGCCATCATCTCCAAGACATTTGTATGCAAAATGAGGTTGTGAGGTTGCCAGGTGCCTTGGACTGTTCTGTCCTGATAATGCCCCCCTCCCACCCGATCAGGGAGGCGTCCGTGGTCACCGTAGCAACTGGAGGGGGGAGTACAAATGGTCTGCCCTGGGACACTGATGTGGAGACCATCCACCACGCAAGGTGCTTCTTGCATGCTTGTGTTATCATAATCATGTAAGACATGGGAAGCTGCTGGAAGGACCATTGGGAGAAAAGAAGCCACTGGGGAATTTTCATGTGAAAGCGAGCTAGAGGGACAAGTATGATCGCTGCTGCCATGAAACCCAGAGTTTGTTGGACAAACCTGGCTTGAATTATTTTGCATGCTAATAAAATCTTTACATGTTGGCAAATCACTAATATTCTGTCTGGTAGGAGGCTCGCTGACATGTCTGGTATTTAAATTTGCACCTATAAAGGTGATAGATTGACAGGGCAACAATGCAGACTTTTCAAAATTTATTGGGATACCTAGCCTGGAGCAAGTCTCGATAGTGCAGTCTCTGGTTCACAGAAGGTGATGCCTGGTGGTAGCAGTGAGGAGCCAGTCGTCTAGATATGGAAACACCTGGAATCCTTGCCGTCTCAGGTGAGCGGTAACTACTGCCATACATTTGGTGAACACCCTGGGGGCTATGGTGAGACCAAAGGGCAGAGCTGTAAACTGATAATGGCTGGATCCCAGCCGGAAGCGAAGGAATCTTTCTGGAGCGCCTGTCCATTTTGATGTGGTAGTACGCATCCTGAAGATCTATAAAGCACATCCAATTGTCCTGACCCAAGAAGGGTAAAATGGACTGTAGCGTGACCATCCAAAACTTCGTTCTTTGTACAGACGTGTTCAGTCTGCTGAGATCCAGAATGGGTCTCCAGTCCCCTGTCTTTTTTGGTACCAAAAAGAACCTTGAGTAAATTCCGGATCCTTGTTGGTCTGCTAGGACTTTCTGGAGGACTCTTTCTTAGCAGTTTTGAGACTTCTTGAACTGCTTGGTCCCTTAGATTGGGTGGAACGTCTGGAAGGGACTTGTTTGACCTTAAGGGGGTGTAAACAAAGGGAATTCTGTAGCCTCCGGATATAACGGACTGTACCCATTTGTCTTATGTTATATCTCGCCAGGCTCTTGGGTACAGCGATAATCTTCCCCCGACTGCCTCCAGAGGTGGGCAGCCAGGCAAACCCATCACGGATGGTGGAAGGGCTTCACAGAGAAGGATTCTCTGCTGCCCTGATTTTGCGGACCCCCTCTGCCATGAGGGCGGCGTCTATTATTGTTCCCTCCTCTGCCCCTGGATGGGAACTCACCACGTGTGTCCGGCAAGGCTCCCTGGGATTTCCAGAACCACATCTTTCCACTCTTCTGACCCTTGGGATATTGTCTGGAAGGAGTGGAAAAACGGACTCCTACAGCAGAGAGAGTCTTGCCTTCCTTCTCACACCTGGTAAGGGTATCCTTCCCATGTGATCCAAAGAGAGAGGAACCATCAGAGGGGGTGTTGGTGAAAGACGCTCTGAAAGGTTCTGCAAAGTTACATAGCCGTATCCAAGCGTGTCTCCTTAGGGCAATGCCTGTGCCTCTACTCGCACCATCGGCTGCATACAAAATGAGCCTAATGGAGGAGATTACCACTGAATTAAGAGTTGCCAGCTGGGAGGCTGCCTTAGCCTGGGCCCCCTCAGCTAATGGATCTTGGAGGGTATATCCAAGCTCTTTAAGGAGAGCCCTCTGAAGACGTGTAAAGTGGCACAGATAATTCAGGGACCTCATGGAAAAGGTTGCTGAAGAGAACATCCGCTTCCCATACCTGTCCATCGTCCTGGACTCCGTGCTAGGGGGATGGACAGATGAAGTTTCTGCCAATTCCTCCTTTGTGGCCGCCGCTACCACCATGGCATCAACGGGGACACCCTTGGTCAAAAACGGTTTTCCCTGTGGTACAGTAATGAATTTGGCAGGTCTTCTGGGGGTCGGTTCCACTGTGTCTGGAGCTGACCACGCCTTCCGAGCCACCACAGACATCAGTGGGTCGAAAGGCGGAGACACCCAGGAGGTGGAATGTAGGGATCCAAACGCGTCCAGGAATACCGACTCATCCTCAGAAGGGCTTAGGGCAGTCCAGTTCCCCCTCTGTCTATGCATCTCAAAGATGTCTGAGATGGAGACATCTTCAGAAGGGGATCTTGGGGACCCTTCCGACTCCTCTAAGTCAGTATCTGATGTGACAGACTCGGGGGAGTCAACATGCTTCCTCTTGCATTTCCTCTTGCGGGGTGCCTCTTCTGAATGATCAGGGGAGGCCTCGGAAGAGGAGGATACACCCAAAGGGGTGTCCTGGAGCGCTGGACCCCACACTTGGGGTCTGGAAGAGGGGCAGAGGCTGACGCAGGCACCTTAGGAGGAGGAGCCGATGCGGTCAATCGTGGGACTGACTCGGGGGCCAGTACACTCCTCATCACCTCGAAGGCGCCCCTGCCCAAACGCAGAGAGGGCTCCAGTTCCGAAGAAACCAGAACCCCTCCCTGCACCGAGGGGTACGGCTCAGAGGCAGATGTGGGAGCAGAGCTCACCTAAGCAGAAGCCCCGAGGGGGAGAGCGGGGTCGGACAAGTGCCCAATGCCACTCGCCCCCTCGGAGCCAACGAGGTTGTCTCGACGCCCAGATCCCTCCAGGGACAGTACCATGGAAGGGATCAGATCCAACAACGGAACCGAAGGAGAAGGTATCTGAGTCGACGGTTCCACGACTCGAACCCCAACGAACTCCGGCTCCGAGCTAAAAGGATGAGTCAGAGGAGGAAGATCTACAGACGTGGATGGAACAGACACCTGATGAGGAGGGCTGGACAACATTTTGGCTAGGGCCTGCGATTTTAGGAGCCTACTGACCACTCTTTCCAAGTCATGGTCCAAAAGTCTTGAGGACAGAGGAGAGTGGGATGAGCAACGACTACGTTCCGACTGGAGCAGAAGTGATCTCGGAGCCGAACGTATCGACTCAAGAGGATGAGACCTGGATCTTTTTCGACTCTCAGATGGCTCCGAGGAACGTGTCGGAGCTGACTGGGAGGGAGGAACATCGGTTCCAGCCGGAGCCGATATGGATGATATAGCTTCACCCAACGACAGCTCAGAAATGGGAGCCGAAGGTTTAGGTGGCCTGGAAGATTTCATGTGCTGAGCCTTAGCCGGTAAGTCTTGGGGCTTAAGCAAACCCCCTCAGGATGAACTTGTTTTTGTGCTCCTGCAAGACTCTTGGACTGAAAGCATGGCAAATCGAGCAAGAGTCCTGCAGGTGCACGGCGCCCAGACAATAAACACAAGAAGTGTGACCATCTGTCAGAGACACCTTCTGACAGCATGAGTCACACTTCTTGAATCTGGACGGCTTAGGATCCTTGGACATTCTGAAGGAAAAACAAGAAACACACGCACAAAAGTTAAGGTAACTAACCACTAGAAAATACACACTACAGTTACAACAAAAACTTCAAGCAGGAATATATATATATCTGTACTACTACAGCACAAAAAAACTATAGTTAACTATCACTAAACAACTAACAGTGATATAGAGAAAAATTTTTTTTTTTTTTTTTTTTTTTTTTAAAAAGAGGTACAGAGATAGAAACAGTTATCCTCTAACTTGAACAGAAAACCTTTCTGTGGTAAGGAGAGGGGGGGGGACTCTCTAATTTAAACGAGTTTGAGGAAAATAACAAGGATTAGGGAGAAAATAGCTACAATACAACAGTTTAAATCCAACGACTAATTCTACACTAAAAAAAAAGAATGTTTTATGACAGAAATAAAACGATATAATAAAGTTTTATACGACCTGAGCCAGCAGAACAACCTCGCAGCAGAAGCAGCAAACGAGATCTGGGTATCTAGCACCAGGCATCATGGGATATAGGGGGGCCTCGAGCCAGTAAGCAGCTCTCGAGCTTTAGAAGATGGCCGAGTCGGAGCAGAGGATCAGCTCTGAACCCAACCAGCTAGAATGAAGGCGAGACAGACAACTTAACATCTGTAATTGTCTATGCACATCTAGCAAGTGTAACTTATATTCTCCTTTGTTTTGGAAATTTGGAAAGAAAACTGGGAGATTGATTGTCTGATTTATATTTGCGTCTAATGCCACCTTTGGAAGAAAGGAGGGGTTGGTACGCAAAGATACCCTATCCTTGTGAAAAATCATGTAAGGAACCCTGATAGACACAGCTTGGAGTTCCAACACTCTCCTGATAGAGTTAATGGCAACCAAGAAAGCAGTCATCCAAGAGAAATACTGCAAATACACTGAAGCTGCAGGTTTGAAAAGGGGCAAGACTAAAGCCTGAAGCACTAAAGTAAGGTCCCACGGCAGTGTAGGATCCTTCAAAAGGGGTTCTCAGGAGAAATGTACCACTAAGGAAGGGCTTGCAAAATTTAGAGGAAGCCAAGGAATCCAAGTTTTCCCCCCACATGAAAATTCGAGATAGCGGCCAGTTGGACTTTGACAGTGGAAGAACTGGCACCCTGCTGAAAAATACTCACCATTAACTCCAATACCGCAGATACTGGAGCAGTAAAGGGATCCAATGCTTGCTGTGAAGTCCATATTGCAAAATGTGTCCATTTACTACGGTATACTCTTCTGGTTGAAGACTTGTGAACCGCCACCAGAATATTTTTAACCAGGGAAGATAAGCTAGGAGTCCTAATAATCATGGGACCTGGAGCAGCCAAGCTGAGAGATTCAGACTAACTAGGTCTGGATGAGGGAGCCCTGAGGGATGGGAAATAAGATCCGGAGTCCAAGGTGGAACTACTAGGTGAGACCAAAGCAATGGGAACCAGACTTGGCCAGGCCAGAATGGGGCAATAAGGATCACCAAGCTCCCCAGCCTGCGTGCTTTCTGAAGAAACTTTGAAATCAAGGGCAGAGGTGGATAAGCATAAAGTAGACTGGGAGGCCAAGCATGAACCAGAGCATCTCTGGTGCCCCCCCCCCCCTGGGAGGGGGGATACAGATCGAAGAACTCACTGCATTTCACGTTGGAAGAAGATGTGAAGAGATTGCAGCAAGGCCAACCCCCACTTTTGAAAGATCTGCTTCTCCACTGAAGGCTTCAGAGACCACTCGTAAGGTACCAGGAGAGACCAGCTGAGCTAGTCCGCCAAAATGTTGGATCGTCCCAGAATGAGTTGTCACCAGAAAATGGCAGTGGAAATCACCTGTTCCCACACTCTCATGGCTTCATGACAAAGGGGGTAAGATTCGGTTCTCCCGTTTGCTGATATAGCAGACCACCGACATGTTTTCAGTCTGAATAGCAATCGTCCTTATAGGAAGATGGGCATGAAGTGCCTGCAACGCCAAAAGCACCACTCTCATCTCTAGGACACTGATATCCAAACTGATCTCTGATGGGGACCACGTGCCTTGGACCGTCCTGCCTGAGCAATGCCCCCCCCCACCCCAGATGGGAGAAATGGCCTTGGGGAAGGGTGAAAGAAAGGGATGTCTTCTGACTAAATCTGGGGAATCAATCCACCACTGAAGACAGACTTTGCACACTCAAGAGATTTGTATCGATTGAGAGAAAGGCAGATCAAAGAGCGAGACCACTGAACGGCTAGAGTCCACTGAAGAAGCCTCATATGAAGGCACGCCAAGTGTAGAAGATTGATCCTGGCTGCCATCGACCCTATTGTCCTCAGAACTGATTCTGCTGTCGGAAATTGGACTTGCAAAATGTACAGCACGTGTAGCTTCAGGCTGTGTATCTTGTCTGGAGTGAGGAACACTTTTCATCTGGATAGAGTCCAACCGAGCCCCAATTAAGTTTAAGGTTTGAAATGGGCTCAGTGGTGATTTGCTGAGATTGACGGTGATGCCCAGTCTTCGAGCTAAAGATAGGAAATAATCTCTGGCCTGGCAAAGCTGATGCTTAGAAGAGGCAGCAAGGAGCCAATCATCCATGTAAGGAAAGACCTGAATGCCCTAAAGCCTCAGGTGAGTCGCTATTACTGCCATCACCTTGGTGAACACCATGGGGGCTGTGGTGAGACCAAAGGGAAGGGCTCTGAACTGAGAATGATTAGCTTTCTTGGGTGGCGCAAGCCAGGGAACCTTGTTGGCTAGGCTTACGTAGGCCCTTGGGCCGATAGCCTAGTACCTACCTATGAGCCTAAACTAGCCGGAAGTGGAGGAACCTCAGAAAGCACCTGTCTCTCTTGATATGGTAGTATGCGTCCTGAAGGTCTATCCAGCACTGCAGGTAAGACAGGATGGATTGAAGAGTGACCATCTGGAATTTCACCTTGGCTACTGACAGGTTCAAGGTGGATAGATCCAAAATGTGTCTTGGGGCCCCAGTTTTCTTTGGCACTAAAAAGAACCTGGAATAAATGTCTGATCTGGACTGGTCTAGGGGGACAACAGATTGGATGACTCATTTTCTTAGCAGCTTTTCTATCTCTAGTGCTGCTTCCACCCTTTGCGCAGGTGGGACGTCTGGGAGGTGCTTTGGTGGAAGCGGTAGTTAAGTGAATGGGATGGAATGACCTCTGGATATAATTTGCAACACTCAATGGTGTGTTGCGGACTCCCATACCACTGGGTGTAGTGACAAGCGCCCCTATCGACTGCCTCCAGAGATGATTAGTCAGGCAGCCCTTCAGGGCTGCTGTGCGAGTCTGTCCGAGAAAGGTTCTCAGGACCCGAAATTCCTTGGACCCCCTCTGCCTCTAGGGGAAGTGAGTCCTGAGTGTCCTGGGAAAACGGCTGAGACTTTCGGAACCATATCTTTGTCTCTCGCTGATTCCTGGAAAGGAACTTTGAGGGGAGGAGAAGCGGATCCTGCCAACAGACAGTGTCTTCCCATCCTTCTCCCTCTGGACTAAGGTCTCTTGAACTGACTTCCCAAAAAGGGAATAACCGTCGTATGGAGCATTAATGAACAACGCCTTGAAGGTTTCCGAGAATTGACAAAGCCATTGCCAGCCGTGGTGCCTGATGGACAATACCTGAACTGGCTGTCATAGTGGCTCCTTCCATAGCATGGGAGAGAAGGCAAATGGATGCATTTGCTACTGCCTTGAGTGGCCATCCGAGCAAATGTCTTTGTCCTCCACCGACATGGAATCGGGGGTCAACTCAGCAACCTCCTCGACCAAATCTCGCTGCAGCCGAATCACATGTGCCATGTAATTCAGCGCTCTCACAGAGAAGGTAGCTGAAGCGTACACCCGCTTCCCAAAACAGTCCATTGCCAGTGACTCTGTCTGGAGGATGGACCACAGAGCTCTTCTGTGCCAGCTCTTTCTTCGTGGCTGCTGCAAACACCATACCATCAACTGGGGACCCTTTGTTTCAATATGTCCTGTCAGAGAGTGAGCCGAGAACCTTATCGGGGTGCTTGGAGACGGGCTCCACAGGGTGCAGCTCCTTCCACTCCTGAGACGTTATCAGAACCCCAAGGGATCCGCGGGGAGGGGACACCCAGGAAGTAGATGGGCCTGTGCCGAATGCCTCGCACAACACTGACTCAGAGACTGTTTTTTGGGCAGACCGCCTCCCCCTTTAGCGAAGGAGTTCCAAAATGTCTCCAAAGGAGACATCCTCAGGGGGTGATCAGGGGGGAACCTTCCTCTGCCTCCAAATCAGTGTCTGATGTGAGGGTACTCTGGTGGGGAGTCCAGGTGCCTCCGCTTACACATTCGTTTGCGAGGAACCTCCTCAGTGGGATTCTCTGGGTTGGACCCACAAACATTCTGCTGCTCTCTCACTGGAACTTTCTGAGGTAAACCAGGCACAGAATGTCACTGAGATAGTGAGATGGTAAGATGGTCGGTACTACACCCAAAACAGAGGAAGTCGGGATGGAGTCAGAGGAAGAGATGGTCAAAAGTCTCAATGCCGTCAAATGAACACTCTCCACCACATCAAAGGTCAAAGGAGAACGGACCTCCTCAGCAGAACGTATAGGAGCCGATCCCACTGACCCGACAGGGGAGTCAGAGCCGAGACTTCAGGAGCCAAGATACCGAAGGGGATACTGTGCTTTGACACACTCAGAGCCAACAGCACCCATATGGATCAGACCCCGAGGTTACGGCTCCGTGAGCTCGGATCCGACACGATCAAGGCAATAGCCGGTGTTGAGGTACAAGGTACCGTCGGCGCCAACCCCTTGACCCAGAGGGTCCTCGGATCCAGGGGCTTCGAAATGGAAGTCCAAATCGGAGAAGGAGTGATCAGCGTAAAGAAAGGGAGTGAACTTCCCCTCCAGAGGGAGAAGGGAAAGGCAAGACCCCCATCTGAATTTGGGTGCGGATAAACCTCTGCATCATCTTATCCATTTCCACTTCGCTTAGGCTCTGGGTGGAGCGGGAGGATGATGCCACAGACACCAATCTGGAGTGCCAGTGAAGGGACACCTGTACAGGTGACCAGATCCTTTACTCCTCCGGCTCTGGGGGGAACCTCCGAGAATGGAGCCAGGGAGATCCAGTACTAGAAATAGGCCTAATCTTTGGTGGCGGACTGGTATGGGCAGAGCGGTCGGGGTACCGCTTCTTCGGGCTCTCTTAGGTTTCTCTCCCTCCCCAGACCTCTTGACGGGAATTTGAGTCTCAGAGACCGGGGAAGCAGTAGAAACAGATGCCACACAAGAAGTAGGGGCGTATCTGCTACCACCCCCGAAGAGGGAAGCAGGCCCTTTAAGATAAGTTTATCCCTCCTGTACTTCAGCTCCCTGGGATTAAACCCAGCACAGATACGTCAGGAGGTTTGCAGTTGGGCCGCTTCCAAACACACTATGCACAGAGTGTGGCCATCAAGTGCTGAAAGTTTATGGCCACACACTGCATTTTCTGAAACCCTGTTTAGGAGTCTCGGACATTACTCTAAGCAAGCCCAGAAAAACACTTGCACACATGCTCTTCACTAAGGATAGAAAAGAAGACTTTTTTTTTTTTTTACACTACTGCACGGGGAGGAGGTGAAAGAAAAAATAGAACACAGCGAAACGTACACAAAAAAACACTTACAACAACCAATGATTAGCTGAGAACCCAGACCACAATGCTAGCTTTCCAGCAGCAAACAAGATTTGAAGGGAGGAAGGAGACTGGGGGCATTATGGGTAAGGGGAGGAGCTGAGAGTTTGGATAAAATACTGATGATGCAGCCGTGTCAGATCAGATATGGATCCATAACCCACAGGTTGAAGATCAAATAAAATAAATTACTTCAGAACTCATGTAAACATTCACAAATGGCCATAAAACACATCTGATGGGCTAAAATTCCCAGAATTCAAAAATCAGGTTATAATAAACTGTATGAACCTTATGCAGTCAAAAAAGCACATACAACATTTCTAATCAGAAAAGCAGTCAAAACAGTAGAAAACACTATTTAAGCACCGAAAGAAAATGCAGAGGGAGGAAATAAAAACCCGAAAAGGATTTTTATCCAAGATCAGCCAACAAAGAGACCCAAAGTAAGGAGCAGTCTTCCAAGAGAGCCTTCTCTTACTGTAGTACTAGAAAACCGATAGGGTCCTGTATGTGGGTCTAACACAGTCCCTGAACTGCCAGGTGATTGGTCAATCACACCCACATAGGCAACAGGAGGGACTCTGTGCCTTAGTAGTCAGAGAAGGGTAGCAGTGCACTACTACTACTTGAATGCCAGTCCAGTAAGGCAGTCTGTTAGTTGGTTATCATACATTTAACACATATTTTAATGCCACAGCAAGGGAGGTACTGACCTAATTAATGCAGTGATAGTAGCACAACAGGTAGCATACTTCTCTTTGGTACAGAAGGCTGTGGGTTCTACTTTCACAGCAGATAACCAACACACTGCTGATCTTTTTAGTAATGCAAACTGCATGCTCATCAACTTCACTTCATGAAAAACTGATCAGCTTGAAGTTACCTTACCTTTCCATCTTAGGAAATACCACTTCTGAAAATGTTCCCGTTTCCAGACTTGACCTTGTCTAACAAAAAAGATCAAATACTTTAATCATTGAGCATGAACAATCACCACCATAAAGAAACTTTTTTTTAGGTCATATGGTATTAATTATCAATAATAAAAGCACAAAAATGTAGTAATAAAAGCACAGAAAAATGTATGCATAGCTCAAATTTGGCAGCTTCCATGTGAAGATGAAAGCCAACAATCCAAATGAATCACTAAAAGTTATGTACTTACCATAATGTTCCATCTGTCTTGTCCCTTTTCAATCAACTGATGGGTTCGGATTCAACCCTCAGATCCAACTTTGCTGTTATCATGGCCACCAAAAAGCTCTCAAGCTCCTCCCTTACCCATAATGCACCAACCCCCAACATACCTCAGATCTTGTTTACTGTTTTATATAAAGAGAAAAGACTACTATAACTTTCAAAAAAGAAAAGTCATATCTGAAACTCAGTATGAAGGACTGTTGTGTCCTTACAGTCTCTCGTTCTTCTAGAAACTCTTAATAAAATGGGTTGGTGGGTGGTGGGCAGGAATCTGAGGAAGAATGAAAATGGACAACACAAATGGAACTATTATGATAAGTACATAACTTTTGTTTTTATCTGATGATGTCAATTTTCATTCTATCCTCAAGTGTTAGGACAGAGTCCCCAGCTACCTAAAATCCAGGGCGGACTCTAAAGAGGGATATTCCTGAGCACAGCTGACCCACCGGCTACTCTTCCCCTAGAGACCATATCCAGTTTGTAATGAGTACTAAAAGTATGAGGATTGGCCCAGGTTGCAGCCACACACATGCTGTCCATGGAAGCTCTAGATGGAAACACTGAAGGTGCAATGGATCTACCTGAATGAGTTCTTAACAGTTTTGGTAAAGTTAAACCAAACTTACTGTAAATAAATGATATGCAGTCTGTCAGCCATCTGGTTAAGGTTACCTTTGCAACTGTTTTTTCCAATTTAGCATCTGCAAAAGACACAACTGATCTGTCTTTCTAATTTCTTTTTGTTTGTGTCTTTCGGCTTTTCCCGGTTAGGGGTCGCCACAGCGGAACTCCGGTCTGCTAATGATTGGCAGTAGATTTTTATGTGCTGGCTTGCTGGGCCTAACGCACAACCTTCAACAAAGGAATACCCATTCACGCATGTCGACACAGAAGACGCTCTGAGAATCGAATGGGCAATGTCTAACTGTGAGGCGACAACGCTACCGCAGCACCACCACCGCAGTACACCTGTCTTTCTAATTTCTTTTAAGTAAAAACAATAGTCTGAACAGCTAATAAATCCAACATATATTCACCTTTTGTTTACAAACTTAGGAAAGAAAACTGGCAAATTAACGGGTTGATTGGTACTAGACTCTGACAACACCTTAGAAAGGAAAAGTGCTGGTTCATAATGTGAATTTATCCTTATGCAAAGATCAAGTAAGGAGGTTTATAGGGCAATACTTAAAGTTCTGAAATTCTAGCAGAGGCAACAGCCACTAGAATGATAGTTTTCCAGGTCAGGAACTTAAGATCGCATTTAGCTGCTGGTTCAAAGGAAGAATGAATTAAGGCCTGCAGTACCCAAGTTCAAATCCCATGGCAGAGTAGGACCTTTAAATGGAGTCTTAGCAGGAGTGTGCTTCTCAAAAATGCTTTACAAAGTTTAGAAGAGGCCACAGAAGAATTCTCAAATCCAATATGAAAATCAGAGATTGCTGTTAAATGAACTATCTATAGAGGAGCTAGTTACCAACACTAAAACTTGTTGCCAAAAATTCAAGTATGAACTAAAAAATACCACGAACCTCCTAAGGAATCAACAGTCAAACAAAGAGGGAATCAAGCTGAAGCAAAAAAACTGTTGAAATCACCATGAAATGAACAGGAATCCGTGCTGAGATATCCAATCTTTTATTAGACAGTAAAATAGAAGATGAGCGCTTTCACGTGCCACCTGCACGCTTCTTCAGATCTAACATTGTGAATTTCCAAAGGCTTTATATATCAAAATCAATTATCTTAATTGAACTAATAAAACAATTTAGAATATAAAATCCTTTAGCACCCAACACTAAAGAAATTTAAAGTGCTACTGCACATTTATCAACATGACTCTACAAACAGCTTATAATCTATAGACAATAACTAAAACATGCTCATCCAAAATAACTACATCATACGAATAAAAATTAGAACATCATAAAACTATTCTAACGAACATAAACAGAATGTATATAAAAAATGTGTATACTTGTAAATTAAATCAAAAATAGATCATACAATAATTATTGTAAAAACATCTAGCGTAAAAATATATCAAATTACTAATATGATAATATTCAAATCAGGATGTACATATATCCTAGTAGGACTTAAGTTGATGTCATATTGATCTTATAAACAACTATGTCTAAGATCATAAAAACTGATGACATACTCATGACATGGAGCATAAAAATGGACATGTTACACAAGCCTACACTAAATACTAAGATGTGAACATTATAAGCAATAAAGACGTGTCAATCAAAGCAATATGTACATATGGTTAATGAATATGGCTTAAGAATATATCTTGAGCCAAAATATCATAGTTGACAAAACAGTCAGATGACTACAAATCAAAAATATGTATTACTAAACATAATATATTAATAAACATTGATAGGTTCTATCTATGGACTCTGTCTTCTAACACAGGTTTTAACGAAACATAATGATTCAAACCTGGTGGTAAATCTGCCCCTGACCTAAAAATCCACTCAAGTTCATGTCTGGCCAAATAATTCAAATTATCACCTTGTCTTAGACTCGGTACAACCACTTGTAGAACCCTAAAATTAAAACTATGATCAGTATATACATTGACATGTCTAGCCAGGACGTTAGCTCATTCTTTTTTCTAATATCGTAAATGTGGTTATAGATCCTCTCTTTGAATCTTCTTTTTGTTAGACCTATATAGAATGCATCACATTGTAAACATGTAGCCAAATATACCAGATTCGTTGTGCTACAATCTGCACAAAATCTAGGTTCAAACTTAAAAAAAACAGAGGGATGTTGAAATGCTTGTGTTACTGTGATATATTGACACATGTTACAACTCCCACAGGGAAAACTCCCTTTGTCTGGTCGGTCTAACCAAAAGACATGTCTGATCTTATTGTCATCACGACTAAAAATTAGCTTAAGATTGTCACAGTTCTTAAATACAACTCGAGGTCTATCTCCCACTATGCTTCTAATGGAATCATCCATGGTCAGGACATTCCAATGCCTGCCAATAATTTTCTTAAGTTCTATAACATCATTAGTATATTTCATCGTATATCTCAACTTATTGTTATCACGAGATCTATACTGTGAAAAATGTGAAATGCACTGAGACTGTTGGATGTTATTATTTAAACCCTCTATATGTTCAGTAGTAGAATCAAGCAATCCTAGGGTTGTGTTTTTTATAAATCTGAACAAACTATGAGCATATCCCCCTGTCTAAAAATAGTTGTTCCATGTCATCAGCCTCCTTCAACAAACTAGCATCGTTTCTACATAATCTAGTTAATCTAATAAATTGGCTTTTAATAATGCCCGGAAACATATGTCTGGGATGCATACTATTGTAACACAATAAAGTGTTTTTCCAGCATGGTTTCCTGTATAAATTCGAAACTAATTTGTTGTAATTGTTATACATAAGACTGACATCTAAGAAACTGATATTATCCTCTGAGTATTCAGCTGTAAACCTCAAAAACTCTGTGGTAGACTCAAGATAATATAAAAAAGCTTGGAACTCCAAACGGGTCCCTTCCCATAAAATAATGACATCATCTACAAATCTCCTATATAGCTTAACTCTGTTAAACCATACACTACTGAACAAATGCTGCTTCTCCCAAAAGAACATGACCAAGTTGGCGTATGTATTAGCACATGGGGTGCCCACAGTGACACCCCATAGCTGTAGATAATATTTCTTATTGAACAAAAAAATATTGTTGTGTAATACCAGTTCTAATAGTTGACATACTAAAATTTGTCTGTCAACACTGAAAGTAGTCTCATTGACAATCACTTCTCTAATGGCTTGTATACCATAATCATTAGGTATACAAGTAAATAGATTTCTTACGTCAAGTGTTACTAACAAAAGATTTGCCCTCTCAAGAAAATCATATTGAAGATGTTCAATGTCATTTAACAACTGGTACGTGTCCTTAAGTATTGTAGGTATGGTGTCAACTAACGGTCTTAACAGTTTTTCTAAAAAAATGGAAATATTAGAAGTGGCCCAACCTCTGCCAGAGACAATCAGGCGCATAGGAATGGGGGATACATTTTTGTGAATCTTGGGTAAACCCTTCATACATGGAATTAAGGGGTCTGTCAGCCATCTGGTTAAGGTTACCTTTGCAACTGGTTTTTCCAATTTAGCATCTGCAAAAGACACAACTGATCTGTCTTTCTAATTTCTTTTTGTTTGTGTCTTTCGGCTTTTCCCGGTTAGGGGTCGTCACAGCGGAACTCCGGTCCGCTAATGATTGGCAGTAGATTTTTATGTGCTGGCTTGCCGGGCCTAACGCACAACCTTCAACGAAGGAATGCCCACTCACGCATGTCGACACACAAAAGACGCTCTGAGAATCGAATGGGCAATGTCTAACTGAGGCGACAACGCTACCGCAGCACCACCACCGCAGTACACCTGTCTTTCTAATTTCTTTTAAGTAAAAACAATAGTCTGAACAGCTAATAAATTCAACATATATTCACCTTTTGTTTACAAACTTAGGAAAGAAAACTGGCAAATTAACGGGTTGATTGGTACTAGACTCTGGCAACACCTTAGAAAGGAAAAGTGCTGGTTCATAATGTGAATTTATCCTTATGCAAAGATCAAGTAAGGAGGTTTATAGGGCAATACTTAAAGTTCTGAAATTCTAGCAGAGGCAACAGCCACTAGAATGATAGTTTTCCAGGTCAGGAACTTAAGATCGCATTTAGCTGCTGGTTCAAAGGAAGAATGAATTAAGGCCTGCAGTACCCAAGTTCAAATCCCATGGCAGAGTAGGACCTTTAAATGGAGTCTTAGCAGGAGTGTGCTTCTCAAAAATGCTTTACAAAGTTTAGAAGAGGCCACAGAAGAATTCTCAAATTCAATATGAAAATTAGAGATTGCTGTTAAATGAACTAACTATAGAGGAGCTAGTTACCAACACTAAAACTTGTTGCCAAAAATTCAAGTATATTATGTACAGGAGCTGAGAAAGGTTCAATGTGTTTCTGTGTCCAGCAAACAAAACTCCATTTACCTGTGTAAAGGTTTCATGTAGAAGCTTATGGGAAGATAAAAGAACATCATGAACAGGTGAAGACAGTATTGGTTGTCTGGCTATCAACAGAATTGGAGAAACCATCCTGTCAGCCTGAGGAGGTAGAAGGATGGACCTACTCAATCACACTGGACTTCACTGGAATGTGTGTTGCTATAAGAAACCAGTTGGATGAGCTCACCCACTGCCACACTCAAGAGTACTTCTCGACACAAGGGGTAAGATCTGGTTCCTCCCCATTGGTTGATGTACCAAACTGCTAACATTTTCTATTTGAATCACAACTGTCCCTAAAGGGAGAGCATCCCAGAAGGCCTGTAAAGCAGAGAGCACTGCTCTCAACTTTAAAAAACTGGCCTCTTTGTGGGTCCAATCTCCTTGGACCACTTTCCCCAGGAAGTGCCCCACCACCAAATCCGGGAAATGTCCGTGGTCACTGTGACCTCGGGTTGAAACAAGATGAAAGGCTGGCCTTGTAGAACCTGATCTGACCAAATCCACCACCATATCTCTTGCATGCCCGGGTGATTCTTATTTGTGCTGACATGCGAATGTAAAGAATTGCTCACATTGTTGCTAGCATCCAATGAAGAATTCTCATACGAAATCTTGCTAGAGAACTAAGATTATGGCATCTGACACTGATCACAAGGCATGAAGGATCAACTGGGCCAACATTTTGATACTGTGAATTATCTTCCTAACCTGCAATCTGATAGTTTCTCTTCCTCTCTCAAGAGTACGGACTGTCACTAATATTGTGTTGAAGACTGCTCCTGTGAATTTCCAAGGTTTGAGTAGGTTGTAACTGAGACTTCTTGTAATTTATGGTTATCCTTAAATGAGAATAATTCTGAAGAACCTGATATCTTGCTATTGTGAGGATGCCTGGTCAGGGCATTAATCAGCCAGTCATCTAGATACGGAAACACTCAGAATCCCTGCAGTCTCAGGTGAGCTGCCACACCACTGCCATGCATTTGGTAAACACCCTGTAGGCTGTGGTGAGACCAAAGGGCAGTGCTCTGAATTGGTACAGAGTGGCTCACAGCCAGAACCGTAAATACCTTCGGGACTGTCTGCTCATCTTTATGTGATAGTACATATCCTGAAGGTCTATAGAGCATATTCAGTTGCCCTTGCCCAAAAAGGGTAGAATGGACTGAACCGTGACTATCTGAAACTTTCTACGTTGAACTGACTTGTTCAAAGTGCTAAAATCCAAATTTTTTTTTGGCGCTAAAAAGAATCTTGAGCAAGTTCCACATTCTATCTGCTCTGGTGGGACCTTTTGGATGACTTTTTTTTATCAGCTTTTGTATTTCTAGTGCTGCTACTTTCCTCTGACTTGGTGGAACATCGGAAATTGGCGCAAGGGAAAAGGGAATTATATAAACTCTGGAAATGATCCTCTGGACAAAAGTATCTCTTATGATGTCTAGCCAGGCTCCCTGGTGCAGGGATGGTCGACCCCCGATTGCCTTCAGAAATGGACATTCAGGCCTCCATTCAGAAGCGCTGGTAGGGTCTATCGAAGAAAATCTCTATAGCC
Organism: Protopterus annectens; assembly: GCF_019279795.1. Taxonomy (NCBI): domain Eukaryota; kingdom Metazoa; phylum Chordata; order Ceratodontiformes; family Protopteridae; genus Protopterus; species Protopterus annectens. Next base: position 674,786,126 of record NC_056736.1, read on the forward strand.
CTGGTTTTGCAGGTCTACTCTGCCATTTGGGTGGCACAGCCCATTAGAGATCCCTCCCAGCCTCCAAGGGAACCATCTCCACATGTGTCCTGGAAAGGACCATGGGACTTTCTGAACCACATTTTCCAACCTCCTCGATTCCTAAAAAAGGATCTTTGAAGGGTCGAAAAACATACACTCAATACAGAGATGGTCTTTCTGCCCTTTTCACACCTGAAGTTTGTGTCCTTCACTTTTGGGCCAATGAACTACCATCAAAATGGTGCACTGACCAATGAGGACTTGAAAGGCTCTGCAAAATCACACAAGTACATCCAGGCCGTCCTCCCAACGGATATGCCTGAACCTGCTACCCCTGAGGTACCTTCGGCTGTGTGTGAGATAAACCTCGTGGACAAACTTGAAATGGATTGGAGAGTAGCCAGAGGCCACAGAAGATCGAACCTTAGCAGTAATGGTCCCAGAAAGGGATTTTGCAAGTTCAGTCCTGTTCGATTCTTAGCTAAAGTGTCTTGTGTGTGGAGACATGTGAATGGGCGAACCTTCGTTGAAGGTTGTGAGTCAGGCCTGGCAAGTCGGTATGTAAAAATCTACTGCCAATCATTAGCGGACCGGAGTTCCGCTGTGTTGATCCCTAACTGGGAAAAGCCGAAAAATACAACAACAACATTGACCAAGTTCCTTTATAGACTAGATGTGCCAAATAGTTAAGCGACCTAACAGTAAACGTCAGTGATGTATAAACACGTTTCCCAAACCTGTCCATCGCCCTAGACTCCTTGTTAGGGGGATGAACAGATGAACTTTGTTCAGCTAGTTCCTTCTTTGTGGCCACTAGCTAAATCATGGCACCCACCGGCACCCCCTTTCTTCAGGATTCCTTTCAGACAGGTGGAGCCAGAATCTGATTTGGGCCTCTTAGGGACTGGCTGAACTGAGTCAGGTTCCTTCCACATCCAACTACAGATTAATGAACTCCTCTGCGGACAAAGTAACTTACCCAGGAGGTAGACGGACCAGCATGAAAAGCTTCCAGAAATACTGATTGCTCCGGTGAAGGGTTACTGGAGGACCAACCCTCTCTCTGCTTAAAGATCTCAAGATCATCTCCAAATGAGACTTCTTCTGGAGGTGATCATGGGACCCTTCTCTATCGAAATCAGTATCCTCAGCGACATCTCTTGTGGAGACCCTCAGTGCCTCCTCTTCAGAGAGATGTCCTCAATGGGATGTTCTAGTGAAGTATCGGAAAACACTAACACCCTCATGGATGGTCTGGAGGCTTTGAGCTGGCTGACCCTGTGGAGTAGAATAATGTGGGTCTAACCGCAAAGACAACTGGGAATGAGATCTGGGAACTAGAGTGGAGATCCGAAGGGGGTGGATCTGTCCAGCCTGTCAGAACAGAAAACACCCCTCTTCACCACCTCAACAGCAGACTGCTATGGAGAGAAAGACAGCAACTCCAAGAAGGGAGGCTTATGTCTCTCTCTGCGCCATGAGCAACCTCCCAGAGGCAGAAGTCTGAGTCGAGCTATCAAATGCCAAAGCTCCGAGGGACAGACACTGCTCGGAAAACCTCAGAGTTGATGCCAAAGCCTCAGATCCAACAAGGCAGCTTTGGCTCAGAGAGTCATCCGGATCACACTAAGTCAAAGCTGGTGCATTCAGAGAAGTCATCGTATCCAATGATAGAGGAATCTTCAGATCAGAGCCAGACAGACTCGAAGATTCGGATCCAGGTAGTCTTAACAACTGGTGGATCAGAGGAGGAGCAGATAATGGCGTTGTAACAAATGGATGGGCTCACTGACCCAAGGAGCCAGAATAACAGCCATCTGTATCTGCTCAGAGAGCAATCTCCTAATCAGTCTGTCCAAATCTTCCTCAGATTCTTGGAAGAACAAGATGAGGCAAGGGATGGTGACCTGGAACGACGTCTCTCCAGAAAAGGAGTGAGAACCCTAGAAGGTACTGGATCCAATGTTGGAGGGGGGGGGGGGCTATGTTCTTAACATAACATTCCGTTCGAGTTGCCACTTCATTTGTCTTCAAACTGAGTCTCTGATCCAACATCAGATCCAACTCGGCCATATACACCAGCCTTGGAGCTGAAAACTGAGTCCCTCCCATCCTACCATTAATGCTCCACTCTCCTTCCAACCCTCAGATCAAATCTGCTGCTAAGAAAAAATATTCCCCAAGCACAATCAAGCATCAGCCACATAATAAAGAAGAGCACATCAGGGGCTCGAGTGATACACAAGTAGGAGAAACCTGAGTGCACCTCTGCCAAATCCTCCCAGGACCTGAGAATGGGGGAAAGGGAGGGTGGGAGGTTGAAGACAACTGAAGCAACAATTCAGATGGAACGTTATTGGAAAAGAACATAACTTTTATCTGAAGTTGTCGTTTTCATTTGGTTTTCAACCTGTGGGACAGAATCCCCAGCTACACAACCCCTGGGTGGCCCTCATGGAAGGATATTCCTGAGCACAACAGAGCCAAAGGAGGCCTTGCTCCTGAACACACATACAATTTGTAATGGGATATGAAGATATGAGAGGAAGACCAAATAGCTGCTTAAAAAATGTCATCAACTGGAACTCTGGACCAAAAAGCTGCAGAGGTGGAAACAGACCTAATGGAACTGGCCTTGATTTGAGTTGGTACAGAAATTCCTTTATTTGAACACGCCACTGCAATACACTTTGAAATCCAATTAGGTAAAGTCACTTTAGTGATTGGTCTTCCTAATCTGAAGTTAGCAAAGGAGACAAAAGTTGGTCTGATTTTCTGATGTTTTTTTCCCTGTTCAAATAAAAGTGTAGCTGTCTGTCAAGTGGATGACGCTTGTACTCTCCGTTTTTTGGAAATTAGGGGTAAAAGATTGGGAGATTAATAACTTGGTTAATGTTATCCTCTGAAGCAACCCTGGGCATAAAGGAAGGATTAGTGGGAAGAGTCACTCTGTCATGGTGGAAGATAAGGAGGCTTAATGGACAACCTTCGTAGTTTGGAAACCCTCTTAGCATAGGTGATAGCTACCCAAGGTGACAGTCTTCCAAGACAAAAATTGTAACTCAGCTGTGGCAGCTGGTTAAAAGGGGGACAGAAATTAGAAGTTATGTACTCACCATAACGTTCCATCTGAGTAGGTGACTTCATTTGGATGCAACCTGTGGGTTTCGGATCCGACCTCGGATCCGAGCCGGCATTTCAAAAGCTTAGGATCCGAGCTCCTAGCTCCTCCCTTTACCCATAATCCCCTGCCAAGCCCTAACTGACCTCAGATTGAGTTTGCCTATATAATACTAGAATAAAAAGTATCTACATAGATGAATATACTCTTATTGTATAAAGGTCAGGGGGATGGAGGGGGGGATGGTTGCATCCAAATGAAGTCACCTACTCAGATGGAACGTTATGGTGAGTACATAACTTCTAAATCTGAAGTAGGCAGACTTCATTTGTCTGCAACCTGTGGGACAGAGTCCCCAGCTACCTAAATCTTGGGTGGCCGTCATGGAAGGATGTTCCAGAGCACTGCTGAGCCAAAGGATGCTCTTCCCCTGGAAACAACATCCACCTTATAATGAGAAATGAAGGTATGAGACGAGGCCCAAGTGGCTGCCGTGCAGATATCATCCAATGGCACTCAGGACTTAAACGCGGCTGAAGTGGAAACTGCCCTAGTGGAGTGAGCAGTAACCCTCTGAGGAGCAGGCCTACCTGAGGTGTCATAAGCCTGCAGTATACAATTAGCAATCCATCTTGACAGTGTGACTTTGGAAACTGCTTTGCCCATAGCAAATTTAGCAAAGGAGACGAACAGTTGATCTGATTGTCTATGACCAGCCGTTCTGTGAATGTAAAAGCGCAATTGTCTATGAACATCTAAAGAATGCAGCTTATACTCTCCTTTGTTTTTATAGTTGGGGAAAAACACAGGTAAGTTGATTGATTGATTAATATTAGATTCCGAAGAAACTTTTGGAAGAAAAGATGGATTGGTCCTGAGGCACACCCTATCGGGAAAAAAGGAGAGGTAAGGCGGTTTGACGCATAAAGCCTGAAGTTCCGACACTCTTCTGGCTGATGTGATGGCTACCAAGAAAGCAGTCTTCCATGAAAGGTACTTTAGATCTGCAGAAGCTGCAGGCTCAAAGGGGGAAGCAGTAAGGGCCTGTAGAACTAAGGATAGGTCCCCAAGGTGGTACAGCTTCTTTGACCGGTGGCCTCAACAGAAAAACTCCTTTAAGAAAGGTCTTGCAAAGTTTTGCAGTCATGAGGGGAGCTGACTCATGACCCATATGATAATGGGAAATCACTGCCATTTGTACCTTTACTGTGGAAGAACTCGCCCCTTGATGAAAGAGGTCTGTTAAGAAGTCCAATACCGTAGACATAGGTGCCGAAAAAGGAACAACATTTTTCTGGACCGCCCAAATAGAAAACCTTTTCCATTTGCTCCGATAAACCTTCCTAGTGGAAGGTTTATGAGCCGCCACTAAAATGGCCTTGACAGGTGACGAGATACCGGGAGTCCTAATCAAGGATGGAACTGGAGCAGCCAGGCTGCCAATTTTAGGGTGTGTAGATTCGGAACCGGGAGTCCTAGAGGATGGGAGATGAGATCCGGGATCGAATCCAGAATCCAGGGCAGATTCACTTTGTGAGACCATACATAAGGGAACCAGGGCTGACGAGGCCAGAACGAGGCAATGAGAATCATTCTGCTCCCCAAACTGTTGGCTTTCTGCAAGAGCCTCTGCATCAGAGGTAGTGGAGGATAGGCATAAAGGAGACCGGGAGGCCAAGCATGCACCAGAGCGTCTCTCGGGGATTCCCCAGGTGGGGGAAGTAGAGCGAAGAAACTGTCGCATTTGGCGTTTGAGTGAGAAGCAAAAAGATCACAACAGGGTTGCCCCCAGACGGCAAAAATCTTCTTCGCTACCAGCGGATTGAGAGACCATTCGTGCGGGGAAAGAATGGTGCGACTGAGCTTGTCCGCAAGGATGTTGGATTTTCCCGGAATGTGCGTTGCTACGAGAAAGCGTTTGGTGGAAATTGCCCATTCCCAGACTCTCATGGCCTCTCGACAAAGGGGATAGGACCTGGTTCCCCCCTGCTTGTTGATGTACCAGACTACCGACATGTCTGTCTGGATCGCAATAGCCCCCGTAGGAAGAAGGCTGTGAAGTGCCTGCAACGCTAGGAGCACCGCCGTCATCTCCAGGACATTTATATGCAACGAGGTCTCTGAACTGTTCCACGTGCCTTGGACAATCTTGCCCGCAGAATGGGAGACCGAGGCGAGAAACGTCCGTAGTCACCGTGGCTCGGGGGAATGTTGCACAAAAGGGTCTCCCTGCTAGAGGCTCCGGAGACTGGAGCCACCAAAACAGGGAGTCCTTGCATGCCTTGCTGACCGCTATCGGGCTGTTGAGAGAGGAGTATAGCGGGGACCACTGGACCTGTAGGGTCCATTGAAGAACCTGCATGTGTAAGCGAGCATGAAGAAGAAGTGGAATGGCTGCTGCCATTGAACCGAGAGCCCTCAGGACCGAAGCCGCCGTGGGAAACGGTTGCAGGACTGCTGTGATATGACACCTCAGGCTGGACAGCCTGTCTGGGGTGAGGAAGGCCCGCATTGATCTTGTGTCCAACCTTCCTCCTATGAAATCTATAAGTTGTGTGGGGTGCAGTAAAGATTTTTCCCAGTTTATGGTGATGCCCAGCCTTGGGGCCATAAGAAGGAAATAGTCCCTGGCTGAGCACAGTAGATGCCTTGATGATGCCGTCAGGAGCCAGTCGTCCAGGTACGGAAAGACCTGTAATCCCTGGAGTCTCAGGTGGGCCGCTGTGTACCTTGGTGAACACCCTGGGGGCAGAGGTGAGACCGAAGGGGAGGACCCTGAACTAGTAGCGGCTGGCTCCCAGCCGGAAGCGAAGGAACCTCCTGGACCGTCTGTCCATCCGAATGTGGTAGTACGCGTCCTTGAGGTCGATAGAGCACATCCAATCGTTCTCCCGCAAAAGGGGGAGTATAGATTGTAGGGTGACCATCCAGAACTTTTGCTTGGTTACTGACAGGTTCAGCAGGGAAAGATCTAAGATCGGTCTTAAGTCCCTCGTTTTCTTTGGCACCAAGAACAACCTGGAGTAAAACCCTGATCCGGTTTGATCTCGGGGGACGCGCTGGATGGCTCTTTTTTCTAGCAGCTGCGCGATTTCGACAGCTGCTGCCTCCCTTTGGTCGGGTGGTACATCGGGGAGGCTGCGGGATCTGGGGATTTTGCTCAGGGGAATGGCATAACCTCTGGATATCACACGAAGCACACAACGGTCTGATGTGATAGACTCCCAAGAAGTCAGGTGCCTCGAAAAATGCCCCCCGACTGCCTCCAGAGACGGACAGCCGGGCAACCCTTCAGGGCTGTTGCGTGGGTCTGTCAGAGAAAGGTTCTCTGGACCCAAAGTTCCTAGGAGCCCCTCTGCCTCTAGGACGGCAACCTCCCTGTCCTCCTCTGCCACGGAAGGACTGGTTATCCGGAGCAGGTTGGGACTGCTGCGACTTCCGGAACCACATCTTCTTCTGTCCCTTTTGGTTCTTCGAGAAGGACCTCTGGGGAGCTGAGAAGCGGACTCCGACTGCAGAGAGCGTCTTCCCGTCCTTCTCGCTCTGGAGTAACGTTTCGCGAACAGTTTTGCCAAACAAGACAGAACCATCAAAGGGGGCATTCGCGAAGGTCGCTTTGAATGGCTCTGCGAAATCACAGTGGCGGAGCCAGGCCTGACGTCTCATGACTAGGCCCGCCCCGCTAGCTCTAGCGGCTCCCTCGGAAGCGTGAGAAAGTAGCCGCATAGAAGTATTGGAAACTGCTCTAAGAGTGGCCATACGGGTGGAGTACACTTGCTTGTCCTCACCCGACATGGACTCTGGGGGGGATGCAGCGTACTCTTTAATCAGGTCCCGCTGCATCCTGATGACATGTGCCATGTAGTTCAGCGCTCTCAAAGAGAAGGTTGCTGAACTAAAAACTCGCTTCCCAATGCGATCCATCGAGCGGGACTCTTTGCCCGGAGGATGCATAGAGGGACTCTCCTGTGCTAACTCCCTCTTCGTGGCTGCAGCCATCATCATGGCATCTACCGGGGGGCCCTTGCTCCAGTGAGTGCGGTCCGCCGGGGGGCTCAGGATACGGTCCGGACGCTTGGGTACAGGCTCAACGGTGTCCGGATCCTTCCATGCTCTGGTGGATATAAGGTCCACCAGAGGATCGGCAGGAGGGGACACCCAAGAGGTAGATGGACCCGCCTCGAATGCCTCCAAGAACACAGACTCGTCTGAGGAGGCCTTGGGGGCAGACCCCCCCCCCGATCCTTAACATCTCCATAATGTCTCCAAAGGAGACGTCTTCCGGGGGTGATCTTGGGGAGCCCTCCCCTTCATCCAAGTCTGTGTCTTCGGTAATGGACTCTGGGGAGTCCATGTGCCTCCTTTTGCACTTACGCTTCCGAGGCACTTCCTCGGGGGGACTGTCCGAGGAGTCCTCTTCAGCAGCTAGATGTTCCAAGGGAACTACTTGGGACATCGATGCGGGCTGTCCCTGGGACCGGCTGATGGGAGCCTGGCCCAGCTGCAAGGGAGTGCGGGGTGGAGCTGTGGCAGGGACCGGGGGTCCGGTAGTCATCAACAGCGCCCTTTCCACTACATCGAAGGCCGAGGGGGAGCCAGTTTCTCTAAGCCCCGAGAGCCGACCCCCGCTCGGATCCGACGCACGGACCGGAGTCGGAGCCGAAACAGTCGGATCAGAGAGACCGGTGTGCTCCGACTTAGACAGAGCCGAAGACACACCAGCTCCCTCGGATCCGAGGCTCGGCCCTCGGCTCCAAGAGGTCGGGTCCAAAGTACCCGAAGCACTCAAGGGATGGGTCGGATCCAAGGTGCGCCGACCTATCGGATCCGACCCACCCCCGGATCCAACTCTGCCCGGCGCCGACTGCTCCGAACCCGGGGTGTGGGTCGGAGAAGGAGCCAAGGGGGGCGAAAAAAGGGGTCGAAGCCCCTCCCGGATGGGGGGGGGGGCTAAGAGCACTCCCATTTGCATCTGGGCCTGGATGAAACGCCTCATCATCCGGTCCATGTCTGCTTCGCTCATAGAAAAGGTGGATCTAGATGAGGCCACCGAAGCGGACCTAGAGAGCCGCCTCGGGGACCTCACTGAAGGGCTAGCCTCCTCCTCCTCGGGCCCAGAAGAGAACCGAGGGAGTGGAGCCGAGGAGGAGGAGATCTAGAAGACACAGGGGAGGCCCGCTTAGACGGAGGAGCCGAACTTGAGGTCTCGGCTCTCCGTTTGTGGTGCCTCTGCTTGTGTCTCCTTCTTCTCTTTCTCCCTTGTAGTCTCCCTCTCCTCCGGCTTTTTGGTGGGAGGTTGAGTCCCTGCCGGGGGAGGGGAGACCGCAGCACCCACGGAAGGCTGCTGGCTAGTAGGGGCAGAGGCCGGAGCCGCATCTGGAGGGAGAAGTCCTGCCAGAACATGCTTCGACCTCCGCTCCCTTAAAGCTCGGGGGTTGAACCCTGCACATATGGTACAACCAGATGACAGGTGTTCAACCCCAAGATGACGACGAGTGTGGCCATCTGCTGGGGACAGCTTATGGCCACACTCGGTACATTTAGAAAATACTGCCTTATGGGCTTCTGACATCCTAAGCCCTAACAGGCCTAAAACACACAGTACAAACAAACACACAAACTACGCAAAACCCGTGAAAAAAAATTAACAAGATAGAGAGAGGAAAGCCTAACACATACACTCTACTTAACTAAATATTAAAAGTTTAAAGTTTTTAAAATTTTTCAGTCAAAACTCTTATCTGTAACCAGGAGCTCGAGGAGTCCGTTGCAACTTGAAAAGCGGCAAACGAAATCTGAGGTCAGTTAGGGCTTGGCAGGGGATTATGGGTAGAGGGAGGAGCTAGGAGCTCGGATCCTAAGCTTTTGAAATGCCGGCTCGGATCCGAGGTCGGATCCGAAACCCACAGGTTGCAAACAAATGAAGTCTGTCTACTTCAGATCTAGGGCTTTTAACAATAAAGTGAGGTCCCAAGGCGGTGTAGGATCCTTGACCAGAGGCCGAAGTAGAAAGGTGCCCCTTAAAAATGCCTTACACATTTTTGTAGATGCTAAAGCTGTAGAATCTTAACCAATACGGAAATCTGAGACAGCTGTTAGCTGTACCTTGACTGTAGAAAAGCTAGCTCCACTGTTAAAAATGTGAGCTACGAAATCCAGAATAGCACAAATAGGAGCTGTGAAAGGATCTAACTGGTGCTGCTATGCCCACACAGAAAACATTTTCCATTTGCTAAAGTAAATTTTCCTGGTAGAGGCCTTATGAGCTGCAATCAAAATCTTGCAAACAGGACAGGACAGTCTTGGAGTTATTGCCATCAAAGAAATTGGAGCAGTCAAGCGGTTAGCTTCAGGCTGAGTACATCTGGATGTGGGTAGCCCGAAAGAAGGAACAGAAGATACGGAATGGGACCGAGTGTCTAAGGAGGACATACAAGATGAGACCACAGGAAGGGAGACTAAACATGTCAAAGCCAGAAAGGGGCAATGAGGATGACTTTGCACGTCAACCTCTGAGCTTTCTGGAGGAATTTGGGAAACAGGGGAAGAAGAGGGTAGGCATTAAGTAGACCAGGGGGCCAAGCATGGATCAGAGCATCTCTGAGGGATTCCCCTGGGGGGGTATCAAGGTAAAGTACCCACTGCATTTTGTGTTGGAAGGACGGGTTTAGAGAGCACAGCAAGGTTGACCCCATTTCTGAAAGATCATGTTTGCCAATGCTGGACTGTAAGACCACTTGTGAGGCATCAAAATGGTTCTGCTGAGCTTGTCTGCCAGAATGTTGGACTTCTCCGGATTGTTTGTTGCCACTAGAAACCAGTTGGAAGAGATAACCCATTCCCACAATCTCATGGCTTCTCGACATAGGAGATTAGACTTGGTTCCTCCCTCCTTGTTGATGTACCAGACAACTGATATATTGTTGGTCTGGATGGCAATTGTCCCTGTGGGAAGAGAGGCATGAAGAACTTGCAATGCTAAAAAGATAGTTCTCATCTTCATTACATTTATATGCAAGTTGTTCTCTAGGGATGACCAGGTGCCTTGGACCGGCTGACCCAGCCAATGCCCCCACCCCAGCTGGGAGCCATCCATGGTCACAGTTGCCTTGTGAGGAAGGGGAACAAAGTTGTCCTACATAAAGATCCTGAGATCAAAGCCACCACAGGAGGGACTCCTCGTAGACTCGAGATAATCTCATGGGTTAGTCCATGGGCAGTTCAAGAAAAGACCATGGCACCGCTAAGGTCCAGTGAAGTACCCTCATGTGAAGGTGAGCAAATGGCAAAAGTATTATAGTACCTGCCATCGATCTCAATGCTCTGAGAACAAGAAAAGCAGGGGGAGGATGAATTACATGTAGTTGAAGGGACTGAATCCTGTCTGGGGGAAGGAAAGCCATACATTGTGCTTTATCTAGTCGGGCTCCAATGAAGTCGATGACCTGGACTGGATCCATTTTGGACTTTTGAAAGATTGATAGTTATGTCCAAGGTCGAAGCTAGGTGAAGGAAAAAAACCCAGGCCTGAAGAAGTCTATACTTGGTGGGAGCAGTGAAGACCCACACGTCCAAATAAGGAAACACGCGGAATATGAGCAGTCTCACGCGAGATGCAACTACTGCCACCACTTTGGTAAACACCCTGAGGGCTGTGGTGAGTCCAAAGGGAAGTAATCCAAACTGGAAGTGATTGGCTCCCAGCCAGAAGCGGAGTAACCTTCTAAAGCATCTGCCCATCTTCATGTGGTAATACGGATCCTGAAGGTCTACTCAGAACATCCAATCGTCCTTCTGCAGAAAGGGCAGAATGGACTGTATAGTGACAATCCGGAATTTTGTTTTTGCAACAGACTTGTTTAGGGAAGTGAGATCGAGAACTGGTCTGAAGTCCCCAGTCTTATTTGGCACCAAAAAGAATCTTGAATAGATGCCTGGTCCAAACTGGTCTTTGGGGACAGTTTCTGTGACTCTTTCTGCTAGCAGCTTTGCAATTTCCAGGGCTGCCACCTCCCTCTGAGTGAGTGGCACATCGGGGGGTTAGTCTTGGACTTAAGGTAGGGATTTGAAGAACGGAATGGTGTAATCTCTGGATGTTATTTTTTAACACCCAACAATCGGCAGTGATGGCTTCCCATCTGTTAAGTTTACAGAAAGACATCTCCCAACCACCTCCAGAGTAGAGCAGTCGGGCATTCTTTCAAGATTGTTGAAAAGGCCTGTTCGAGAATGTATCTGAAGACCTCAGATTTCTCTCCTGCCGCGGAGGTGGCACCTGCCACTGGAATCATTCCCTCATCTGCCTCTGAAGGAAAAGTTTCCTTGCGAGTCTTGGAAAACACAGACTTTCAAAACCACAGATTCTTACCACCACGCTAATTCCTGCAGTAGGATCGTTGTGGGGAAGAAAAGCGTATTCCAACAGCATACACAACAAGGGGTTTCCATCTTTCCTGCTCTGGGAGAGAGTGCCTCTAACCATGGGACCAAAAAGATGATCCGTCAAAGGGTGTGTTGATGAAGGACACCTTGAAGGGCATCGAGAATTCACAGAGCCACATCCAGGAGTGGCAGCTAATGGCAATGCCCAAACCATCTGCTACTGAGTGCCTTCTGCCACATGTAAAAATAGCTTCAGGGACGTGCTGGAGACAAAACAGAGGGTGGTCATTCTCAAGGAGAAGATCTTCTTGTCTTTTTCAGACATGGAACCCGGAGCAGAAGCAGAGAGGTCCGTAATGAGATCTTTCTGAAGCCTGATCACATGTGCCGCATAATTCGGTGCACACACAGAAAAGGTCACTGAAGAGTAGATTCACTTACCGAATCTATCCATCGCCCCCGACTCCATGTTAAGGAGATGACTGAAGACCTTTCCTGGGCCAGCTCTTTCTTTGTGGCTGCTGCAACCACCAATGCATTGACCAGGACACCCTTAGTTCAATAGGACCGGTCTGGGGGGGGGGGCTAAGTACCTTATCAGGGCACTTAGGAATGGGTTCTACTGTGCCCTGCTCCTTCCAAGCCCTGCAGGATATCAAGTCAATCAGGGGGTCTATGTGGGGGGGGGGGGGGGGGCAGGCTGTAGATGAACATGTTCCAAACGCTTCTGGGAACAGGGACTCAGCAGAGTCTGCTTTATGGGTAAACTGCCCACCTTTTTGTTGAAGAATTTCCATGATGTCACCAAAACAGCCATCCTCCCCTTCATCCAAGTCCATGTCTTCTTTCAGGGATTCTGGTGGGCAATCCAAGCGCCTCCTTTTGCATGTATGCTTCCAGTGCACCTTCTCAGGGGGATGCTCAGGGGAAGTATCAAAAGAATCTGGTGCTCCTAATGAGAAGCCATCTGAAAACTTCTTGGAACAGGCTGTCCCAAAGGAGACAATCAAGAGGGATCTGGCATGGCCAACTCAGAAGGAAGGGGATTTGGATCAGAGAAAGGGAGAATCTAGGCTCTTGTGGGGGCCGGGAGAACCCTCACCACTACTTCGAATGCCGAAGGCAAGCAAGAATCTGAGGGCAACTCCATCGAGGCTGAAGCCACCAACTTCAAAGCTCGACGAACCCCCGCCGCTCCCAGTACTGAAGGTGCAGTTGGAGTTGAACTGTCAAGGGGGAAGGACAGCTCCGAAAACCTGGCAGCTGAAGTCAACCCCTTGGACCAGAACCAGATGCCAAAGTTATGGCTCCAAGAGTCTGGACAGCACAATGAAACTGGGGCATAACTACTCAAGGTGACGTCTGGCAAGTACAGGAATCTGAAAACAGACATCATCAGATCTGTTGCTTCCTCAAAGTCCAGTGCACCTCAAGCCATTTCAGTTATTCCTGAATTTACCCTTGCCATTCCTGAGCAGAGCACTGCTTAATTATAGGATAGTTCCAAAAAAGTTTGCTAGATACTGTCTGTATCACTCAAAACTGAAACTGCATTTAACAGTTAGAATATGACCTGTGTAGCACGATAATTTTACTTTTACTATTAAAGAATAAAAAAGGCATACATTTTGCCTAGCTGCTTCTAAAATGGAGCAAATGCATGTGTTTTCTGCAAGAATGCATATACTTAACCTACATTTGGTAGATTAAGTCATAACTGCACATCTATTAATACACAAGCTTTCCTTTATACATAATCTGAATTTGGTAGATGAAGTACAAACAGAGATACAGAAACTCGCAGAAAGTACAGATGTTTAAGAATTTACCATTAAATGTCCTACTGATCACTGTTGCAACATTCCTAACAAGTGGAATATCCTGTCAAGGACAGCTGTACACCTTTCCAACATGGGCTTTTCCAAAAACCATAAATCCAACGCATGACCCAAGCCCAAAGATGTAAAGTACACAAGAGACGCACGGGCATGAATTACCTCAAAACTTACTAGCACCAAGACAAACAACTGAACATAATTTACTTATGTACATATCAACCAAGGAAAGGAAAAATTAAGGAGGTGGCAACAAAACCAAAACAGGGAGATGGCAGGTGAGAAACACTGACTTCTACTGTTAAACTAAATTTTTACACAACTGTGCTATGTCCTTCCAAGGTTACTGTTGCAATATTCCTGACATGTGGAGGAGTACTACAGCTACTGAACAGAAAGAGGAGGAAAAACAGAATTATGGTCCAAGAACTCCTGGAGAATGGACCTGGTAAAACCAGCTCTGACCCAACAAAATGCATGCTACATTTACTAAACACTACAAGTTGGAACACGTAAGCTGCCACACTTGGTTCTACAATCCAAACCTTTTGAAAAATGCAGCAGAAGCTACAGCCCTGGCAAAATGAGCCTAGACAGAGGAAGGAAGTTATTTCCCTATGATGTGAATAACAAAAGGAAATGGCTTTGGAAGTCTGATAACATTGTAAGTTAGGTGTGCCAATCTGTAAACAAAATTACAAAAATCCGGTCAGACTTGCTTATGTTCTTGGTCTGGTCTAAAAAGAATCTTAAGCTGCCTATGCACATCCAAAGAATGAAGAATCCTCTCTCTCCTCTGGTTTGGTAAGGGAAAGAATGAAAGAAATAAGACTTAATGGACTGATTCAAGGATAGGTCATTTACTAATCTGGGCGTAAAGAAAGGATTAGTCTGAACTGTAATCCTTTCCTTATGGAAGGCCAAGAACAGAGGTAATGCCATAAGCTAGCGCAGTGCAGAAACCCTCTTGGCAGATATCAGGGCTATTAACAGCACAGTTTTCCAAGTGCAAAGCTTTTGATCCAGCTGCCAAGGGAATTTTTCCAAAAGATAATTCAGCTCATAATTCGGAACAGGTTTTTCTTGGCAGCCTAATGTGAAGGATGCCTTTCAAAAACAGTTTAACCTCAAAATGAGATGAAAGGGGTGGATCTACTGGCAGACAATCAGAAATGGCTAACAAATGAGCTTTAAAAGAAAGTATGCCAGTTCAGAGTTGAGCAACTCTCACAAGAAAGAACAGAAACTCCCACTGTAGAGAGTCCTGGTTCTTTTGGTACAACAAAGAAAATCTCTTCTACTTAGCTACAAGATTTTTGGGTAATAGGTTTTATACCTTCCTGTAAAACTTGAAGCATGTCCTCAGAAAAATGATGCCTAAAACAAATTAGTACTTTTATCACCCAAAGAGTTAACTGTAGAGTTTAGAGATGTGGGTGAATGACAAGACTCCTTGTTCTGTGTGAGCAAGTCCATCCTACGGGGTAACGTGATGCTTGCCCCTAATCATTCTTCTTCTTTCAGCTTTTCCCGGTTAGGGGTCGCCACAGCGGATTACCTGTCTGCTCATGATTGGCAGTGGAGTTTTACAGTGTCGAGTTGCCAGCCCGACACCCAACCTTCCACAGAAGGCACACACACACACACTCACACCTAGGGCCAATTTAGAATGCCCAATCCACCTGCAGCATGTCTTTGGGATGTGGGAGGAAACCGGAGCACCCAGAGGAAACCCACACGACCATAGGGAGGACATGCAGACTCCGCACAGAAGGCACCCCAGCCAAGGATCGAACCGGAGAACCTCTTGCTGTGAGGCGACAATGCTAACCACTGCACCACCGTGGCCGCCCGATGCTTGCCCCTGATCAAGTAATTAAAAAGGGGGGGGGGGGGTTAGTGATGAGCAGGGCCAAAAAGAAGTCACCTTTGAAAACCACATCACCACAACAATCAGGAAATCTTCTATGTGGCACACCTCATCAATAAGGGCTTTTCAGCCAGAAAAAAGGAGGTCATTGTCCCACTGTACTCATCCCTCATTAGACCCATTATAGAGTACTACGGCCCCTTTGGCATGTACCTCACAAGACATCTGCAACAGCTGGAAAGGCCACAGAAATACCTCACTAAAAGAATCACAGGCCTAAAGCAGATGCCTTATGCTGACAGTCTAAAAAAACTCTAGCTATACTCTGTGGCATATCTTCTACTCAGAGGTGATCTCTGCTTAACATACAAGGCCATGTCAAATCCTGAGCTGTTGGACATGCTCCACTTAAAGAAATCCCAATCCCTCACAGCCACACACTCCAGGCATCTAAACCTCGTCATCACAATGAACAAAACATGCTGGAGGGATAGGTCCTGACCCAGACACTCCCCATACTCTGGAATAGCTTGCCCACACATGTCAAGCAAAGCGCCTCCTTGGCCCTCTTCAAAAGGAACCTTGACGACTGGATGGGAGATAGGAAATTCACCCTGGGGATCACGTCAGTCGCCCTGCTAGACAGGGGTCCAGGGAAGTAAATATTGTGGGAAGAAATATCTAGGGAACTGTTACGGCTAGACTTGTATAGGCCCTTAGGCAGATAGCCTAGTACCAACCTAGGAACCAACAAGATTGTTGGCTCGTCCTTCATAACCTTTAAAGGATTTTTAGCAGAAGAGTAAGAGGAGGAGGAAATGCATGGAAGACGTACAGCAATCTCCCTGTCCACAAAAAGGACATGGTATCCATCTTCCATACCAATGGGCTTGGGTCCCTGGAACAGTACTTCATCAGTGGTCTGTTCTTAGGAGAGGCAAAAAAGGTCCATCTATGGAGTACCCCCCCCCCCCCGATGAATAATGCTCAGAAAGACCTCAATGTTTTATTTAACATCCGTGTGTGTGTGTGTGTGTGTGTGTGTGTGTGTGTGTGTGTGTGTGTGTGTGTGTGAAGAATCTGTTCAAGATGTCAACCACTGTGTCCCTTTTTGAGACTACATAAAGTGCCTGAAGAAGAAGGCTGCAGTATTACGGCAATCTCCCATGCCATCACAGCTAGTCTGCAAAGGAGCTAGAATTTGGTCCTCCCTTGCTTATGTACTCTGCAGGACTATGTGTTTTTTTTTTCTTCACACGACTATGGTGTTGTCTATAAAAACTCCGAGGAGGCCCAGGGACCAGAAATAATTAATTGACTGTAGGGTTAAGAATCGGGTCCTTCATCTCCCTGATGTTTATACGTTCTTTTCTCTCCCTGGAAGACAGAACCCCATGGACCATGATATTGTTGGAACAAGCCCCCTATGCCAGGTCTGAAGCATCTGTGTACAGCTCCTAAACCAAAAAAAAGCAGAAAAGACGTTGAAGCCATATAGATTTGAGATATCACTGCAGCTTCCCCCTGTGGAGTCTGGCAAAGGGAATCACAGTAATAGTGGATGCCATGAACCTCAGGTATCTCAAAACCTCACTTGCTGACATCACTTAAAAGGGGAGAAGACTAACAACTCTGTCAGAAACAGAACCTAATGTGGTCATAGACAGAATGCTGATCCTGCATCCAAAATAAAATCTGGGCCTTGAGATGGGATCACAACTGACTTCTTTAGAATTAGAGTGAATCTCAAACTGCAGAGATTTATTACAAATTCTAGATCCTTCCAAAGAGAAGCCAGAGAACGAGCTTGACATAGTAAACTGTCTACATAAGGGAATACTTGAATCCCTTGAAGTCTGCAAATGGCTATGACAGATGCTAGAGACTTGGCAAATACCCCCGAGACCATCAAAAGACCAAAGGGTAAAACAGAAAACTAAACAAGAGATGAAAACACAATAAATCTAAGGAATTTCCTGAAAAGAGGATGAAAAGTAATGTGAAGGTAACCAACCTTCAAATCCAAGGTCACGAGAAAAGTCTGAAGGAGATCATAGGAAAAAGGGTCTGAAGAGTAAGCATTTTGAAGCTTGGCACAATGAGTGAGCTTGCTGGGCTACCCAATGAAATCTTAAGACCTGTTATAGATGCTTCCAAAACACAAAGACTGAACAGCCAAAAAAATGGACTTCCACATACTAGATCCAAGATGGCCCATTTCATGGAACATTCTCTTTTCTCCAAAGTATGGCAATCTCAGAGTTAGTACATGTTAAGTTTGGATGGGGGTAGGGGGCCTTCCAAAACAAAAGTTTAAAGGAGAAAAGAAGGATGTTTGAGATTTGCTCTTCTCTTGATTTTGATAGCATATATTTTTTTTTTTGTTCTGTCAGCACTTAGTGTTACAGGTGCCACTGCCAAGGTGTTGAGGAAGGAAAGGTTTAGAATTGCTCAATAGGAGTCTTCTTTTCTGGGAACTAGGAACATCCTGGAGTAAAAACCCCTGCTGTACTTGGACAGAAAAACTGGTTATATACTTCCCAGACTCAAAAGATCCCACAGAAGTGGAGGTAGCAGAGACAACTGGTTTTGAGAAGGCTAAGGAATTTCCATAGAAAGGGACAATGCACTTCGAAGATATCCTGTACCTTTTTCTATCATGGGGGGGGGGGGGACACTTGCATGTGGTGATTACTTTATAAACTGGCAGAGAAAGAGACTACCTTTGGGACAGGGATATATGGCCAATGGGGGTGGGGAGGACGTAATGGGGATAATTATAACAAAACAAGCTCGTCAAGAAAGGGCTTTTGGCCCTTGGGATCCTGTCCTGAATTGTCCAGAAATCTCCTCATATTATCCTTTTACCTTCTGGGGGGTAGAGTTTGTCTAACAATATGCTTTCTCTGGAATTTGGAGACAGGTGAAAGGAAAATGTGCTTCAAATCTTGCTTCACCATCCCCTTATCCTGCAGGATCTTAAAATTGTTCTGTAGCAGCAGACCCAAACAAATAATGCCTGTTTAATACAGAATCTGGCATTGATATTATCCGATAGGGATTTCTGTTTTAGCCAAGAGAGTTTACAAAGAAATGAACCAGATGCAGCAATTCCGAATGATTCATCTACATTATCATAACTGCATCTGACAGTTTGTCTGGCCACTTCAGAGGCACAGCTAAGCAAAGACAATGCCGAGGACTTTTTTCAGATTCAGGAATATCACCGATTATTTCTAAACCAGAAAAAAAAAAAAAAAAGAGAGATGACCTATTTTGTTTTAGGTGTCTCATAGTTAATACCTCTAAAGACCAAGGTGGTAGAGATAAACACCATTTCCACATCTGTCCATAACCCTATATCCTTATTAATCGGTAAACATTAGGGGATGTCAACAGTTTTATGGGCTTGTCTATAGAGAGAAATCACAAAAAGGTTAGGAGCAGAAAGTTATGATTCAGGGTTCAGAAAGCATTAATATAGGTGTCCTAAACAACTGCCAGAACTGGGGGAATAACAGAGGGCGTAGGAGTATTCATCTACAGGAAGGCATAGTATCATGCTGGATTTAAATCATGAAGTTAAGCAAGTTAAATTGGATGAAGGAGGTCCAAAACTGGACCTTTTGGGCGACTGCTGTAGTGAAAGGTATTGTGAACATTATTCTTGACTTTCTAGCCCGGTGTGTTACATGGCAAGGGCATGGTAGTGATTAACCCTCACATTTAAAATAACTACATTTAACAATCGTATCCCCAAAAGAAAGTTCCTGAAGGAAAATTGTGAGACACAGAGAGAGAAAGAGAGAGGGGGAGAGAAAGAATGAATTTTCTTCCTCGGAAGTCACAGCCAGCAGCAAGTGGATTTGAGAATAGGCTAGGTGATCAGTATCACCAAAATCGACCACCTTTTTCCCATTTTTCTACATGGAGTCAGGGTGTCATATCATCTGTTGCCATCTCTCGCTCCATTCAATGCCTCTCACCTACATTCTTCGATACGGAGGTCTGACTGTTGCAGGTCTTGTCTCATACACACCTCTTTGCCAGATACCCTTGTCTCCCTCTTGCCTTCTGTCTGCACCAAATCTTCTTCACCAAACTGTTTTCTGCACATGTGCACAAACCACTGTAATCTGTTCTCTTTGACCTTTATTACAATTGGAGATATTTTGGCTTATGTTCTTATGTCCTCATTCTTATTGTCTGTCTCACAGTGTTTATCCTACCACCCACATCAAGCACTTCATCTTTATAACGTCTAGTTTCCTCAAAAGATCTGCCTTTACTGTCCAGGTTTCTGTACCATACAGTAGCACTGGTCACACCACTGTTTTGCAGTGTACTTTTCAGCTTCTTTGGCATTGTTCTGTCATATACTACACATGACATACTGTGCCAGTTGGCTGCAGCCCCTCAGATTCTAGTTTTGATATCCTCTTTCAGCCTCCCCTTCTCCTCAACCACCTCTCACAGATAACTGAAGCTGTTAACCTATTCCATTATTTTCCCTTCTATCTCAGTTCTTAGTTTCTTCGGATTTTCATTTGCTGCAATTAAAATAGTCTTATCTGTACTCAGTTTCATCCCATGTGCCTTCAGTTTTGCATTTCGTTCCCCTATCCTTTGTTGAAATTCTTGATCAGTGTCTGCCTGTAATGCTACATCATCCACATACAGCACCTTGTTGACCTGTCCCCCCTGACTTCTTTGCTAATGTAGTCTCATCACCAGTATGAACAGCAATGAGCTCAGAGCTGAACCCTGACGCACATCCACTCCCACTGGGAATCCCTCTGAGGCTAAACACTGTTCGTACTTGAATTATTGGGTCCTTGTATATAGCTTGCACTAATTCTATCAATCTTTCTGAGACTCAATCTCAGGACTCCCCCAAATCAGCTTTCTTTGGATCTTGTCATATGCCTTCTCCAAATTTAGGAAAGCCGAGGTGGACCCTTTCCTCATTTCTAACTTCTTCTCACTGCAAATATTGGGACAGTTGTGCTGTATCGTGATCCAATTCAGGATCGTTCATCTTCCATTTTACACTACTACTGTGCATACTCTTTTACCAATCACCCCTTCCAGAACTTTCATAAAATGAGACAAGAGTTTGATACCTCTGTATTGCCCACAGTTGTGAGTGTCCCCTTTGTTTGAACACTGGCACTAGTATGTTTTTTCTCCAGCCATCTGGGAGATGCCTTTTTTTCTATACTGCTACGAGTACCCTCAGGAGACATTTCTCCCCCGTCTTACCCAACATCTTGATCTTATCTGCTGTGACCTCATCTGAGCCTGCTGCTCTCATTGACTTAATTTTCCTTAGAGTTGCTGTTCTCTTTT
Source organism: Protopterus annectens (assembly GCF_019279795.1). Taxonomy (NCBI): domain Eukaryota; kingdom Metazoa; phylum Chordata; order Ceratodontiformes; family Protopteridae; genus Protopterus; species Protopterus annectens. Next base: position 674,806,704 of record NC_056736.1, read on the forward strand.
GGCAGGATCTTCCTCTTCTCTCATCATAGGCTGTGTTTGTGGCAGTACATCTTCTGTGGGATTTTCTTTGTGCAGACGCTGCTGAAAGTGCTCCTTCTATCTGCCTTTAATGGACTGTGGACCGAGTTTGTTGTTAGCATCCCTTCTGAAGAGTGTCCATCTTCTTTATCTTTCTGTCTTTGCCTTGCAATATGACATACTTTTTGTGCCATATGTGAAAACCTGAAAGGCTGCCAGCCCAGCCAAATAGAATCTTGGTAATAATTTTATGCGATTTGTAAATATTAATATAATCCACAGGCTGGTTTTACAAATGTAAAAGAAAACTATATGATTAAACTATATGTTGTACTGAGCTTCAAAAATGTAACCACAGTGCACTCTGCTGGAAGAAAGCTGATAAAAGTAAAGCATTTTATGACTGTCTGATCTAATGGCTCAAAGATGGAATTGTCTGGAGGAAGGAATTTTTTCTATCGTCTTAAGACAAGAGTTAATTGCTAGATTTTACATATATAATGTCTTCATGGCTGTGGCTTCCTGTAGGTGCACATTACAAACAGAAATGTAAATTTTGAGTTTGTTAGCCTGGGAAGTTAAACCAGAACTGTTAAGAATGATGTAATCTAAAATGAGTCAGCAGTGATGTATTATAAATTTAAGACTTTCTCAGAGAAAGAATTGGAGCATTTTGTATTGTCTGAACCTGAACACATCAACTCACCAGCTCTTTGCCTTGTAAGTAGGATATTTATTTAGAAAACTGACGTCTCTTAGAAAAAGATAGAAAATAGTATGTTTAGTCTAGCTGTTTTCTATATTTATGTCAGACTACTCTACAGCATTATTTTAAGCATTTTCCTGTGTCTGAACTCTTGACTAGCACTGTGTTGAATTGAGGAGATTTGTCTTATGTTTTTATTTATTATTAAATATTTTTTAAACCTTTCAACTGTGGCCATTTTGTGCAGAGATAATTTAAGCTATAGAGTACACTGCATGTATACAGTGGTACTGTCCAATCCACTCCAATAAGCCTTGTTGTTTGTCATACTTACTAATTGGATAATAATACTGCACAGTAAAACTGGACGTCCTTTGTTAAGGGCCTTATTAGTAGCTATTAGTGGTTGGTGGCAGTGATTTCTACCTTATACCCTGGGCAGAGAAGGGGGCATAGTTGGAGATCCTGTGCCAGCCTTCCCCAGGAGTGTCTGTGTGTTTGTATATAACTCATATCTCAAAGTGTGTGCGTTTGTGTGTGCTACTTGGGCAGGGACACGAAGCACAGGTTGGACAGAGGGTGCTGGAGGTTTTGGTTTGACCACTAGGCTGAGATCTGGACCCTATAGCTGTGCCAGTGGAGAGTTTTATTGGGGATCTGGAGAGAAACCAGCCCCAGACTGACTGTGATCTGTGTGTGCTCTTAAGGGAAATAGTACTTTACGGTGTGTGTACTTGTTATCCTTCCCAAATGTGCATGCCCCTCACTGGTGCTAGTGGTGAAGACTGAGGCTCCTTGATTATTGGGCCAATGCACGAGTATCACACCATCTACTGATTCGCATTCCAGAAGCTGGTACGGTGCTTCCTTGATTACTGGGCCACTGCACGGGCGTCACACCATCTACTGACTCACATTCCAGAAGCTGGTACGGTGCCTCTGATGCTTTGTTTACTACAGCATCTCTTTTCATAGCCTCTGTTAGCCAACTAGTATTCCTTCCTAGCCTGGTCAGGCTTTTCTAAATCAGACTTTTTCCTGAACTCCTTTCTTTTGAGGACTTCCTAGACATCTGTATTCTACCACCAGCTTTCCTTATGTAGCTTATTTCCATAGCTGGCTCAACCACATATCTGTTCTGTAGTCCTCACACATGCTGTGTTGAGGCGCTGCCATTCTTTAACTCCACCCATTTCCCTTTCTTGACATACTAGAGTCCTGAGTAACTCCTTAAACTGTTAAACTTTCTCCCCAGTCAACTTCCAAATCTTCAGCCTAGCCTCTGTTTACCTTAGAACCTTCTCTGACCACTGCTTGCAGCAGACTGTGGCAACCAGTGGTTTATACTGTGGATGTATTGTTTCACTGGGGATGACTTTGCAATCCACGATTCCAGTCCAGTGCCCTTTCTTTACTAAGAGAAAGTCTACCTGAATTGTATGTTGGCCACTCTTCTAAGAAATCTTTTGACTGTCTCTACTGCTGAACCATGTGTTGGCTACTATTGGGCCATTTACCAGACAGAAGTCTAGAATGGCCTCTCCTTCTTTATTCCTGTACTCCACCTATGTGGACCCAGGCAGTCCTTGTATCTGTCTGCTCGATATGTACATTCAGGTCACAGATTATCAACACAAATTCATGTTGTCTTGCTTTATCTGGTAGGTCTTGCAATTACTGTCTGAATGCACTCTTTTCCTCACTATCACAACCGTGCTATGGGCATATGCTGAGATTATGAATACTGCTCTCTCTCTCTCTAGGCTGGAGTCCGATTACCATAACATGCTTAGGATGACATCCCTCACTGCCTTCTTTAGCCACTTTTTCACCAAAATTATCACTTCATTCCTACACTGTCCTCCTCTTCCAGAGTAGTACACTCTGGATGATCCCAAGCCCTTCCATCTTGACTCCTGGATACATAGATGAACAGCCTCCTCCATTCCATCATGTCGTTTCACTTCAAAGCTCCCATCGGTCAGTGAACCAACACTGACTGTAGCAATTCTTAGTTCATGTGTTGCAGGTTGACTGGTTTTGTATCGAGCTGTCACTCAATAGAGCTATCCCAGGTAACCCAAGTCGGGCAACTGGACATTGGCCCACAACAGACACTGGCCAAGGGCACATATACCCTCCCACTGTTAGTGTAGGTTCCTAACATAGGTTCGAGTAGGCCAGGTCCTCAAACCACTTTTCCCTGGCAAATATCCCTGCACCTTTGGCAACATCAGTCAACACAACCAAATCACCTAGAGCCATATTTTTACATCGAGTGGCTAGCCCTGCCACAGCACACAGTATGTGATCAGTGTTCTCCTATCTTCAGGATACAGTGCAGCACAGTAGATGCCAAAAGTGTTTAGTCTATACAACTCTTTCTTTTATAGGCCACCATCTAAAAACTGTGTTGCCCACAATCCATTCTTGGAGGAGTTTGAGATGGAAAAACTCCGCATATTTTTCAGAGTTGGGAGGAAACCCACAGAGACACAAAACAACAAGCAAACTCCAAATAGGAATTGGCTGGAGGTCAGGACTGAACATTGTGTATACAAGGTGGAGACCTTAACCATTATGCCATCTTGTCACTAAGCCAGGCAATCATAATCAGAATCCTGGTTCTTTTCCTCAGAGAAAAAATCCCTATGCCTTTAAAAAGGACTAGAAGAGGATCCACAGCAGCAAGTGCAGCCTGGACGTACTGAGGGAACTTCATTGACAAAAGTGTTTTGAAGACCCATTAGTAAAATTCTGCAATTCCTTTTTGAGGATCTCTCACTAAGAGAGAGACAGGAATATTTTGTTTTCAAGGTTTTCTTTACAGAGATGTCAGCCTACACAAACAATGAATTTAAATTAAGGAACCAGGAACCAGGTACCCCCCCTTGACAAGAATTTGAGGGATGCAGCCACCAGCCTAGGTTCCCCCTCTTGTCTCAAACAATGGATCAGCCACAGGGGACATGAGCAACCTGCCCCATACTGGCCTCTGACAGGGTCACAATAGTAGAGGTCAGAATATTAATCGGATGGTCCACGGTCTCATTATCGGATGCATGTAAGATGTCTAGTAGGGACAGGACAGGTGAAGCCTCTAGTTTAAGTTTTTTAGACTTAAGAAGTGGCTGGTTGTTAGGGCAGGAAGACTGCCAACATTGTGCCTTGCACAATCTGCTTCAGTCTTTGGTTCTGCAGGTAAACAAAGAAAGCTGCAAAGGGTCTTATGGACAAAAGATTGGCAGCATAATCCTTATGATTATGATCAGCATCAAGACAAAACAAATACTTGTGATGATCTTTATGTGAAATCTGCCTCATACATGCACATTTTCCCTTTCTGGATGACATGTACAAAACTTGCCACTATGAAGAAGGAAGCCAGCTACTCAGTGAGGTACTTATCGGCCCAAACTGCTACGCAACAGCACAAGACCTACAACTAACAGATGGAAAACGAAGCAAAGTTATGCTTTCAGATTGGCAACAAGAAGTTCTGAGGTGGGCACATGACCAAGACGGTGAGCAGATAACACTTTTTTTTTTTAAGCTCTCCTTCATTTTAACATCTGACAGGATTTTTACCAAAAAAACTCAAAACATTTCAAAACTTGATGGATTTATAGCCGAACATCTGCTGAAAGATTTACAACAGCAAAAAAAAAAGTTTGAAACTATTAACTACTTTTTCCTGTTAAGAAAACTAGAAAGAAGTGTCTCAGAATGAGCCAGTCTAAGCCCAGTGTACAGGAGAGTACTGTGAAAAAAGACATACAAGCTATACTAAGTAACATCAGTGAGTTATCTGTTAAGATAGATAAATTAGAAAGCAAAATTAATAATTTAAAGAAAACCGTAAAGAACAAGATGAAGAGCTGAGTGAATCTCAAACTATCGCAAATCTCGTGTAGATGAGAGGCAATATCCGATTTTGATGGAAGACTACTTGAAAATGAGAACACCGAATTTCTTCTGAAATAAAACAACTTATTCCATGGGAAAAACTGGAAGACTTAGAGAACAGATCTAGAAGGAATTGCATCAGGACTGAAAAAGTGAGAGAGTATGATTCAACTCCTTTTGTACCTGGTTGCCTAAAACTTTAAACCTGAAGTTGTTTCCTTTGGTGTCCAAAAGGGTGCAGAAATCGCTTTCTAACTCATCATTAAGACACCTAAACAAAGGTCAGTGATCATAAGCTTTTTCTCAAGTCAAGACGAGGATTTGGTCTTGAAAGCTGCATGAACAAATTATCCAGTTAAAATTAAAGAAAATACTGTAAGACTTGACAATGACTATTCAATATTAGTGATGTCAAAGAGAAAAGCGTGTGCGCCACTTGTTAAAGGCTTAAAGGAAAAACAGTATTAAATCACAAATCTTGTTTCCAGCAAACATAAGGATTCACCTTCCAGAAGGAAAAAAAGATTTTTAGAACCTTGGAAGATGCAATCGACTTTATACAGAAAAATAAAATCCTAATAAAAACAGAAGAAATGGACTGTAATCTGTCAACTTCTTATCAAGAGAAATGCAACAAAAATGATTGGTTAATAAGACAAAAACAGTAAAAAAAACTGAAGGACAAATGAAAATCAACTAATAGTACACTGTCCAGTGAACCATCAGGAGTACTTCCCTTCTTCTGTTTAGCTAATATGTGGCTGGTGACTCCTGTACTGTTTTCTTAGACCCGCATGCTATATTCTATATACCATGTGCACATACTAATGTTAGTATAGCATTACTGGGTGGTTTATCACATAATAGTATTGCTCTGGTCTATTTGTGCTGCATTTATTCATTCGTATGCTTTAGACTTCTACTAAATGTTAGAATTACACTCTACCCTGATAGTAATGTTTTTGTTTCACATTTCATGCTTGCATTTCTCACCTATGGTATTCTGTCTCTCTTGTACTTCCAAGTTCTTCAGTGACCCTACTAACTGCAATGGTTTCTTAATCTCCATTCTTATTTTTAGATTTCCACAGCCCCTGCGAATGGGTTGCACAGCTGATCCCCTCTTATTGGTCCAAGGCAGTTTTTACCTGCTCTAGCAACTTCATGAAGCTGGCCACAAAACAATAAAAGGAAACAATCATCCTGAAAGAAAAAGGACTAAAAAAGCATTGTAGGTGCACCTGAATTGCACCATATTTTGGCCTTATCTCTATATTAACTGCATACTGTACTTCGTTAAGTGTAGGCCAGGGATGGATGCTGCCCCCACCCCCCCTTCACAAGCTAGCATTTCTTGCTATCTTTAATTACAATAATCCTTAATATACAGTCGCATACCCTTTTAGTAGTTGTTCCTGACTCCCAGCTAAGCCAAACACACTAAAGTTAACGCAAGTACAAATATACAGCACAAGGTTTCTGAATTGGCTAAACAGCACATTCTAGGCAATAAAAATATTACTTTTGTTCTATAAGGTCCTGCATATATTCAAAAGAAAACAAAAACTAACAGAAAGGCAAGGTACCCTTTCTCCAAACAGACACGCCTACAACCAGTCTGTGAATTGAGTGATTGTTTTTCTGACTCACTCCTACCAGAGGCCAGCCCGATCCCCCTACCCCATTCCCACTCACCCCATCTCATTTTCTTTATTCCCAAGCTAACCATACCCCCTGTACAATTCTCCAATCCACTTCCTTCCTGTCTCAGCTAACCACAACCCTCTAACTTCAACTCCTATACACAACTCCCTCCCCACTAACCCCACCTAGACTCAACCTCTCACAATACCATACTACACTCTACTTTCCCATACCTCACTTCCCAATTCCACACCCACTCTCTAATCAGAATTAGAGACCAAAACTACTTGCTCTACAACACTCAGGCATCCTCCTCCTTGCATACTGTGCTACCAACCCCCATAAAGTACAGTTTTGTACCTACTATAAATGTAGATGTTCGAATGTTCACCCTGCTGCAGTCATCACATTTGGGTTATCCTGTCGTCAGGCGGTCCCGCAGTCGGACGGAATTCCAAAGTCTTGGTCAGGCGTCGGTTGCTGTCGCCTCTTCCCTGACGTCAGTGCGCCAGGGGTATATATAATGCAACCAACGCCATTTTCTTCAGTTTTTCTTGCCCCAGATGTCAGGTGCCCCCAAAAAGGTGGTCAGAAATTAGTACCAAATGGAGTACCCACTGCATAAACACAAAATCCCTTCAGCTATAAGCAAATACATCAGTAAGGCATTGAAGTGATTTAGCCAGTAGATCAGAGGGGATGGAGGGGGGGTAACCTGGACTGCAGCAGGGTGAACACACTAACATCTACATTTATGGTAGGTACAAAACTGTACTATGTTCGTGTTACCCTGCTGCAGTCATCACACTTGGGTTGAATCCCAAAGCTAAGGTAGGGTGGAGGTATCAAAGAGGGTTAGTGGAGGCAATAAGGCCCTGCAGAACTGCAGTGGCAAAGCCCGCCCTGGACTTAGAGTAAAGAGGTAAGTGATAGTGTTTGGTAAAGGTGTGTACTGAACTCCAAGTTGCAGCTTCTAAAATTTCTTTGGTTGGAACTCCCCTGAGAAAGGCTGTAGAGGTAGCTGTTGCCCTGGTAGAGTGGGATCTGATGATAGCAGGAACTGGTTTCCCATGATGGGTATAGCAGAAACGTATGCAATGACCTATCCATTTAGAAATGGTTTGCTTTGATATAGCCTTCCCTTGGGAAGCTGTAGCATAGGATACAAAGAGCTGGTCAGATTTTCTGAAAGCCTTAGTTTTGTCCAAGTAGTAACGAAGCTGCCTGTGAATGTCCAAGGAATGTAGGAGTCTCTCACCTTTGCTCTGTGGATTGGGGAAGAAGGTGGGTAAGTGGATGGTTTGATTTAAAGCTACACTAGAAACCACCTTCGGCATAAAAGGATTAGTTCGTAGAGAAACTCTGTCTTGATGAAAAATGAGGAAAGGTTCCACTGCCATTAGTGCATGTAGCTCTGAGACTCTTCTAGCTGAAGTTATTGCTAGGAGCAGGGCAGTGTTCCATGATAAGAACTGAAGATCTGCAGAGAAAGCTGGTTCTAAGGGAGGTAGCGTTAGTTTTTCCAGAACAAAATTGAGGTCCCATGTTGGTGTAGGAGCTCTCCTGGCTGGTCTAATGTTTTTTTGCCCCTCTGAGGAACTGCCTTAGAAGAGGATGTGGAAATAAAGGTGGATCCGTGTTGTAGTGAGCTGAAATAGGTGAAGCATGGATTTTAATTGTGGAAAAGGAAAGTCCTTTGTGCAACATCTCAGCTAAATACTGTAGCATGTGAGGCTGAGTTGTATCTTGGCCTTTAGCTTGGTTCCAGGAACAAAACCTTTTCCATTTGTCCGAATAAGCCTTCCTGGTGCTTGGCCTCCTGGCTTCCAGAATAACATCCAGAACTGCTTGCGAAAGAGGAGCTGGTTGGATGTTTAGTTGATTTGTCATGTAGGTCTGAGCTGGCTGTGAAGAATCTGATTGTTTTGTTGTGTGAGCAAATGGGGGATTTGAGGCAATATTCATGGTGGACTGAGGGCTATATTTTTCAATAGCGGATACCAGTGCTGGCATGGCCAGTCTGGGGCTATGAGAATCAGTCGTGGTCTCTCCTTTTTGACTTTCAAAAGAACCTTTGTGAGGAGAGGAAATGGAGGGAAGGCATATACAGTCAGGTTTTTCCAACTGAAAGAAAGAGTGTCCACTTTCCAAGCTTGATGGTGAAATGTCCTTGTACAAAATTTTGTCAGTTGATAGTTTTGAGAACTGGCAAACAGGTCTATGTTTGGAAGGCCCCATTTTTGAGTAATCATTGCAAATATTTGTGGATCTAGTTTCCACTCGTGGGGATCCTCGATGTTTCTGCTGAGGTCGTCTGCCAATGTGTTCTTCTGTCCTGGCAGGAATTGAGCTTGTAACTGGACTTGGTAGGCCAGAGCTGTGTTCCATAAGATCATTGCTTGCCTGCATAGAGGGTAGGAATGTGTACCCCTTTGTTTATGTACCACATTACTGTGGTGTTGTCCGTCTTTATTGCAAGTTGTCCTGAATGCAATAGATCCTTGAAGGCTGTCAGAGCTTTCTGTACAGCTAGCATCTCTTTTTGATTTATGTGCAGATTTCTTTGATCTGCAGTCCATAGGCCTTGAATGCATTGTCCTGCCATGTGTGCCCCCCAGGCGTAATCTGAAGCATCTGTTGTGATAGTTTGCCTGGCTGGGGGCAAGGTGAAAGGCTGACCCTTGTTGAGGTGGCATGCCTGTGACCACCATAGAAATTCCTGTTGTAGGCAGGGAATGAGACGTATCATTGTGTCCAAGCTGTGGCTGTGCTGAGACCATACGCTTTTTAGGTACCACTGTAATTTCCTCATATGCAGCTTTGCAAATGGTATTATTAGTATGCAAGATGCCATGAAGCCCAAAGTCTGCAGAATTTTTCTTGCAGTTAATTGGGTCTTTGTTGCCATTGTCTTGAAATATTGAGTCAGTTGTAGTTGCTTGTCTGGCGTAAGATAAGCCTTCTGGGCCGTTGTATTCAAGCTGGTACCCAGGAATGTCATTTTTTGTGAGGGTACTAGTTTTGACTTCTTTTCGTTTACTGTGTACCCCAGGCAGTTTAGTAGATGCTTTACAAAGGCCAGGTGATGTAAGAGAATGTCTTTGCTTTCCGCTTGGATGAGGCAGTTGTCCACGTATGGATATATTTGGATTCCTCTTTGTCTGCAGTATGCAATTACTGGCGCCAGGCATTTTTTGAAAACTCTGGGCGCAGTAGATAAGCCAAAGGGCAGTGCAGAGAATTGGTAATGGGTTGAACCTGCAATGAAACGGAGGTATCTTCTGCAACTTTGTCTGATAGGGACATGCAGGTATGCCTCCTTGAGGTCCAACGTTATTAGTCATGCTTCCTTGCCCAACATGGGAAGTAGCTGCTGTAGTGTTAGCATCTTGAATTTGGGTACTTGTAAGTGTTTAGAATTGAAAGGTCCAGAATTGGTCTCCAGGCATTGTCCTTTCTGGGCACTAGAAAGAGTCTTGAGTAAAATCCTTGGCCTTGCTCTCGAGTAGGTACCAGTTGAATGGCTCTCATGTCCATGAGAGTTGTAATTTGTTTTTGTGCCTCTGCCCATTGATTGTGGCAGGTTTGGCATTCCTCTTTTCAATGGCAAGGTGTGAAAGTGGAATCTGTATCCTCGTAAAATTATGTCTAGGACCCATTTGTCCTTTGTGACAATGTGCCAGCTGTCTGCAAAAAATGCGAGTTTCCCCCCCCAAGGGGGCTGCCAAGAGAGTTTTGCTTGGCCAGATGAGTTGCAAGTCATTGAGTTTGCCTTCTGGCGGATTGAGACCAGTCTTCTCCTCCCTTTTGTGTTGTAGTGGCCCATTGTCGAGGTTTATACTGGGCTTGTGGTTGTCCTCTGCCCCTTGGGCGTCTGTATTTACCCCTCTGTGGTCTGTCAGTGGCTGGAAAGGACCAATTTTTTGTTGGCCAGTTTCTGCTAAAGCGAGGGGGTTGTACTTGTAGGAAATCTTTGACTGTCTGCATAGATTTTGCCTTGTCTTCCATTTTCTTTAAAACTTCTTCTGCTTTAACTCCAAACAGAGCATCCTGCTGTAAGGGAGCATCTAGTAGTTTTGCTTTAACATGATCAGGCAGAGTTTGTTCCTTTAACCAAGCATGCCTACGTATAACAGACCCAGTGACAGCTGCTCTGCAGGAGGCCTCCAAAGAATCAAACCCACATTGTAAGGTATGTTTGCCAACCTGCTCAGTGGCGTGCAACAGATCCTGTACTTCTTTCAATTCAGATTGCTGAGGGAGAGTGGTTATTCTTTGCTTTAACTGAGAGATTAGAAATTGCTGATACTTAAGCATGTGAAATTGACAATTCAGTGCCCTAATAGCTAGTGTGGCTGAGGTGTAAACCTTTTTCCCCCACCTGTCTAGTGCTCTGGAACCACTCTCAGAAGGTACTGGGTTTTTAGCCATAGAAGCCTTAGCCCCCTTGGGACCCTGGGAGATAGTCTCTGGGTCCGCTACAGGGCTTTTATAAAGAAATTTGTGGGAATCAGGCACTCTATAGTATCTGTCAGGCTTAGCCGGAGCAGGAGGTAGAGAGTCATGGTTGAAACTGGATTCTAAATAGACATCATCCACAATGTCCAAAACTGGTGGGATGGCAAGTGGTCTGTGTTGGGGAAGTAAAAGAAACTCTCTGAGCCTTTTCTTTGAATCAGAGTAGTCCTGACCTTCCCAGTGAAAATGTTCCCTCATAGTGTGTAAAGTTTCCCCAAAGGAGTAATCTTCTGGAGAAGAAGCTGAGGGAATATAGTCCTCAGCATCAGAATCTTCATAAGGAGAGAAGGAGTAGTCTTGGTCCTCAGAGGAGTCTGAAGAAATGGACATTTGCTCAGAGGATGCATAATCTTCCTCTTGTCTAGGCCTTTTGTCAGGAGGGGGCTGGGAACCCCTGATTAAAGAAATCAAGTCTTCAGCCATTTTGAGCATCTGTTTTCTTAGGCATGGGGCCTTGAACAGTAGACTGAAGTGCAGTCCTTTTAGATTTAGAAGGAGTCTTCGACTTAGAGAACGTTTTAATGGTGAGAGTCGTCGGTCTGAAAACACCTTCAGAAACCGATGGAGTTTCAGTAGCACCGACGTCTTTTGTAGCAACGTCATCGGAAGGGCCTGAAGTAAAAGGCTGCTTCGGCCTGGTGCATTCCGTCAAAATATCCGTAGCGGTCTCGGGTTCCAGATCTGCGGTAGTCAGAGGCTGCGTCGGAGCCTCACTGAGGACCAGAGAACCTGAGACCGATCAGCCGAGGCCTCGGAATCTGGCTTAGGCCTGGGTTGTCGGTCCTTATCCCTGCGTTTTTTATGCATGCCACTAGTCGGTTGCTCCGACGGCATGGTGTAGTTAAATTTCCTACCGAAGTAGTGTCGTGCGAAATCAAAACGTCTTTTAATAGTATGTTTATTCAACCTAGCACAAAACCGACAAGTAGACGTTGTGGTCTGGGCCTAGGCAAGGTATGCAATAAGAATGAAAATCCTTATGAGGTATTTGCTTCCCACAAGAAATACAATTGTTAACTTTTTCTGACATCGGTCTGAGGCAAGAAAAGTTTCCCCAACGGGGTACTTAGCTTTATAGAAGACTTCGGTCTGAAATTCGAAAATCTCAGGAGTCGGCCGACCGGCACTTACGAACTGCTTCTGCTATGGGCACCGCGCGGCAAGAAAGACTGAAGAAAATGGCGTCGGTTGCATTATATATACCCCTGGCGCACTGACGTCAGGGAAGAGGCGACAGCAACCGACGCCGGACCAAGACTTTGGAATTACAGCCGATTGCGGGACCGCCTGACGACAGGATAACCCATGTGTGATGACTGCAGCAGGGTAACATGATGAACATCTTCAAACTCACCAAGCACCCATCCCAAACACTCACACACACCTCACCACACCTTACATGCAAATCTCATCATCATATCATCACCAAAACTTACCCTAAAATTAATACTAAATGACCTTCCTTCAAGACACATACAACACACCAACACAGTTGTCCTTCTACAGGTATAACCAACTTATAACAAAACTGAAGCACCTACTTTTGTGCTAACAAAGATAAATCTCCAATCAGATATCCATCCCAATCCTGGACCCAGCTGTAACCTCCCATGTAACCTACCCATTACTCCCAAGCTCCTATTCCTCCACATCCAGCCAAAATCTCATGGACACTACTACCTATACATCTTTGCCTATTAACAGTAACTCTGACCTTCTCATTATATGCTTTAATCTCAGAAGCCTTGCAAACAAATTACCTGAATTCCATGTCACCCTTCCCTCCTACTCCCCAGACACTGCAGTCATGACTAAAACCTGCTTAAAGCCACACATCAAAGACTCTGAAATTACTACAAATGGTTACAATACTGTAAGATAGGACAGGACAAAGAAATGTGGTGGGGGTGTAGCAATTACGTTTAAAAAAATCACAATCTAGAAAAACTAAACTCTTCCCGACGAGACATCTCTTATGCTGAACTCCTTATCACTCGCCTCCAAATTAATCCTCACAAATCCATTAACATCATATCCATCTACCTGCCACCAGGCAACTACCTGCACAAAGTAGAATCCCTCTTATCCTGGTCATCTTTTTCTCTAACCCAATAAACCATCATTCTAGGAGATTTCAGCCTAGACTGGTTCTCCTGCTCCTCAGACTCCCCTACCTCATTTATAAACTTATACAACTTCACCCAAATTTTTAACTACTCCACCCGCAATGGCAAGCACTCCAATAAAAAAATCACTTCTAGACTAGATTTAAACCAACAATCCAAACCACGGGTACCAGGAAGGCTGTCTACCAGTCACACTAAGTGATCATTCTACTACATTTCTAGTTAGGAAGAAAACACATATCCAAACCAACAAATCACACAAATATACTCGTAGCAAAAAATATTTCTCCTCTGACAACTTCAATTTACTACTACAAAACTGCAACTGGTCCCCATTAAAAAACCTGCGACTAGACCTAGCTGTAGAATACTTCAATAACAAATTCCTTGAAATATTAAATAATCTTGTCCCCCCCCCCCCCCCGAAAATTTGCCAAAAAAACAAACCGCTACTATGGCTTTCTAAAGAAACAAAACAACTAATGAAACAAAGAGATAAGGCCTGCTTACTATATCATATGACCAAAAATAACAACAATCTCACCCTTTGCAAACAACTTAAAAACCATGGTAAGAAAAACATCAAGAAAAAAAGAACCTATTTCCTCATCTGCCAACAAAAATACTATCACATTCCACAAAAATTCTGGCAGAATATCAATGTCCTCCCCTCTTCAACCCTGGTTGTGCCCTTAGCCTCACAATTCAGTTCCTACTTCATCAACTCGCTCACTTCTCTCCTAGACAACAAAACAATCCCACCACTCACTGTCCCCCCCTGCCTCTAATGGCGCAAACTCCTTCTTTATTCCCATTCCAACTTCCTACATAAAAAAACTCCTACGCAAATTAAAACCCTGCTGCTTAGCTGCCGACCAACTTCCAAACTAATACCTAAAACTAGCCACCCCATCCATCGCCTACCCCATTTCTTTACTAGTAAACCGCACTATCTACGAACAGTACATTCCCAAATTATGGAAAATCTCCCGTATCATACCACTTCATAAGGGCGGCCCGTCTAGAGACATAACTACTATCCCATCGCCATTCTACTCCCCCCCCCCCCTTGCCAAACTTTTAGAGAAATGCATCTACCAGCAACTCATGAATCACCTCACTACCAACAACCTACTCTCCAGCACCCAGCATGGGTTCAGGCCTAAACACAGTACTAACTCAGCCCTCATAACCTTTACAGAGACCATTCACCACATCAAAAATGAAGGACTAGTCTCACCATTTTCTTAAGATATGTCAAAAGCTTTTGACACAATGTCTCATCAGCTGTTCCTCAACAAACTTGTACTTACAATCTCACCACCACACCCCTAACATGGTTTCACAGTTATCTAACCGACCATCAACAGGCCACTAAATGGGCAAACAGCCTTTCCCCACTATTACCAGTCACCACGGGGGTACAAAAAGGCTCCATACTTTGGCCCCTCCTCTTCACAATATTTACCAACAACCTATATATTGCCACCCAACATGCCACAGTCATCTAATATGCAGACTCCTCCCTTATCTGTTCAACCCACTCCCAAGAACTCCCACACAAAACTCAATCATCATTCCAAGAAATTGAAAACTACCTCACCGGCCACCAACTCATCCTAAATCCAAGTAAGACCAAGCTCAATTTTCTCTAATAAATCTTCCAAACCCACTATTCAATCTATCTCCATACTAACAACAGTACACAAAAATCGAATCTACCAGTCAGACCAAGCTGCTAGGGGTAACCATAGAGGACTCATTACAATTTGATAAACACATCTATCTAACCAAATAAAATCCACTCAAAACTAGGCGCTGTATACAGGGTTTAACCTTACACAAGCTAGACTGGCCACTCTAAGATCCCACTTGTTATCCACCCTCCTAAACTGCTCTGAGGTTTTTACTAACCTATCAAAAAACAACCTAAATAAACTACACTCCTGCTATAACGGAATAGCTAGGTTTGTCACCCACAAAACACACCACTGCACTTCCCACCAACAGATCAACTAGCTAGACCTTCCAAGCCTAGTATTACTGAAACAACTTCCACTTACCAATAAAATTATATTCAACCCTACTGACTGCCAGCTCTATCAAACCTAGTCCAGCCAAACACAAACTGTAGACTCCTCAGGTCATCCAACAAACTAATGCTAAAAGTAACCCAGTCTCAACTATTACGGTGAATCCCTCTACTCCCATAAAATAGCCGAAGATTGGAACACCCTTCCTCAACAGATAACTAAACACCCTAACATGTCCACATTTAAAACTACCCTGAAAGACTAGTTAAATGATAATTGGCTATGCCCTTGTATTGCTCCCAACAAATGTTCTTCCTATTTTTACCCAGTCATCTCACACATTAGCCCAAATAGTGCTCATCCCACATAGGGCTATCCCACTGTCTATCTTATCTTTACTAATCTTTGTTCCTTCAGATGACCCAACTTGTAAAACTACATGACCAATTTTGGTCTTTTAGAAGTGACTAACCTTGTAAAGCTACACGAAAAAAGTATTCCTGTACACCTGAAACATACATGTTTATACTGCATTATGTTATGATATTTTGCTATATTTCTGTTAAGCTCGTTTACATATGGTTAGCAATGTACTACTTTACTGCTTGCACCTTAATAATGTTCTTTTTGCTGTACAGCTTTTCTCCCCGGGGTCTCCATTGAAAATTTTTTTTTAACCCAGTCTGACACTGCCCGGTTAACAAATGTAAGTAAATAAATACATTAAATAAATGTATTTCATGGTTATGAATTCTTATTAATTTAAAGAAATGTTTGAATACTTATGAACTGAAATGTTTGAATACTTATGAACTGGTGCTGAAAGTAAATCATTTATTTCTTTCCCTACTTCAAACTAGTTATTAGTTCCTTTTTTAAAAGTTTGATTCTTTTCGCTATAAATTAAAGCCACTTATTTTCATTTATTGTTTAAAAAATGAAAACTATTCACTTTATTTAATTATTATGATGAAACTTATCTTAGGTGGCACACTTTCTGATATCTTGGCATAGTTGAGTAATGTACTATTAAACATATTGCAAGATGCTGCAAATGACGCTAAAGAGCCACGTTAAGTTACACACTGTGTTTTTAAGATGGTCAAGTAGTGTGCTACTGATAGTATGCTTGACATGCTATAGCAACCAGGAAATACATTATAATGTATAAAAAACATAGCTTTGTACATATATTAAAGTTACCATTGGATTGATATCAAACAATCAAAGTAACATTCACACTTTTCATGTTAAACCTGCATCACACAACTTTTATTCTTTTAATGTAAGTTTTAAATGCTATGTCTCTTAAAAACGACAGTCTGCTTTATATTAAACATCTCATACAAATAATGCTTGACGAAATTAAATGTTATTTGAGTGCAATGTTTTTTTTTTTTTTTTAGTGGTTGGAATACTTTGACATGTTTTTTTTTTTTTTGGTGGTTTGGAAGAATTTGAGGGATTGCTGTGTGGTATGGAGGTGGCCTGCATTCACATCTAAGGCCTTTTGTGTGAACTGTAACTGATGGACTGCTTATTTTCAAGAGCTCATCATGAAAACCAGCTTGAAACAACTTAGAATCATGAGCACTTTTGTACTGCTCCAGGAGTTTCAAAATTCTAAAAACTGCCCAAGTTACTTCTTCCTAACAGCATAGGATTCAAAATATGACTATTTACTAAGATGTCAAAGAATACAGTAAAATCCCATGGCTGGGTATAGGTAATGCTGGTTTACCCACAGTTGGTGGTGTTTGGTCATGAGGGCTAAGGGTCATTGCAAGCATTCAGTTTAATCTGCCAGCAATACTCAAGCCAGTTCATCCTCAGCAACAGATTTCATACATTTATAAACCTGATCTATAATGGAAAACTTAAAACTCACCTTCTTTAACATATCTAAATGCTTTGATTTAAAATGCCTGACTAGGGCATTACTTAAGTTCAATTTTTCCACTGCTCTAAGATGGTTGTAAATTCTCAAATGGAATTCTCTCACAGTTCAGTTTATCAACATACGAGTTTTCAAAATACCAAAAGTATACCAGGATGGAGGAACTGGAAAAAGGACTTTGGCACAAGTGGCTGCTCAAACCCTGTTAATCAGGGTGATTGTTTGAAGGGGAAGAAGTTTTGGCACAATAAGCCCAACTAGAACAATCAGAGCAACTACTATGGAAAGAAAAGTGATTTTATAAGCAACAGAAATTGAAGGAGCTAGGCTGTTTTACGGACTTAAAAGGTACTGTTTCATATCCTTTTAAAAAAAATTCAAGTATCAGAAATTGTTTTACTTGAATCAAGTTTTAAGTAAAGAGATGAATTTTGTGGAGTCAGCAAGAGCGGATTTGGTTTCTTCTATAAATACAATGAGAGAATATGCTAGAAAGTTGAACTTATGATTTTTTTTTTTTTAATGCTAGTGAAATGAAAGACTGTAATCCATTCAAAAAGCCTAGTTTGTTTAATCCTCCTCTAAACCAGAACTGGCGGCCTTTTGAATAATATGTGAAAGATGAGAGAGCTGTTCTTTTAGAATTAAAGTGCAACAAGGATATATGTGTATGTGTGTGCACACATATATATATATATATATATATATATATATATATAACGAAAGCAGATAAAGGAAATGCCATACTAGTTTTAGATTATTAATATTATTGTATAGAGTTAAATAAAATGTTGCAAAATTAAAAAAAATTAAAAAAAAAAAAGTATGGCTGACTGAAGTTAAAAATGTCTTCTAGTATGATAGATTTCTATATAGAAGAATGGTTTCTGGAAGGGATTTTATTTCTGCTAATATTGCTGAGTATTTTAGAATTGGGAAACTTTTAGTTATGTACTTACCATAACTTCAGATGTTTGGGATCCATCTCGCCTACATTCTGTACTGATGGGTTCGGAGCCGATCCTCGGCTCCGACTCGGCACGCTATGCAATAGAGTGAAGTCTCTAATTGGCTGAGCTATTCTATATCCCAGGATGCACCACCAATTCCCCAGATCTTGTTTGTCCGCACACATGCACTCACACATGCACTGCTGATATAACACTGCCAGATGTTTCAAGATGAAACGGTCGAACTCGAACCGTTCGGTCTCTTCTGATCTCCAAGGCAGGGGGAAGGAAGGAATGTAGGCGAGATGGATCCCAAACATCTGAAGTTATGATAAGTACATAACTAAAAGATGTTATGTGATCCTATCTCGCCTACATTCTGTACTGATGGGACAGCGTCCCTAGCACCGGATTCCTGGGTGGCTCACTGGAAAACACTCCTGAGAACTGTGGAACCGAAGGAAGCTCGCCCCCGAGATGCCACATCCAATTTGTAATGAGAAATAAAGGTGCGAGAAGAGGACCAGGTAGCCGCAGCACCAATGTCACTAATGGCAAGCTTAGCATGAAATGCTGTTGAAGTAGCCATAGCCCTTGTAGAATGAGCTTTCACAGTGGTTGTAAGCTCTCTATTAGAAAGAAAATAAATATGACTAATACAGTCTCTGATCCACTTGGCAATAGTGACCTTCGTGACGGCTTTGCCCAATTTATTGTTTGAAAAGGACACAAATAACTGATCTGTTTTTCGTGTTTGATGCGTCCTATCTAAATAGAAACGCAATTGTCTGTGGACATCCAATGAATGGAAGATATATTCTTCTCTGTCTGAGTAATTGGGGAAGAAAACTGGAAGTTCCAAAGACTGCTGAAGACAGAAACTGGAACAAACTTTGGGAACAAAAGATGGATTGGGCCTAAGGGATATTCTATCCTTGTGAAAAACCAAGTACGGCGGGTTGACACACAGGGCCTGAAGTTCCGAAACTCTTCTGGCTGATGTAATTGCCACCAAAAAAGCGGTCTTCCAGGTAAGAAATTTCAAGTCAGAAGTTGCTGCCGGTTCGAAGGGGGAAGAGGTCAAGGCACCTAACACGAAATTAAGATCCCATGGTGGAGCAGGATGAGAAACTGGAGGACGTAGCAGCCCAGCACCTTTCATGAAGGCTTTACATAACTTATTGCTCATCAAAGGTGAGTCTCTACTTGCATGAAAATTAGAAATAGCTGCTAATTGAACCTTAATGGTAGAGACTGAAGACCCTTGATTGAATAGGGAAGCTAGGAATTTCAAAACGTCCGCCACCGGGGCAGTAATGGGATCTAAACCCCGGAGTTGGGCCCAAATGGCAAATCTCTTCCATTTACTATTATACATTTTCTTAGTCGAATCCTTGTGGGCTGAGGACAAGATATGTATAACTTCTGAGTCTAAAACCTGGTTCCTGACTATAGTCGGAAGTGGAGGAGCCAAGCTGTTAATTTCAGTGAGTGAAGGGACTGGTGAAGCTGTCCCGACTGGTGATCAAGAGATCTGGAACCTGGTCCAGGAACCATGGGCCATCCAGTGCGTATTTCCGAAGAAATGGCAGCCAGACTTGACGAGGCCAGTATGGGTCAACTAGAATCATCTTGCACTGCAAGTGAATCGCCTTCTGGATCACCCTGGGGAGAAGGGGAACCGGAGGAAAGGCGTACAGTAAGCCGTTGGGCCAAGCTTGGACTAGGGCGTCCTTGGGAAACCTCCCCCGACTCGGGGTAAGAGAAAAGAACCGTAGACATTTCGTGTTGAGAGGGGTTGCAAAGAGGTCGCAACAAGGAGTTCCCCATCTTCTGAAGATCTGAGATGCTACTCTGTCGTTCAGAGACCACTCGTGCGGGGAGAGAATGGTTCTGCTCAGTCTGTCGGCTATCACATTGGATCTCCCCGGAATATGTGTTGCTACCAAGAAACTATTGGTTGCAACAGCCCAATTCCATACTCTCATGGCCTCTCTGCAAAGAGGGTAGGACCTGGTCCCTCCCTGCTTGTTCAGGTACCAGACTACTGACATGTTGTCGGACTGAACGGCAATCAAACCCTGGGGGAGGTAGCAGTGTAGTGCTTGGAGCGACAGAAGCACTGCTCTCATTTCCAGTATGTTGATGTGTAGGAAGTCTCACTGGGATGCCACTTGCCTTGAACTGACCTGCCCAGGTAATGACCCCCTCCCACCCCGTCTGGGAGGCGTCCGTAGTCAAAGTGGCCACTGGAGGAGGAGGAGGAACGAAAGGTCGCCCCTGATCCAGGTTGGACGAGGTAAGCCACCAACGGAGGTCCTGCTTGCACGTCTCCGTAATAATTCGGTGACTGAGAGGAAGCTCCTGATACGACCACTGGACCGATAGGAGCCACTGGAGAATCCTCATGTGTAATCTTGCTAAGGGCACCAGGAGAACGGTAGCCGACATGGAACCCAACAGTTGTAGGACCATCCTTGCTGGGGCTCTGCGTTTGAGGAGCAATGCTCGGACTTGAGATTGTAATGTTTCTATTCTCTCTGTAGGAAGATAGACCCGCATTTGCCTTGAGTCTATGTCTACCCCGATAAACCGTATAAGCTGAGATGGCAGCAACACAGACTTTGCCCAATTGAAGGCGATTCCTAGGGAGGTTCCTAGAGATATAGTGGCTGCTAGGTTCTGTAATAGTAGATGCCTGGAGGTGGCAGTTAGGAGCCAGTCATCTAGATACGGAAACACCTGGAATCCTAGACTCCTCAGGTGAGCAGTCACCACCGCCAAACATTTGGTGAACACCCTGGGGGCTGTGGTGAGACCAAAGGGCAGTGCGCAGAACTTGAAATGACTGTCTCCCAGGCTGAAGCACAGATGTCTCCTGGACGCCTGATTTACCAGGATGTGATAATAGGCGTCCTTGAGATCTATGGAGCACATCCAAACACCTTTCTCCAGAAGCGGGAGAATGGATTGTAAGGTGACCATCCGGAACTTGGACTTCTTGACTGATCGATTCAGGTTGCTGAGATCCAAAATGGGCCTCAAGTCCCCGGTCTTTTTTGGCACTAAAAAGAATTTTGAGCAAGTCCCTAATCCGGTCTGGTCTACGGGGACCGGTTGGATGACTCCTTTTTGAAGCAGTTTTGAAATTTCGATGGCTGCAATATCCCGTTGACTGGGAGGGAGGTCCGGGATTTTTCTGGATGGGGGGGGGTGAGAAAAGGGGATGACGTAACCTCCGATGATAATTCGGAGCACCCATTGGTCCTGAGTGATACTCTCCCAGGCCTTTAGGTGCCTCGAAAAACGACCCCCGACTGGCTCCGGAGCTGCACAGTCGGGCAATCCTTCAGGGATGCTGAGAGGTTGAAGAGCCACGAAAGGACTCGCGGTCTCCAGTGTTGCGGGGGGCCTCTGCCGCCTCTGGGACGGCGTCCTCCGGAAAAATTTCCCCCTCCTCTGCCTCTAGAGGGGGGATCGTCCTGCTGTGAGGGGTAATTCTTCTGAGATTTGCGGAACCACATTTTCCCTCCTCGTTTAGCCTTGGGATAAGGCCGAAAGGAAGAAGAAAACCGTGCTCCTACGGCAGTCAATGTTTTACCCTCTTGTTCACAGCGGGTCAAGGTGTCCTTTACCTTGGGTCCAAACAAAGAGGACCCATCAAAGGGAGCGTCGGCAAAGGAAGATTTGAAGGCCTCCACAAAATGACACAGGCGTAGCCAGGCTTGTCTCCGTAGAGCAACACCCGTACCCGCCGCTCTACTCGCCCCCTCGGCTGCATACGAAATGAGCCTCATGGACGAGTTTGATATCGACGACAAGGTAGCCAACTGAGAGCTAACCGTCTGGGCTAACTGCTCAGGCAGGTTACCAGAGAGGGTATCTGAGAGTTCCTTGATCAGATCCCTCTGAAGTCTAGTGAAGTGTGAGAGGTAGTTCAGAGACCTTAATGTAAAGGCCGCTGAAGAGAGGGTGTGCTTCCCGTACCAGTCCATGCTCCTAGACTCCTTATTAGGGGGATGGACGGACGTCGAAGCCTCTGCCACATCTTGCTGGGTAGCAGATGCCACCACCATAGCATCTACAGCCACACCCTTGGTGAGAAATTCCTTTTCCGGGGGTACTGACAAAAACTTGTTAGGGTGAGCAGGTACCGGTTCCACAGAATCTGGATGTTCCCACGCCCTTCGAGAGACCAAATCCAGGAGCTCATCGAAGGGCGGAGACACCCAGGAGGCGGAGGGCTGAGCCCCGAAGGCCTTGAGGAACACCGACTCGTCAGAGGAAGGGGGTTTGGTCTGCCAGCCGCCTCGTTGCTTGAGGACTTCCAGGATGTCAGCACAGGAGACATCATCCGAGGACGACTTGGGGGACCCTTCCGCATCATCAAGATCGGTGTCTGAGGTGATAGACTCGTCAGGGGAGTCGACGTGCTTCCTCTTGCACTGTTTTTTTCTTGGGGGTTCCTCTGAAGACTCTTCAGAGGGACCTCCAGGAAGAGGGGGACCCCCAATGGGGGTGACCTCAGGCCCCAGGGCTCCGCTGTCTTGAGACAGGGGGACTACAAAGGACCCAGTCTCCATGCCTAGGGAAGGTGCCGGGGAGATGGTGGAGGTAGCCAAAGAAGATTTGGCCAAAGCACTCATGGCTCTAAAGGCCAGACCCCCAGACCCCTGGGAAGGTCCGACCCCCAAAGCCACAACAGCAGACGGCACTCCTGCAGCTGATGCACCGAGAGAGGGGCTCGGAACCGAAAACATCGGTCCCGAAACGCCACCCTCGGGGCCGACCGAAGAGGTCCGTGTACCGAACTCCGACCCAAAGGCCGGAGTAGGAGTAAGGGTCGGAGCCGACCCGGACACCTCCATTGGCTCCACCAGCACCGACTCCAACGGTGCCGAGGCTGTTGGAGGAGGAACCAAGGCTAAAGGGTGGACCATCGGCTCCGAAGCCGACTGGGCTGGAGCCGAAACTAACTTTTTAAAGACTGGAGACTGAAACAGCCTTTGGAGCACCCTGTCGATGTCCGAATCTGACATCTTGGAGGATCGAGAGGAGATCGAACGGGTCCGACTAGACTTCTCCACCGGTTCCGAAGGACTAGGGGACCGGCTCCGAATTGTCTCTATCAAAATCGGTGCCAAAGGAGACTCCATTGTAATTTCCCTCGGTGCCGAAGAGGACTTCGGCGCTGAAGGGGAAGAGTCTGAGCGGACAACCCTCATCGGCTCCAAAATCAGCGAAGCCGATGAAGGTGATCTGCCTCTCGAAGCTCCAGCCATCGGCTCCGAAGCCAGAGGAGTCGAGGCTGGAGGCATCGAGGCAGACCGTTCCGCCCTCGGCTCCGAAGTCCGTGGAGCTGATTGAGAAGCCTGCCTAGATTTCTTAGTGGTCAGTTCCGATGGGCTGGTCGGAGCCGACGATTTCTTTTTCTTAGAGGAAGAAGAAGAGGAAGATAAGGCCTCTTCAAAAGAAGGCTTAATAAGTCCTTTTAAGATCAATTTATTTTTTCTCTCTTGGAGGACTCGAGAGGAAAAAGCGTGACACACACTACAAGACTCCTGAAGGTGTTTGGGTCCTAAACAGTACACACAAAGGGAGTGATCGTCTGTTATAGACATTTTGTAATTGCATCTAGTGCATTTTTTAAATCCAGAGGGTCTGTTCTTTTGACATAATGCCAAACTGTTAGAAAAACACAATAATCAGAACAAACACTTTAACAGTAAAAAATTAGTTAACCAAAAGGGTATTGGTCACACAACAGGAGGGCCAAAAACCTTCTAACTAAAAACGGGAACTCGATCACCTCACAAACACTACACAAAAAAGTCTACTCACGCACGAGGGGAAGGCCCCTCTAACTTAAACGGAAACCTTTCCCTGAACAAACAATATTTTACCACAAAAAACTTCAAAAAACTCTCCCATACACAACGATAGCTGTTAAAACAGCTTTTTGGTTAAGTTTAAGAAATTCCTGACAGGAAAAACCTAATAAAGAAAGCACTTAGCTCAGCCAAGCTCGAGACCACGTCCTTGCTTTGTAAGCGGCAAACGAGATCTGGGGAATTAGTGGTGGTGCATCCTGGGATATAGAATAGCTCAGCCAATTAGAGACTTCGCTCTATTGCATAGCGTGCCGAGTCGGAGCCGAGGATCGGCTCCGAACCCATCAGTACAGAATGTAGGTGAGATAGGATCACATAACATCCTAAGTTAAGTAAGTTTTTTGGCCAATCTAAGATGCATAAAAGTTTAGATGAGCCAACATTTAGGCCAATTGTGGCAAGTCAGGGTAACAAAAGTGAATCCGTGGACATTTACACAGATAGTTTTTTGCAGTGTGTTGTAAATAGAGCCGATTCATATGTAAAGGATTCCTCGGAGTTTAAAAAGCTCATCAAGGATACAAAAATGGAAGATTCTAGGATACTAGTTACAGCTGCTGCCTCTTTATATACTACAATTTCTAATAATTACGGGTTAGAAATTTAAAGTACAGCAATGAGTGCTTCTGGGCTTTTTTCCGAGGAACAATTAAGATTGTTTTCTGAAATTTTTGGATGTTATTTTGGCATAATTTTTTTTTTGAATTTGATGTTTATAAACAAGTTAATGGTGTAGCAATGAGGGCAGTAATGGCCCCCAGTTTTACTAATTGATGACTAGCTGAGAAAAAATAAGAAGTTATGTACTTACCATAACATTCCATGTTAGTTGTCTTCTTCTCGCCTTCTTTCTGGCTGGATGGGTTCGGAGACCATCCTCGGCTCTGACTCGGCCTTATACTAAAGCTCGAGAGCTATTTACCGGCTCGAGGCCCTCCCCCTATCCCACAAAGCTAGGCGTCAGATACCCAGATCTTGTTTGGTTTACCTAACACAATGGAGACACCCTGTCCCTACTATAAAGTTTACCTAGAGTGGTAACAACTGAGGAGGACATAACCTAGGAAATAGTCAAGCAGAGGAATAAGGCCTCAGAAGGATTCATCTAGGTCTGTCCAGGCTAGGGGGATGGTGGGGAGGATGCAAGAAAGAAGGCGAGAAGACGACAACTAACAAGGAACGTTATGGTAGGTACATAACTTCTTAATGTTAAGTTGTCAATCTCGCCTTCATTCTTGCTGGATGGGACAGCGTCCCTAGCACCTTAGCCCTGGGTGGCTCATCGGAACAGACTCTTGAGCACAGTGGAACCAAACTCAGCCCGACTCCTGGAGGCCATATCCAACTTGTAATGAGAAATAAAGGTATGAGGAGTGGCCCATGTGGCTGCAGCACAAATAGATTCCACTGGAAGTCTTGCTTGAAAAGCTACTGACGTAGCCAACGCTCTGGTGGAATAAGCTTTTGGTTTTGTAGGGAGTTCTTTATGTCTTAGTTGGTAAATGAAGGAAATGACAGAGGCCAACCATCTAGATAAAAATACTTTAGACACGGGCAGGCCCTGCTTGCCCTCAGCATAGGACAGGAAGAGTTGGTCCGACTTCCTAATTTGTTTTGTCCTATCTAAACAGAAATGTAATTGCCTGTGAACATCCAAATAATGCAGCTTTTGTTCAGCTCTGTTTGAATAGTTAGGAAAAAAGACAGGAAGATCAATGACCTGATTCAGGTTGGTCTCAGAAGGAAATTTGGGTAAAAAGGAGTGACTAGTTCTGAGTGAAACTCCATCTTTGTGAAAAACAGGACAGGGAGGACGAATACAGAGGGCTTGAAGTTCCGATACTCTTCTAGCTGAGGTGATAGCTACTAAGAAGAGAGTCTTCCAGGAGAGTAATTTTAAGGAACAGGTGGCTGCAGGTTCAAAAGGAGGGAGAATCAGGGAAGTTAATATCAGATTCAAATCCCACTGAGACAGGGGATCTCTAACCGGAGGCCTCAGCAAAACAGTCCCTTTAAGAAAGGATTTACAAAGTTTATGGGATATGATGCTGGTCTCTGACAGGCCAGCGTGAAAATTAGCGATAGCAGCCAATTGGACTCTAATGGTGGCAGAAGAGGAGCCCGCTCGAAAAAGCTCTGCCAAAAAAATCAGAACACTGTGGACAGGGGCTGTAAAAGGATCTATACTTCTGGCCTCCGCCCAGAAGGAAAAACGTCTCCACTTACTAGCATAGGTTTTTCTGGAAGTAGATTTGTGTGAAGAAATTATGATTTCACGCACTGGCTGAGAAATATGCGGAAGCCTGGCTAAGGTTGGAAGTGGAGCAACCAAGCTGTGAGGTTGAGAGATTGAAGGGATTGGTGCAGCCCGCCCGACTGATGGACCAACAGGTCTGGCACTGGGTCCAGACTCCAGGGCTGCTCCAGTAGGTGACGATGCAGGAATGGGAACCAAATTTGTCGAGGCCAGTAAGGGGCAATGAGGATCATCCTGGAACCCAAAGCAGTCATTTCTGAATCGGTTTGGGAATTAAGGGAAAAGGCAGAAATGCATATAGGAGACCCCGGGGCCAATTGCGTACTAGAGCGTCTCTGGGGGAATGGCCGGGGAGGGGAAAGAGTGAAGAAGTCTTAGCACTTGCTGTTGAGAGGGGTTGCAAAATGGTCGCAGCAAGGTTGACCCCCATCTGTAGAAAATCTTGTCCGCTACTAACTGATTGAGAGACCACTCGTGAGGCATGAGAATGGCTCTGCTTAGCCTGTCCGCTATGACGTTGGACTTCCCGGGGGATGTGCGTTGCTATCAGAAACCGTTGGGAAGAAATCGCCCCCTGCCAGAGTCTGAGTGCTTCTCGACATAAGGGATAGGACCTGGTTCCGCCCTGCTTGTTGATGTACCACACTACAGACATATTGTCCGTTTGAACTGCAATAGTCCCGGTAGGTAGAGAGTCCTGAAGAGCTTGCAATGCTAAAAGTACCGCTCTCATCTCCAAGACATTTATGTGCAGGTGGTATTCTAGGGGCTGCCAGGAGCCCTGGACAGTCCTGCCCTGAAAATGCCCCCCCCACCCGATCAGGGAGGCATCCGTGGTCACCGTGGCAACAGGAGGAGGAAGAACAAACGGTCTGCCCTGGAGAACTAGAGGGGAGACCATCCACCAAGCCAGGTGGTCTTTGCATGTTTGAGTGATTATTATCCTGTGGGACACTGGAAGTTGTTGAAAGGACCATTGGGTAAACAGCATCCACTGGAGGATCCGCATGTAAAAATGAGCCAGGGGGACTAAAATGATCGCTGCTGCCATGAGACCCAATGTCTTTAGTACAAATCTGGCCTGAATCGTCTTGCACTGTAGTAGGATCTGCACATGTCGGCGAATGTCTGATACTCTGGAGGAAGTTTTGCAGACAGATCTTTTGTATTTAATTCTGCGCCTATAAAGGTTATAGACTGACAAGGCGACAATGCAGACTTTTCGAAATTTATTGATATACCTAGCTCGGAGCAAGTCTGGATGGTATGTAGTCCCTGACTCGCAATAGCTGATGCCTGGTGGAAGCAGTAAGGAGCCAGTCGTCTAGATATGGAAACACCTGGAATCCCTGTAGTCTCAGGTGAGCCGTAACCACTGCCATGCATTTGGTGAACACCCTGGGGGCCGTGGTGAGACCAAAGGGCAGGGCTCTGAAATGATAGTGACTGGCTCCCAGCCGGAAGCGGAGAAACCTTCTGGAATGCCTGTCCATTTTTATATGGTAGTACGCATCCTGATGGTCTATGGAGCACATCCAATTGTCCTGACCCAAGAAGGGTAGAATGGACTGGAGCGTGGCCATCCGGAACTTCGGTCTTTGAAAGACTTTAATCTGCTGAGATCCAAAATGGGTGTCCAGTCCCTTGTCTTTTTTGGTACCAAAAAGAACTTGGAGTAAGTCCCGGATCCCAGCTGGTCTGCTAGGACTGGCTGGATGGCCCTCTTTTCTAGCAACTTTGAAATTTCTAGAACTGCTTGATCCCTTAGAGCAGGTGAGACATCTGGAAGGGATCTGTTTGTTTGTACAGGGGTGCAGACGAAGGGAATTTTGTAACCTTTGGATATGATAGAATGTACCCATCGGTCTTGTGTGAGGAGTTGCCAGGCTTCAGGGTACAATGACAATCTTCCCCCGACTGCCGCCGAAGGTGGACAGTTGGGCAGCCCCTCAGGGGTGCTGGAAGGGTTTGTCAGAGAAAGATTCTCTGCTACCCTGATTTTGCAGACCCCCTCTGACTTAGGGCGGCATCTATTATTGTTTCCTCCTCTGCCCCTGGAGGAAAACTCACCACGTGTGACAGGCACGACTCTCTGGGGTTTACGAAACCACATTTTTCCACTCTTCTGACCTTTGGGGTATGGTCTGGAAGGAGTAGAAAAACGGACTCCCACAGCAGAGAGAGTCTTGCCTTCCTGCTCACACCTGGTAAGTGTATCCTTCACCTGTGGTCCAAACAAAGCTGAACCATCGAAGGGGGTATTGGTGAAGTCCACCTTAAAGGGGTCAGCAAAGTTACATAATCGCATCCAGGCGTGTATTCTCACAGCCACGCCTGTACCTGCGGCCCTACTCGCACCATAGGCCGCATAAGAAATGAGCCGCATGGAAGAGTTAACTATGGAATTTAAGGTCGCCAGCTGGGAGTTAACCTTATCCTGAGACCCCGCAGCCAATGGATCCTGAAGGGTATCACCCAGTTCTTTGAGAAGATCCCTCTGAAGTCGGGTGAAATGGCACAGATAATTCAGCGACCGCATAGCAAAGGTCACTGAAGAGAACATCCGCTTCCCGTACCTGTCCATTGTCCTAGACTCTTTATTAGGAGGATGTACAGGCACCGAAGGGTCTGCCAACTCCTTCTTAGTGGCCGCTGCCACCACCATGGCATCAACCAGGACCCCCTTAGCTAGAAACTGTTTGCCCGATGGGGCTGTAATAAATTTAGCGGGCCTACGGCGAGTTGGTTCCATTGAGTCCGGGGCTGTCCACGCCTTCCAAACAACCATTTCCATGAGCGGGTCAAAAGGCGGAGACACCCAGGAGGTGGAAGGGTGAGAAAAAAACACGTCCAGGTACACCGACTCATCCTCGGAAGGGTTAAAAGCAGTCCAATTCCCCCTCCGTTTAAGGATCTCCAGGATGTCTGAAAAGGAGACATCCTCAGAGGGGGACCTTGGGGACCCTTCCGAATCCTCCAAGTACCGACTTGACTGACTCAGGGGAGTAAACATGTTTCCTCTTACATGTTTTCTTCCGAGGGGGCTCCTCCGAATGATCAGGGGAGGCCTCGAAGAGGAAGATACCCCCAGTGGGGGCGACCTGGAGCGTTTGTTTTCCATGCTTGGGGTCAGGAGGGTGGACAGAGACCGAAGAAGGCAACATGGGGGGAGGAGCCAAAGGGGCCGATCGTGGATCCGATTCAGGAGTCAGTACGCTCCACATGACCTCGAAGGCGCCCCTATTAGGCAGAGAGGAAGGTCCCAGCTCCGAAGAGATGAGAACCCCTCCCGGCACAGAGTGTGACTGCTCCGAGACCGATGTCGGGGCTGAGCTCACCTGGGCCGAGGCACCGAGACGGAGAACGGGGTCGGACAAGGGTCTGATGCCACTCGCCACCTCAGAGCAGACGAGGGAGTCTCGACGCCTGGATCCCTCCATGGACGGAACCAATGAAGAGATCGGAGCAGACGATGGAGCCGAAATGTGTGGTATCGGCTCAGACGATTTGAGCCCAAACGTGCTCCGGCTCCGAACACAGTGGTAGAATAGGAGGAGGAACTGATGAAGATACAGGTATAGCCACGGTCTTTTGAGAAGGGCTAGTCAACATTTCGGCCAGTGCCTGCGACTAAGAGCCTACTGACCACCCTCTCGAGGTCGTGATCAGACAGCCTGGAGGACTGAGAGGAGTGGGACCTATGGCTCCGCTCCGACTGTAGTAACGGAGACCTCGGAGCCAAACGAATGGACTCCAAAGAGGGAGACCTCGAGCGTTTTTGGCTCACAGAAGGCTCCGATACTAAGGCCGGAGCCGACTGAGGTCTCGAAGTGTCGGTTCCAGCCGGAACAGACGAGGAGGCAGGAGCTCCGCTCGGCAACAGCTCCGAACAGGGAGCCGACGGCTTAGCGGGCTTGGAGGGTTTACCCGACGAAGGCTTAAGTCAGGGACCCTTCAGGCTTAAGTAAGCCCCTAAAAATAAGTTTGTTCCTACGCTCCTGCAGGACTCTCGGACTGAAGGCATGACAGACCGCACAAGAGTCCTGCAGGTGTAGGGGGCCCAAACAATACACACAAGAAGTGGGACCGTCTGTCAGAGTCATCTTCTGACAGCACGAGTCACACTTCCTGAAACCTGAGACCTTAGTATCCTTTGACATAATAAAAAGTAGAAAAAAAGGATACCAAGGGAACAGGTAACTAGTACTTTAAACACTACACACACACGCACGCAACACCACCAACAATATAATAGTAATATAATAATACTACTAAATATATCTATCACTATAAAGTAGAAAATATATAAAAAAGTAGTAGAAAAAGAATAAAAACACTACTGATTATATACAACTAACCGTAGAGAGTAGAATATATATAAGAAAAATCAACGCTACCCTAATGGGAGGAGGGAAGGGGGGACTCTGAAAAACTACAGTAAAAGAGTTTTTACAAGGGGGTTTCTCAAGGGTTTAGAAAGGGAAACACTAAGAGACCATATCTAATAAGAAAAAACTATATATATATGTATATATATATATATATATATATATATATATATGCTAGAAAAGAGTTTTATATAACCTGGAGCCGGTAAATTCACAACCTCGTAGCTGAAGCGACAAACGAGATCTAGGTATCTGATGCCTAGCATTGTGGGATAGGGGGAGGGCCTCGAGCCGGTAAATAGCTCTCGAGCTTTAGTATAAGGCCGAGTCGGCGCACTGGATCGGCTCCGAACCCATCAAGCAAGAATGAAGGCGAGATTGACAACTTAACATTATATTTACAAATAAAGTGTTTTTTTAAATATGTTGTGGCACACAAGCATTTTACGGATTTATTTATTGTATGGAAAGATGGTAAAAATGAACTTATGAATTTTATGAAATATTTAAATAATGTGACCAATAAGTTCTACTTTTAACTTTGGTAAAAATGTATAAAAACTTAGATTTGACTGTTTATACATCTGCCAACAATTTAGAAGTGAAAATATATAAAAAAGAAATGCAAAGCAATAGTCACTTGCATTACAGTAGTATGCATAAAAAGAAATTATGTACTTACCATAACATTCCATGCAAGTTGTTCATCTCGCCTTCATTCTTTACTGATGGGTTCGGAGTCGATTCCTTCGGCTCAGAGTCTGCACCTACTGCAAACCTTAAGGATTTCAAGCACCTCGAGGCCAAGTCCCTATCCCATGATGCACCCCGAGTTACCGCAGGTCTTGTTTACTGTGCAAAATACCATATACCATTCTATAACTCCATAAGAGAGAAAGTATAGAAAGGATGAGTGACCAGGAAGGATCTAGCATCTCGATCTTCTGAAAGCCCAGAAAGGGGCAAGAGGGAGGGATGTAAGAATGAAGGCGAGATGAACAACTCAAATGGAACATTATGGTAAGTACATAACTTCTTTATGTAAAACTGTTCTATCTTGCCGTTCATTCTTTACTGAAGGGTAGCGTCCCAAGCACCATCACCCTCGGGTGGCTCACAGGAGTATACTTCTCAGGACGATGGACCCAAAGGAGGCCCTGTCAACTTTGTAATGAGTGATAAAGTTATTAGGCTTTCACCAAGTGGCAGCTGTGCAAATGTTATCAATAGGAAGTCTGGCAGAAAAGGCAGATGATGTAGAAACTGCTCTGGTTGAGTGAGATTTAATTTTATGCTGCAAGAGTATATTGGCAGTTGAATAAGCAAAGGTGATACAATCAGATTACCATTTAGTCAGAATAGTTTTAGCCACTGGCATACACTTCCGGTTATCTGAGAATGAAACAAAAAGTTGGTCTAATTTCCTGAAATCTTTTGTTCTATCCAAATAAAATCTGAGCTGTCTGTGAACATCAAGTTTGTGCAGCATGTTCTTTTAATTGTTGGAATGGTTGGGGAAGAAAACTGGCAAATCAATAAATTGGTTGAGATTAGTTTCTGTGCAAACTTTGGGTAAGAAAGAGGGGTTTGTTCGAAGTGAGACTCAGCAAGGAAAATCAAATAAGGAAGCTTAATGGATAAGGCCTGAAGCTCTGACACTCTGTGAGCAGAAATAATATTTTCCATGACAAAAATCTGAGGTCACATGAGGAAGCTGGTTCAAATGGCAGAAGAATTATGCAGGAAAACTTAACATTTAGGTCCCCTGGAAAACAGGAAGATTTCACAGGTGGTCTAATATGAAAGGTCCCTTTGAGAAAGGCTTTGGATAATTTGTGAGACATAATATTCAATCCTTCAAATCCCAGATGAAAGTCAGAAATGGCAGCTAGTTGAACGCAGACTGTTGCTGCTGCAGCTCCTTTATTGAAAATCATGGTTAAGAAATCTAGAATAGAGGCCATAAGGGCTTGGTAAGGATCAATATTGTTTTTAGAGGCCCATATAGAATTTCTTTTCCATTTGCTGAGGTACAGCTTCCTCGTAGAGGATTTATGAGATGATAGGATAATTTGCTTCATCTCCTTGGAAAGGTTATGGAATCTGGTTATGATGGGAATTGGAGCAGCCAAGCTGTCAGCTTCAGGGACTGCAGAGAGGGATGAAGTTAAACTGATGAATGCGTCAGCAGGTCTGGAATTGGGTCCAGAATCCAGGGGTCCTCCAAAAGATGAAGTTGAAGGAAAGGGAACCAAATCAGATGAGGCCAATAGGGAACTATTAAAATGATGATCATTCCCAGGGATTCAGCTTTCTGTAATACCCTGGGTATCAACGGGGTTGGTGGGAATGCATACAGGAGACCAGGGGGCCAATCATGAATGAGTGCATCCCTTAGGGCTTCTCCCAAAGGGGGAATCAGGGCAAAGTAGCTTCTGCATTTGGCATTAATTTGACTGGCAAAAAGGTCACAGCAAGGAAGGCCCCACCTGCGGAATATCCTTTCCGCTATTTCCGTCTTGAACAACCACTCATGGGGCAATAAAATTGCTCTGCTCAACTTGTCTGCTATCACGTTGGATTTCCCTGGGATATGCGTTGCTAACAGAAAGTGCTGGGTGGAAATAGCCCACTGCCATACTCTGAGGGCCTCGCGACAAAGGGGGGGTAAAGATCTGGTTCCTCCTTGTTTGTTCAAATACCAGACCACTGACATGTCCGTCCAAATAGGAAGAGAGTCCTGGAAGTACTGCAGCGCCAAAAGTACTGCTCTCATCTCTAAGACATTGATATACAGATGTGTCTCTTCATTGGTCCATGTGCCTTGGGCCGTCTTTTCCTGAAAATGCCCCCTCCAAATCAAACAGGGAAGAGTCCGTGGTCAATGTGGCTGCTGGAGGGAGTAGCACAAATAGGCGTCCTATCGTAACATGAAGTGAGGTCAACCACTACTGAAGATCCTTTTTGCAGGAATTTGTGTTCATTATCATGTGAGACATGGGAAGCTCTTGGTAAGACCACTGAGTGAACAACAGCCAGTGTAGTATCCGCATGTGAATACGACCTAGTGGTATGGCTATAACTGCTGCCGCCATCATACCCAACAATTTTAGAACTTCTGATTGCTGGTGCTTTGTTTTTGGATATTACAATGCGGACATGCTAAAAAAAAAAATTCTCTTGTCCCGCCTTTGCTGAACTACATTAGTCCAGATTTCAGGTTTTGCTTTCAGTTTCCCTGCTTTAAAACCCTCATTTGCGCGGTTCTGCACCAGTATACAACTCCGCACAGCTCCTCGTGGTGTCCTACAGAGTGATACAGGCAACAGAGAGACCCAAGAGAGACTTTTGCAGATTTACGTATTTTTTCACTGTTTTTTTTTTTTTTTTTTTGCTCCGACTGCCTTTTCTCGCCTAAAAAGTGAATGTCTAACTGATCTGCGCTTTAAAAAGTTTAAATTGCATTTGCCTTCTGCTTTTTACAGTTTTTGCACTTGTTTTATATCAATTTAAGTTTTTTGTATTGTATAACAGTTGTAGGCTACACACTAAAGTGCGCTAGCCTGTTTATAGCATTTACAGTGTTTTGTGTGTGTTTTTCTGCTGTTTCCTGAAAAAAAAAAAAAAAATAAATAAATAAATAAAAAATATTCTCTTTTCCCACCTTTGCTGAACTAGATTAGTCCAGACTTCAGGCTTTGCTGAATTCCGGACTGTGGTATAGTTTCCTGTGTTGCCCATATCCTTACTTGGATAGGAGGAAGCTTCTCTGTTCACCAGTGAGAGTGGGGAGCTTTGAGCAGCCTATCTGTCCCTGGAGGAGTGGTCTCAGCCCTGAAACTAGTAGCTTATTGGCCGCTCTGGGTCAATTCCTATCTCTTTCAGTTTCCCTGCTTTAGAACCCGCATTTGTGCAGTTTTGCACAATTTTGCGCATAGCGCAGCATCGGGCAGTGCTGCTTAAACGGGTTTAAACTATTCCCGGCTCCACAAAGTTTGCTCTTCACTTTTTTCCCTTAGAACTGTTCTAAATCTCAAAGTAAGCACTCTATATTTTCATTATAAAGCCCTGCAGTTGCTCGTATAAGTAAGCACTAATAAACTAAAGCACTACACCCTCTTATACTCCCTTTAAGTACTTGGCTCCCTATTGGACCTTTTTGATCAGTCAAAAAGTAGTTCCTTATGCTATTCTGGCATGTCCAAATGTCACTTTCGGGTTTACTCTCCACTCCAGCTGGTGAATCTGGGAATCTTGAGGCAATGTTACAACTGCCTTATGTACACAGACCACCCTCTCCTCCTCCCAACAAGATCAAATATATGTGAGAGATGCAACTATATAGCCAAACTGGCACAGTCAGCCAGGAGGAGAAGGTAACCACACACACCACAAATCCAGTCTCACATAGACCTATCGCAACAGAAAACCAAACACAAACACACAAAAACATACTCGGAGGCTCTAAATAAAAATCAGCCCAAGCAGCAAAGACCTCCAAAGCAGACATCCAAGCAACTGCTACCCCCACAACAATACCAAAGTATCACATAGTTCACAAAGTCAGTGTGCCACAGTGTCATAGCCCTTTAAAGCTAAACAACACACCTAATACACTTGTAATAGGTGACTATTGTCAGACACACTGACGTCCCACTCGCCAGGCTGAAGGAGAATGTCACTGTAAGCTGCCTGTCGGGTGCCAGGATCCGCCACATAACACAAGCACTCCGGTCACTCCAAAGCAAGTACAAATATGACTCCATCATTGTCCATGCTGGTGTGAATGACCCGAGACGTACCTCCCTGGACTACATGAAGAGAGACAGAGGAGCTCTCTGATCATGTAGCCCAGGCCGGTACGACCCTGACCTTGAGTAGCATCTTACCCTCACCAAGAATGATGCCACAGTATAAAGACAAAATGATCAATTTTAACAATTGGCTAAAGTACTGGTGTCATTCAAAGGGGATCCAGTGTCTGTCAGCCTGGGATGACATGCTCGACAAGCCATGTTGCTTCGCTAGGGACGACTTGCACCTGTCACCCCTGGGCTTTCGAATACTGGCTAAGACTCTTGCCACCCCCATAGTGCCTTTTTTAGGCAAGGCTCAAAAGACAAACCCACCTCCATAGACAACACAAAGAAAAATAAACTAAGGATAATGCTGCTCAACGCCAAAAGTCTAAACCTAAAGATGCGCGCACTCGAGGCTCTCCTTAGTATGGAGAATATCGATATCTGTGCAGTAACAGAAACCTGGTTCAAGGCTCCCGAGAGCACCCCAGCACTACCAGGTTATACCTCATACCATGCTTTTCGGCCCCAAAACTCGGACCGAACCACAAAAGGAGGGGGAGTATCCATATTCAAAGATACCCACACCTCCAGGTTAGTGGCACTACACAAAGCATAGGAGACCATCCATGTACAACTAACAGTGGGCAAAACTGCCATTCAGTTTGTAGCCTGCTACAGACCACCCTCCCAAACTCAGGAACCCCACTTGGCTTTCCTGAGAACACTGGAAAATATGAAGGTCTCTCCAAACACCATTATATTGGGTGACTTCAACTACCCAAACATAGACTGGGAGCACTACTCAAGCCCAAACACCCTCGCTCAATGGTTCCTAGAATTTATAAACTCAAATGTTATGGAACAAATGGTCACCACTCCCACAAGAGGGGAAAACATATTGTACCTGATCATCACCAACATGGGGACTCTATGTTCCATACTAGAGGTATACCCCTCATTGGTAAGATCTGACCCTAAATTAATCTCACTGGACATCCATATCCTGTCCCCACCCCCAGCCAAGGAAACCACGGTGAAGAACTTCTCAAAAGCAAACTTCACACTTCTCAAAACCGAGGTGGAATCCTTCAAAGCCCCTGGGCCAGTGGAAAATACAGCCCAAACCGCAGAATCCTTTACAAACGCTTTCTATGGACACCTACAGGAATGCATGGATCGTGCTATGCCAAATAAAACCAAGACTCATTCCTCCAAAGGCAGGAGACCTGTCTGGTGGACCCCAGCCATAAACAAGCTATACAACAGAAGGAGGAAGCTACTACATGATAGAGCAAAATCCCAAAAAGGGAAGGCATCTCTGATCAGTACTAGCAAGAAACTACGATCCCTCATAAAATCATCTAAGGCCAGCTTCAAAAGAAAAATTGCACAAGATGCTAAAGATAATCACAAGGCCTTCTTTAGTTATATCAGGAACCTGGGTGGCAACTCCCAGATATGCTCTGAGTTAGTTCAAAATGACAAAAAATACACTGAACCCACAGACATTGCCAACATCCTGGCAGACAGGTTCAATGCAAACTTCTCCCCCCCCAAAAGAGCAAATGTCTATCCCAACAGAGTGTAGCCTCCCTGACATCACAGATGCACAGGTGAGAGCTGCCCTCTCCAAAGAAAAAACACAGCATCAATGGGACCGGACGGTGTCCCGGGCTGCGTCTTACACGAACTCCAAGAAGAACTGAACCCTCACATAAAGTCACTGTTCAATCTCAGCCTTACTACAGGATATGTACACAAGGAATGTTGTGCAGCAACAGTGGTCCCACTCCACAAAGGTGGTGCCACAACGGACCCCGGAAACTATCGCCCTATAAGCCTGACTAGCCTGGTCTGCAAAGCTATGGAGCGTATCATCATGAAACTTATAAACAAAGACATTGGGAACCTCCAAACACTGGATCTTACCCAATTCGGCTTTGTTAAGGGCAGATCTTGCCTCTTGAACCTGGTTGACTTCTTTAAAACTGTCACCAAGGCCATAGATGAAGGGAAGGTAGTCCACACAGCCTACCTGGACTTCGCAAAAGCCTTCGACACAATACCCCACTCGGGCATCATAAATAAGCTCACCAGCTTAAATATCAACCCCTACATCACAAGATGGGTTGCAAACTGGCTCAGGGATAGAACCCACATGGTCAGAATTGCAGGTGCCATGTCAGACTCTAAACCAGTTACAAGTGGCGTCCCACAAGGCTCAGTCCTGGGACCTCTCTTGTTCGGTATATATTTCTCTGAGGTACAGGCTAACATGGGAGGACTATGGCTGACCAAGTTCGCAGATGACTGCAAACTGGGTGCCATAATCAACTCGCCGACTGACACAAGCATCCTCCAAAAGGGTCTCACAGAGACGGATAACTGGTGCCAGAGCCATGGCCTAAAGCTAAATGCCAAAGTGCATAGTCATCCCCTTTGGGAAAATCAAAGTGCCCACAAATTACCACAAAGGTGGTAATCCATTAAGTATGGAAGAAGTAATTAGGGATTTGGGGACCCAAGTAGATAGCAATCTCTCCTTTGACAATCACGTTGCCAAAGTGGTTAGAAAGACCTTTTATACAGCCCACCTTATCACGAAAGGGTTCACATCTAGATCAAGAGAGGTCATTGTGCCCCTCTACTCATCATGCCCATAATTTCATACAATGCCCCATTTGGGATATACCTTACCCGACACCTGCAGCAACTGGAAAGACCCCAAAACTACCTCACCAAGAGGATCAAGGGACTCAAACAGATGCCCTATGCAGTTAGGCTAAAGAAACCCCAGCTCTACTTAGCTGCTTACCGCCTACTCAGAGGCGATCTGTGCCTGACATATAAAGCCATGTCCAACCCAGAAATAATGGACATGCTCCACCTCAGGAAATCCAAATCCCTTAGAGCTACACGCTCCAGGGACTTGAACCTCAACACAGAAATAAATAGGATATGCTGGAGACACAGATACATATCCCAGAGGCTCCCCTCACTATGGAACAAAATCCCAATCCATGTTAGGCAGAGTCCC
This sequence comes from Protopterus annectens, assembly GCF_019279795.1. Classification (NCBI taxonomy): domain Eukaryota; kingdom Metazoa; phylum Chordata; order Ceratodontiformes; family Protopteridae; genus Protopterus; species Protopterus annectens. The sequence goes on from NC_056736.1 coordinate 674,844,877, forward strand.
TCAATGACCCTCTTCAAGAGGGACCTTGACGAGTGGATGGGAGATCGTAGGTTTACCCTTGGGATCTCTTCTGTGTTTCTACTAGAGAGAGGCACAGTAAACTAACCTCAAAAGGGCTATCTTCTGTGACCTACTATACAGAGGCACAGTCAACCAATCTAAAAGGGTGGTGAAAGCCAAACACTCTGGCTAGGCTTATAAATGCCCTAGGGCAGATAGCCTAGTATCAACCTATAAGTAAGACACTCTCTACAGGATGTCTTAGCGTGATGGTGGTGGTGTCTAGTTCTGCTCTGATAAAGATGTTATGCTACGATGGCGACAAGGCAAACTTTTCTAAATTTACTGTAATGCCCAGCTGATTGCAGAGTGACAGAGTGGACTCCCTGGCTTGAATGAGTTGATGCCTGGTGTACTGCCATTCACCCCTCTGCCTAAGGATTTCCAGTATCTCAGCAAATTAGATATCCTCAGAAGAGGACTGTGGGGACCCTTCTGATTCAAAGTCAGTGTCAGATGTTAAGGACTCCTGAGGGGAGTCCAAGTGTTTCCTCTTGCTCTCTTTCCTGGGAACCTCATCAGTGGGAGCTTCTGGGGAGGTCTCAGAATAGCATGGGCCACTCAATGGGGCTTCCTGAGGCTTTGGGTCTCTGCGCTTAGCAAGGATCTGAGAGGCAGAAACAGACACAGCCGCTTTAGGGGATGAAGAAGCCAGACCCTAGGTTGAGGATGTCTTGGGAGACGCAACTCTCTTCATGGGTTCGAAAGCTCCTCTGCTCCAATGCGAAGGGACAGATGGATCAGAGGAAACAGTCGATACCCCCGGCACCGGAATAGTGGGGTCAGAGCCCAAGGTAGGAGCCAAGCTCATCCGAGCCGAAGCCCCGAAAGGCAAAATCGGAACCAAGTCGGTTTGACTATCCTCCCTGGACCCGACCAGAGTTTGTCTGCTCCTAGAGTCATTGATCGGTGCAGAGGACGTCAGAGTAAATAGAGCCGAAGACACTGGAGCAGGCGTCGGCTCCGAAGGCTCCACAATCAACAGGTTCGACTGCTCCGGCTCCGATGGACCGGTATGGCTCGGAGGATTAATAGATATAGCTGGCATAAGAGTCTTTGGCTCCATAGCCGCCTGGGTCGAAGCCAATAATTTGGCAAAGGGCGGTGCTTGTATAAGCTTCTGCACCACCCGATCCGCATACAAATCAGACAGGCTCACAAGAGATCGAGATGATCGGACTGATGGTACCAACTGGAGAATAGGTGATTTTAAAAGTTTTGGATACCGGTTCCAAGACCAGGGACCGGCACCCAAAGGAAAAGACAGTCGGCTCGGAGACCACTGGAGCCAATGTCACAGACTCTCTAGATTTTTCTGATTCTCCAGAAGTCTTGGAGGACTTTGAGGATTTACTAGATCCATCCTGGTCACTCAAAGCCTCCTGAAAGGAAGGTTTCAACAAACTTCCATCTATAAGCTTCCTTTTTCTCGCTTGGAGAACTCTAGATGAAAAGGAATGACATACAGCACATGTCTCTTGTAAGTGCAAGGCACCCAAGCAGCATACACAATTCACATGGCAGTCTGTAACAGTCATCTTCTGCCCAAATTTAGGGCTTTTTTTAAACACTGACATAGGGTGTTTGCCCTTGTTTTCAGCCATAACAAAATTGGATACACAACGGCAGCAATATAGAATAGCCTTCTAACAAAAAACAGGCTCACTATAATCAGAGAGACACACCTAGGCCTTTCAAACTAAGGCTAAATAAAGTTACTGATAAGCCTGCTAATAAAAAACAGACTAACTGTAACTACAGACAGACACACACACACAAAAGCATTTAAAACCAAAGCTAACTAGAACTACTAACAAGCCTTCTAAATAACTCAAAAAGTTAATAAATATTCTTTAGGGAAAAAAATGACAAAGGGTCACTGAAAGGCACTAGGAAACGCACAATATTATACTAACAACACAGGTGACCAAAAGTGTCACAGAAAACATTTTTTTAGTCAGAAATTGAAATAGAAGTTTAAATAGGCCTATGAAAAAAATCTAGGCAAAATATATAATAAAGATAGCACACAGGGAAGTGAACACTACAGGCAGATATTTAGATTAGATAAGCTCCTAAAGCTTTAAGTATTTAAACAGTAAACTAGCAAGATTTTTTTGTAAATAAAGATATAAAAATTTCTACTGGCCCAAACTATCAAGAACCTCCGATCAGTTCCAGCGGCAAACTAGATCTGAGGTAACTCAGGGTGCATCATGGGATAGGGACTTGGCCTCGAGCTACTTGAAATTCTCGACCTTTGCAGGAGGTGCTGACTCAGAGCCGAACCCATCAGTAAAGAATGAATGGCGAGATAGAACAACTTCACATCAGAGGTTTAAAAGACTAAATAGCAAAAGGACAGTTGCCTAGAGTTGATAGGTTAACGGAAAATTCATACTTTTTTAGTATGGAATGCAAAAATATAAAATTTTGAGTGTGTGTATTTTGATAAAATAGTTGAAAACGCTATGAATTATGTTATTAGTAAAATAAATCATAAAAATGCAGATGGTAGAAATGTTATAATAAACGAAAAGGAAAAAATATGTAATAAAGGGGATTTCTCTTTGGCCTTTGTATATTATTCCCATCTACTGAATTCGTAATAGCAAAGAACTAAGAAATAACTGGAAATTCCTTATGAATTTTAAAGATTTAAAAAATATTACAGGGGAAGAGCCAGTTTTTATATCCAAACAAGGCAAAAATTTAAGTGGGTTTTTAATCAAAATAAAAAATTTAATGCATTAAATAAAGGTAAGTTTAGATGTCAAAAATGTAATTATTGCAGATAAGTACTAGTGGGAGAAAATTAATCTTGCAGCAAGGAAATATGAAATTAGGCTGTATAATACCTTAATTGTAAATATGAATGCATAGTTTATATAGTATTGTGTAGTCTTTGCCTTGCTTTTTATGCAGGTACAACTGAGACAGAATTCTTGAGAGAAATGAGAATTTACGAACATCTTGGAGCAGTGGAAAAACTGGACTTAAGTAATACCCTAGCCAGGCATGTTACGTCAAAACATTTGTGTGTGTAAAGAAGGTGGGATTTAAATTTTCCATTACAGATCGGGTTTATAATTATGATATGAAATGGGATGCGGAGGATGAATTGGACTGGCTTGAGTACTGTTGATAGATTAAACTGAATGCATGTAATGACCTTGGAATGACAGGGAGAACTCCAAAGTTGTTCGAGAAGGAAGGGGTTAATTCATTAAATTTTTTGATCATATGATTTTATGAATTTAGGTCTTTAAGTGTTAGCAACTTGGTCTGAAGAAGTTCCTATAACGGAATGAAAGTGCTTACCAGTGGTTTTTAACTGGATGCTAAATAACGAGTTACCCATTTTTAATTTTATCGCATTTTTGTTTTATTTATTACAGTAAATATTTGAAGTTCATGGTGACTTAGTTTTTAAATGTTGTATTCAGTAAATCCTTTAAGCTTGCATAAACTTGCTCTTAGATAAAAGAAAATGGATAAACCGAATCATATCAAAAAAATTAAAACAAACTATATTGAAGGTATTCTTAACAGCTTTACTATGAAAATATAAATAATAATACAAATAAACCTAAATAATGACATAGTTGAAACTTTATTAAGGGAAAATATAAATAAAATAAGTGAACAAATAAAAATCAATAGATCATTTACTCTTAACAGAAATAAAAGATCAAATAAACAAGTAAAAAAATAATAAGGAGCTGGGCTTAGGTGGTCTTTTACCGGAACTACAAAAAATATAACTGGATGCTGCAGTTCTACATTAGATAAGGTCTATGCAGAAATAAAAACTGCTAAAGTCACCCATCATGGGAATATTCCCTTGCGTTGTCGCCTCACAGTTAGATGTTGTCCGTTCGATTCTCAGAGCGTCTTCTGTGTAGCGCCATGTTTGAATGGGCGTTCCTTAATTGAAGGTTGTGCGTTAGGCCCGGCAAGCCAGTACGTAAAAATCTACTGCCAATCATTAGCGGACCGGAGTTCCGCTGTGGCGACCCCTAACCGGGAAAAGCCGAAAGACACAAACAAACGATTTCCATCACCCATTTAAAAACAAGAAAGATCCTACAAAACTGTTAATCATACAGACCCATTTCACTTTCAAATGTGGACTGTAAGATGTTCATGTCCATTTTAGCTAACAATTAATCTACTTATACCTAAACTAATTAACAATGATCAAACTTTTTATTTTAAATATAAAAGCAAAGAATATAAGAATACATACATACATTAATAAACTTCTTCTTTCGGCTTTTCCCGGTTAGGGGTCGCAACAGCGGAACTCTGGTCCGCTAATGACTGGCAGTATATTTTTACGTACCGAGTTGCCAGCCCTGACGCACAACCTTCAACGAAGGTACGCCCATTCACGTACGTCTCCACACAGAAGACGCTTCAGCTGAGAATCGAACAGGACGTCTTACTGTGAGGCGACAATGCTACCGCAGCACCACCACCACAGATACATTAATAAACTATGCAAATAAAAATTAACTATTAGTCTCAATTTAGATAAGACTTATGAATCAGTTAATTGGTCAGACCCTAAAACACAAAGTGTATAATTTCTCGCCTCAGATAACTGCATTAATTTCTAAGATACAATAACTCTTGTACTTAAGTTAAAATAGGTTCTTTACTTTCTAATGCCTTTAAATTACAGAGGCATAAAACAAGGTTGTCCACTATCACCTTTACTTTTTGAATTAGCTGTACAATCCTTTGCCAATAGTATTCGATCCAATATATGGTATCAAAACAAAAGATTTCAAACTAAAGATTCAACTCTTTGCTGATATTTTGCTGATAGGAAATACAGAAAATTTATTAGAACATATTGGTTCTGAGTCAGTTTGAAGAAATCTTACACAAGATTTAATCATAATAAAACAATTATATTAATAAAAAATTATAAAAAAAAATCATACAAAAATATTCTAACTTCAACAGCAATGAAATTAAATATCTTGGTATAACTATTATGTCAAATAGTAAAGCAATGATGCACCGCGGTGGTGGTGCTGCGGTAGCATTGTCGCCTCACAGCAAGACGTTGTCCCGTTTGATTCTCAGCTAGACCATCTTCTGTGGAGACATGCGTGAATGGGTGTACCTTCGTTGAAGGTTGTGCGCTAGGGCCAGCAACTCAGCACATAAAAATCAACTGCCAATCACTAGCGGACCGGAGTTCCGCTGTGGCAATCCCTAACCAGGAAAAGCCGAAAGACAAAACAAACAAAGTAAAGAAATTATGCAAACAAACTTTCAGTTTGTTGATAACATTTTAAGTTTAGTCATAAAATGGAACAAATTATTCTCTACAATAGAAGAATGATGGTTTACTAGGATAGCAGTTCTCTCCAAAATATTGTTAGTCATACAATGTTTAGCACCACCACCACCAAAAAATTGAAGATAAATATTACACGAGTTTTTGGAATCCTAATAAAACAAGAGTTTCCTTTGACTGGCAAAGAAAATGTTGGGAAAATGGTGGAATATTCCCTGATATTAAATTGTATGCTACTTCAACTATAAAAGTTACAGCATTGTGGATAATTTCATCTTTTATTTCAAAATGGAAATAAATCAAGAAAATGTCATTACTAAATAATAAATATATCACAACCAGTCAAACAAATAGTCCCCAATAGTTTCATCTGGTTACTAAAAGATTTTTGCTTAAATTGAATTACACCCTCTTCTTAAATTCCGTTTATATATAATTTCCTCTTTCCAGAGGTTCAAGTATTCTAACCATTGTATTAAAGCCTTAATCATTTCTAGGTTTCCAATTGCATAAGGGAATGACTATTTAGAAACTCTAACCTCAACAAAATGAGAGTATTTAAACACAGTAACTTAACTTATTGGCATCAATTCTTAAATGGTACTGGTATATATACTGTTGAAAATGTAAGGTCCAAATACAATCATGATTTGGAGAACTGGTTAATTTTGCAAATATTTAGACACACTGTGAACACAAAGATAAATAAGATATTTAACCTAGATAAGAAATCATTCCCCAAATTATTGGAATTAATATCAATAATAATGCAATGAAAAATAAATTATGTTTGTCACAAATTTATAAAATTCTTAAGACTTCACATGACAATTCCTATTGGAACTATTCCTCAAAAATTAATAATGAAGACTTCCCTGAAGACTAAGAAGTAACATTAAAATCTACAGATAAAACCACATCTTCATTATATTGTAAAATTTTCACTTGGAAATTATTACAGAGAGTTTTTTGTCATGTCTAACAAAATTATAATTACGTGGAACTCAAACAGAATTAATTGCTGGAGATGGGATTCTCAAATAATGGCTGACTTGTATGCATACAGTATATGAATGGGAAGTCATCTCCCCTTTTTTTGGAAAGAAAATAACTTCATTCAAGCTCCATGGTCAGATAGATTTCATATTTCCAAATCTTTATATTTTAATGCTCTGATTCCTGAGATTATTCAAAAACCCATTCCTCTTCTTTGGTCTATTCTTGCTATAGCCAGAAGAGTAATTAATAAAAATTGGAAAAGTAAAGTTACACCCTCTACTGTTGAATTTATTAGTATAGCAAATTTTATTCGCAGTAGTGAACTGCATACTATAAAAATGGGAACATCTAATATTACAATATAAATTCTGGCTTAAACAAAGATGTGCCTGAACTGTTGATATGTATAACCTGGATGTACTGATCAGTTGTGGACTGTGTAAATAGCTGCTTTATAGTCAAATTATCTATTACTTTGAAATCAAATAAAAATTTAAATAAAAAAAGAAGTTGGGGTAATTCGTCCCTGTATGTTTCTTATGTACCTCGCACCTTTGGGCTTAGGTCACACATAAGTCAAACGGCAAATGAAAGGTCCCAGGGGTTGATATGCTGGCCAGGCATAATGCTATCTTTGGCAGGATATCCCATTTGTCAAGAATACTGCAACAGTGATCATGGAAGGACATGAGTGAGTTTCACAAATTTCATACACAAACTTGATGAAACTTCAGAAACTAGTTTGAAGTTGAAGTACAAAGTCACAAAATCAAATGCAGCTTCTACCTTCCATTTCAACCCTTTTGTGGTCATTATCTCCACAAACTGTGAAAATACATCTTTTAATCACCCATGTCAAACACACGTTCATACCCTTTGTCACATGAAGCTATTAATGGCATGACATCCTTTCATAAGCAGTATGCCCATGCTTTAACCTGTACCAGTTTCTTATGTAAACATAGTGCACAGATACGACTACAGTTCTTGGGATACGTTTCGTTTCCTAAACGGTGCAGTCTAACCAAAGTAACGCAGACACAGTAAATGGGCCAGTTAAATAAAAGCAAAGTCACAGAACGGTCTACTAAAAGTAATATTTTTTGCATTTAGTACCGTCATCGAATGCAATGTCTGGTTTTCCATAATGTTTTAATTTGCATATTACTAATTACTTCCGGCAGTCAGAAGCATGCTATCATACATTACTGTAGTCCGAACTGTTTACAGTGTGGACAATGAAAATAATTTTTTTTTTAAACAGTAAACTAACCGTTCTGAATCACTGGACTGGACTCTAGAAAACAAAGGAGAGCTGGTATGTGCCACCTTCGTAAAGATAAAAGAAACCTTTTTTAAATTTCTCCACATGTTTTGGGATTCTAATAGCATAACGGGAATGGACACCATTTCTAAGTCAAAATATGAATAAAGTTCATGAAATTAGCATTGTTCCACTGTCAGCCAAAAGTGCTCTTTGCCACACACACACACACACAATGTGCCCAATAATGGCTCCTCCTGCAATTCATACAGAGTTACATGTATTGGTAGCATATCAAAATAGGATTGTAGACTCTTTATAAGACCCGTTGCTCCTACTACTATTGGAACTATCTGGGTATCTTTCTTCCACATTGCTCTCGTTTCTGCTTGTAAATCCTGATATTTTATAACTTTGTCTTTCTCTCTGTATGCAGGACACAGTAGTCACTGGGTGTAGCGATTTCAACAATCAATGTTACTTTTGTCTTCTTTTCTTGGACCACTACATCTGGTTTTCTAGCATCTATCTTTTGAACTGTTGGTAATGGATGATCCCATGTGATATAGACAATCATCTTCTATGATGGAAGTGGCTGAAAAACACTGGAAACATACGAACTGCAGGAGAAGCCATTACTGGGCGCATTGTGGGTGTGGCAAAGAGCACTTTTGGCTGTTCCTACAATCCTACACAATTGCACTTTATAAGCACTTACATGAGTGCATGGATCGTGCTATCCCAAACAGAACCAAGACACTATCCTCCAAAAAAAAGGAAACCAATCTGGTGGCCCCTGCCATAAAAAAACTGTAGACAGAAGGAAGAAACTGTTGCAAAAGAGAGTAAAATCCCATGAGTGGAGCTCCTCCCTGGTCAGCCTCAGTTAGAAGCTGCAATCCCTGATAAAATCCTCCAAAGCTAGTTACGAAAACTAAATCGCCACTATTCTAAAGACAACCACAAAGCATTCTATAGCTATGTCAAGAATCTCAATGGCAACACTCAGATATGCTCTGAGTTACAGCACAATGGCACTAAATATACAGACCCAACTGATACTGCCAACATCCTGGCAGATAGGTTCAGTGCCAACTTTAATCCCCTTCTCACCCCCTACCCCCCTCTCACCCCCTAAAAAGCCCATCTTTATACCGGAAGAATGCAAAGTTCCTGTAATCACAGCTGCACAGGTAAAAACCACAATCTCCAAAGCCAAGAACACAGAATTCATGGGACCAGACAACATCCCAGGCTGCTTTCTACACAAACTACAGAACTAACTGGCACCCCACCTAAGTACCATGTTCAATCATAGCCTCACCTCAGGCTTTGTGCCTGCTGAATGGTGCACAGCGATGGTTATTCCACTCCACAAGGGGGGGGGGGGGGGGACACCATGGACCCAGTGATCTACTACCCCATTAGCCTGACGAGCCTGGTCTGCAAGGCCATGGAACGTATCATGGACCTTATAAACAAAGACATTGGTAATCGCCAAAGTCTGGACCCCACCCAGTTTGGGTTTGTAAAAGGCAGATAGTGCCTCCTAAACCTGATAGACTTCTTTGGAGCAGTCACCAAAGCCATAGACAAGGGTAAGGTGGGTTCACACAGCCTATCTAGATCTTGCCAAGGCTTTCGACACCATCCCACACACTGGAATTATAGATAAACTCACTAAACTAGGTATAAATCCCTATGTCACAAGATGGGTTGCCAACTGGCTCACTGACAAAACCCACACTGTGAAAGTAGCAGACTCCAAATCCGACTTCAGACCAGTGACAAGTGGAGTACCACAGGGTTCAGCCCTGGATCCTCTCCTGTTTGGTATCCACTTCTCTGAAGTACAGGCTAACACAGTAGGTCTTTGACCAAGTTCGCAGATGACTGCAAAATAGGAGCCATAATCGAAACTCCCAACGATGTGGACATCCTGCAAAAGGGCCTCACTGAGATAGATGCCTGGTGTCAAAGCCATGGCCTCAAGCTCAATGCCAAAAAGTGCATTGTCATCCCCTTGGTAAAAACTCTGTACCCATGAACTACCACATAGGCGGTAGTATACTTGACACCGAAAGCGTGATAAGAGACCTTGGGACACAGGTGGACAGTAGTCTCTCCTTTGATAATCACATCGCCACAGTAGTCAGGAAATCCTTCTATGTGGCACACCTCATCACAAAAGGTATGTCATCAAAAAAAAAAAAAAAAAGAGGTCATTGTTCCCTTCTACTCACCACTAGTTAGACGCATTATAGAGTACAATGCCCCTTTTGGGATGTATCACAAGACATCTACAACAGCTGGAAAGGCCACAGAAATACCTCATAAAGAGGATTACCGGCCTCAAACAGATGCCCTAAGCAAACAGTCTCAAAAAACTCCAGCTTTACTCCTTCGCATATCGCCTACTAAGAGGTGATCTTTGCTTAACATACAAAGCTATGTCAAACCCAGAGCTGTTGGACATGCTCCACGTAAAGAAATCCCAATCCCTCCGAGCTACACGCTTTAGGGACCTAAACCTTGTCACCACAATAAACAGAACATGCCGGAGGGATAGATTCTTGTCCCAGAGACTTCCCATACTCTGGAATAAACTACCTATCTACATCAAACATAGCTCCTCATTAGCACTCTTCAAGAAAAGTCTTGATGATTGGATGGGAATAAGGAAATTCACCCCGGGATCACCTCTGTGGCTCTGCTCGACAGTGGCACAGGAAAATAATTTTCTTGGGTGGCAAAAGCTAGGGTACCTTTTTGGCTGGGCCTGAATAGGCCCCAGGGCCGATAGCCTAGTACCTACCTATGAACATGAGCCACAAAGCAATACCAATGTTTGCACAATCCCCAGTACAATAGTCTCGCCACATCATTATGCCTTTCAGTACACCAGTCCTTCTGCCATTAGTATGTCGCTACCAGCAATGAGGTGTGAAACTATTTCCAGGTCTATTTTGCAAAACCTACATTTGTCTGTTTCTCCCATACATTCAATGAACTTTGTAAACCAACATGTATGCAAGTCCACTATCGGGAGCCACCAATATTAACCTTTCATCTCTTGGTTTGAATTTGAATCTCTTTAACCATTCCTGCATTCGTTCCTGATCAACATTAGGTTATGCATTTTTCACATTTCTTGCCTTCTCATCTGGTCCTTCACCTTATATTCTTTCTTTTGTTTTTTTTTTTTTGGCACATTCAGCTGCTGCCTCATTTTTATCTACTTCTGGTTTGATTTCTATTCCTGCTTGATGTCAACGTGCTTCTGCTAGATTAAGCAGAGACGTCACCTTATATTTATTCTCATGGTTCACAACTTTAACTACATTTGGGTCTTGTGAGGTAAGCAGATGTTTATGCAGTCCCACAACTGCAGATCTATACATGTAATCAATTTCAAGGAAGCCCATCCCTCCTTCGGAACGGGGACTATATAATCTTGGTATGCATCGACTTTTATAAATCATTTGCCGAGCATGAAGAATCCTTGTTTTCATACCCATTCTATCAAACATTTTGGGGCCAATCACTCCAGAACTTTAAGTAAGTACACTAAGATCAAATTGGCTTACAGCTTGGATTTTGTTCCTAGATGTCAGTGCTGCTTTCAGGATTAATTTAAGTCTAATGAAATATTCCTTACTTTTTTCGCATTTGTGTTTTATTGTTGATCATCAATTTCCAAATATTTATACACTCCCTCTTGCTCAAGTTTTTATCACTTTCTTGTCCCAAATTGATGTTTTCTTGGTGTTGCAATTTTCCTGCTTTAAGGGTTGCTTTTGCATATTTATTAAGACCAGATGACATTCTTATATCATTTGAATATGTTTTGACAACTAGCAGTTGTGCTTTCAGTTCATCTGATAAGCTATACAGTTTTAAATCACCGACAAAGATGATGATAAGTCTTTAAACTTTGAAAAACTCAAACCAAGAAAACTGATAATAAAATGAAGACAAAATAGAGTGGACCACGTACTCAGAACTCCACTTTAATAGGAAATGAAGCACATTCGTTGGGACAATTTCCAACTTCTTCAGATCATACTTGCATCAATAAAAAGTTTAAATACATACAGCACAACCAAATGACACCAATGACACTCCCCATCCATTACAAAATTTAATACACTCACAAAAAAGTAATGTTTGTGCAGGATTCAAAACCTTGCCTGCTACAAAAGATAAAAAGTCTTTCAGCTTTTCCTGGTTAGGGGTCACCACAGCGGAACTCCCGTCCGCTGATTGGCAGTGGATGTTTACGGTGCCAAGATTCCAGCCCGATGCTTAACCTTCAAAGAAAGCACGCACATTCACGCACGCACCTACCTGCATGTCTTTAATGTCACTATCACGGGGAGGACATGCAGACTCCACAAAGGAGGTGCTCCAGCAGAGAATCAAATGGGAGAACCTCTCGCCTGCTACAAAAGATACCCGTGCTAAATGTATGCATATAAATACATATTTGTACTCTTAACTAAAACAATAAAAATGCAGCATTCTGATACACAAAGAGCAACTTTAACATTGTTTTAAGAAAAAATATATTTAGCCTTCAATTTCAAAAAGCTGCTAATCGACACAGACTCATTTAATCTGGGGGGCTCTAAAGAATTACTCCCGAGTTGCCAAATCAACTCTGTGTTCAAGTAGTAATTCATGAGGTCCACCCCTTTGATTAAAACCCACTTTTTCTATACAGGTGTATTTAAAAGAATATGTGGGATTTTTTTCTCACGTTTGGCAAGAGGATTTCTTTCATTAGTCTTACTTGTATCATGTTGACACTGATAAATCCTGTTTTTAAATTTATTCTTAGACTTGCCTATATAAAGAGACGTACATTGTTGATACTCAGCTAGATAAAAAACATTTTTACTCTGACAGTTCAGATTCTGACAAAGTTTTAAGGCTCCCCCCCATCTGGGTATACAAATCTTAATCCCCTCTTTTATATATCTACATTGATTACAGTGCCCGCATTTGGACATGCGACCAAAATGAGTTTTTTCTCTTAGATCTTTCCAAGATGGCTTTAAAAACATAGGTCTTTCTTGTATACCACTACAGGGCCCTGCCCCATTTTTTCCACATACTCACCGTCAACTCTAAAAATGTCCCAGTTGTGATGACTTATGCCCCAGATATCAAAATGCAGATTCAAACTTAGTAAACCACCATTTGTCCCTAGTAATGGCATAAATATATCATCCTGTCTTTTGAAGACCTCACTGAAAACATTTTCCAAAAATAACACAGGGTATCCTCTATTAGTCAACATGTCATTCAAAATTAAACGTTGTTCATTAAAAGCAGAATCATTACTCACCATACAGGTGAGTCTCAGCATCTGGCATTTAACCAGAGACTTTTTTTTGATAGGGTGGTGGCTTTCAAAATGAAGTAATGAATTAGAGTAGGTAGGTTTTCTGTACATGTTAGATTCAAACCTACCTTCCTCTCTATGCTTTGAGATGGTAACATCTAGTAATGGACATTTTATTCACAAATTTCCACAGTGAACTTAAAAAATTATGTACTGCTATTCAAGTGTATAAAAAAATCCATTAAGCTTTTCCCTTCCACCTTTCCAAAAAATACCAATGTCATATAAACATTGTCCATAAAGTGGACAACAATTCCTATACTCAGAGTTGAAGACATATTGACTTTCTCGTTGAGCCAGAACTATGTTGGCAAATGTGGGTGCACAAACTGAACCCAATGTCACTCCTTTTTGTTGTCAGAACAATTGATTTTCAAATATTATAAATTTGCTCTCTAATACAAGCTGCATAAGAGTGGTAATGGTCAATGCTTTTTCATGATCAACTCTGGGATGATTGCATAAAAATTCATAAAACATGTCAAGCCCTTCAGAGTGTGGAATTACAGAGTAAAGATCACATACATCAATAGTGACAAATAACAGTTCTTCAAAATACAAGTCATTTGAAACCTTTGATAAAAAAATCCCAAGAATCCCTGAGAATATATTTATGTCCACTTATGAAACCCTTGATGTTCACATCTATATATTTAGCTTTAGGGAGGGTTTGATGCCTTTGTGTCAACAATAGGCCTCAATGGAGAGTCTTAGAAACGCCATAAATGGTGGGGGTCCTAGAGCAGGATACTTAAAAAAAAAATTCAAGGTCACTCACACTAATCTGACTGTTCAGCAACAAATCTTCTAACGCTAGGTCAACTCTACATGAAATGTTCATTTCATTAACTGAGACCTCTTCATGGGTATCTGTATACAGTATAGATAGCATTCTGTCAATGTATTCGTTCACATCCATAACCACTAGGCCCCCACCTTTTATCCTGACCCTGATGCATATACCACTGATATCTTTTAATAGTACTCTTTCTTTTTATGTCAAATTATGCTCAACATGTAAACAATTTTGCTCCCCTACCCTTTTCCTAATATCCTTCTCACACATTTTCTCAAATATGTTAAATAACGTAGGGGGTGGAATGAAAGTACTAGGTCTCTTACACACCGTATTCACATTTGAATTAAGATTTTCCTGTGGTCCTTCATGAAAATACAGACCTAAATTTAACTTCAGCACAGAGTTTTGAGTTGTAACAAAGATTCATCAATACTGGCTTGTATAGAGAGGACCAAGGTTAACCCTTTATCAAATAAGTCAGTCCATTCTTGTGTTAACTGGGCAGAACTGTAATTAAATATTTTGGAGTCCCCTGTTTTATTCTTTACAAGACTGCATCTAGATGTATTATTTACCACCTGTATCTGCCTCTCCCCTCCCCCTTCCATTCCTTGGGGGTTCTTTCCTCTTGTAATAGTGTATCTGGGAATAATTCCCATTTTTGTTTCTGCCTCTGATTCAGCAGTCTGGAATCTCCTCAGAGGTTGTATGTCTAAAGCGTGGCTAGGTTCAACATTCACATCCACAACCTCATTATTAGCCACATCTGAATTAGTAACAGGGTTGCCATAATTATCATTCCTATTCTGCCAATGTGGGGGATGTGGGTAGCCCTTTCCAGACTCAGTCTAATTTATCCCCATGTAACTTTTTCACTTTCCTGTCTTTAAGCATTATTTGGTCTTAACACTATTTTCTAGCAGCCAAATTATAGCCATGGCCTAAGATGTTAAGTAGACAGCTTAATGGGTTAAGGGCAAGGCAAAATAGCAGTGATGACAAAGTCTGGAATACCCCCCTTTGGATTTTTATCCCCAAGATGATTTGTCCTTTATCATGGCTTAATTGCAAAGTGGCCTGCCACTGTTTCATGGTCACTGTCATGTAATCGATCAGTGTATGATGCAACTTATACATTTTTAAGCACTCTTATCCATGAATGTGGGATACTATCAAATGCTTTTTTGTTGTCAATCTATGCCATACCTAGATTCTTCCCCCTTTTACAGTTCTCTGCTATAACTTTATTTAACAAATGATCCTTTGTTCCGTATGACTTTCTTTTATTGCCCTTTTGTTCTACTGTCATAACTGAGTTCTCTTCTAAATGACTATAAACTCTGTCGGGATCAATTCCCGTGTATAGTTTATACGTCATTGGAAGGCAAGTTATTGGTCTAATTTTTAGGGTAACTTGCAGGTTCACTCAAGTAGGAGCATTGTTTTTCCTGTTAACCAGGTTGGTGTCTGTTCGGGGTGTGCATATAAATAATTCTTACTCAAGGTTAAATTTTCATGCAAAGATCTTAATACTTTTAGCCAAAAGTTAGGTACTGCATCTAGACCTGGGGTTTTCCCGATAACAGGCTTTTCTTAACTTTATTTCAATCTCGTTGCCTGTTACTTCATCCCATTTCATATCCTGTACCTTCAAACATCTTTAACTTGTATCCATTTAGCATCTTTATGTTCCACAGGATCTTCATACAATTTATCCAAAATGCATCTATTTCTTTTTTTTGGCGGTCTTTGAATTCCTTTTACCTTGTTTCCCAATTCTCTATAAAACTTTTTGGGATCATTAATAAATTACTTATTTTGTACTTTTCCTTTATATCTTCTAAGCTTTTCCACCTGTGCTTAAATTTTCAGTTTATTTGCGATAGTGCATGACAGATCCCGGTCTGCTCTAATACTGTGCATTGCTTTTATCACATCAATCTTTCTTAGCATTTTCGTTGAGCTGGTCCATCTTCTATAGTCTTAACAGGTGACACGTCTTGTCTTAACTGCTTTACAGATTGCTCTATTCGATATTTCCATGATGGCATTTGATTTCTCCCCTTCCTTGCCCTCATTAACCTGTGTTCTCGTGACAGAACTTTATCAGTTAATAATTTAACAGCACAGTAATATATCCTATTTACTTCTGCTATACAACATGGCTCTCGAACAGTCCTAATTACAGTGTTCATTTGTTTTAACAGACTTCTGACTTTCTGGGTTTTATTAACCTTCTGCAGTCTATTTTTTCATTGATCTTGATATATCCGTCTGTCCAATAAAACAAGCAACTCTTCTCTTAGATCATTTTCTTCAAAACTGAGGGCACATACCTTGTTTTCCATTTCCTGCAGGCATTCTATAGAAGGCTCTAAAGCATCTTCCTGTGGTGCATTCTCTCCATCCATTGCTCTGTCATATGGGAACTCACTGGCCTATCACACCTAAATACTGACTGCATCCAAGTTTCCTGTTCCTTCTCTAATCTAGCGTCAAGTGAACATTTATACTAGTTTCCTGTAGAAGGTCCCAAATTATCTTTATATGGCGCCTGACCAAGTGCTTCCTGTTCCACTGGTTTCCCCTCAATTTGGATATCCATTGCTCTATCCTGTTGTGGTGCTTTCTGAATTAGATTTTCTACACTGAATCTTTCACTTCGCAGGTACTCCATAGCCTCAATTTTGACTACTTTAACTTCTCCATTACTAACCTGCTTTTCTTCATTGTCGTCTTATTCTTTGTATTGTAAAGGTTTTCCACATCTGGATTCCTTTGCCTGCATTTCTTTTCAAATATCTTTGGTGCTGCTCTTTTTATACTGGTTAGTTTTGCTTTCTCTCTTGTTTTTATTTTGCATAAATATTACATCTCTTTTTCTTTCCCATCAACATATTTCTTGAGAGGTTTCCTGATTTTCCTTACTTTGGGGACTCACTTCATAGTGCTGTGATGTAACCTGGGTTAGACCTTCTACACCAAATCCTTCACTTCGCAGGCATTCCATAACTTCGACTTCTACTTTTTTTTTTTTTTTTTTTAACTTCTACTTTAGTCATCTTCTTTTCAACGTTCCATCTTTGAGGGGTTTTTTTTATTGTGAAATTTTCCATATCCAGATGCCTTTACTGTATTTCTCAGAATATTTTTTGGGCTGCCTTCTTTATATTAATTAATTTGGCTTTCTCCTTTCCATAAATATTGCACCACGTCAAATCTCTCTTGCTTTCCCATGTCCATATTTTTTTATATACTTTTCAAATATCTCTTGGTTTTGTTGTTTATATTTTCACACTTCCTCAGATACTTCTTTTTCCAAACACATCAAAATTTCTTGATCTATATACTTTTTTTCACAAACCTGTTGTATTAATGAACGCAATTTTTCATTTGAAGCTTCTAACAGTTTTTCTTGTGTAAGTATTTTTCTTTCCTCTAATTTCTCTCTTAATCGTTTTGTATATCTTGTGTTTGGAAATTCTGGGCTTTTTGCACAATAGTAACAATACAAAATTCTTTATCCTCTATCGTCCACTTTATCATCTTTATGACTCTTCTCTGGCCTATGGTTTTTTGTGGACTGCTATTTCCTTCAACAACAGGATGGCCCATCCTCCCCCTGGGCCTGACCACATTCTAGGAATATTTTCATATTTTGAGGCTGTCATTGTCATTTTTTCCCCAGTGCTGGCACCAGTGCACCTACAAGGACTGGGCACTTTTTATCCTGGGTCTTATGCACCCGGCTATCTCTTAATTTTTGACCTACTTCTGTCCATGAAATATGCTATATAAATACAGTCTATACATCAGTGTCGCTTTGGTAAGATTTTGTAGAAAACAGGTTCCACCTCGTGAAGGTACTCACCAAGACTTGAGGATGAATTCTATGTCAGTACTACTACTCTCCTTTGTTTGCTGACTTTTCATCGCTCCATTTGGATCCCATCAGGATCTTTAAGCTAGCTTAAATGCTAGCTAAGGATAGATCCAAGAACCCCCCCCCCCAAAAAAAAGGATGTAGTCCTGGTAGATTAATATAAAATGCAAAAGCAACCCTTTGGAGCCGTTACCTCCTATAATGTTCTCGATGCTGCAACAACATTTAAATCTTAGCCACCAAAGTAGTACCACTTTCAGAATTATCTTTTTTTTTCCACTAACTTGCGGTTAGTTTTGTACTGGTTAAAAATGTGCATTACTTTTAGAAACTTTTTTTTTTTTTAATTTACATTATTCTGCTAATCTGCCTGTACATACTTTAATTTTGTATTGCATCCAATTTTTCTTTGTTTACTCTAGGTTTCGTTAAAAATGCTGACTTGCCATTTGGCACAGGTCACTGCTGAAAAGTGTCAATCTACCAGCCAACTTACTGGGTTAGCAAATTGTAGCAAACATATAAGGATTTCTGTTGTGGCTCTCCATTTTGTATTTAGATCAATACTACCCTCTAAAATACTTGGAGTCTAATAGCATTTTATAGAGCAGACAAGTTATTGTCGATTACCTTGTGTTACATTCCTGATTTTTTTCAGGTCATCCCATTACAAGAAAACACTGAAATTCGCACCTAGGTGGTAAGGAGGTATATGCACTGCACTATGACAAATATGCTAGGACTCAACTTTTTTTTCAAACAAAGGGGCAAACAGTGATAAGGCTAGAATACAATAGGATAGTTTAATAGCTCAACCAATGATGGTCACCGGTAACCAAAGACGACCCTATTATAAATTAATTAGGAGTTGTGTACTTAACATAGCTTGGCATCTGTGTTGTCCTAGTTCATTCTTCCTCACCACTGGGTCCTTGGAACCCATATCGGATCTGAAATGGCCATTCAAAAGTCAGATGCTATAATCTCGAGCTCCTTCCATTACCATAATGCTCTATCTCCTCTAACTCCTCAAATTGAGTTTACTGCCTCAGAAAAAAAGAGAAAGGTACGACAATAAACATGAACACACCACCACCCTCAAATGAAAGACAGAGATCCATAAAGTTCAAACTTTTCTAGATACCTCTAGACTTGCTGGAAGGGGGAAGGTTGGGTGGGATACAAGGAAGAATGAAACAGAACAAAATAGATACCAAGTTATGGTAAGTGCATAACTCCTAAATCTAATGTTGTCCATTACATTCTTCCTCATCACTGGGTCAGAGTCCCAACCTACATAATTTCCCAAGGTGGCCTCTATGGATGGATAGGCCAGAGCGCCTCGGAGCCAAAAAGATTATCGATTTCTGGAAAGTCCAGTCAACTTATAATGGGAAACAAAGGTATGCGACTTGGACCAGGTTCCTGCAGCATAGATGTCATCAATAGAGATCCTAGCTGCATAGGCCGAAGAAGTAGACACTGACCTAGTAGAGTGGGCCTTTGGTGGACGGGGCAATTGCAATCCTTTCAAGGAGTAAATGGTAAAAATGCAATTAGTGATCCAATTAGCTAGAGTACTTTTGACACTGCTTGGCCCAACCAGATGGAAGAAATGGAGACTAATAGTGGTTCAGATTTTCTATGTTCCCTTGTCCTGTGCAGGTAGATCCCCATCCATGAACATAAAGAAGGTGAAGCATATATGCACCCCTGTTGGAATAGTTAAGAAAGAAAACCAGACGATGAATGGACTGGTTTATATTCACCTTTGTGATCACTTTGGGCATAAAAAGGAGGATTCGTCCTCAGAGAAACTCACGCTGCCTTTGAAAAAGGAAACATGGTTGTTTAGACAAGGCCTGTAGTTCGGATACCCTCTTGGCTTAAGTAACTGCCACAAGATAAACGTTTTTCAGGTTATAAAATAAGTCACAGGAATCAGACAGATCAAAGAGTCTCTGAGGGAGACCTTATACAATCAGATTCAGATCCCAAAGAGGAGAAGGAACTTTAATTAGTTGCCCAAAAAAAATATTCCTTCCATGCATGCCTTGCATAACCTAGATGTTAAGAGAGAAGCTAGTGAATGTGAATCCTCCAGAACGTGAAAGTTAGCAATTGCTGCCAACTATAACTTAATAGTATAAAAACTGACTCATGAAAAAGAAAACTTAGGAAAAGCAGAATAGCTGAAATGGTAGCAGAGAAAGGGTCAATTTTCTGATTTCCTGCCATACTGAAAATCTTTTCCACTTGCTATTGTAAACCTTTTTAGTAGCAGGTTTTTGAGAAGCAAGAATGACGTCCTGGATGGGGAAGGCTAAACCAGGCTTTCTTAAAAATCACCAGAAGTGAAGAAACCAAGCGGTTAGTCTCCATGATCTTGGCTTGGGGAACTGGTGTTCAGATGGGTGAGAGATCAGATCCTGTCTGGAATCCAGTATCCATGGTGGATATTTGGTACGAAACTATAGGAAGGGGAACCATACCTGATGAAGCCAGGAGGAGTCTTTGAGGATTAGAGTGCTCTTAAATCTGCTGGCTTTCTGTAGAACGTTCGGTATCACTGGGATCGGAGAATAGACGTACATAAGACCCACAGGCCAATCTTGTGTTAGAGCATCCCTGGGTGGCTCCCCCAGTTGGGGGGATCAGAGCGAAGTACTTGCTGCATTTGCTGTTAAAGGAAAATGTGAGCAGTTCACAGCAAGATTGAACCCATGAGCGAAATATCTGGTTTGCTACTGACTGATTCATGGATGACTCCTGTGGACTAAGAATGGATCGGCTGAATCTGTCTGCAACAACGCTAGTCTCTTAAGAATGGGGAGGGAGGTACAGAAAAAAAGTTATAATAAACTCTATGCAAGAAATAAAAGACAAAACATAGCTAATCACCATAGAAACAACACTTACCTGGAGAAGCAGCTCGAGGCCAGCACAATCACGTCTTTACCGGAAAGAGGTAAATAAGATCAGAGGAGCTAGAGGAGATACAGGACATTATGGAAATGGGACGAGCTCGAGATTAGTAGCATCTGTCTTTTGGAGCAGCAGGTTCAGATCAGGTGTCAGATCCAAGGACCCAGTAGTGAGGAAGAATTAACTGGACATCAGCAAATCACCTCTATTACGGTATCTTAAATGTACTGAAAATGTAGATCCTTAGCAGGTGGCTAAAATTAACAGAATTAAAAAATTTGATGATAAGAAAGAATAAGGGAGACTCAGTGGATAGTGTTGTCATCTCACAGCAAGAGGTTCCCCTGGTTCGATCCTTGGCTGGAGTACCTTATGTAGAGAGTCTGCACTGTCCTCCCTGTGTCCACATGAGTTTCCTCCAGACACTTCAGTTTCCTCGAACAATCCAAAGACATGCAGCAGGTGGATTGGACACACTAAATTGCCCACGGGAGTGTACATTCAAGTGTGTGTTGTGGAAGAATGACCACAGCAGGGCTAGCCACCCAGCAGTGTAAACCTTGGCTCTACACGATTGTCACTGTTGAACTGACACCCCAACCCCATGTGCAAAAATGGGACAAGAAGTTGCGGATGGATGGAAAAAATGCTGTGGCAAAAGGATGATTATATTAAAATCATTCCAGGTTTCAGATCACAGAATAAATGAGCTCAAGCATTACAAGAGCCAGAATATAACTATAACCATCAGCTTCATTATATCAGACTAGCACAGAACTAAACAAAAAGCAAAAGGCAGAAATAGAAAATAGCTCAGTCTCCTTGTCTAATACAATAATTCAGTGTAGATGGTGGAGGGGGGGGGGGGTCGACCTGTTTTTAAAGGTATGATTCTAAGATTTAGTGCACCATTCAGGGTTTAGCTCTGCACATTAACATGGCAATGTCCAACCATAAATGAAGAAGACCTTCTAATGTTGTGAAGACTGTACCCTCACGGTCTAATGGAAAGGGGAGGATGAAGGAAATGTAAAACAAACATGGGCCGAGTTGCATATGTTCATCCAAGCAGAACTGATGAAAAATAATTCACACACAAACAGAAGCCAGTATAAATACTACTAGCTTACTAGTAGTGACCCTAGAGGAAATGCTGTGACATCAAATGCAAGAGAGATAAAAAAAAAAAAAAAAAGTCTACCTATCTGGAATAATCTAATGGTTCTTCAGTTTTGTCACTCCATTATTCTTAAAAGTGAAGTGAGTGATTAGAAGAAAAGCTTTTGCTTTGTAGTATGGCTGGATGCCAACACTATTTCCTAAGAGCATAAGCTGTGAAAATTAAATCAGTGTAGCAACTCAGTAGCTGCAAGACAGGACTATGCTAACAATTCATTACTGATAAGAGACAGGACGTCACAACTCATGACAAGCTCAACAAGAAAGAGTTTAGTCAAACAATGCATCAATCTGGCCAAAGAAAGAGACAAATGATGCCTGCCCTGGAAGGATCAGCAGGTGAGGGGCCCAGTGCAAACTATGAACAAACTAAAAATACTAATGGAAGAAAGAACAGAAAAAGACAAAATAAAAAACAAATCTGGATGGCAAAACCAAAACAGAAAAAAGCCCTAGTAATTTTGTAATTATTTCAACCCCCAGGCCCATCCAATCACTGGAGAGAACTGCATCACTGAGCCAATTGCAAGACCTGGATGGAAAACCGTGATAGCACAAGCAGTTTAATTGAGATTATTATGGAGAATTGTATACCGAATAGGGGGTGGACAGAATGTCCATCTTAAAACCTGATACTTAGTTTAACACATATACCAGGTATACAAGTTTAACCTGATGTACATAAACATAAACACAACCTTTTAATTTTATTTACGCACCGTTACAACAATGTCACCAATAGCGCTCACCTGCCTAAAAACTGGAATTAAAGCTGAGCTTTAAAGCTACGATGACTTTATATATACATATATATACATAGAGATATATATATATATATATATATATATATATATATATATATATATATATATATATATATATATATATATATACACACATACATATACATATATATAGATATAGACAGATATATATATATATTACACACAAGATAATCTGGAACATTTATTAACAATCATCTTTTGGTTATTACTTCAGTTTTTGGGGAACATCTGTTCACAAATAAGGACAGCAAGATTTCTTCACTTGGTAATGGTATATAATTCAGGATTATTCTTGATCAATACTTCTGTCATGACTTGGGTCACAACACCCCTGGTTAACCAAAGAAAGGGTAGCCCAACGCTATTTGCTAAATCGGTTTATCCCTTTTAAGAGATGGCAAAACACTTCAAAAATTTTAGATTTAAAGGGAAAAATATGATAGATGTAGTTCAATAAGTTTACAGCCATACCTCTCAATCTCTCAGAGCAAGAAAACTGGACAAAGCCAAAAGTAATGGTAGAACAAAGGCCCAAAAATAGGGACAGATTTTAAAAACTGCTTCTGTAAACTTAAAGAATAACAGATTTTGCATGTTTTATGTATTTTCTGAGGATATGTAGTCTGAAATACAAATGACTGTCACTATTACTTACTGACTTCAATCTTCATGTTGGTATCCCGCAATTCCACTGCATTGGGTGGGGGTTACATGACTGTGTGCGCAAATTTTATGTTAATCAGTGTCCCAATTTTTTGGCCAGTTGTACCTACTTTTCATGGGCCTTTGTCCAGAGTTTTGATGTTTCCAGGTTGAGAGGTATGGCATAAAGCAGCGCACACTGCCTATCTTGAATTCTCCACTCGGGGATCACTGAGAAACTCTCCCATTAGTCACTAGAGGAGTAGCAAACTGGCTCACACACTGTTAAAGTTGGGGAATTCACTTCCACCAGTAAACCAGTTACCAGTGGTCTATCACAAGGATCAGTACTGGGTCCTATACTGTTTTGAAATTTATTTTTCTAAAGTCCAGTAAAACATAGATGGATTGTGGCTTACTAAGTTTGCAGACAACTGTGAACTGGGCACAGTCACAGAGTGCCCTAACAATATCAACAAATTACAGAAGGGACAGACAAATGACTGGTGTGGTGCTAAGGCAATGGACTGAAACTAAAAGCAAAAAACCTCATTATCCCCTTTGACAAAGAAGTATCCCCCAGTAATTATAATACAGACCGCACCCCTCTAAGCTCAAACACATTGGTAACAGACATGGGAACACAGAATGATCGTAACCTAAACTTAGATCACCATGTGTCCACAGTAGTAAGGAAAGCCTTCTTCACTGTACATCTCACAAATAAGGGCATCACTTCCAAGACCAGGGAGGTAAAAAAAAAAAAAGAAAGAAAACTCCACTGTACTCGGCCCTTATCAGACCACTGATTGAGTACACTGCTCTCTTCTGTATGAACCTCACCAAACACCTGCACCAGCTGCTGAGACCACAGAGGTTTCTAACCAAGAGAATTCACGGTCTCCAAGACATTACCTATATGGAAAGATTGAAAGCCTTATCAATGTACACTATCATATAGGCTGATGAAAGGCAACCTGTGCCTGGCCTATATATCAGTCTCTGACCCTGCTCTAATGGGAATACTGAACACCTGCAAATCAAACAGGACAAGAGAGTCACTCGCTCCAGAGATCTCTACCTAGCCTGTGACATTAACACAACTTGAGCAAAAGACAGGCAAGTCCCACAGAGACTGATGCTAGTTTGGAATAAGCTCCCACTTCATGTGAAGCAGAGCTCCTCAATGACCCTATTTAAAAGCAACCTTGACAATTAGATGGGGAACTGCAAATTCACCCCTGGGGTGGCATCACTGACCCACACGGACAGGGGTACTCAGTGCTGACCACAGTATCACTATGCAAACAATGATTAACTATGGTCACAGGTTTTTGTTTTTTTTAAAGATGGCTAGGGCTATAAAAGCCCTAGGGCCATTAGCCTAGTAACCTCTTATGAACCTATACAACAAATAAGAAAGGGGGTTTAGGGAGCACATATTCTGGCAATATTCGGCCCTAAAAACAAATAAAGAACAGGGGAAAGAACAAAACTTTAGTAAAAGACAAGTTGCTACTCAGTTGGTATAACATGCAATCAAAGCAGATGAAAGCCCTGTTTTTTTCTGATAATGATCATACCAAAAAAAAAAAAGTGAGAATAAGAAAGAAAGAAAACAGTTTTGATTACCAAATGGAAAAGCTGGAACTTGTTTTACAAGAATGCTAAGTTGGAAACTACTGAGTAAATACAATAGATGTGAATTGTCTAGACATCAGAGTGACACATCCAGGTGCATTTGCAGTTAACTCCTACGGACGCCTCTAGGTGTCCAATATTGCTTGCTCATATTTGCATCAATAATTCCAAAACAATTCTATGTACACAAGGTATTAAAAGATTTTACCTTAAAGCTTGCACAATAACAAACTCAAGTGCATTAATACTTAATCTCTGTCTGATGCAGATAGATATTAACTGTTGTTTTTATGACACTAATTTATATAGGTATAATTTCACATTTTTCTAAATATCTGAACAACGAACGAACTCAGACTAATACGAAAGCTCTCAACTAGATGAATAAAATGATGCTGACAGTATGTGTGTAACTTCAGTGGTTGTTGAGATATTCTAAAGTGTTTACAAAATATTACAAATAAGAGTTGCTGTATTTACTGTGACTTATAAAATAGAGTTTAAGACCTAGAACCTAAAGAATGCTACCAATATAAACATAGTCTGTGCTGAAGAGTTTGCCTTTTATGCTTCTTTCATAATTCCTATGGCTCTAGAGATGGGAACATTTGTTTGAAATGAGAGGACATAATTTTATTCCGTCAAAAAGCTTAGGCTCCGCCCATTGGAAGTTAGAGTGCAAACTTCCTGAGCTCCATTAGACTGAAAGAGTTAAGAATAAGTAATATGAAGAAAAAAGAAGTTATGTACTCAGTTATGTACTCACCATAACGTTCCATGTTGGTAGTCCACCTCACCCTTCATTTTTACATATGGGTTTGGAGCTGATCCTCAGCTCCGATTCAGCCGATTTACAAGCTCAAAGACTTCTGGTTGGCTCGTGGCTAAGCAGGTATCCCATGGTGCACCAGTGCAATCCCCAGATCTTGTTTGCTGCTCGCTAGAAGCAGAAAAAAACCCTAACCAACAAACCAATACTAAAGGGTCACCAGCCAAGAGAATCAAATTATTACTTTCAGATCTTCCAGGATGGGGGCAGGAGGGCGGGTTGGTAAAAATGAAGGGCGAGATGGACTACCGACATGGAACGTTATGATGAGTACATAACTTCTTTATGACAGGTAGTCGAATCTTACCTTCATTTTTACATATGGGACAGTGTCCCTAGCGCCTTATTCTTGGGTGGCTCATTGGAAAATACTCCTGAGCACCATGGAGCAAAAGGATGCTCAATCCCTGGATGCCAAATCCAACTTATGAGTAATAAAGGTGTGAGGGGTAGCCCACGTAGCTGCTGCACAAATATGATCAGGTGGTACCCTGGCTTGAAAGGCTGCAGAGATAGAGACCTGGTAGAGTGACAGCCTTGATCCTGTGAGGTAAAGGTCTGCTCTCCGAATTGTACATGAAGGCTATGCAACTAGAAATCCAATTAGACAATGCCACCTCAGAAACTCGTAAGCCCAATCTGGAGTCGGAAAAAGAAATGAATAACTGGTCTGATTTCCAAAATTCTTTGGTTCGTTGCAAATAAAAACATAGCTGTCTATGAACGTCTAGCCGGTGGAAACGATATACAGCTGCATTACAGTGATTAGGAAAGAAAACTGGAAGCTCAATGGACTGATTTAAGGTGGCAGTAGAACAAACGAGGGACTGGTACGTAAAGATACCCTGTCTTTATGAAAGATTAAATAAGGTGGCTTAACAGACAGGGCTTGTAGCTCAAATACACGTCTGGCTGACATAATAGCTACTAAAAACAGTCTTCCAAGACAAATATTTTAAAGATGAGAGAGAAGGTTCAAAGGGAGGAGATGTCAATTCGGACAACGCAAAATTTAAATCCCAAGAAGCCACAGGTTCTTGTAATGGTGGTCTCAGTAAAGTGGCTCCTCTCAAAAAAGTCTTGCATAGCTTATGAGACACAAGGTTGGCATCTGGAGACCCTAAATAAAAATGAGAGATTGCCGCTAGCTGTACTTTGATGGTGGCCGCGGCAGATCCCTGTTGAAATCCGAAAGGAATTCCAGAATCACGGGAATGGGAGCAGTGTAAGGATCCACCTTCATTTTCTGTGCCCTAATAGAAAACATTTTCCATTTACTGTAATACAGTCTTCTGGTTGAGGGTTTATGCGACGATAAGAGAATATGTGATACTGATGAAGAAACATCATGAAGCCTGACTAGAGATGGAACTGGAGCAGCCAATGCTGTCAACCTGAGGGTGTGGAGAGCGGGATGTAGCGAACTCGACATGTGGGTCAATCGATCTGCAATTAGGTCCAGAATCCAAGGATCGTCCAGAAGAGGAGGCTTGAGGAATGGGGAACCAGACCTGACGAGGCCAGTAAGGAGCAATGAGGATCAACTAGCTTCCCAAGCCGATTGGCTTTCTGAATCACTTTGGGGATAAGAGAAAATGGAGAAAAGGCATACAGAAGTCCCGTGGGCATATCTAGACCAGAGCGTCTCTGGGTGTTTCCCCTGGAAGGGGAATTAGTGAAAAATAGCTGCTGCACTTGGCAATGACTGGGCTGGCAAAAAGGTCACAGCAAGGCTGTCCCCATCTCCAGAAAATCTGTTCCACTATTTCCCGTTTCAGAGACCACTTGTGAGGCAGCAAGATTGCCCGGCTTAATTTGCTGTTATCACGTTGGCTGCCCCGGAATGTGCGTTGTCACCAGAAAGTGCTGGGAAGAAATCGTTCATTCCAAAACCCACATGGCCTCTCGACAGAGTGGGTAAGACCTAATACTGCCCTGTTTGTTGATATACCACACAACCGATATTTTGTCCGATTGTATTGCAATTGTCCCTGGAGGAAGAAGGTCCTGAAGTGCTTACAATGCCAGAAGCACCACTTTCATCTCTAGAACATTGATATGCAGATGAGCCTCGTGTTCTTGCCATGTGCCGTGGACAGTCCTACCAGGATAATGCCACCCCCCACCTGACATGGGAGGCATCCGTGGTCAGAGTGGAAACGGGTTGGGCAGGAACAAAGGGAGCTCCCGTGAACAAGTGGTTGGGGGCTATCCACCAATGAAGGTCCTTTTTGCATGATTCAGTCAGCAGGATAGGGTGTCTCGGCGGTAGATATTGGAATGACCACTGGGAAGACAGGAGCCATTGGAGGATTCTCATGTGCAACCTGGTTAAAGGTATCCATTTTGCTTTGAAATTCAGAAGCGGAAGACGACGCTGAACTTGTGAGATGAGCTATTTAAGCAGGGAGACAAACTGTCATATCCACTGTGTTTACCTCCGTGCCTATAAAATCACAGATTGCGAGGGCAGAAATGCAGATTTTTCCCAGTTTATGGAGATCCCTAGTTGAGCACAAAGTTAAATGGTGGCGTCCCTGTTTTGGATGAGTAGATGCCTGGTGGGGGCGGGTCAGGAGCCAGTCATCCAAATACAGACGCACCTGGAATACTTGACGTCTCAAGTGAGCTGTCACTACTGCCATGCATTTAGTGAACACCCACGGGCTGTGGTGAGACCAAAGGGCAGAGCACGAAACTGATAATGACTGGCTCCCAGACGGAAGCGCAGATATCTCCGTGATACCTTGTCCATTTTTATATGGTAGTAGGCATCTTGGAGATCCAAAGAGCACATCCCATAGTCTTTCCTTAACAATGGGAGTATAGACTGCAGTGTGACCATCCGAAACTTGTCCTTCACAGATTTGTTTAATCGGCTGAGGTCCAAAATTGGCCTCCAGTCTCCGGTTCGTTTTGGGACTAAAAAGAACCTGGAGTAAGTTCCAGATCCTGTCTGGTCTACTGGGACAGGCTGGAGGACTCGTTTTAAGAGCAATCTGTTGATCTCCACAGTTGCCCGATCCCTGTGATTGGGTGGAACATCTGGGATCTTTTTGGGAACAGACGGTGGAAGGGAAAAGGGTATGATATAGCCTCTGGTAACAACTCTTTGTACCCACTTGTCTTGGGTGATATTTAGCCAGGCTTCTGAATACAAAGAGATGCGACTCCCGACTGGCCCCACACAAACGCAGTCGGGCCCCACATCAGCAGCGCTAAGGCCGCCCCTGAAAGGAATCATGGCCTTGCTGGTATTGCGAACTGCCCCTGCCTCTAGGGCGACGTCTACCATTTCCTCCTCCTCTGCCTCTGGAGGATTCACTGTGTGTGTCCGCAAAGACCCTCTGGGACTTTTTGAACCACTTTTTACTTCCCCTTTGACCTTTGGGGTATGGTCGAGAAGGAACAGTAAAATGGAATCCCACGGCAGAGAGAGTCTTTCCTTCCTGCTCACACAGAGTGTTTCTTTCACCTTGGAACCAAACAAAAAGGAAGCAAACCAGGCGTTGGTAAAGGTGGATTTGAACGGCTCCGCAAAATTACACAGGTGCATCCAGGAGTGGCACCTAACGGCAACTCCTGAACTCACTGCTCTGCTCGCACCATCAGCCGCATGGAGGAGTTAACTATAGAATTTAGGGTGGACAACTGAGCAGAGATCCTATAAGGGACTCCCTCAGGACAAGCACCCTGTATGAAATCTCCTAACTCCTTGAGGAGATCCATCTGCAACCTAGTGAAGTGAGTAAGATAGTTCAGAGATCGGAAAGTAAATACCGCTGAACTAAAACACTTCCCAAATCTGTCCATCTGTCGAGACTCCTTGTTTGGCGGACGAACAAAGGAAGAATTCTCCAACTCCTTCTTCGTGGCCACCACCACCACAATGGCATCTACGGGAATGCCCTTAGACAAAAAAACTCTTTTCTAGGAGGGGCAGACAGGAACTTATTTGGTCTCTTGGGAACTGGCTCCACTGCATCGGGAGTATCCCACACCTTCCGACTAACCGGATCCATTAGTTCACCGAAAGGTGGAGACACCCAAGAGGCAGAGGGGGTTGAGACCCAAAAGCCTTCAGGTACACAGACTCCTCAGAAGGGTTGACAGTGGGCCAGTCGCACCTCTGTTTAAGGATCTCCAGGATGTCCACAAAGTAGACATCAGAGAATGACTTGGGGGACCATTCAGATTCCTCAAGGTCAGTGTCCAATGTCAGAGACATCCTGGGAGTCTATATGCTTCCTCTTGCATACCCTCTTCCGAGGGGGCTCCTTGAAGGGACATTCTGGGGAGGCCTCGGAAGAGTGAGGACCACAAGCCGGTGACTTCCGAGGCTGCGGGTCTCTGCTGTCTCCGGAGAGAGTAGGTACTACGACTGAAGTGGTTGCCCTGGGGAGAAGAGTGCTTGTACCACTAGCAGGGGCTGTAGATTGAGACAGCATGCTCCTCATCACCTCAAAAGCCAACCTCTCCGGTTCCAAAGACCTCCCCACTCTGAAGAGACAAAGGTTGGCGCCGGAGACATTGGCTCCGAAATAGATGCCGGGTCCGAGCTCACCCTGGCATAAGCACCGAGAGGAAAGCTTGGAACCGAAGATAGATTCAAACCCTCCTGATTGGCGCCGACAGAAGAGCTTTGGTCCCTGGACACGACGGACAGAGCCGAGCATGCTGGAGCCAAACTCAGTTCCAATGCAGCAGCAAGGGGAGCTGGAACAGAGGGTTCCTCCATTGGTAACAAGCACTCTGGCATCGAAAGGTCAACATGGCTCATAGAAGGAATCACAGACGAGGGCAAAACTGGCTCGAGTGGCTCCGGACCCAACTGGGTCGGAGCCAACAAAAAATTTAGGCAGAGCAGACGACTTCAAGAGTCTCAGTACTACCATCTCCACATCATCTTCCGAAAGGCTCCTGGAAGATAAAGTAGGGGATCTCGACCTAGGAGGCACTGGAGACCAGATTAGCAAGGAGACCAGTAGGGATTCTACAGACCAGCTCCGAGCAAGAGTCAACTGCTATTTCCAAAGGTTCAGAAATCGGCACTGAAGCACCTGTGATCGACTGATAACATGGTGTTCTCCTTCGGCTCCGAAGACCGAGTCGTTGAGGAGGCAGATTTTGGTAATTTGGAAGGTGGCTCAAAGACACCAGCTGGTGCCAGAGAAAGCCTTTTAGAAGCTTTCTGTTTGGATTCAGATCTGGATTTTGTAGACTTGGAAGAAGCTGATTAACTAGATAAAGCTTCCTCAAAGGATGGTTTTAGAAGACCCTTGAATATCAGTTTGTTCTCTCTCTCCTGCAACACTCTAGGAGAGAGAGCATGACAGAACAAGCATGATTCCTACAAATGGATGGCTCCCAAGCAGTAGACACAGCTACTGTGGCCATCCTTTAATGACATTTTCTGGGAGCATTTCATGCATTTTTTTGAACCCAGAGGGTTTATGCTATTTGATATCCTTAGACATTGCAGACACACATGCAAAACCAGTAGGAGAGATAGGAATAAGAGAAAAAAATGATGATTAGGTCCTCTAAAACGGGCCTAGCCCTGCAGAAGAGTTACAGGAAGACTAGGTCCTCTAAGTTAAATGGGCCTAGCCCAGTGTAAGAAAAACTGTCTCTTCTAACTTAAACTGACCAAGTATTTAACACAAACACACACAGAGATTCAGTCACACAGGAAAAAATTTGAGATGTCCAAACTACAAATACAAAGGTTACACGAGGACTAGGTCCTCTAAGTAAACAATCCCAGCCTTGTGAAACAGAAAACTAGGTCTTGTAACCTAAACAGATCAAGTATTTAAAACAGACCTACACAGGTGTAAAAAACACAGGAAAAAACTTTGTACAGCAATCCTATAATACCACCTTAGCAGATCCCCACCAAGACAACAAGTTAACAGTCAACAGCGACCAACAAAGGTCCTAGCAGTACAAATAAATCAACAGAAGCCCCTGTTGATCAAGAGCGGAAAAAAAAAAAAAAACACTCTACCCAGGCAAAAAAGCGCAATGGCGCCTAACTAAATGGCACACAGGATACTAAAACTACTACAGTGACAAAAAAGTCCACAAGGCCAACTTAGGCAAAGGCCTATAATATAACAACACTAATACATCACTAAATATGCAATATCCACCAAGAATGTAAGAATTGAAAAGGACTTGGCCAGAGCCAAGAGAAGCACATCCGAACTAGTCAATACTGCAAACGAGATCTGGGGATTGGACTGGTGCACCATGGGATACCTGTGTAGCCACAAGCCAACCAGAAGTCTTCGAGCTTGTAAAATCGGCCGAGTCGGAGCAGAGGATCGGCTCCAAACCCATATGTAAAAATGAAGGTAAGACTGGACTACCTAACATCAAAATACTGCTCTCACACGTTTAAACAATTAACATTTACACACCTCTCAAATGTTCAGATTTTCATAATTCCTTAACAAATTTGTGGTTTTCTGGCAACTCATTGAGGATTTAAGTCATTAAATAATGATACACATTTGAATTTCAGTGTTTGTATACTTAAGGCATGTCTAGACAATTAACATCTATT
Organism: Protopterus annectens; assembly: GCF_019279795.1. NCBI lineage: Eukaryota > Metazoa > Chordata > Ceratodontiformes > Protopteridae > Protopterus > Protopterus annectens. Next base: position 674,877,175 of record NC_056736.1, read on the forward strand.
GTACACTTAAGGCAAAATAACATACCCAACACACTAGTAATAGGTGACTATCATCAGGCACACTGACGTCCCACTCACTAGGCTGAACAAGGAGAAGGTTACTGTTAGCTGCCTGTCGGGTGCCAGGATCCGCCACATAAAACAAGCACTCAGGTCATTCCAAAACAAGTACAAACATGACTCTCTCATTGTCTATGTTGGTGTGAATGACCTCAGCCATACCTCCCTGGACTACATGAAAAAAGCCATTAAGGAGCTCTCTGATCACGTAGCCCAGGCTGGTATGACCCTGACCCCGAGTAGCATCCTGCCCTCTCCAAGAAGGATACCATGGTATAAAGAAAATAATCAATTTCAACAATAGGCTAAGCTTCTGGTGTCATTCAAAGGGGATCCAGTGTCTGTCCACCTGGGATGACATGTTCGACAAGCATGTCTCATGTCCTACATGGTAATGGGAGATGGCTTCGCTAGAGACGGCTTGCACCTATCACCCGTAGGCTTTCGAATACTGGCCAAGGCACTTGCCACCCCCATAGTGCCTTTTTTAGGCAAGGCTCAAAACACAAACCCATCGCCGTAAATAGCACAAGTAACAAAAAACTGAGGGTAATGTTACTCAATGCCAGAAGTCTAAACCTCAAAATGCACGCACTTGAGGGACTCCTCAATATGGAAGAAATCGATGTATGTGCAGTAACAGAAACCAGGTTTAAGGCTCCAGAGGGCACCCCAGCACTACCAGGCTACAACTCAAACCATACATTTTGGCCACAAAACTCGGACCGAAATACAAAAGGCAGGGGAGTATCCATATTTATCAAGGATACCCACACCTCCAGGCTAGTGGCACAGCACAATGCTTCAGAGATCATCCACGTGCAACAATGGGGAAAATAAGTTATGTACTCACCATAATGTTCCATCTGAGTAGGTTGGCTTAATTTGTCTGCAACCTGTGGGTCTTGGATCCGATATCGGATCCGAGCCGGCAACTATTTATACAGCTATGGATCTGAGCTCCTAGCTCCTCCCCTCACCCATAATCCCCTGCCAATCCCAAATGACCTCAGATCAGGTTTGCCCTCCTACATATACCTGGAAAGGTATCCCAACAGGAAAAGGCAGGATAATACAACAAAACTAACTTCTGAAGGGGGGGGGGGGTGGTTGCAGACAAATGAAGCCACCTACTCAGATGGAACGTTATGTTGAGTACAGAACTTCTTAATCTGGAGTAGGGACTTCATTTGTCAGCAACCTGTGGAACAGAGTCCCCAGCTACCTGAATCTTGGGCGGCCATCATGGAAGGTTGTTCTGGAGCACTGCGGAGCCAAAGGATGCTCTCCCTCTGGAAATGACGTCCAGTTTGTAGTGGATGATAAAGGTAGGAGATGGGGCCCAAGTGGCTGCCGAGCAAATATCATCCAAGGGAACTCCAGATCTAAAGGCAGCAGAAGTAGATATGGAGCGAGTGGAATGTGCACGGACTCCTTGAGGTGCGGGCCTCCCAGAAGCTTCATAAGCTAGAAGAATACATTGGGAAATCCAGCGTGATAAGGTGACCTTCGAAACGGCTTTACCCAAACTGAATTTGGCTAAGGAAATGAACAGCTGATCGGATTTGTCTGTGACCAGCAGTCCTATGAATATAGAAACGCAGCTGTCTGTGCACATCTAAAGAATGCAGCTTGTACTCTCCTTTATTTTGATAATTAGGGAAGAAAACTGGTAGGTTAATGGACTGATTGATATTGGTTTCTGAGGCCATCTTGGGAAGGAAGGAGGGATTGGTCCTGAGGTACACACTATCCTGATGACAAACCAAGGGGCTTTTACGGAAAGAGCTTGAAGTTCCAAAACTCTTTTCGCTGAAGTGATGGCTACCAGGAATGCTGTTTTCCAAGACAGGTATTTTAAGATCGACCGAGGCAGCTGGTTCAAAGGGAGAAGCAGTCAAGGCTTGAAGAACTAGTGATAGATCCCAAGGGGATACGGCTTCTTTGATATGGAGCCTGAGCAGAAAAGTACCCTTGAGGAAGGTTTTACATAGGTCTGTCTCATGTCCTACATGGTAATGGGAGATGGCTGCCAATTGTACCTTGACTGTCGAACAGCTAGCCCCTTGCTGAAAAAGTCCGGTGAGGAAGTCAACGGTGTAGTGAAGGGGTCCAAATTATGATGTTCCTCCCAGACGGAAAAGTGCCTCCATTTACTGCAGTAAACTTTCCTGGTGGAAGGTTTATGCGCTGCCACGAAGATGGCTTTGACTGGTGAAGAGATGCCGGGAGTCCTGATTAAGAGTGGAACTGGAGCAGCCAAGCTGTCAGCTTCAGGTTGTCCAGATTCGGGGTCGGTAAGCCTGATGGATGGGATATTAGATCCGGGCTGGGATCCGGGATCCAGAATCCAGGGAGGATTCACCAAGTGAGACCACAGGTAAGGAAACCAAGTTTGCCGAGGCCAGAATGGGGCAATGAGGAGTATTCTGCTGCCCAACAGAGAGGCTTTCTGTAAGAGTTTTAGCATCAGGGGTAAAGGAGGATAGGCATAAAGTAGACCGGGCGGCCAAGCATGCACTAGAGCGTCTCTCGGGGCTTCCCCTGGTGGAGGAATCGGAGCGAAGAAGCTGTGGCATTTCATATTTGAGGGAGAGGCAAAGAGATCGCAGCAGGGTTGCCCCCATTTTGCAAATATCCACTTTGCTACTCAGGAGTTGAGAGACCACTCGTAAGGGGAAAGAATAGTGCGGCTGAGTTTGTCCGCCAGAATGATGGCCCGTCCCGGAATGTGCGTTGCGATGAGAAAGCGGTTGGTGGAGATCGCCCATTCCCACACCCTCATGGCCTCTCGGCAGAGAGGGTAAGACCTGGTTCCCCCCTGTTTGTTGATGTACCACACAACTGACATGTTGTCCATCTGTATCACAATAGTTCTTACGGGAAGAAGGTTCTGAAGTGCTTGCAACGCTAACAGCACCGCCCTCATCTCCAGAACACTGATATGCAGGGAGGTCTCTGTGTCATTCCACGTGCCTTAGGACTGTTCTGCTTGAGCAATGCCCCCCCCCCCCGCCCGAGGCGAGAAGCGTCCGTGGTCACCGTGACGTGAGGAGGTGGAGCGCAGAATGGTCGACCTGTATGGAGGTCTGGGGACTGGAGCCACCATAATAGGGCCCTCCTGCAAGCCAGCTGACAGAGATAGAGTGATTGAGAGGAAGAAGCTGAAAGGACCATTGTACTTGGAGGGTCCACTGTAGTACCCGCATATTTAGACGAGTGCATGGAAGAAGCATTATTGCCGCTGCCATGGAGCCCAGTGCCCTCAGGACCAATTCCGCCGGTGGAGCTTCTGATTGGAGGATGGCCCGCACATGAAGTCTCAGATTCTGTAGTCGTTCCGAAGTGAGGTAGGCTCGCAGACTTCTCGTATCCAATCTGGCCTCTATGAACTCTATCACTTGTGTCGGAGCAAGGGAGGATTTGTCCGTATTGATCGTGATGCCTAACTGGGGGGCTAGGCGGAGAAAAAAGTCTCTGGCTGAGCAGAGTAGATGCCTTGCTGGGGTGGTCAGGAGCCAGTCATCCAGGTACAGGAAGACCTGCATTCCCTGGAGTCTCAGGTGGGCCGCTATCACTGCTAAAACTTTGGTGAACACCCTGGGGGCTGTGGTGAGGCCAAAGGGAAGGACCCTGAACTGATAATGGCTGGCTCCCAGCCAGAAGCGGAGAAACCTCCTGGATCGGCTTTCCATTAAAATGTGGTAGTATGCATCCTTGAGGTCTATTGAGCACATCCAGTCATTTTCCTGCAAGAGGGGGAGAATGGATCGAAGAGTGACCATTCGGAATTTCTCCTTGGTTACCAACAGGTTCAAGAGGGAGAGGTCTAGAATTGGTCTCAAGTCCCCCGTCTTTTTTGGCACCAGAAAGAACCTGGAGTAAAACCCTAATCCGAGCTGGTCTGGGGGAACGGGTTGGATGGCTCTTTTTTCTAGCAACTGCTGGATTTCTGCGGCTGCAGCCTCCCTCTGACCGGGTGGTACATCAGGGAGGTTCCTGAATCTGGGGACATGTTGCATTGGGATTTTGTAACCTCTGGATATAATCCGAAGCACCCAGCGGTCTGACGTGACGGACTCCCATGCCGCCAGATGCCTCGAGAAGCGCCCCCCCGACTGCCTCCAGAGTGGAGCAGTCGTGCAACCCTTCAGGGCTTTTGCGTGGACCGATCAGAGAAAGATTCTCTGGACCCAAAGTTTCTCGGGGCCCCTCTGCCTCTAGGGCAACGTCCTCCCTGTCCTCCTCTGCCACAGAAGGACTGGTTGTCCAGAGCAGGTTTGGAATGTTGCGATTTCTGGAACCACATCTTCTTCTGTCCCTTTTGGTTCTTGGAGAAGGACCTCTGGGAAGAAGAGAAGCGGACTCCGACGGCAGACGTCTTCCCGTCCTTCTCGCTCTGGACAAGTGTCTCGAACGTTCTTGCCATACAAGGCAGAACCATCAAAGGGGGGCATTCGCAAAGGATGCCTTAAAGGGCTCCGCGAAGTCACAATTTCGGAGCCAGGCCTACCGTCTCATAACTAGGCCTGCTCTGCTAGCTCTAGCGGCTCCCTTAGTGGCGTGAGACAACAGCCACACAGAGGTATTGGAAATAGATCTTAGAGTGGCCATACGAGTGCAGTACAACTGCTTGTCCTCCGCTGACATGGACTCTAGGGGGGAAGCAGCGTATTGTTTAATAAGATCTCGCTGCATCCTGATGACATGTGCCATGTAGTTCAGGGACCTTAATGAGAAGGTCGCTGAACTAAATACCCGCTTCCCAAGGTGATCCATCGAGCGGGACTCCTTGCTCGGTGGACGGACCTAGGGGCTCTCCTGAGTTAGTTCCCTCTTAGTGGCTGCCGCCATCAACATGGCATCTACGGGGGGGACCCTTGCTCCAGTGGGACCGGTCTGCGGGGGGGGGCTCAAAATCCTATCTGGGCATTTAGGGACTGGCTCCACAGTGTCCGGATCCTTCCACGCCCTGGTGGTAAGGTCCACCAGGGGGGTCGGCCGGAGGGGACACCCAAGAGGTAGACGGGCCTGCTTCGAATGCCTCCAGAAACACGGACTCGTCGTAGGAAGCCTTGGGGGCAGACCACCCCCCCTGATCCTGAGCATTTCCATGATGTCTCCAAAGAAGACATCCTCAGGGGGTGACCTTGGGGAGCCTTCCCCTTCATCCAAGTCAGTGTCCTCTGTTAAGGACTCGGGGGAGTCCACGTGCCTCCTCTTACACTTATGCTTGTGAGGCACTTCCTCGGGGGGGGGGGGGCTGTCCGAGGAGGTCTCACCAGCAATGTCCTGTTCCAAATGAACAACCTGGAACATCAAAGCAGGCTGTCCCTGTGGCCGGGTGATGGAAGCCTGACCCAGCAGACAGGGAGTGCAGGGTGGAGCCGAAACAAGGGCCGGAGGTCTGGATGCTCTCAACAGAGCCCTCTCCACTACATCGAAAGCTGAGGAGGAGCCGCTCTCCCTGGGCTCCGAGAGCAGACTCCCACTCAGATCCGATGAAGGGATCGGAACCGGCACCGAGACCATCGGATCAGAGGGGCCAGTGTGCTCCGACCTGGACGGAGCCGAAGGCACACTGAATCCCTCGGATCCGAAGCTCGGGCCAGTGTGCTCCGAGAGGTCGGATCCGACGATGGAACAGACAGACTCGAGGGCAGGGTCGGATCCGAAGTACCCAGTACTGTTGGCGCCGACCCACCCCCGGCTCCAAGCCTCCAAGCGCTCCGAACCCCGGAAGCGGGTCGGAGACGGAGCTATCGGAGCAAAAAAGGGTGTCGAGCTCCCCCCGAAGGGGGGGAGGCAGGAGCACTCCCATCTGCAGCTGGGCCTGGATGAACCTTCTCATCATCCGGTCCAAGTCTGCATCAGACAGGCTGTAGGTGGATCTCGACGAGGCCACAGAGGCAAGCCTGGAATGCCGCCTCGATGACCTCAACAGAGATCGGGTCTCCTCCTCCTCTGGTCCCGGGGAGAAGCAAGGTGATCGGAGCCGAGAAGGAGGAGACCTCGAAGCCATGGAGGGAAAAGCCCGCTTAGCTGGGGGGGGGGGGCGAAGCAGAGGCCTTGGCCCGCCGCTTGTGGTGCTTCTCCCTCCTGGCCTCCCTGTCCTCCGGCGCCTTAGTGGGAGTATGAATCCTGGCCGGGGGAAGGGGGGCAGGAGTGGCCACCACCACAGGCTGAGGAGGTGCCACGGGACTAGCAGAGGCCGAAGCCGAATCCGGGGGCAAAAGTCCCACCAGGACCAGCTTCGACCTCCACTCCTTCAGTGCCCTGGGGTTGAACACTGCACAAATGGTACATCCCGAGGACAGGTGTTCAACCCCAAGGCACCAAACACACAGAGTGTGGCCATCTGCCGGAGAGAGCTTATGGCCACACTCGGTGCACTTAGAAAAAATAGGTTTTGGGGCCTCTGCCATACCCAAAACTAAATAAAAGCTACACAAACACACTAGGCCCCAAACACAAGCACACTAACGACCAGCAAGGGGAGGGTAAACACTAAAAATTTAAAAATTAACTGACTAAAGGGAAACTTAACACACACTGATTAAACTACTGAAAAAGTAGGCTGATTAGACCAGAGAGTCACTTATCTCAAAAAATTGCCAGGAGCTCAAAAATCCAGCTGACACACTCGAGCGGCAAACTAGATCTGAGGTCATTTGGGGTTGGCAGGGGATTATGGATGAGGGGAGGAGCTAGGAGCTCGGATCCATAGCTGCATAAATAGTTGCCGGCTCGGATCCGATATCGGATCCAAGACCCACAGGTTGCTGACAAATGAAGTCCCTACTCCAGATCTGCAATTTAAATTATAACTTACTACAGCTCACCCACCATGTCCCAGGACCCCCACTTCGCATTCCTGGAAACACTGGGAAACATAAAGGTCCTACCAAACACTCTGATATTGGGTGATTTCAATTACTCAAACATTAACTGGGAGAACTACTCAAGTACAAACTCCCTTGCCCAACATTTCCCAGAATTTATAAACTCAAACGCCCTGGATCAACTGGTCACCACCACAAGTGATAATATATTGGACCTGGTCATCAGCAACATGGGCGACTGATGTTCCACACCGGAGGTCAACCCCTCGCTGGTTAGATCTGACCATAAACAGATCACTCTGGATATCCACATTCCACCACCACCCCCAGTCAAATAAATCACAGTGAAAAACTTTTCAATATCAAACTTCACATTACTTAAGACCGAGGTGAGAAGTTTCAAAGCCCCCATGCTAAAGGATAACGCTGGCCAAGCTGCAAAATCCTTTACTATTGCGCTCTATGGGCACCTACAAGAATGCATGGATCGTGCTATCCCAAACAAACCCAAGACTCACTCCTCCAAGAAAAGGAAACCAGTCTGGTGGACCCCTGCCATGAACAAGCTATACAACAGAAGGAGGAAACTAGTACAGAAGAGAGTAAAATCCCAAGAAGGAAGACAACCCTGATCAGTATCAGCAATAAACTACATTCCCCTCATAAAATCATCCAAGACTAGCTTCGAAAGAAAAATTGCCATGGACTCCAAAGATAACCACAAGGCATTCTTTAGCTATGCCAAGAACCCAAGTGTCAATTCTCAGATTTGCTCGGAGTTGGTGCAGAATGGCACAAAATACACTGAACAGACCGATATAGCAAACATCCTGGCAGACAGGTCCAGTGCAAACTTCACCTGCTTCTCACCCCCAAAAGGGTCCATAAATATACCAGAAGAATGTAGTGCACCTGAAATCACAGACACTCAGGTTAAAACGTCTCTCTCCAAAGCCAAAAACACAGCATCAATGGGACAGGACGGTGTATCAGGTTGCATCCTACACGAGCTCAAAGATGAACTAACCCCTCACCTAAACACACTGTTTAAACTCAGCCTCTCCACAGGTTACGTGCCCACAGAGTGGCACACAGCAACAGTTATTCCACTCCACAAAGGTGGAGGCACAACGGACCCCGGGAACCGCCCTATAAGGCTGACTAGCTTGGTCTGCAAAGCTATGGAGCGCATCATCATGGATCTCATTAACAGAGACACTGGGAACCTCCAAACACTGGACCCTACCCAGTTCGGATTTGTTAAGGGCAGATCATGCCTCCTAAACCTGGTGGACTTCTTTGAGACAGTTACCAAGGCTATAAACGAGGGAAAGGTGGTCCACACAGCCTACCTAGACTTAGCAAAGGTCTTCGACACCATTCCCCACTCAGGTATTATAGACAAGCTCACCAGCCTGAACATAAACCCCTACTTCACAAGATGGGTTGCCAACTGGCTCACGGACAGAACCCACATGGCAAGAGTTGCGGGAGCTAGGTCTAAACCGGTTAGAAGTGGAGTTCCCCAGGGCTCAGTCCTAGGACCCCTCCTGTTCGGCATATACCTCTCAGAGGTACAGGCAAGCACAGGAGGACTATGGCTGACCAAGTTTGCAGACAACTGCAAACTAGGGGATATACTTGACTCTCCGGCTTACACAGACATCCTCCAAAAAGGTCTCACTGAGACAGATACCTGGTGTCAAAACCACGGCCTCAAGCTAAATGCCAAAAAGTGCATAGTCACCCCCTTTGGAAAAAACAAAGTACCCACAAACTACCACATAGGTGGTAGCCCCCTAAATACAGAAGACACAAGGGATTTGGGGACCCAAGTAAATAGTAACCTCTCCTTTGATAATCACATTGCCAAAGTGGTTAGAAAATCCTTCTATGTGGCCCACCTAATCACAAAAGGGTTTGCATCCAGATCGAAAGAGGTCATTGGGCCCCTCTACACATCACTCATCAGACCCATCAGAGTAAAATGCCCCATTTGGGATGCATCTTGCAAGACACCTGCAACAACTGGAAAGACCACAGAAGTACCTCACCAAGAGGATCATTGGCCTCAAGCAAATGCCCTATTCAGCTGTACTCTGTTGCATACCACCTACTCAGAGGAGATTTCTGCCTGACATACAAGGCCATGTCCAACCCAGAATTGATGGACATGCTCCACCTAAAGAAAACCATATCCCCTCAAGCCACACGCTCCACGGATCTACACCTCACTACAACAATAAATAGGACGTGCTGGAGGGATAGATTCCTGTCCCAGAGACTTCCCATGCTCTGGAACAAGATTCCAATCTACATTAGGTAGAGCTCCTCGTTAACCCTCTTCAAGAGAAACCTTGACAAGTGGATGGGAAACAAAGTTTACCCCAGGGATCACCAATGGCTCTGCTTGACAGAGGCACAGGGAACTAATCTAAGGGGACGGCGAAAGCAAAAACATTCCGGCTAGGCTTATAAATGCCTTCGGGCAGATGGCCTAGTACCTACCTATTAACCTAAAATACATGGCAACACAATTCTTGTGAGTCTAACAGCATTCCAAGTTTATAAGAACAACACTTAAAATCTGTCCCTATTTTTGGGATTTTGACACTTCATTTGTTTAAGCTTTGCCCAGATTTCTGGGTCCAAGAGGTTGAGAAATATGAAATATAATTTTGGTCTTATTGTACAAAGTTAGTAATAACTATAAAGGTTTATATTACAATAAAAGAGAGGGGAGACAGTGGACAAGGAAGACAGCCTAGATAGATGCTTAGCTACTTATAACCTTGTCAATATAGCAGAAATACATGAGCCTATGTAGTATATATATTAATATTGTAAATACTGTCTGGAAAAAAAAAAAACTTAAGTGTGAAAGCAATAAATATTTTAACTACATTACCACCAGCCAGTGTATCTAGTTAAAGTGTACCATACATTGGGATTGAACAGCATTGGAGATCAACGAATCTTCAATGGAGTAGAGCATTGAGCCCATTGAACCAATTTCAGTCTCAGCCCAGAAAGTTAACACACATCAAGTGAGGGGGGGGGAATATATATATATATATATATATATATATACACATACATACATACACACACACAACAATAAAATAACATTAGGTTAAAAAGAAATTACAGAACTGAAAGAATGACTAAGAAGGTAATTAAACAGAAACCATTATGTACAATACTTGTATTAGATTTCCATTTTCTAGTAATTGCTTTTTGATGGCTAATAGAATTAAACTTAATAAAGCTTACTATATTCTTAGCAACTCAGATCTTGTGACCAGATCAAATGAATCATTTCCATAGTTACAGCCATTTGCTCACCCAATATTAACAAGAGTACTCCAAATAATTAAAAAAAATTGTGCCAGCATTTTACACTCCTAAACACACGTTACCAGTTACTTCCGTCTTCCCCATCACACCTTGAATATTTGCTATACATCTCAGGAAATCTTCCTTTAAGTCTATTTGGGATAAAATACATATGCAAACACTTCTAAGAAAAATCCTAAATCCTAAACCTTTTAAACTCTGTTGCATACTTGGGAGCCATACACAAGTCCTCCCATTTGTTCCCCTTGCACATGGCTTTTCCCATCTCTTTCCCAAATAATTTTTAACCTCTTCTGATCGATTCTTATATAGTTACCTTGCAGTATTTTATATGACCCTACTAATTATGCCATTTTTATTAGCAGATTCTGTTCTAGAAATACAGGAGTAAAATCTCTACCAGAGCAGTATTTCACTTAGAAGTCCCCTACCTCTTTCTTTCTGCCTGAACTCTGATCCTGGTGGGAAAGGCAGTCTCTAACATGCAATCCAATTATCTTCTTCTTAGCCTCATCTTACTCTATTACCTTTCTGGATCCTTTGCCATTTTTCTCCATTATATTCCAGCCCCTCTTGCCTATTTTTGGTATCCTTGCAGGCAGTAATCCCCAAAATCTCCTTCCTTCATTCCCATACTGGTTTAGTTCTTGGAATGCTTTCTGTAACTTGATGACTATAATATTATGCATGGTTATTATTCTGTTTAATGATCTGCAAGCAAAATCCCACCATCAACTTCTTTTCTTTTAACTTTATTACATTTTTAATTAAGACCAAGACATACATACACAAATACTAGGAATCAAACCATATTAACATTTTTTTCATTTCTATATATTATGCATTTTCTTCCTTTACAACTTTCATTTAGTCCAACATTACATAAATTGATCAATTCCTGCCTTCCCTTAAATCTCTCTCTCCTCCTAAACATTATTTCCATCTTCTTCTTCCATTTACTTGTATGTAATCTGCTCCTTCCCTTTTCTAAATATCCCAATTCCATTTTTCTTACCTCGTTTACATTACTGAATACTTCAAATACAGTTGATTTAGATTTTGTTTCCCGTTTTCTAGTAATTTTCTTTATTGGCAGCCAATACAATTAAACGCAAGTCCTAACTATGCTTAAGTAATTAAAATACTCTGTCTCAGCTCCTAGAAATGATTTTCTAAGTAAAAACAAATTGCTCTTTAAATATTCTTGGCAGAGTATTTTGTAGAGAAACTTTTAAAACCTGCGACCTCATTACAGTTGCAGAAAACATGTTCTTAGTTATCTCTTTCTTCCCCATCACACTTCCAACATTAGCTATCTACTTGAAGCATTCAATGACACCTGCTTGGGTAATAAAAATACCTATGGAAAAACTTCCAAGCAAAAATGTAAAACTTTCTGGACTTTACTGCATACTTGGGAGCCATATGTCTCCTCCCACTTTTCCCTTGTATATATTTTTCCAGTCTCTCTTTACAGCCTTTTCTAACTGCTAATGGATTCATATAATCATCATGCAATATCTTACATGCCTTAACAATTATCCCATTTTCAAAGCAGCTTCTGTTCTAGATTCAACTAACAAAGCTACCTTATACCTAGCAGGTCTTTGACTTATGGCTCTCCCATCACTTTTGCTTTGTCTATACTCAGATATCAATCCTTGGTAGGGAAGGCAGATCTAACATGTAGTCCAAACATATTCTTGGCCTCATTGCACTCTATTACCTTTCCCTCTCCAGTTACTTACTTCAAACACCTTGTTTTTTGTAGCCAGTGTTCTCCATTAAACTCCAGCCCCCTCTTGCATATCTTCTGTTCAACTACTTGAAGTCATACCTACTGACATTTCCTTTCTCCATTCCCATATTGGCTTAGTTCTTAGAATACTTTCTGCAAATTTATGAATATAATATTTTATCGTTATTGGTATTCGAGGATCTGCATCTAAATTATCACTCTCTCATTTCTTTAACTCCACCGCCCAACATAATGTTCCACACTGAATTATAACCTTCTGCTTGTACATTGCACATGAATATTAACTGCTTTACTTGAAGGTATCCCTTCCAATCAGGAAATCGTAAACCACATTGTTGTATCTGGAGGATCAATCTCACTACACTCTTGCCTTCTTCCCTTCCAACAGTAATTCCTTCAACTCTATTATTGTCCACAACTTCTCTGGTTGAGAAAACATCTCTGACCTGTTTATACAACTAAAGGGACTAAACATAGTCACTTCTTGTATATTACTATCCTTAAAACAAGAGCTTCCATGTTCTCACTTTTCGTATTATCTTTGTTTTTAGTTTCTTCTCGCATATCCCTAGCAGCCATAACAGAAGCATTTTAATCCATACGTCCCAAGTACTTTATCTTGTTTTCTTATATATATATATATATATATATATATATATATATATATATATATACACACACACACACACACACACACACACACACACACACACACACACACACACACACACACACACACACACACACACATACACACACACACACATACACACACACACACACACACACGTCTACTGTTAAACGATTTGTGTGGGTACATAATACATGGCTATAGCCTTTGTTTTACCTTCCTTAATTTTATACCTTCAAAAGATTTAAAACAGACTCAAAATGTTCTATAACACAAAGATGCCAGTTTCTGGATTTATCAATTATCAAATATAAAATAATTTCATCTCCAAATAAAGCCAGCTTTTCTCGATTACCATACCAATAATATTATTGCGTCCAATCCTTTATATAACCTCCTAATTAACCTTATTAACTATCAGGGAATGCAAATGCTTTCATTCCCCTACTCAAAATCCCAGCTTCCTCTATCTTATGCTTTCTATGTATCAAGACCTACCAATAAAGTACAGTTTTGTACCTACCATAAATGTAGATGTTCGAAGATCCACATTGCTGCAGTCATAACCTGTGGGTAGTCCGCTGTCCTCGGTCGGCCCGAATACCAAAGTATTAGGCTGGCGTCGGTCATGGGCGCTCAGATCTGACGTCAGTGCGTCATGGTATTAAAGCGCATGACCGACGTCATATCCTCAGTCTTTTCTTGCCCCAGATGTCAGAAGGCCCTAAAAAGAAAGGCCACGACCAAAAATAGAAAAACCTCCAAAACCCATGTACAAACAACATCTACGACCCAAACCATACAACCAGTCCAAACTACAGAGGGGAAGGAGGGAGGGTAAATTGGACTGCAGCAATGTGGATCTCCGAACATCTACATTTATGGTAGGTACAAAACTGTACTATGTTCTTCATCTCACATTGCTGCAGTCATAACCTGTGGGTAGAATCCCAAAGCAAGTGTAAGGGGAGGTTGGCAAAATCATAAAGCATTGGGAGCTGCTAATATGCCCTGTAAGACTGCAGTGGCAAACCCAGCCCTAGATTTGGAATAAAGAGGGAGATGGTAATGTTTAGAAAAAGTGTGCGCTGAACTCCAAGTAGCTGCTTCCAAAATATCTTTAGTAGCTACACCCCTTAAAAAAGCAGTAGAAGTGGCAGTAGCCCTAGTGGAATGAGGTCTGATTCCAGCCGGAATCTCCTTACCATGATGAGAATAACAAAAAGCAATACAATGGCCAATCCACTTAGAAATAGTTTGTTTTGAAACCGGTTTCCCCTGAGAGCCCAAAGCAAAAGAAACAAATAACTGTTGAGACTGTCTGAACCCTTTAGTCCTGCTCAAATAATAACGCAACTGCCTGTGAATATCCAAAGTGTGCAAAATTTTCTCCACTTTATTTTGGGGATCAGCATAAAAAGTAGGCAAATGAATAGATTGGTTCAAGGCCACATTTGAAACCACTTTAGGCATAAAAGTAGGGTTAGTACGCAGAGATACCCTATCCTTATGAAAAATCAGGAAGGGTTCAACTGCCATTAGAGCCTGTAATTCAGATACCCTTCTAGCAGACGTAATGGCCAACAAAAAAGCAGTCTTCCAAGACAAAAACTTTAACTCAGACGTAGCTGCAGGTTCAAAAGGAGGTAAAGTAAGTTTTTCCAACACAAAATTGAGATCCCAGGAAGGAGTAGGAGCTCTACGCGGGGGTCTTATGTTCTTTGCCCCTCTAAGGAATTGCGTAAACAAAGGATGAGAGAATAATGGTGGGTCACAGTCATAGTGAGCAGAAATGGCTGCAGCATGAACTTTTACAGAGGAGAAAGACAAACCCTTGTCGAATAATTCTGTAAGATATTGAAGAGAAACACTCAAATCAGGCCTGGCAACATCAAAGCTCTTTGCTTTGCTCCAAATAAAAAATCTCCTCCATTTATCAGCATAAACTTTCCTTGTACTAGGCCTTCTGGCCTCCAAAATAACATTCAAAACTTGTTGAGGAAGCTGCGACCCTCCAGGTTCTAGAACAGAATATGCCAGGCTGTTAGATGCAGGGACTGAATCCTGACATTGAGGAAATGATTGCCTGCCTGAGACAAAAGGTGTGGAATTGAAGGCAAAGGCCAAGGAGGCTCCCTTACTAAACTCCTCAGCAGAGGGTACCAGTGCTGTCGAGGCCAATCCAGAGCTATTAGAATCATGGAGGGCTTGTCTTGTCTGACCTTCAAGAGCACCTTGGGAAGGAGAGGCAGAGGAGGAAAGGCATAAACGTGAAGATTGCTCCAACTGAATGATAGAGCATCCACTTTCCAAGCTGTTGGATGAAACATCTTTGTGCAAAACTTTGGCAACTGGAAGTTTAGTGGAGAAGCGAACAGATCTATATCTGGAGTCCCCCATATCACTGTCAACTGTCGAAATACATGAGGATCCAACTTCCACTCGTGGGGATCCACCATCTGTCTGCTCAAAACATCTGCTAAGGAGTTCTGTGCTCCTGGCAGAAACCTTGCCTGAAGAGTGAGGTGCAAACTGAGAGCAGTCTCCCACAAAATCATAGCTTGCCTGCAAAGAGGGTACGAATGTGTTCCCCCCTGCTTGTTGATGTACCACATGACAGTTGTGTTGTCTGTTTGAATCAACACTTGTCCTGGGTGAAGTAGATCCTTGAAAGCCATCAATGCAAATTGGACTGCTAACATCTCCTTCAAGTTGATATGTAAATGTTGAAGTCTGGCAGGCCACGTGTCTTGAACCCATTTTCCATTGAGGTGTAGTAGCTTGTTTTTGTCTTGAGCAAGAATCAGGCAATCGTCCAAATAAGGATAAATTTGTATTCCTCTTAACCTTAAGAAGGCTATCACCGGAGCCAGAACCTTTGTGAACACCCTGGGCGCAGTAGATAAGCCAAAGGGCAATGCAGAGAACTGATAATGTAAAGTCCCAGCCCGAAAACGCAGGAATCTCCTGCAACTGGGCCTGATAGGAACATGAAGATAAGCCTCTTTGAGATCCAGTGTTACCATCCAGTGATCTTTGCCCAACAGAGGCAGAAGTTGTTGCAACGTCAACATTTTGAATTTTGGAATGTCCAGGTATGTGTTGAGGATAGATAAATCCAAAATTGGCCTCCAAGTGTCTCCTTTCTTTGGTACAAGAAACAGGCGAGAATAAAATCCTAGGCCTACTTCTGACAGAGGGACCTGCTGTATAGCCCCCATTTGAAGAAGTAAAGAAATCTGTTTGTGAGCCTCTACCCTTTGCTGAGGAGGAACGTCTGGCATGCCTTTGAAAGGAGGCAATGTGTGGAAATAAAACTTGTAGCCTCGGTCTAACACCCATTTGTCCTGGGTGACTAAAAGCCAGTTTTGCTTGAAGAGTGCCAACTTTCCTCCCAGAGGAGCTGCCAGACAGGAAGGATCTGGCAGCTGAAGATGCAGGTCATTGGGCCTGTTTACGAAAGGACTGGCCCCTGCCCTCACCTGTAGATTGTGCAGGGGAACTCCACGTTCTAGGCCTGAAAGAACCCTGAGCTCTGCCCCTACCACGTCTAGATCTGCCCCTAGACTGTAAATCAGAAGAAGGGTAAGCCCAACCCTTAGTAGGCCAATTCCTGCTAAACTTAAGGGGCTGCACCTGCAAAAAATCTTTAACAGTCTGCATAGACTTAGCTTTGTCTTCCATTTTCTTTAAGACAGACTCCACAGGAGAACCAAACAAAACTTCAGACTGCAAAGGAGCATCCAAAATTCTAGCTTGAACATGCTCTGACAAGTTCTGATCCTTAAGCCAGGCGTGCCTGCGAATAACTGATCCAGTGGCAGCCACCCTGGAAGAAGCCTGTAAAGCATCGAAACCACACTGCAAAGAATGCTTACCCACCTGATCAGAGGCATGAACCAAATCCTGTAATTCGTTACACTCTATGCCCTCTGCCAAAGCATCTACCTTAGATTTTAACTGAGTAAGGAGAAAATTCTGGTACTTCAACATATGAAACTGGCAATTCAAAGCCCTCATTGCTAGAGTGGAAGAGGTATACACTTTTTTTCCCCACCTATCCAAAGCTCTAGAGTCTTTATCCATAGGAACTGGATTCTTTACAACAGAAGCCCTGACACCCTTAGGTCCCTGGCTAATAGTTTCTGGGTCAGCCCTTGGGCTCTTATACAGATATTTATGAGCCTCTGGCACTCTGTAATTCCTATCTGGTTTGACTGGCGCAGGAGGCAAAGAGTCTGGATTAAGAGAAGCCTCCGAGAAAACATCCTGAACATCATCCAAAACAGGAGGTATAGCCAAGGGCCGATGTTGTGGCAAAAACAAAAATTCCCTAAGCCTCTTTCGGGAATCTGAGAAATCCTGACCTTCCCATTTAAAATGCTCCCTCATAGAATGCAGGGTTTCTGAAAAAGAAAAATCCTCTGGAGGAGAAGCAGAAGGACTGGAATCCTCTGCGTCTGAATCAGAATAAGGAGGAAAATCCTGAATGTCTTCAGCCGAAGACACTGAGTAATCTGAAGCCTGTTCCAAACTTTCCACCTCTGGCTCCACCCTAGGCCTCTTATCTGGAGGGGGCATAGAACCCCTGATTAAGGAAATCAAATCTTCTGCCATTTTAAGCATGTGTTTTTTAGGCACAGAACCTGCAGAACTAGGACTGACACCTGAGGAAGGCAAACCAGGCCTGACCTTGGAAGATACCTTAGAGACAGAAGGAGAAGGCCTAGCCACCTTAGGCAAAGAAGGGAGTACAGCAACCTGAGAGGCCCCCTCAGCCTGTCCTGACTCCTGAGTGGCCACATCCTGCAAAATTAACGGCTCCCCCTGAGACTCAGCTGAAACCTCGGCTGGATCCACAGATTCCACCGTAGTTTCTAAAGAACCGGCGTCCGGAGCGGACGACTCATCCTGTTTGGACCTTAACGATTTTTCTTTGTGCTTCTTAGCGGTAGCGGGCGTCGGAGGATCCGACGGCATATTGTAATTACACCGCTTACCGAAGACAAGCCTAGCGCAATCTAACCTACGTTTAATGGTGCTCTTATTAAACCTAGCACAAAAGCGACACCCGACTACGTCGTGCTCAGGCCCCAAACAAGGAATACAGAGAGAGTGGTAATCCCTATGCGGTATTTGTTTCCCACAAGAAATACAATTATTCACTTTTTCTGACATCCGGAATTAACTGAGGCAAGAAAAAACAAAAATATTCCCCAACGGGGTACTTAGCCCAACTTGGTTTCGGTCTGAAACTCAGAATACGAAAATTTCAGAACGCCGAACGGCACTTGCAAACGCTGCTTCTGCTTCGGACCATGCGGCAAAAAAGACTGAGGATATGACGTCGGTCATGCGCTTTAATACCATGACGCACTGACGTCAGATCTGAGCACCCATGACCGACGCCAGCCTAATACTTTGGTATTCGGGCCGACCGAGGACAGCGGACTACCCACAGGTTATGACTGCAGCAATGTGAGATGAAGAACATCAATGGTATTTTCTTACATTCTGCTTCCCTCTCATCACTGTTCTACTAATGTTGCCAAATGTTTTGTTTGCCCTCAACAAAACCCCAATGAGCCATATCTATTTTGGTAACAACTTCACCATTCTTTTAGCTAGTATAGAGAAATACTTGACCATTGTTTACAACTGAAATGCCGCTATATGAAGCTGGGTCTGACAGATCTCTACCCTCTTTGTATAATAAAGCTACAACTGCTTTTCTCCAACATGCTGGTGCTTCCCCTCTGTTTAAAATACTATTAAACAAAATATTCCAAATTTTTATCACTTTCTTCCATCTGAATTCCAAATTTCCACAGGAATACCATCTGTTCCTGGAGACTTCCCTGCAAATTGATTATAAAATCAATTTTTTATATGTCTTCCTATCTTAACGGTTAGTTGTTGAGCCTCATCTTCCTCTAACCCTTGGCATAAGTAAGTCTTTCATAAATATTTCCATTTATGCTCCTCCTTGTTTTCCACATTCCTAAATTTTACATAAATTTTCATTAAATTTCCAAAATATCTTCACCATCTCTATAGGATCTCTGGTTATTTTTCTTGTCACAAGCTTCCTACATTTGGCAACAACCCTTTCTACTTTGTCGCCTTACGTTGTTGTGCTAAAAGTTTGTGTGTGCTGGAGTTATCAAAAAATAGATGCTAAACATCACTTCTAAACTCATGTATGTTATCCAAATACTCCCTTATTTAGCACACTGCAGCTGCACCTTATCTTGTTCTGTGATATTTCCCCTATTTCTACAATACTTGAACCTTTATCAGCTCCTCTTAATTCCTATTACGTTTTGACATCTTTCTCTTTCAATTCTGCCTTATTTTTAAAACTACATTTTCATTTTATCCAACTTACTAGCTATCCTGTCTGAAGAAATTTTCATTTTCTCCAAAAACTGTCATATAATTTCCACTACCCATTCCTTCAAATCATCTCTTAACAGGTAGGTGGAAAAGCATTAGTGTCTCATTTTAACTTCATTACCCTGCATTTTTTCTTACTTTTTATTGGAGCATTATGCACTGAAGCTTTCAATTAAATGTACATATTCTTTTGAAATCTACCATGTATTCAGTCTAGCCCAGTTACTGTACCATAAGAAATTATATGTAAATTCTAAGTAACTACGTACTGAACTCATGTCTTCCATACCAAATACATTCATAAATGTCTTAAGAAATCTACTCTTTGGTTAGATGTTTTCCCTTCTGGATCAACCTGTTACAACCTCACTATTACAAATCAAGTTCCGGTCCTCCTGTAAGTAATATTCCCAGCTGAAACATAACTACTTCTTGATAGATATTATATAAAAGTAAAATCTTTTTCTCTAAAGTAATAATGTAAAAGAAATGGTTTGCTTTTAATGCAAAGTTTGAAATAAGAAAGGTTTGCTTTTAATACAAGGTTTGGAAATGAAATGTTCTTTTTCTAAAGTGCAGAAATTTAACATCCAAGGCTTGAACTGCAAAGTTAAAAATGGATATGGAAAGTACAATGTGCTTAACACAGCAGCTATGTATCAGTTTATACACTTGTTAGAGCAATTTCGTAAGAAAAATATAAAACATGCTTAGTTTAGCTCATCTGTGAATACATGTGGCTTAGAGCCAAGTTCACGGAAAAATATAAAACTAGTTTAGCCTGTTTGTAAAATCATGTGGTTGTTTTATACTGTCACAGTAAAAATAGCATTGTGTTATGACAAACTGGACCATACAAAAAAGGAAGCTGTTGAGACATTTGATATTTTAAAAGAAAATAAGGACCTTTTGCGAGTCTCCAGGTGCAGAAATGAAGTAATAAAATACAGACACATCAACAGACACAAAGATGACATGGAACAAAAATCAGATATGCAAAGCACAGACACACTAAAAAAATAACACCTGCTGCTACCCAAATGTGTACTTAAGCTGGACACTGCTTGGTTTTCTTTGGAGCCGTCTTGATAAAATGTGCATTGAGCCTAGGCATGACAGTTCGTGAGAAACAAAGACTTCTTTCTAGCTATGTTATAATAGAACTGAAATAATCCACTGTAACTGCTTGGCAATACGTTTCCTGCAATAAAGTGTAACGGATACAGTAGTACATTGTGAGTCTGGTCACTTTACAGTTTTAAATAATTTAACACTTCTCCCAAAATGTTTTTAAGCTCCTTAACAGCAGACTTTGGTGGAATATATGTCTAAGTAATCCTACTATAACCACAAAAACCCTCAACACTAATCAACCATAGTAGTCTTTTTTCCTACTTTTCTATCACTATTTGAGCTCCTTTAGCAATCAATATTCCTCCCCTTAACCTTTGTCCTCAATATTCCACTGAATACCCACATCCTGAAATCCTTTCTTCGTCAAATTCACATGCTTGTTTCAAGTGCGTCTCTGGCAGCATTGCTCTTGTAGTCTGCATTTCTTAGTATAATTCAAGATTCTTTACATTTTGTCTATACCTTAAGGCCATTTACATTCAAAGATAAGGACAGAGAAGCCATTATAATAAAGATAAAGAACTCATTATGATAAAAAGGTATTGCTCGCACATTTTTATACATGCCCCCCTTTAAGAATTATTTCACAGGTAATCTGGAATGGGGTGTAAATTCCCAAGACAAGCAGGTAGGCTGAAATAGCAAACAATCACATTCAAGGAAGCAAAAGATAATCCCAAGAGAATATCTCGCAGGTAAATGCAAGATCAAGGGACACAGAGGGCTGAGCAGGTCCTGGCCCCAGCTTCAGCAACAAAAGGAGAATCTTCATTTTGCTTCATATACAACAATTTTTTTTTTTAAACTTCCTTAAAATATAGAGTACATCCTCAGAAAACATGTGCCTGAAGATAATGATTTAGACCACCCACACTACTGACTTTGAAGTCTTCAGGTTGGGAAGCATGAGAAATCCCTGGTTTTAGATCAGGAAGTTCAGGTACCGAGGTAGCATTAAAGGCCCTGCATTTATCATACTAACTGTACAGGAGAATCAGTGTTGCCCCTGCCAACAGGAAAATCAGTACCACTTCTGGCTTGCCCTCAATCACTTTTGTACTACTTACAAAACAGGGACTAGAAGAAAGGCATGCGGAAATAGTCCTGCTGATTGAGAAGGCATCTGTTGTCCAAGATAATAGACAATGTGTCTATCTGCAAATTTCTGTGGTTGTGTTTTCTAGAGTGAAAAAAAAAGTTTCTAGAGCCACAGCCAATCCTCCAAGCACTGAGATCCCAAGAGGAAGGCTCTGCTCTGACAAACCGAGCCAAAACCATCTCCTCTGATCTTGCACCAAGGCTACAGCTCAGACAGCTGGACGGATCCGAACTAGTCAGATCCGACCTACTCAAGGCCATGGCCAGCATCAAAGTACAAAGTATCAACAGCGCCAACCCCTCGACACAGTGTCTCCTCGGATCTGAGGGCTCCAAAACCGGGGATCAGATTGGAGAAGGAATAATTGGGATGAAGACAGAGTCCATGCCCCCTGCTCCGGAGGGAGAAAGACAGGCAAGACTCCCATCTGTATCTGGGTTCGGAGAAGCTTCCACATTATCCTGTCCACCTCTGCTTCGGAGAGACTACAGGTGGACCTGGATGAGGAAGCCACCAACACCGGCCTAAAGGGGCGGTGAGTAGAGACCTGGGTCAGCGATTAGGTCCGAAGCTCCTCCAGTTCCGGGGAAAAATGAAGGGAAGGAGCCGGGGAGACTCAGTCCTTGGAGCCAAGTGGACCTTAGCTGGAGGACCCACAGAGGAAGAGCGATTAGGGGTTCACTTCCTGGGCTTGGTCTTGGACCTGGCTGGCTTGTCACCATACCTCCTGGTGGGAGGGTGAGGTCCCAGAGGCCAGGAGGGAGACAGAAGAGGAAGCCAGGGTAGAAGAGGCCTGCCCTATGGTAGGAGGATCAATTTGTTTCTCTTGTCCATCAATGCATGGGGATTGAACCCCACGCAGATGGAGCAGCTGGTCTCAAGGTGTGCAGCACCAAGGCATTCCACGCACAGAATGTGGCCATTGGCTGGGGGTGCTTATGATCGCACTCCATGCATTCGCAGAACCCTGGCTTTGGAGTCTCCATGACCACGTTGAGCCCCACACAGCACTCGCGTGCGCACACACACACACACACACACACACACACACACGTTCAATAGCAAGGGAAAGAGGGAATTTTGCATCAGTTTAAAAAAAAAAAACTCAAGGGGAGGTAGAAAGATTAGAAAAAGGTAACTAAGAGAAAACAATGAAAATATTTATAAAATAGAACACTTACCCTAACAGCAGCTTAGAGCAATGAATCACGATGCAGCCATGAAGCACGGCAAACGAAATCTGAAGGGAGGAAGGAGACATGGGCATTTTGGGTAGGGGAGGAGCTTGGAGCTCAGATCAGATGCTACATATGCGGCAGAGTTGATCTGTGCCGGATCCTGTCGATGACCAAATGAAGAAAACAAATTCATATCAGAGGGTTTTTTGGGAGGGGCAGGGGAGAGCTGGGAGTCAGGCTCCAAAAATCTTCTACTAAATGCATCAACCCAAGGCTGGTTATCACAAAAGGTACTGGTAAGGAGTTTGACTTTGGTAAGCAAAGGAGATACCTGCAGCTCTTGAGGGAATCCAAAAATCCAGAGTCCTACTTGAAATCTTTCATTCTGTCGAAGGTGTCACCAAATGAGAAATCTTCTAGTGGGGCGGCAGAGGATCATGTGTTCTCACTGTCCTACTCAAAAGAGCGGCAAGACATCTGCCTCACAAAGACCAGTTTAAACACCTCTGAAATCAGGATTCAGATTCCTTGAGGGGGGTGTCTAACCTCTCAACACTAGGGCCTCTTGACACAGACTTCTGCTCTGAAGTTAACTGCAGGTTTAAAGGCAGTTTCATTAACTTCTAAGTGCTGAGTGAAAGTAGAAAGGGGTGAAACTCCAATCAGTTCACAAGAAAGTATGGTGGGCATCCACTGCCTAGACATTTCTGGCCTGGATATCGGAATAGCCACCTTTGAGAATCATTTTATAAGGGCAGATACAGACAACCTAAAATGGAGGAAGCCCTCATGCAACAACACAGTCTGATACCACTGTTACCCTGGAAAAAAAAAAATCAATCTACCAGCATCAGAACCAGACACCCGCAAGATCATCCAGACAAAACTGAAAATGTGTTGCCATCTGTGCTTATGGCAGCCTCCTGAGAAAAGCAATCTGTAAATGTCAGGGTGGGGGCTATAAAAGCACCTCAGGGACATGACACTTGAAAGTAGAGGTCTTCAAGTCTCCAAAGTGGTATAATCCCCCTTTCTTATATCCTTCTCACAAGGGTGCTACTCTTATGAATCATGCACAATAGGCTTGGCCACTGGCCAACAGCACAGTTGCCTGATCAAAGCATGCAGCCTTCTTTCCTTCATAAAAGTCTTTTTTTAAATAACCTTATTTTCATTGTCTAGCTCTCCATAAAATTAACAAATTTTTCATCGTATGCCTTAAGCAGGCTGTCTCAGTGTTTTTCATACATTTCTCATATCCATATCCAATTTAAACATTTAGAACTGCCCAAATCTGAAGAGTATGTTTAACACTATCAACTATTACCTTACATAGAAAACTTAACTATGCCATATACTACAATAACAATAAAACATTTAACAATAACTATATACACCATTTCTTGTCTCTATATTTATAACATATTATAATATATTTATATAATTACCCACTATTTTTGGAAGACTAGTTCCACCTTCTTTGAATCTTGTGGCCTTATTTACGTGGGTGATGTCACTGTTAAGCACTAGGTTGCTCTTCTTCCCTCCCCAGCATCCCCCATTTACTTAATTTTCTCACCAGGGTCTCTCTCCCCAACTGACCTACACTTCCCAGCTCAAGTACTTCAATTTCATTCATCAGTGCCTTACATCATTTTCCTTTGGAATTTCTATAGTCTTCCATAATCTTGTTTTCTTTGTAACCATCAAACTTCACCTCATCTCCAACGCTTGACAAGAGACATGCAAGAACTATCTGCTAATTCTACTCTATGCAGAAAGATATTTATGTGAGCATTTCCAGGCAAACATCCAAATCCATGTGGCTATGGTAGCTCATCTCAAGGCCATTACCATCTTAGTCCATTCTGCTCTTTGTATATCCCTCTCCCTATCACACTACTCCAGCTATTACTTTTTTACTACCTTGCACACTTGTAAAGTTGTACATACCTCTCTAGGTAACCCCTTCATACTTTTAATGGTCCACTAATCTCCCACCATTAAACTTTTTGCTTCTGATGAACCCACAGGTATTTCTGCACTAATTGATGACCATAAGCCCTTTGTTTTCAATTAATTTATTTTATGTCCAGATATGCTGATAAATCTCTATTAAGTCACCTGTCTCTAGACTTAACATATATATCACTACATTATCTGCCAATAATGCTACCTTTTTCTGTCTATTCCCCCAGCCATGCTCCTCTATTCTGTATCAGATTATCTGATGTTTTGGGCCAAAGACTCCAAATACATAGCGATCAGCAGCGGTAAATGCAGGCAGCTTTGTCTGGTTTCCCCTATTGCAAGCATTCTGAAAATCCTCAAGCACATTTTATTCATGCTTCCAAATCATAATTTTTTTTAAATATTAAAGCTACCCCTTCACCTGGAAAAAAAAATAAGAAGTTATGCACTCACCATAATGTTCCACCTGAGTAGGCAAACTTCATTTGTCAGCAACCTATGGGAATCTGATCCGACCTCGCATCAGAGCCGGCAGCTTTCAACAGCTTTAGATCAGAGCTCCAAGCTCCTCCCCCTACCCATAATCCCCTGCCAACCCTGACTGACCTCAGATCAAGTTTGCCCAACAGTAGAGACTGCTATAAAATTATCATTCTCAAGATAAGTGGGTAAACCCCATGGACCTGAGTATGAAGACATTCACAAGTGAGGGGGCAGGAGGGAGGGAAGGTTGCTGACAAATGAAGTTTACCTACTAGGATGGCACGTTATGGTGAGTACATAACTTCTTAATCTGAAGTAGTTAACTTCATTTGTGCAGCAAACTATGGGACAAAGTCCCCAGCTACCTGAATCTTGGGCGGCCTTCATGGAAGGATGTTCCGGAGCACTGCAGAGCCACAGGATGCTCTCCCTCTGGAGATAATGGCCAATTTATAGTGATTGATAAAGGTATGAGATAAGGCCAAAGTGGCTGCCGAGCAAATATCATCCAAAGAGACTCTAGCTCTAAAAGCCGCAGAGGTAGACATAGAACGAGTAGCGTGGCCATGGACTCCCTGAGGTGCGGGCCTGCCCCAACTTTCATATGCTAAAAGGATACACTGTGAAATCCATCTAGACAGTGTGACTTTAGACACAGATTTACCCAAGTTAAATTTGGCAAAGGAGACTAGCAACTGGTCGGATTTCCTATGACCAGATGTCCTGTGGATGTAGAAGCGAAGTTGTCTATGCACATCCAATGAGTGTAATTTGTATTCCCCTTTGTTATGGTGATTAGGAAAAAAGACCGGCAGGTTGATGGACTGGTTAATATTAGACTCCAAGGTAACCTTGGGAAGAAAAGAGGGACTGGTCCTGAGGTAAACTCTATCCTTGTGAAAGGTCATGCAAAAATAAAGATTGCTACCATCCAAAGGTCTCTACCGAAGAGACAAGGTAAAATCCACAAACAGCAACAGAAGACCACCACGATGAAATAAAAACTATATTTATTATACGAAAAACAAGCGCTTTCACGTGTATCCACATGCTTCCTCAGGTTTTTAACAATAATATCCATCAAAGAGCTTAAATACACATTTTCAAATCTCATTTCATAAGCTGATAGGTTAATTACTTAATCATTAACCAGATCAATTACATTAAATAAAGCAATTAAAACAAATAGTATTTCAGTTTGTATTACCAGATTAAAGCAAGCAAAAAGGCTCAACTTGTTATTATATTCAGTTAAAATCAAATTCAAGTTCAAAACAATGTATAAGTGTATGAATGTTTATATAACATTTATAAAGGATAATACTATTTAAAAATACTATCTAAAAAACAACTAAAAATAAATAAACTGCTAAATCTGAATAATTAACCTGTAAGGTGCCATGCGCAATATATAAAAAGATAATAACAAAATAAAATAGAATAACATGATTGGTTTGATGTATATAACTAAATTAAATATCATAATAATAATCATTTACGTGCTGCTAAAAAGTACAGTTTTGTACCTACCATAAATGTAGATGTCCGATAGGTATGCATCTGCAGTCATCACATATGGGTTGTCCTGCCTCAGGCAGCCCTTCGGTCGGCCGGATTCCAAAGTCTGGGTCCGGCGTCGGCCAATGTCGCCCCTTCCCCGACGTCACAGCGCCTGGGGTATAATTTATTTATTTATTTATTTTACATTTGTTAACCGGGCTAGTCTGGCTGGATACATGTCCATTTTCAGCAGAGGCCCGAGGAGAAAAGCTCCACTATTAGACTAAGACAATACATGAGGAATACTTTACTAAATAGATCAATCTTTTTTAACAAAAGAACAAAAACAAAACAAAACAAAAATGTACAAGGACAAAATACAGTTTGTCTTGACTAACTTAACTAGGTTACAGTAAGATTATAATCAAAGTTCACATCATGTGGCTGAGGAGATAAGCTCAGGCACCAAAATATACAGTTGAGTTAAGGATATCTGAAGTGTAGGTACATAAAATTAATCATTGGTCAGAAGGTAGAGGACAGAATTGGTAATTAACAGAGTGAAAGAAAGCTAGTAGTTAGAAGTGTTAAAAAAGCAAGTTAGAAGGTAAGGAGGTATATTGGTAGTAAAGTTAAGGAAAAGAGGGATAGGAGGAAAAAGAAAAGTGTGGGTAGAGTATGTTTAGATAGGGTAATGGTATTTTATCAAGTTAAATGTTAAGAAAGTAAAGTTAAAAAGGAGAGTGAGGTATATAGGCAATGAGATAAGGGAAAAGGGTGAAGGACCAGAGAAGGGGGCTAAAAATGATTGTCTAGGTAAGAATGGGAGAGTAAAGAATGAAAGTAGCAGACTGTTCAGAGTAATGACCAGTAGTATGCTCAGTCAGGATTAGAGCAGGGGCAAAGCCAGTGGATTAGTAGGTGGTTTTTTATCTGTTTTTTGAAAAGGTGACATGATGTTAGGGAGGTCAGTTCAGTGGGAAGTTTATTCCAGTATGAACCGATAGTGTTTGCAAATAGGGAATCACCTGATTTATTATGAGATTTCAAGGTAGTAACTAATAGCTTGTTGGCTGATCTGAGTGTCTTGAGATTCTTATAAGGTGTGATGACATTATTTAGTATTGGAATGTTGGAAGGGTAATGAAGAATTTTGAAGGTGATGATTAGTTGTTGTAGGAGTATAAGGTTTGGGAGTTCAAGCCAGTTGAGTTTCTTTAAGTTAAGACAGTGGTGAGTTTGGAAAGGTGAGCCAGTGGCAAATCTGGCTATACTGTGGTAGGCAGTATTCAGTTTCTGAAGATTACCCTTAGATAAGTTGACAAAGGAGGGGAGGCGTAGGTTAGTGTAGAGATAAGGTGAGTTTGGGCTAGGGCTACTCGGGAAGAAGCAGTGAGATAGGGCTTTAGTCTGTATAGGGCACCAATCTTTTTATTAACAGTTTTGATAGTTAAATCAATATGACAGTCGAAGTTAAGCTGGTTATCTATGGTGACGCCTAGGAGTTTAGTGCAGTTGTCAGGTTTGATGATAGTGCCATTACAGGATGTTATAGAGAAAGAGATAGGGGTGGATTTAGAGGTAGGGGTAAATAGTAATAGTTTGGTTTTGGGATTCAGGAGGAGACAGATATGTTGAAACCAATTTTCTGCTGCAGTAAAGACTGCTTGGGTAGTGGAGTGGAGTTCTGCTGGGGTAGGGGCGGAGCAGATGAGAGTGGAATCATCTGCATATTGTATGCATGTGGATGTTGGTAGGGAATTGGGCAGATTGTTGATAAAGATGGAGAAAAGTAGGGGCCTAGGATAGATCCTTGTGGGACACCAATAGTGACAGGGAGTAGAGTGGATAGATGGCTGTCCCACAGTACAGCTTGTTTCCTATTAGTTAAATAGGAATTGAACCACTGTAAGGCTAGAGAGTCCAGTGATAGAGATTTTAAGGTATCAAGGAGAAGTTGATGGTTGACCATATCAAATGCTTTTGAGAGGTCTAGAAACAGTCTTGGGAAGAGAATAGGTTTTATTTCGATTTTTATTTATGGTATCAGAGAAGGAAAGAAGGGCAGTAGTAGTGCTGTGGTAGGGTCTGAAGCCATGTTGAGAGTCTACAAGCAGGTTGTTATTTAAGAGATAGTTTAGGAGTTGATGGTGAATACAGCGTTCCATTATTTTTGATAGAGGCGATAGAAGGGCAATAGGTCTAAAATTGGATAGTTCATTAGAGTTTCCACCTTTGTGGAGTGGAATAATGTGGGAGATTTTCCAGCAGGATGGAATTTTGGATTCTGTTATGGTTCTGTTTATTAAGATGGATACTGGGTATGCTATTTCTTTTGCAGCTAATTGAAGGTATTCAGCTGGAAGTTTGTCAACCGAGGGTGTACAGGGTTTTAGTTTAGACAGTAGTTTCTGTATATAGGTAGTTGAGACGGTTTCAAGTTTTAGTGTATAGGTATTGCTGGGGATGGGGGTAGTTTGGAGGGAGGGGGGTGGAGTCATAGTGCTTGCAAGTGAGTTAACAGTTTGAGAGAAGAAATTGTTAAAGGTGTTGGCTATGATGCTAGGTTGTTTTTGTGCTAAGCTAGCTGGGGTAGGTGTTTTGGTATTGCCTGGGTGGAGAAGTTTATTAATTCCTGACCAGAATTTTTTCGGGTTTTGGTTATGGTTTTGTTGGTGTTGAAAGTTATAGTTTTTTTATCTAGGATGACAAGTTTCTTTGTTTTGTTTCTTAGATGTTTGAAGGTTTGATGGTCAGTGGGGTTTTTAGTGGATCTCCATTTTGACCATGATTTATTTCTCGCTCTCATAGTTTGTTTAGTAATAGCAGAGAGCCAAGGAGCTGCTTTGGATCTGATTTTAACTAATCGGGATGGTGCATGTTGGTTTAGAATTTGTAAGAAGGTATTGTTGAAATGCGTTACTGCTTCATCTATTGGGAGGTATTTTAGGGTAGACCAGTTATATTCTTTGAGTTCAGTTTGAAAGGATGTGAGATTAAATGCTGTTTTATTATATTTAGTTCGATAAGTAGGTTGTTTAGGGATGTTGCATTTTGTTTAGCGATAAAGGTAAGGAGGTGGTCACTAATATTGTCAGGAGTATACCTGTTTTGTAGGAGAGGGGATTGTTGTTGGTTAGTATCCAGTCTAGGATTGTTTGTTTGTGGGTGGATTTATTTATTCTAGTAGGGGAGTTAATGGTTTGGTGAAAGTTAAAGAGGTTAAGGTGTGTGGTGGGTTTGGGGGATATGCAGGAGTTCCAGTCGATATTAAAATCACCTAGGATTATGGTTTCCTGGGGGAAGGTGCTAGAAATCCAGCAAAGGATATTTTCTAGGGTGTGGATGTTCTTGCCTGGGGGGATGTAGGAACATATTATGTTTATAGATTTGGTCAGCCGACGCCATCTTCCTCAGTTTTTCTTGCCCCAGATGCCAGGTGCCCTCTAGGAAGGCTAAATTTGGAGAAATGCAATAAAAATCCAAACATTTGCAAAAAAAAAAATATATATATATATATATATATATATATATATATATATATATATATGTGTGTAAAAACAAATACACCATAATAGATCCCCCCAGCTAGCTAATAGAGGGGTAAGCACCCTAGGAATACCACAGAGGGGAAGGAGGGAGGGTAAACCTGACTGCAGATGCATACCTATCGGACATCTACATTTATGGTAGGTGCAAAACTGTACTATGTCCTTCAAGGATGCATCTGCAGTCATCACATATGGGTAGAATACCATAGCCAATCTGGGGGTGGAGGAACTAGGAAAAGGATGGTGTAGCTAAGATACCCTGCAGGACAGCCATAGCAAAGCCTGCTCTGGATCTGGAATATAAAGGTAAATTGTAATGCTTGGCAAATGTATGCACGGAGCTCCATGTGGCAGCTTCTAAAATGTCCTTTGTAGCCACCCCTCTTAAGAAGGCTGTGGAGGTGGCTGTGGCTTTCGTAGAATGAGGTCTAATGTTAGCTGGTACAGACTTTCCATGAAATGAGTAACAAAAGTGAATGCAATTTCCTATCCATTTTGAAATGGTCTGTTTGGAAATTGCTTTTCCTTGAGTACCAGCAGCATATGCTACCAGCAGCTGGTCAGTTTTTCCTGAAACCTTTAGTTCTGTCCAAGTAGTAGCGCAACTGTCTGTAAATGTCCAGGGTGTGCAGCAGTTTCTCCACTTTGTTTTGTGGATTTGGGAAGAAGGTAGGCAAGTGAATGGCTTGATTCAATGAAACCCTGGATATCACCTTTGGCATAAACGTAGGATTAGTTCTTAATGAAACTCTGTCCTGGTGAAAAATAATAAATGGCTTAACTGCCATCAGGGCCTGCAATTCCGAAACCCTTCTTGCTGAGGTTATTGCCAGGAGGAAGGCAGTCTTCCATGAAAGGTACTGTAGATCTGCATTTGCTGCTGGTTCAAATGGAGGCAGTGTTAGTTTTTCCAACACGTAGTTAAGGTCACAAGCAGGTAGAGGTGGTTTTCGCAGGAGGTTTGATGTTTTTGATTCCTCTTAGAAACTGTCTTAGGAGAGGATGAGAAAAGACAGGTGGGTCAGTATTGTACTCTGCTGAAATTGCTGAAGCATGAATCTTAATAGAAGAGTAACGCAGACCATTGTGAAACATTTCTGTCAAATATTCCAGGATATGTGCCATGTTCATCACTTTCACATCTAGGCCCTTTGTGGTGTTCCAGATGAGAAATCTTTTCCATTTTGCTGAATATGCCTTTCTTGTGGAAGGGCGGCGAGCTTCCATAATAATATCCTTCACTCTCTGGGATAGTTTATCCTGAGGAGAAGTCAAGGTATTCTCCACGCTGTTAGTTGCAATGTTTTCAGGTTGGAATGTATAGTTTTGTATCTGTGCTGTCAGTAGAAGTGGCCATAGAGGTAGAGACCATGGTTTCGTACGTGACATGCTCCTTAGCAGTGGGTATCAGTGCTGTCTTGGCCAGTCTGGAGCTATCAGAATCACTTTTGGCTGCTCTGCCATGATCTTCAGTAACACCTTGGTCGTTAATGGGATAGGCGGAAATGCATACACTGTCAGATTTCTCCAGCTGAAAGAGAGAGCGTCCACTTTCCATGCTTGTGGGTGGTATGTCCTTGAGCAGAATTTCTTCAGTTGATGATTGTGGGGGGAAGAAAATAGATCTATGTCCGGGCTCCCCCAAGATTGTGTTATCTGTTGGAAGATGTCTGGGTGCAGCATCCATTCGTGCGCATCCATGATATTTCTGCTTAAGCTGTCCGCCAGTGTATTGTCTTTCCCTGGCACAAACTGAGCTTGTAGCTGTATATTGAGTTTCAAGGAAAGATCCCATAGATTCATTGCCAGTCTGCAAAGAGGGTAGGAATGGGTACTTCCTTGCTTATGTACCACATAACTGTGGTGTTGTCTGTCCTTATTAGTAGGTGGCCTTGATGGAGGAAGAGTTTGAAGGCCTCGATTGCATGTATCACTGCTAGCATTTCTTTTTGATTTATGTGCATGCGTAGCTCCTTTCGTGACCACTGTCCTTGGATACCTCTGCCCTCCATGTGTGCTCCCCAACCTAGGTCTGAGGTGTCCGTTGTAATAGTTTGGGAGGTTTTTGGCTTTGTGAATGGCAACCCTCTGTTGGACTGGCTGGCCTGAGCCCACTACAGAAATTCCTTGTGAAGGCATGGAATGAGTGGGATTAAAGTTTCCAAACTGTGACTGTGCTGAGTCCATAAACTCCTTAGGTACCACTGCAGTTTTCTCATATGTAGCCTTGCTTGTGGAACCAAAAGAATACAGGATGCCATGTAACCCAGGGCCTGCAGGATTTTCCTTGCAGTCAGCTGAGGTTGTCTTGTCAGATTCTTGAAGTAATCCGGTAGCTGACTTTGTTTTTCTTCTGTGAGACAAGCCATTTGGGTGGTTGTATCTAGATCCGCACCCAAAAAGGTTATTCTTTGGGATGGAACAAGTCTTGATTTGTGCATGTTGACTGTATATCCTAAGGCCTGTAAAAGATTGATGGCATAATTTAAATCCTTTATCAAAGTTTGTTGGTTGTCCGCTTGTACAAGGCAGTCATCCAGATATGGGTGAATTTGAATCCCCTGAAGTCTGCAGTGTGCTATTACTGATGCCAGGCATTTCGTGAATACTCTGGGCACAGTAGATAAGCCAAAGGGCAATGCTGAGAATTGATAATGCTCTGACCCTGCAAGAAATCTGAGGTGTCTTCTGCAACTTAGTCTGATAGGGACATGCAGGTATGCCTCCTTGAGGTCTAGAGTCACCAGCCAAGACCCCTTGCCCAGCATGGGAAGGAGTTGCTGTAGAGTCAGCATTTTGAATTTTGGCACAATGAGATAAGTATTCAGTGCGGACAAGTCGAGAATTGGTCTCCATTGATGTTCTTTTCTTGGAACAAGGAATAGCCTGGAGTAAAATCCTTGGCCTTGTTCTGAAATAGGAACTTTTTCTATGGCTTTCATTTGTAGTAAGTTTGAGATTTGCTTCAAAGCCTCTGCCCTTTGATTTGGTGGCAGACCTGGCATGCCTTTTCTTTTTGGCAATGTGTGGAAATGGAACCTGTATCCGTTGTCTATTATTTGTAGTGTCCATTTGTCTCTTGTAATGCTGTGCCAATTTTTTGAGAATAAAGAAAGCTTTCCGCCCAAAGGTGCTTCTAACGGAGCCCTGGTTGGCAGAGTCAAAGCAAAGTCATTGAGATTGTCCTTGTGCAGCAGTTGCAGGTCCTGAACTGCCTGTCCGGATTGGAGGTTGCCATTGACTGCCTCTGTAGGAGCCCCTAGAGCTTGCCCTCTACCTCTGGCACGCCTGTTCCTGCTCCTTTGAAATCTTCCAAAAGCTTAGCTTTAACATGGTCTGGCAGAGATTGTTCCTTCAGCCAAGCATGCCTACATATGACAACACCTGTCATTGCTGACCTACATGAAGCTTCCAATGCATCATAGCCACACTGTAAGAAATGGTTGCT
Organism: Protopterus annectens; assembly: GCF_019279795.1. Classification (NCBI taxonomy): domain Eukaryota; kingdom Metazoa; phylum Chordata; order Ceratodontiformes; family Protopteridae; genus Protopterus; species Protopterus annectens. The sequence continues at coordinate 674,910,584 of NC_056736.1, forward strand.
AACCTGCTGGGAGTTATGTACCAGATCCTGAAGGGATTTACGGTCAAGGGGTTCAGAAGAAGACAATTTCTTATGCATTTCTTCTAACAAATGCTTTTGATACTGTATCATATGAAATTGACAATTTAATGCCCTCATAGCAAGAGTGGCAGAAGTATACACTTTTTTTACCCCATCTCTCTAATGCCCTGGACTCCTTTGCAGAGGGGAGTGGGTTCTTAGTAGTAACAGCTGCAACCCCTTTAGGGCCCTGTGAAATAGTTTCAGGGTCAGCAGACTGGGCCTTGTAAAGAAAATTGTGTGTGTCCAGGACCCTGTAATACCTATCGGGCTTAACAGGGGCCAGAGGCAGAGTGTCAGGGGTCATACTAGAGTCAGAATACACATCATCAATGACATTTAAAACAGGAGGAATAGCCAAAGGTCTATGCTGAGGTAATGAAGAAAAGTTCTTAGTCTTTTCCTGGAATCAGAATATTCCTGGCCCTGCCATTTGAAATGCTCTCTCATAGTGTGAAGGGTCTCCCCAAAGGAAAGCTCTTCAGGAGGGGAGGCTGAGGGAATAGATTCCTCTGCATCCGAATCCTCGTAGGCCGAATAAGTCTCCTCCTGGTAGTTGAGTGATCCGAGCCAGCAGAGGCCTCCTCTGAGGAAAGGGGGATCAGGGGGATCCACCCTGGGCCTTTTGTCTAGAGGGGGTTGGGAGCCTCTGTCCGGATGGGGCTGAGAGCCCCTAATTAAAGAGATAAGATCCTCTGCTAAGGTTAGAATCTGTGAACTAGAAGAGGGTCCCAGAGGAATAACCCTGGGAGGCATGGCTTTAGTGTGCTTTGCAGCTTTAGTCCTGGTTAAGGCCTTAATAGACATGGATGCAGGAGGCCTAGCTGCACCACGTGCTGGTGTAGCTTTGTCTAAAGGTATGGTGTTGGAAGATTTCAATACACCAGTTTCGGAAGGCAATTCTGTAACCGACTCGGTAGGGGCCTCCGGGACCGAGGCTGATGGTTGTATTAATTCAGGGTTCGGAAGGTCCAAGGACTCGGTATCAGCAGAGACCCTCGCGGTAGGCCTAGCCACGGTTTCAGCCGAAACCGCGGTCCGCGTGTGTCGGTCCTTGTCTTTCCGTTTCTTAATTAAATGCGATGTCGGGGTTTCCAACGGCATTTTGTATGAAAAACTATCCCCAAAAAACTCTTCTGCGAACTCCGACCGACGTCTAAGTGCGTCAGTTGAAGGAAGCACAGTCTGAACAGGCCGAGACGTCGTGGTCTGGGCCTAAGCAGGGGAGACAGTAAGAGTGGAAATCCTTATGAGGTATTTGTTTCCCACAAGTTAAACAATTATTAACTTTTTCTGACATCGGCTGAGGCAAGAAAGAGTCCCCAACGGGGTACTTAGCTTTAGAAGTCTTCGGATAGCGATTTTACTGGAGCTGGCCGACCGGCACTTGCGATCTGCTTCTGCTTCAGGCACCACGCGGCAAGAAAGACTGAGGAAGATGGCATCGGCTGACACTTTTATACCCCAGGCGCTGTGACGTCAGGGAAGGGGCACATCAGCCGACGCCAGACCCAGACTTTGGAATCCGGCCGACCGAAGGGCTGCCTGAGGCAGGACAACCCATATGTGATGACCGCAGATGCATCCTTGAAGGACATCTGATTTAATACTAATATATTGGTTAAGTCCTGGCTCAAAATGAGCTCTCATTCGTAAGATTAAATTTAGTTCAACTGTTTCCAAATACTTCAATTTATCACCCCCTCGTTTATCATTATTTATAATCTGCAATACTCTGAACTTGAACATATGATCGGGATGTATGGCTATGTGTTTAACTAAGGTATTAGTTGGATTCATTCTTCTTATATATCGTAGGAATGGTTATATATCCTATCTCAACCTTCTTGAGGTCATGCCTACATAAAAAGTCATACATTCTGTACATGTAGCTAAATATATCAAGTTCTTACTCTCACAGGTAGCATAAAAATTGGGTATAAACCTATAATCTATACAAGGATGGATAAATGATTGTTCACTAATGATATATTTACACATGTTACACTTACTGCATGGAAAAGTACCATGTCTAAAAACTTGCCTATTCACATTACCAATCTGGGGGTTGGTCTTCTCAAGACACAATAACCTTTTTAAATTTTTTACTACTTCTATACCTGAAACTAGGTGTTTCTCCTACTAATTTGGAAGTCTGTGAATCTATAAGTAATATATTCCAGTCTTTTCTAATGATATTCGTGATGTTCCTATTATCATTGGTATATCTAGCTGTAAAGACTTTAGTTTGATTATAACTAATTCTAGGAGCATATATCATCCTACGATGTCTATTACTTGAACTTTGAGCACTACTTTGGTTAGCCCCCATTGAGTTCAATACTGAACATTTCACATCATTTACTAGGGATCTACTATAGCCCCTGTCTTGAAGCAACTTATCCATATGGTCTAGCTGTAAATATCTATCATCGTCATTTCTACATAAATTCTGAATTCTCAAGAATTGACTTTTAACAACATTCGGAAACACAAAGGTCAAGTATGGGGGTTTTACACAGAGGGCCTGTAGTTCAGAGACCCTTCGAGCAGAGGTGATAGCGACAAGAAAGGCAGTTTTCCATGACAAGAATTTAAGATCTACTGTAGCTGCAGGCTCAAACGAGGGAGCTGTCAAGGCCTGAAGCACCAGTGTTAAATCCCAAGGAGGGACTACATCCTTCACTGGAGGTCTGAGCAGAAAGGTGCCCTTCAAAAAGGTCTTGCACAATTTCGTGGTGATCAAAGGGCCCAGTTTATTTCCCACGTGATAATGAGAGACAGCTGCTAGTTGAACCTTGACTGTGGAGGAGCTAGCCCCCTGATAGAACAGTCCTGACAGAAAGTCTAATACAGCGGGGGCAAGGGAGCTGTAAAAGGATTCAAATTTTTGTGTTCCGCCCAAATGGAGAAACGTTTCCATTTGCTGCTATAGATCTTTCTAGAAGAAGGCTTGTGCGCTGCTACTAGAATAGTTTTAACTGGGGAAGAGATGCCGCGAGTTCTAGCTACGAGTGGAACTGGAGCAGTCAAGCTGTGAGCTTGAGGTTGTCCAGGTTTGGGACTGGGAGATCTAGGGGGTGGGATATTAGATCCAGACTGGGATCCAGAATCCAAGGAGGATTCACCAGATGAGACCAAAGGTAAGGGAACCAGGTTTGACGAGGCCAAGATGGGACAATGAGGATAATCCTGCTCCCCAACCGACTGGCTTTCTGAAGAAACTTCAACATCAAAGAAGAGGAGGGTAAGCATAAAGAAGACCGGGAGGCCAAGCATGCACCAGAGCGTCTCTCGGGGGTTCCCCGGAGGGGGAAATGAGAGCAAAGTAGTCATAACATTTTGTGTTCGAGGGAGAGGCAAAGAGATCGCAACAGGGTTGATCCCATTTGGCGAAAATCCAATTTGCTATCTCAGGATTCAGCGACCACTCGTATGGTAACAGGATGGTGCGACTTGGTTTGTCCGCTAGGATGTTGGACCATCCCAGAATGTGCGTTGCTATGAGAAAGCGGTTGGTGGAGATCGCCCATTCCCACACCCTCATGGCCTCTCTGCAGAGTGGGTAAGACCTGGTTCCCCCCTGTTTGTTGATGCACCAGACAAATGACATATTGTCCGTCTGAATAACAATCATTCCTACAGGAAGAAGGTCCTGAAGTGCTTACAACGCTAACAGCACTGCCCTCATCTCTCGGATGTTGATATGCAGCGAGGTCGCAGTGAGGTCCCACGTGGCTTGGACTGTCCTGCCCGAACAATGCCCCCCCCCCCCCCGAGGCGGAAGGCGTCCGTGGTCACCGTGGCTAGTGGAGGGGTCATAGAAAAGGGGCGTCCTTGCTGGAGGTCTGGGGATTGGAGCCACCATAGGAGGGCCCTCTTGCAAGCCCTGTTGAGGGGAACGGGATGGCTCAGAGGATAGTGAAGAAAGGACCACTGCATCTGAAGGGTCCATTGTAAGACCCTCATGTTCAAATGTGCCATTGGCAATAGGTTGATTGCTGCTGCCATCGAGCCAAGAGCCCTCAGGACCAATTCCGCCGGGGGAGCTGGAGATTGCAGAATGGCTTGCAAGTGTAGCCTCAGGGTTAGTAGCCAGTCTGTGGTCAAGAAAGCTAGGAGTTTGTTCGTGTCTAATCTGGCCCCTATGAAGTCTATGGTCCGAGTCGGAATAAGAGACTACTTCTCTGTTGACAGTGATCCCCAGCCGGGGAGCTAGACGAAGAAAGTAGTTTCTGGCTGCACAGAGTAGATGCCTTTTCAGGGCGGTCAGGAAACAGTCGTCCAGGTACGGGAAGACCTGAATTCCCTGGAGCCTCAGGTGGGCCGCTAGCACTGCTAACACTTTGGTGAACACCCTGGGGGCTGTGGTGAGACCAAAGGGGAGGACCCTAAATTGGAAATGACTGGCTCCTAGCCGGAAGCGGAGGAACCTCCTGGATCGCCTGTCCATCAGAATGTGGTGGTACGCATCCTTGAGGTCTATAGAGCACATCCAATCATTCTCCTGCAAAAGGGGGAGAATGGATTGAAGAGTGACTATGCGGAACTTCTCTTTGGTTACTGACAGATTCAGGGAAGAGAGGTCGAGGATTGGTCTCAAGCCCCCCCGTCTTTTTTGGCATCAAGAAGAACCCGGAGTAAAACCTGGACCCGCACTGGTCTGGATGGCTCTTTTTTCCAGCAAATGTTAGATTTCCATTGCTGCGGCCTCCCTCTGATCGGGTGGGACATCAGGGAGGTATCTGGGGCTGCGTGGGTAACGAGAAAAGGGAATCTGATATCCTCTGGATATGATAAGCACTCAGCGGTCTGTCGTGATGGACTCCCAAGCTGCTGGGTGCTTCAAGAAACGCCCCCCGACTGCCTCCAGTGCGGAGTCGGGCAACCCCTTAGGGGTGTTGCGTGGGTTGGTCCGAGAAGGATTCTCGGGATCCAAAGTTCCACGTGCCCCCTCTGCCTCTAGGGCAGCGTTCCACCCTGCCCTCCTCTGCCGAGGAAGGGCTGGGAGTCCTGAGCAGGACGGGACTGTTGAGACTTCCGGAACCACATCTTCTGTCCCTTTTGGTTCTTAGAGAAGGACCTTTGGGGAGCAGAGAAGCGGACTCCGATAGCAGACGTCTTCCCGTCCTTTTCGCTCTGGACCAAAGTATCTCTCACGGTTTTGCCGAAGAGGGCAGAACCATCAAAAGGGGCATTAGCGAAAGACGCCTTAAAGGGTTCCGCAAAATCACAGTGCCGGAGCCAGGCCTGACGTCTCATAACGAGGCCCGCTCCGCTGGCTCTAGCGGCTCCTTCCGTGGCATGACAGTAGTCGAATAGAGGCGTTAGATATGGATTGTAGAGTGACCATCCGGGTGGAGTGCAATTGTTTGGCCTCCGGCAACATGGCTTCGGGGAGGGGGGGGGGGGGCGACACAGCATACTCTTTGATCAGGTCCAGCTGCAGTTGGAGCACATGTGCCATGTAGTTCAGCGACCTCACAGAGAAGGTAGCCGAACTAAACACCCGCTTCCCTAGGCGGTCCATCGACCGAGACTCCTTGCTCGAGGGATGAACCGAGGGACTCTCCTGAGCAAGTTCCCTCTTGGTGGCCGCCGCCACCAACATGGCATCTACAGGGGGGCCTTTGCTCCAGAGGGATTTGTCGGAGAGTGGGCTGAGAATCTTGTCCGGGCTCTTGGGGACTGGCTCCACAATGTCCGGCTCCTTCCACGCCCTGCTAGTAATCAAGTCTACCAGGGGGTCGGCCGGAGGGGACACCCAAAAGGTAGACGGGCCCGCTTCAAACGCCTCCAGGAACACAGATTCATCTGAGGTAGGCTTTGGGACAGACCATCCCCCCCCCCTATTCTGAGCATCTCCATGATGTCACCAAATGAGACATCGGGGGGGGGGGGTGATCTTGGGGAGCCTTTCCCTTCCTGCAAATCTGTGTCATCAGTCAAGGACTCGGGGGAGTCCAGGTGCCTCCTCTTGCACCTTCGCTTGTGAGGAACCTCCTCGGGGGGCTGTCCGACGAGGTCTCACCAGCAACGTCTTGTTCCAATGGAACTACCTGGGACGTCAGAGCAGGCTATCCCTGGGGCCGGATGATGGAAGTTGGACCCAACCGAGGAGTGCAGGGTGGAGCCGTGGCAAGGGCCGGGGGCCTGGAATCCCTTGACAGAGCCCTCTCCACCACGTCGAATGCAGAGGGAGAGCTGCTCTCTCTGGCATCTGAGAGCAAACCCTCCCTCTGATCAAACGGACGGATCGGAGCCGGCGCCGAAGCGATCGGATCTGACAGACCAGCATGCTCCGACCTGGACGGAGCCAAAGACATACCAATACCGCCGGATCCAAAGCTCAGCCCTCGGCTCCGAGAGCTCAGATCCGAAGAAAATGGACCACACAGATTCGAGGGAAGTGTCGGCGCCTAAGTACCCGAGACTATCGGCGCAGACACACCCCCGGCTCCAAGGCTGCCAGGCTTCGAAGACTCCGAACCTGGGAAACGGGACGGAAAAGGAGCTATCGGGGCAAAGAAGGGGGTTGAGACCCCCCCCCCCAGAGGGGGGAGGCAGGAGCACTCCCATCTGCAGTTGGGCCTGGAGGAATCTTATCATCCGGTCCAAATCTGCATCGGTGAGACTTCTGGTAGAGCTCGACGAGGCCACCGAGGCAGGGCGGGAGTGTCGCCTCGATGACCTCGGGTCTCCTCCTCCTCAGCACCCGGTGAAAAGCACGGGGACCGGATGCGAGAAGGAGGAGACCCAGAAGTCCTGGAGGGAGAAGCCCACTTAGCTGGGGGGGCCCGAAGCGGAGGCCTCGGTCCGCTTGCGGTGCTTCTCCTTCCTCCTTTCTTTCCTAGCCTCCCTCTCCTTCGGGCCTAAGGTGGGAGGTTGAGTCCCGGCTGGGAGGAAAGCAGGAGTGGCAGCCACCACAGCGGGAGCCACGGGAGGACCGGAGGTAGAAGCAGAGTCCGGGGACAGAAGACCCGCCAGGATCAGCTTAGACCTCCAGTCCTTGAGTGCCTGGGGTTGAACATGAAAATTAGATATGGCAGCCAATTGAACTCTAATGGTAGATGCAGATGATCCTAAATGAAAGAGTTCTGCTAGAAAGTCTAGAATAGACTGGATAGGTGCAGTAAAGGGATCTATGTTTTTTGATGTTGCCCAAAAAGAGAAGTGTTTCCATTTGCTACTATAAATCTTCCGGGTAGAAGATTTACGAGAGGCTATCAAGATATCTCGGACTGAGCGAGATATTGAGGGAAGCCTGGCTAAGGTTGGAATCGGAGAAACCACGCTGTGAGGTTTAGAGAAAGCAGAGATTGGTGCAGCTGATCCGACTGGTGGGTTATCAGATCTGGTACTGGGTCCAGATGCCAAGGCTGCTCCAAAAGGTAACGATGAAGAAACGTAAACCATATCTGTCGAGGCCAGTAAGGGGCAATGAGGATCATTGTCACTCTCAATGCGATGTCTTTCTGAATTAGTTGAGATATCAGTGGAAAGGGGGGAAAGGCATATAGAAGTCACCGGGGCCAATCGTGGACTAGAGCGTCTCTGGTGGGATGGCCTGTAACGGGAAGAGAGTGAAGAAGTCGTGACACTTGCTGTTTTGGGGAGTAGCAAAAAGATCGCAGCAAGGCTGGCCCCATCTTAGGAATACTACTTCTAGAACTGATTTCTTTAGAGACCACTTGTGGGGCATGAGAATTGCCCTGCTCAATTTGTCTGCAATAACGTTGGATTTCCCGGGAATGTGCGTTGCTATCAGAAAACGTTGAGAAGAGATCGCCCATTGCCAAAGTCTGAGTGCCTCTCGACATAAAGGGTATGATCTGGTTCCGCCTTGTTTGTTGATGTACCACACTACGAACATGTTGTCCGTCTGAATTGCAATAGTCCCAGTGGGAAGAGTCGTGAAGGGCTTGCAACGCTAAAAGCACTGCTCTCATCTCCAAGACGTTTACGTGCAAGTGGCACTCGAAAGGTTGCCACGTGCCTTGGTAATGCCCCCCCACCCGATCAGGGAGGCGTCTGTTGTCAACGTGGCGACTGGGGGGGGGGGGGTGAAGGGTCTTCCTCGGAGAAGTTGAGGTGATGTGATCCACCAAGACAGTTGATTCTTGCATGATTGAGTTATCAATATGGTATGGGACATCGGGAGCTGTTGAAAGGACCATTGAGTAAACCGCATCCATTGGAGGATCCTCATGTGAAAGCGAGCTAAGGGGAGAAGGGGAATAGCTGCTGTCATGAGTCCTAACACCTTCAAAACTAGTCTGGCTTTGACTTTGCTGCATTGTAAGAGAAGGGAAACTTGTTTTCAAATGTCTGACCCTCTCTGCTCTGTGAATCTGGCTGAAAGATTGAGTGTGTCTAAGGTGGCGCCTATAAAGGTAACAGATTGAAAAGGCGACAAGGCAGATTTTTCTAAATTTATCGAAATGTCTAGAGCTTGGCAAGATTGGATGGTGAAGTCCCTGGACAGAAGAAGCTGATGTCTGGTGGTGGCGGTAAGGAGCCAGTCGTCTAAATATGAAAACACCTGGAATCCTTGATGTCTCAAGTGAGCCGCGACCACTGCCATGCATTTGGTAAACACACGGGTGGCTGTAGTGAGACCAAAGGGCAGGGCCCTGAACTGGTAGTGACTGGCTCCCAGCCTGAAGCGGAGATATCTCCTGGAGCGTCTGTTCATCTTGATGTGGTAGTACGCGTCCTGAAGATCTATCGAGCACATCCAATTGTCCTGACCCAAGAAGGGTAGAATGGACTGTAGTGTGACCATCCAGAATTTTGTTTTCCTGACATACTTGTTTAAGTAGCTGAGATCCAGTATGGGTCTCCAGTCCCCTGTTTTTTTTGGTACCAAAAAGAATTTGGAGTAGATTCCGGATCCTTGCTAGTCTGCTGGGACTGATTGGATAGCTCTTTTTGATAGCAGCTTTGAAATTTCTAATGCTGCTTGTTCCCTTAGACCGGGTGGAACGTCTGGAAGGGATCTTTTGGGTTGGGATGGGATGTGAATAAAGGGAATTTTGTAACCCTCGGATATGATCGACTGTACCCATTTGTCTTGAGTAAGGGAAAGCCAGGCTTTTGGGTACAGGGATAACCTTCCCCCGACTGCCTCCGAAGGTGGACAGCCGGGCAGCCCCTCAGGGATGCTGAAAGGGTTTAACAGAGAACATTTCTCTGCTACCCTGGTTTTGGGGACCTCCTCTGCCTCTAGGGCGGTGGTCTATTATTATTCCCCCCTCTGCCTCTAGAGGGGAATCGACCTTGTGCGTCAGATGAGACTCCCTGGGATTGTTTACGGAACCACATCTTTCCTCCCCTCTGACCTTTGGGATAGGGTCTAGAAGGGGTAGAAAAACGGACTCCTACAGCAGAAAGAGTCTTACCTTCTACCTCACACCTGGTCAATGTATCCTTCACCTGTGGACCAAACAAGGATGATCCAAAGGAAGAATTGGTGAAGGACGCCTTGAAAGGGTCCGCAAAGTTGCACAGCCGCATCCAGGCATGACGTCGTAAGGCAACACCTGTGCCTGCGGCACTACTCGCCCCATCCGCAGCATACGAGACCAGCCGCATGGAGGAGTTGCCAACTGGGAGTTCTTCTGTCTTGGAACCCCTCAGCTGTAGGATCCTTTATCACTTCACCCATATCCTTAAGTAAATCTCTCTGGAGACGAGAGTGAAGTGGCATAAGTAGTTCAGCGACCGCATTGAAAAGGTCGCGGATGAGAACATCCGCTTGCCGTATCTGTCCATGGTCCTAGATTCCTTATTAGGAGGATGGACAGGAACCGAAGGATCGGCTAACTCCTCCTTAGTGGCCGCAGCCACCACCATGGCATCAACAGGGACACCTTTGGATAAAAAAATCTTTATCTTTAGGGGCAGTAATAAATTTAGATGGTCTCCTCGGGGTGGGTTCCACTGAATCAGGAGCCGTCCAAGCCTTCCTTGTCACCACTTCCATAAGGGGGTCAAAGGGAGGGGACATCCAGGAGGTAGAAGGGCGAGAGCCAAACGCCTCAAGATACACTGACTCATCCTCTGAAGGGTTAAGGGCTGGCCAGTTCGCCCTCTGTTTCAGGATCTCAAGGATGTCAGCAAAGGAGACATCCTCAGAGGGGGATCGAGGGAAACCTTCAGATTCCTCTAAGTCAGTGTCAGAGGTGATAGACTCAGGGGAGTCAATGTGCTTCCTCTTGCACTGCCTCTTCCTAGGGGGATCTCCTACCTGGTCAGGAGAGGCCTCGGAAGAGGAGGAAATTCCCAATGGGGAAACTTGAGGAGTTGGCTCTCTGCGGTCTAATGCAAGGGGGTGGGTAGAAATCACTGCAGGCACTGAAGATGGAGGGGCTGACTGAGCAGACTGTGGGGCAGACCCTGGTTCTAGCACGCTCCGCATGACTTCGAAGGCACCCCTGTCAGGCAAGGCCAGAGATCCCCGCTCCGAAGAGACAAGGACCTCCCCTGGCACCGACAGGGATGGCTCCGAAGCAGATGTCGGAGCTGAACTCACCAGCGCCGAAGCCCCGAGAGGGAGAGCGGGGTCGGACAAGGGTCCGATGCCACTCGCCCCCTCGGAGCCAACGAGGGAAGCTCAGCGCTGAGATCCCTCCAAGGAGGAGATCGGAGCAGACTGAGCCGAAAGGGAAGGTATCGGATCCGACGCACCGACAGCCATGGCTCCGACAAGCCCTGGCTCCGAACTCAAAGGAGTCGGAGGAGGAATATATTGGGGAACGGAAATAGCCACCGACTGCTGAGTCGGGCTATGCAGCATTTGGGCCAGTGCCTCGGACTTGAGAAGTCTACTCACTACCCTTTGCAAATCGTGGTCAGATAGCCTGGAAGACCGTGAGGAATGTGTTTTATGGCTCCGTTCAGAAAGAAGAGGGGATCCTGGCGCCGAGTGCACGGATCCGATAGAGGGGGATCTAGATCTCTTCCTAGAATGTGGCTCCGATAAGAGTATCAGAGCCAACGGAGTTTTATCAACCTCGGCTCCAGCCGGAGCCGAGGTAACAGTATGAGGCTTGGAAACATCGGCTCCGGCCGGAGCCGATGTCGAAGCAGACTTTACCTTTCCAGAAGTCGACTCAGAAACCGGAGTCAACTGTTTGGAAGTTTTAGAAGGCTTCCCCGACACGGACTGAGTCGGGGGGCCTTCAGGCTTTAATAAGCCCCGCAAGATTAATTTATTCTTGCGTTCCTGCAGGACTCTAGGGCTAAAACCATGACAAACAGCACAAGAGTCCTGCAGGTGCAAAGGTCCCAGGCAATACACACAAGAAGTGTGACCGTCTGTCAGAGACATTTTCTGACAGCATGAGTCACACTTCTTGAAGCCTGAGACCTTCGATTCCTTGGACATAATAAAAGGTCCAAGAAAAACACATACACACACACAGGCCTTATAAAATAAAATACCAGTCACACAAGGGGACCAGAAGGGGCCTAAGGCCCAAAACTGAAGTGGTAAATAAAAGAAGGAATAAAGGGCAAAAAGGTTGTCGAACCAGGTAAAGGTATTTAAAACTAAAGGTTTTAGTGAAAAAAAAAAAAAGAGTACTAGGGGTCTAAGATAGAAGATTTTAGAATTAAATCTTTGACTAACCTGCCTGAGCCGGTAGAAAAGCACCTAGTCAGCTAAGCGGCAAACGAGATCTGAGTAGTTACTGCCTAGCATTGTGGGATATAGGGGAGCCTCGAGCCGGTGGTATTAGCTCTCAAGCTTTAGTATTGGCCGAGTCGGAGCAGATAACCCATCCAGCAAGAATGAAGGCGAGATAGACAACTTAACATTACTAATTTCATGAACTTTAATCGTACTCTGACTTAGGAATGGGGTCCATTTCCGTCATGGTATTAGAAACCCAAAAGACTTGGAGAAATCAAAAAAGGGAGACCACTGTGTTAGTAAAAGCCACTGTAGAAGCCTCATGTGTAGCCTTGCCAGGAGAACTATTGTAATTGATGCTGTCATTGATCCTAGTAGCTGAAGGACTGCCCAAGCTGAAACCTTGTCCTGAGAAAGTATCAAAATACAACAACCACAAATCCACCAAATATTCAAAAATACACCAGCGAAAGAAGCAGTCACAAGGTGAGATGAAGAGAAACAACTTTTATTTCATATTATTCATCCATCCTGGTACCTCGGCAATTTGCCTTCAATGGAACAAATATTCAGATATGCACATTCTCTTTTATATACTCATCAATTGAAAAATCAATCAATTCATCAAGTGATTAACCCTATAAACGCTTTAACAAATCATCTAACATTCATTTAATATTATGTATTAAAATTCAAATAATGCAAAATCTTGTTTATAGAAAAAATAACCTATAATAAATCTGATATAATATAAAGATTCATGTTATTTTTCAATCTTACAAATATTATAAATCTTTTTCAAAAATACTACTTATTACTACACAAATTTAAATATTCATAAATACATATAACATTGAGATGCACATTTAGAAATAAATAATTAATTACATTAAATACACTCAAATTTCATTATGATTCAAAGATTCCAGCACACCCATGTGTCAAATTTCATCCACTATCTAAATTCATCCCAACGGGAAATAATGTATGGTACCCCATAATCATTCTATGCTCTAACCTATTTAATGCAGTCTTAAAATTTCCTGTACAAAAATTAGGTCTAGCTAGTGCACTAAATACAAAACCTTCAGTGTTACCATTATGCATGTTGATAAAATGAGTGGCTACTGGACTATCCATATTTCCCCAAATAATATCCCCCAAATGCTCCAAAATACGCACCTTAACCTTCCTGGTGGTCTGGCCAATGTACCATAGCGGCGTAATACAATCACACCCCAAAATGTACACTAACCCTGATGACATGCAATCAAACCTTTCAAATGCCAAATATTTCCTCCCATTTATTTTCTTGCCACAAACCAAACAACAACCACAATACATCCCAACATTTGTGTTAGTCAAAGGCTCAAGTTTCCTATTTAACATTTCTTTTAAATTGGAATACCTATTATAAGAAAAGGTAATGTGCTTAGGGAAAAGACAACCAACAGTTAAATCTTCGCACACAACAACCCACAATTCTCTAATAATTTTTTCAACCATATTAGAGGAACCTGAAAATCTAGATACAAAAAATATCTTTTCCAGTGTAGATGTGGTCACAGAATGATTACGATGATAATATATGTTCCTCCCTGATGTATGAATTCTACACAATCTCTTCCTTATATCTAAAAGTTTAGTACTCTCATATCCCCTAGATAGGAGTCTATTAAAGGTTTCATCACATGCCTCTTCCCATAAACCTGTATCCGATGTATTTCTCAAAAACCTCTTCAATTCCCCTTCGGGCAATGCCTTGATCAAATGTGGAGGATGCATGCTACTTGCGTGCAAAAAATTATTAACCGCTGTTGGTTTCCTAAAAGGTTTGTATTGGATCAAATTATCTTTCCCTACATAAAATTCTACATCCAAAAAGGATGTACTATATAAGGAACTTTGTGCAACAAACTTTAATCCATGAGTATTCTGATTCAAGTTTTCCATAAACTGCGTGAATAGGGACATCTCACCCTTACAAATAAAAATTAAATCATCAATGTAACGTCTATAAAATACGACGTTATTCACAAAAAAAGAACTCTGAAACAAATTTTTTCAAACTCTCCCATGTATATTACTGCATAAGTGGGTGCAAAAGCTGCACCCATAGCAGTCCCTTTTACCTGTAAAAAGAAATTATTCTTCCACATAAAATAATTGTGCATCAGACTAAACTCCAATAAACATAACAAAAACGTGGTCCCTCACCCATCATCCTCTGCATAGCCTCCAAACCCCATCTTATGTTGATATTAGTATATAAAGATGAAACATCCACTGTAGCCCAATAATATTCCTCCTTCCATTCTACCCCACGCAAAACTGAACACACATCTCGAGTGTTCCTGACATGGGAACAGACTTTGGGAAGATATTTCTTGAAATGGGAATCCAAAAATATGTTAACCTTTTCTACATAGGAGCCAATACCAGAGATGATGGACCTTCCTGGTGGATTAGTCATACTTTTGTGAATTTTTGGTATGATATAAATGTATGGGTGACGAGGTTCCTTAACTAGTAGTTTTTTCACATCCTTATTGGTAAAAAAAACCCAACCTTTCTCCTTTTTCTAATAGTTCACTTAACTCTTCAGAATACTGTTTCAAAGGGTTGTTGTTCAGTTTGACATAAGTATCTTCTCCTATCAAACCATTAACTGTGTGTTCATATTTTTCAGTGTTCATCACAACCCAGTTACCCCCTTTGTCAGCTGGTTTAATGGTAACTTTGTCCAATTTTGTTCTCAACTCTTTCAAGGCCAACCACTCATATTTACTCAAGTTGAACACCTTGTCTTTTCTGCAAAATTCCTTATGTGCCTGTTCAGGTTTAGAGCAAACAACATGCTCAAATGCATTTATAGCCTGCAAATACTTGGGAGGAGCAAGTATGAGTAAGTATCACCCAGAGTTGAGACCTTAGTCTTTCTAACCTATGAAGTGGAAGGGAGACTAGACTAGACTGCATATCGAAAGTTGCCCCTATGAATATCAGATTGAGGAGTCAACTTGCATTTTTCTTCATTTACTGAAATCCCCAAGGATTTTGTTAGCTTTAGGGTGGAATGCAAGGCTGAAACCAGTAGAGGCTTGGAGGGGGCGGTAATGAGCCAATCATCTAGATATGGAAACATCCAGAACCCTTGCAGTCTCAAGTGAGCTGTTACCACTGCCATGTATTTGGTGAACACTCTGGGGGGCTGTGGAGAGAAGGATGAAGGGCAGCCGCATGAACAGTAAAAAAGCACAATTTATTTAGAGTTATACACAAAGTTAAGCGCTTTCTTCCCTTAATGAATAGGGACTTCTTCAGAACACAAAAAACGTGTACACACAATCACAAAACCCAGCCTTTTATAATCAACCCTTAATTAAAACAACCAATTAAATAATTCAAGAAATTTAAAAATTTAAAGAAGAGTCGAACGGCATTTGGAAAGGGCTTTCCAAATGGAAAGACAACACCTTTACCTTCAGTGCGGAAAAAAGGTCAGGGAACGAAGTTCCAGTAGAAATTATTCTATAAAAGAAATAATTAAGGTATTTGAGAAAAAACTGTCATCATATAAAAAGATGCAATTAGAGATATCTTATTTACAAGAAAACATAGAAATGGTTCCCCGTGGTTTAAGACTTTGGAAGTAACCCAATGGGGCTGAGGGGAATGCGGAATTATTAAAAGAACTGCATGTTTTATTAGATAACACCTGATTACAAATGAGATTAATGACCAAATACAACATTCAAATAGCAAAAAAAAGCAATGAATGATTTGGATGAGTTGACCATTTTAATGACAATCAAGTTTTGTTCAACAATGCCTTTTCTAACGTGACTGTAGCTTGTGACACTTTTTATACGAAAAAACAAAATCAAAAGGGATGTGAATGAATATGAAAGTAAAAAGGTGTATCCACTGTCGGTGGATAACATTAATATGCATGAGGATAAGGCCAATCAGCGAGTAGATGGTGAGGAACAAGTGACGCATAACAGAGAGGAGTCAATGACAACGGGTATCACTCGCAGTTCTTTTCAAACAAAGAAAACGTTAGGCGATCAGAAAGGCTGAGAGGAAAAGAGCAGCAACAGTTGCGTTTTTTGTCAAGAAGTCAGTGGAATAATGTCGAACAGGGGGCACAACCGAAAACAACTACCAACAACAGCAGGAGAGGCAAAAGCAGACAGCGGATGAACTAATGGATTTGGCTTTAGAATTAATTAATTCCTTAAGTACCATTTCTAGTAAAGATACTGAGTTTCATTCATTGTCAGTCCATTTTCCATCGGGTGGAACAGCAACCCTTGGCGAAAATACGACTGATATAAGAGACCAATTTGGTTTCCTCTGTGGCATTAACTGACTTAAATGGTGATGTTTTAGAAGGTTTGGATTGTTATAATTGTGACAAAAATGGAGATAGTGAAAATTAAAATGCTATTCCAAATGGTGTTTTTGACATGGAAGGGGAAAATTTAGACCAAGGGTTTAGAATCATGGAACCAGTAGTAGTTTTCAATACATTTCAAAGTATATAACTATTCCACTAAACATATTGATATTGAGCATGCAAATGTTTTAGCAAAAGGCTTAACTTTTGTTCCCTATAGAAGAGCAAAAGTGGATAGTACTTTAATTGACTTAAAAAGCTATACTAGGAAAAGGTGTGTTCAATTACCATGAGGGTGGGACGGAAAGGAATGAGCATCTTAGAAGACCTAGTATGTTCAACCCACCATTAAATAATATCATCAGGCTATTCAAAATTAAATGTGAAAAAGAGATAAGAAAAGCACTACAAAAAAGATCGGGGCAGTGTTTAACAAACATGTCCTTCAGTGAGGATGGTTTGCTTAATGATTTAGTACACGATGGTGGAATCCGTTTAATGGAACCAGATAAAGGTAATGGGATGGTCATTATGGATAAATCTGACTATCTGAATGCAATGAATGGCTTATTATTAGATGCCACTTATGTTGAAAGCTCCCTGAATGAAATACATGTTATGTATAAGAAAATTTATTTATTAATGGATGACATGCTCTATCAGGGTCAAATTAAGGAGGATGAGCATGCTTATATGAACAAATCTCCTATCATGCCCAATATATTTGGAATTCCTAAAATCCATAAGGGACTTAGGAATCCACAGTTCAGGCCCATAGTTGATGGCAAACTATCTAAAACCTGTTTCATCAGCAAATTTTTGGACCAGAAATTGCAGGCTGGTTTAAAAACATTTTCTTATATATGTAAAGATTCCTAGGAGTTCTTGGATAAAGTGGGTCAAATCAAAACTGATGAGAACAGTATTTTGGTCACTACTGACGTTGTAAGTCTTTTTATAGTGATACCACACCAAGAAGGATTAGTTTGGTTTGAAAGCCAGTTATTGAATACAGGATAATATGACCAGGATATCATAAATGTATGCGTTACCCTCATGGAAGTGGTTATGTATGGAGGGCCAGTATTTTAGACAGAGGACGGGGGTGGCAACGGGTGCAGCATGTGCCCCCGTCTTCGCTAATTACATCATGTCATACTGGGAACAATTCATTTTCAATAGGGTATTTAAACCAAATATAGTTTTTTACACTAGGTATTTGGACAATTTGTTCATTTTGTGGAATGGTGCAGAGTTGGAGCTTCAACAATTCTATGACTATATAAACGAGACATCTAGCTTTTTGAAATTTACCCATCAACACAGTAGGGAAAGTACTGTATATTTGGATGTTGAGTTGACCATTATAGAAAAGAGTGATATTGAATCAAGAGTCCATCGTAAACGGACTTTTTCTAATTCATATTTAGAGCTCACAAGTGCACATCCATGAAGCCAGAAAAAATCTATTGTTAAAGGATAACTGGTTAGAGCGGCCCGGATGATTAGTTCAGATGTGATTTTCAATGAACAAGTAAAGAACATTTTAAACGCTTTTAAAATAAGGGGATATCCAGAAGTCTTTTTAAGGCAGATTGTTGAAGTTTTGGTAAAACGAGAAAGGGGCCACTACAAACCTATTTTGATTTATGGTATGGATGGTAATAGTGCTGTGACTCAAACAACGGAACCTTTTGGTAGTTCAGGTTTCGTGGTTTGCTTCAAATCAGGATGTACAAAAGATTGTCGATAACTATAACAATTGGGATATTTTGCAATTGGACCTTAATATTGCTCAAAACGTAGGAAAAGGACCAAAAATTATTTATAAAAGGGATAGGTCCTTCAAAGACATGCTCCAGGGGCACAAAGACGACAGCATTTTTAGTTCAAATAGAATAAAAGGGAACTTCAAATGTCAATACTGTAATTTTTGTCCATATATTTGGAGACTGGATAAATTTGTGTTAAATGGAAGGACTACCCACATTCAGGGACATTTCAATTGTGGTACCACCAACGTTGTATATTTGGCCAAGTGTTTGATGTGTCCCGCCTTTTATGTGGGAAAAAAGTACAGTTTTGTACCTACCATAAATGTAGATGTTCGAAGATCCACATTGCTGCAGTCCTTACACTTGGGTAGTCCGCTGTCCTCGGTCGGCCCGAATATCAAAGTATAAGGCTGACGTCGGTCAAGGCGCATTTGACTGACATCAGGACGTCAGGGTACAAATGCGCATGACCGACGTCATATCCTAAGTCTTTTCTTGCCCCAGATGTCAGAAGACCCTAAACATAAAGGTCAAAACCAAAAGACAGCAAACAAACAACCAACCACCCCTGCACTAGTTATCTGTACAATATATACAATATACACAATATTTACAACCCAACCCACACAACCACCTCTAAGTACAGAGGGGAAGGAGGGAGGGTAAATTGGACTGCAGCAATGTGGATCTTCGAACATCTACATTTATGGTAGGTACAAAACTGTACTATGTTCTTCATCTCACATTGCTGCAGTCCTTACACTTGGGTAGAATCCCAAAGCAGAGGAAAGGGAGGATGGCCAAATTATAAGGAAGCAGGAGCTGCTAAAATGCCCTGCAAAACAGCAGTGGCAAAACCAGCCCTGGATTTAGAGTAAAGTGGTAGGTGATAATGCCTGGAAATAGTATGCACTGAACTCCAAGTAGCTGCCTCCAAAATATCCTTAGTTGCCACCCCTATCAAAAAAGCTGTTGAAGTGGCAGTAGCCCTAGTGGAATGAGGCCTAATCCCAGCTGGAACTTCCTTGCCATGATGGGAGTAACAGAAAGCAATGCAAAACCCAATCCACTTAGAAATAGTTTGTTTTGACACAGGCTTGGCCTGAGAACTCAAAGCAAAAGAAACAAATAACTGCTGAGACTGCCTGAACCCTTTAGTTCTGTCCAAATAATAACGCAACTGCCTGTGTACATCTAAAGTGTGCAAAATCTTTTCCCCTTTATTTTGGGGATTTGCATAAAAGGTAGGCAAATGAATAGTTTGGTTTAAAGCCACACTAGAAACCACTTTAGGCATAAAGGAAGGATTAGTACGTAAAGATACCCTATCCTTATGGAAAATTAAGAAAGGCTCAACTGCCATAAGGGCCTGCAACTCAGAAACCCTTCTTGCAGAGGTAATAGCCAACAAAAAAGCAGTCTTCCATGATAAAAACTTTAATTCAGCAGTAGCTGCAGGCTCAAAAGGTTGTAGAGTGAGTTTCTCCAACACAAAATTGAGATCCCAAGCAGGAGTAGGAGCTTTTTGTGGGGGTCTTATATTCTTTGCCCCTCTAAGAAATTGCTTGAACAAAGGATGAGAAAACAAAGGTGGGTCACAATCATAGTGAGCCGAAATTGCTGCAGCATGAATTTTAATAGAAGAGAAGGACAAACCTTTGTCCAGTAACTCAGTAAGATATTGAAGAGCCACACTTAAATTCGGCCCAGAAACATCAAAATCCTTTGCTGCACTCCAAAATAAAAATCTCTTCCATTTGTCTGCGTACACTTTCCTTGTACTAGGCCTTCTGGCTTCCAAAATAACATTCAAAACTTGTTGTGGAAGTGGAGGCCCACAATGGTTCAAAACAGAATATGCCAGGCTGTTAGGTGCAGAGAGTGAAGCTTGACATTGAGCAAATGACTGTCCTCCTGAGACAACAGGTGTGGAATCGAAGGCAAAGGCCATGGAGGCTTCCGTACCAGGCTCCTCAGTAATGGGTACCAATGCTGTCAAGGCCAATCTGGAGCTATCAAAATCATCCTTGGCTTGTCTTGTCTGACCTTTAGTAGTACCTTTGGGAGGAGAGGCAGAGGCGGAAAGGCATACACATGAAGATTGCTCCAATTGAAAGAAAGAGCATCCACTTTCCAAGCTGTGGGATGAAACCTTTTTGTGCAAAACTTTGGCAGCTGATGGTTTAGTGGGGAAGCGAACAGATCTATGTCTGGAGTTCCCCATGACACTGTCAATTTCAGAAATACATGAGGATCCAATTTCCACTCGTGGGGATCCATAATTTTTCTGCTCAACACATCTGCTAAGGAGTTCTGTGCTCCTGGCAGAAACCTTGCCTGAAGAGTTAGCTGTAAACTGAGAGCAGTCTCCCACAAAATCATTGCTTGCCTGCATAGAGGATAAGAATGTGTTCCGCCTTGCTTGTTGATGTACCACATGACAGTTGTGTTGTCTGTTAGAATCAACACCTGCCCTGGTAGAAGTAAATCCTTGAAGGCTATTAATGCAAACTGGACTGCTAACATCTCTTTTAAGTTGATATGTAGATGTTGTAGTCTGGCAGGCCACTTGTCTTGTATCCACTTTCCATTCAGATGAGCTCCCCAAGCTTTGTCTGAGGCATCTGTCGTTAGAATCTGACTCGCCTCTGGCCGGGTCACAGAGAGTCCCTTGTTTAGGTGACATTCCTGAGCCCACCACAAGAATTCCTTTTGAAGGCAAGGTATTATTTGAATGACAGTGTCCAAATCCTGGCAGTGCTGTGTCCATACATTTTGAGATACCATTGTAGCTTCCTCATATGCAGTTTGGCATTGGGAAGCACCAGAATACAAGATGGCATGAACCCTAAGGCTTGAAGGACTGTCCTTGCAGTCAGCCCGGACTGATGAGACAACTGATGAAAGTAAAGGGAAAGATTCTTTTGTTTGTCCGGGGTCAAAAGGCCATCTGGGATGCTGTATTCAGTCTCACACCCAGAAAGCACATGTCTTGAGAGGGTACTAGACTGGACTTTATTTCGTTCACAGAATACCCCAGGCATCTTAGCACTGCTATCACATAACCCAAATGATGAAGAAGCTCGTCCCTTTCTTGAGCCAGAATCAGGCAATCGTCCAAATATGGATAAATCTGTATTCCTTTTAACCTGAGGAAAGCTATCACTGGAGCCAGAACCTTCGTGAACACTCTGGGCAGTAGATAAGCCAAAGGGCAATGCAGAGAACTGATAATGAGAAGTCCCAGCTCGAAAACGCAGATACTTCCTGCAACTGAGTCTGATAGGAACATGAAGATAAGCCTCCTTGAGATCTAAAGTTACCATCCAATGATCTTTGCCCAGCAGAGGTAAAAGCTGCTGTAATGTCAACATTTTGAACTTGGGAATGTCCAGATAAGTGTTGAGGATAGATAAGTCCAAAATTGGTCTCCACGTGTTCCCTTTCTTTGGTACTAGGAACAGGCGAGAATAAAATCCTAGGCCCACTTCTGGCATAGGGACCGGCTGAATGGCCCCTATTTGGAGTAACAGAGAAATTTGCTTGAGAGCCTCTATTCTTTGTGGAGGAGGAACGTCTGGCATGCCTTTGAAAGGAGGCAAGGTATGGAAATAAAACCGGTAACCGTGGTGTATGATATCCAATACCCATCTGTCTTGGGTAATTAAACTCCAATTTTCCTTGAAAAGTGCCAACCTTCCTCCCAAAGGTGCTGCCAGACGAGAAGGCTCTGGCAGCTGAAAAGGTAGGTCATTGGGTCTGTTTACGAAAGGACTGACCCCTGCCCTCACCTGAAGACTGTGCAGGAGAACTCCCTGTTCTAGGCCTGAAAGAGCCCTGAGCTCTGCCCCTGCCACGTCTAGATCTACCCCTAGACTGGGAATCATAAGAAGGATACATCCACCCCTTAGTAGGCCAATTTCTACTAAACTTTGGAGGCTGAATCTGCAAAAAATCTTTAATAGTCTGCATAGACTTAGCCTTGTCTTCCATTTTCTTTAAGACTGTCTCAACAGGAGAACCAAACAACACATCAGATTGTAAAGGAGCATCTAAAATCCGTGATTTAACATGGTCAGACAAATTCTGATCCCTCAGCCAGGCGTGCCTGCGAAGAACTGACCCAGTGGCAGCCACCCTAGACAAGGCCTGTACAGCATCAAAACCACATTGCAAAGAATGCTTACCCACCTGTTCAGAAACATGTACTAAATCTTGCAACTCTTTACAATCAATACCTTCCGCCAGAGCATCAACCTTAGACTTCAATTGTGAAAGGAGATAGTTTTGGTATTTTAACATGTGAAACTGGCAATTCAAAGCCCTCATAGCCAGAGTGGAAGAAGTATAAACTTTCTTTCCCCATCTATCCAAAGCCTTGGCCTCTTTGTCTGAGGGAACCGGATTCTTGACAACAGAAGCCTTAACACCTTTAGGCCCCTGACTAACAGTTTCTGGGTCTGCCCTAGGACTCTTAAAAAGATACTTATGAGCTTCAGGCACCCTGTAATATCTATCCGGTTTAACAGGAGCAGGAGGCAAAGAATCAGGATTAAGAGAAGCCTCTGCAAAAACATCTTCCACCACATCTAAAACAGGAGGAATAGCCAAAGGCCTATGCTGGGGTAAAAACAAAAATTCTCTAAGCCTTTTCCTAGAATCAGAGAAGTCCTGACCTTCCCACTTAAAATGCTCCCTCATAGAATGAAGAGTTTCTGAAAAAGAAAAATCCTCAGGAGGAGAAGCAGAAGGAGTAGAATCATCCACATCAGAATCAGAATAAGGAGAATACTCCTGCAAGTCTTCAGCCGAAGACTCTGAAACATCCGAAGCCTGCTCAAAACTCCCAGGCTCAGGCTTCACCCTAGGTCTCTTATCAGGAGGGGGCAAAGAACCCCTAATCGAAGTAATCAAATCTTCTGCCATTTTAAGCATATGCTTCTTGGGCACAGTTCCAGAAGAACTAGGGGTGACACCAACTGAAGCTGAACCTGTCCTGCCTCTGGGAGAAGCCTTGGAAACAGGAGGAGAGGGCCTAGCCACCCTAGGAAGGGAGGGGAGTATAGTAACCTGAGAAGCCCCTTCAGCCTGACCTGCCTCCTGAGAGGCCACATCTTGCAATAATAAAGTCTCTCCCTGGGAACTCAAAGAAACCTCCGGCGGAGCCACCGGCTCCACCGACACCTCTAAAGAACCGGCGTCCGGTACAGACGGTTCTTCTAGCCGAGGCTTAGCTGCTTTGTCCTTGCGCTTCTTCGAGGAAGCGGGCGTCGGAGCATCCAACGGCATTTTATAATTACACGGCTTCCCAAAGACTAACCTGGCACAATCCAACCTTCTCTTTATAGTGCGTTTATTGAATCTAGCACAAGAGCGACAACCAACAACGTCGTGCTCAGGCCCTAAGCAAGGAATACACAAAGTATGATAATCTCTATGCGGTATCTGTTTCCCACAAGAAATGCAATTATTGACTTTTTCTGACATCCGGTAAATCACTGAGGCAAGAAAAAAATAAAATATTCCCCAACGGGGTACTTAGCCAACTTTGAACTCTGTCTGAAACTTCGAAATCGAAAAATCTCAGAACGCCAACCGGCACTTGCAATGCTGCTTCTGCATCGGACCATGCGGCAAAAAAGACTGAGGATATGACGTCGGTCATGCGCATTTGTACCCTGACGTCCTGATGTCAGTCAAATGCGCCTTGACCGACGTCAGCCTTATACTTTAATATTCGGGCCGACCGAGGACAGCGGACTACCCAAGTGTAAGGACTGCAGCAATGTGAGATGAAGAACATCTAGTAGAGCATTCAAAAACAGGACAGGGGAACACCTATCAGACATCAAGCATGTTAGATTAACGCCTTGGCAAGGCACATTCACCAAACGGTTAATCACAATTTTCAGTTTTTGATCATACAGCATTTAATTAAGAACACGCAGGGGAGAATATCAGATGCCCACTTGGATATGAGTGAATTAAGATGGCAACTCAGATTAGATGCTGTCAACAGCCCTGGTTTAAATAAGGTCATTAGTATTTCCAGCGTTCTCAAAATGAGACGCATTTTAGGATGACAAAGTTGCTCTCAGCAACCTTTTATTTCTTATAGCAATCATTGGGGTACATTTAAAACACTTATATACAAGTGTTTTCTATATATATATTTTATATATATATATATATATATATATATATATATATATATATATATACACACATATATATATATATATATATATATATATATATATATATATATATATACACATATATATACATATATATATATATATATATATATACACACACACACACACACATACACACACACACACACAAGATCTTCATTTATATAAGTTTTTTATATATTATATATACAAGAAGATTTTTCATTTTAAAAAGTTGGATTTCATATTAGCAATTTAATCAACCATATTAAATAAATGTGTTATCTACACAATATGATATACTTGAACCCTTCATTAAAGGGGGTTTATTTATGTTGCGATTCACAATTGTGCTCTTGGTGATATTTGAAAATATACTGATTAACCAGTGGGTTAAAAACGTTTTTAAACTTTTTTACATTTTAGTGTTTAATATAGGATTAGTGAGTTAATGGATTCTTCATTATGTATGTTTCTTTAAACTTTTAAATTTCTTGAATTATTTAATTGGTTGTTTTAATTAAGGGTTGATTATAAAAGGCTGGGTTTTGTGATTATGTGTGTATGCGTTTTTTGTGTTCTGAAGAAGTCCCTATTCATTAAGGGAAGAAAGCGCTCAACTTTGTGTACAACTCTAATTAAATTGTGCTTTTTTACTGTTCATGCGGCTCCCCTTCATCCTTGTCACTTTTTCTGGAGTTTTGGATACTATTTGTGGGGCTGTGGAGAGACCAAAGGGCAGCACTCGAAACTGGTAGTGATTGGCTCC
The DNA here is from genome assembly GCF_019279795.1 of Protopterus annectens. Taxonomy (NCBI): domain Eukaryota; kingdom Metazoa; phylum Chordata; order Ceratodontiformes; family Protopteridae; genus Protopterus; species Protopterus annectens. Next base: position 674,935,401 of record NC_056736.1, read on the forward strand.
CAGGGAGAAGTGACGAAATCTCCTGGATCATTTGTCCATTTGCGTGTGATAATACGCATCCTGGAGATCTATCGAGCGCATCCAATAGTCTTTCTCCAGAAATGGGAGGACAGACTGAACCGTGACCATCCGGAATTTTGTCTGTTTGACAAACTTGTTTAGGATGCGGAGGTCCAAAAATGGCCTCCAATCCCCTGTCTTTTGTGGAATTAAAAGAACCTCGAGTAAACAACGGATTCTGTCTGCTCTGGTGGGACTGATTGGATGACATTTTAGAAGAAGCTTCTGAATTTCCTGGGCTGTTTCATCCCATTGACTGGGTGGAACATCAGGGATTTTCTTTTGCGGCCTTGGGTAAAGATCGAAAATGATGTGATAACCTCTGGTAATTGTAGACTGCACCCAAGAATCTGTCGTTATGGAATGCCAGACTAGGTGGTGCACAGAAAATCAACTCCAGACTGCTTCCAGAGGCAAACAATCTGGCCCGTTCTTCAGGGACACTGATAGGGCTGCCCAGAGAAAGAATCTCTGGATCCCTGATTATGCGGACCTTCTCTGCCTCTGAAGTGGCATCTTCCAAAGGAGTTTCCACTCTGCCCTGGGGAGTAAACTAACCACATGCGTCATGGAAAGGACCCTGGGATTTCTTGTACCACATCTTTCCGGTCCCCCGATTCCTAGAGTAGGATCATTGGATTGCCTTTTACCTTTGGGCCAAAAAGAGAAGAGGACTCCACGGGAGTATTAAGAAAGGAAGAATTTAAAAGGGCCCGGAAAATCACATAGATGTATCCAGGCATGACGTCTCATGACAACGCCTGCACCTGCTGCTCTAGCCGCCCCTTCGGTAGTATGAGATACATGGACAAATTAAGATATTGACTGCAGGGTGACAAGCTGAAAGGCAACTTTGTCACATACCTGTTCAGAAACTGCTCCTGCTAGGGTTCCCGAGAGTTCCGAGATTAGGTCTCTCTGGAGATGGCCAAAATGTGCCAAATAATTCAAAGAGTGCTTCCCTAACCTATCACCGAGAGTCTCTGTGTGGGGAATGGACAGTAGGGTTCTCCTTGGTGAGCTCTTTCCTAGTGGCCACCGCCACGACCACAGAGTCAACCAGTAGGCCTTTGGACCAGTGTGAGTTGTCCTCTTGCGGAGAGAGAATTCCGTCCGACTTCCAAGGGATAGGTTCAGCGGCATCAGGATTCCTCCAGGCGTGCTGCACAATGAGCTAAGTCATCTACAGGCAGGATCACCAAGAAGTACAGGGTAGGGCACGGAGAGAACACAGACTCCTCAGAGGAAGGGTAGGTGGATTTCCAGTCTCCCGACTGCTTTAAAATTTCCAGTACATCTCCAAAGGAGACATCTTCAGGAGTCGACCGTGGTGACCCTTCCCCTTCATCGTAGTCTGTGTCCTCAATCCACGTGCTTCCTCTTGCATGATCTCTTACAGGGTACATCCTCAGTGGGGACATCTGAAGAGGACTCCTAAGAGTGGGTACCTTGTGGAAGGGTATCTTGACGCTCCCGTGCCCGATGTCCCAGAGTAGTGGACTGTCAGCTGCGGTTCAGAGGACATATACACATGGTACTCAGATGCCGAAAGAACCAGCTGTGAACCTGCAGAGGCAAGTGCCTTTGCCATCACCAGGAAAGCAGGCCCGCCTGAAGAGGGATGGAAGACCAGAAGAGAGAAATAGACAACCTCGGGACCGGAGTCACACCCCACTCCAAGCCCACCTCCAGGGAAGGAGCCAAGAGAGGACGTGGTGTTGCCAAGGCAACCAGAACTGTAGTAGATGGTGCTGTGGAAAAAATAGGCACCGTAATAGGGATCACGGTGCCTACAGAAGAGTTACGATCCCAAGGATGGCTCAGTTCTGACTGAATCAAGGCCCATAGGGTAGACTCTGGAGCCATGGTAAGTTCTGCCAATGGAACCGAAGAAGCTGGTACCAGGATAGGCGTCGAGGGCTCCAATACCTCCAAGGAGGTCAAAGTAGGTATATGTGTTGGAGTCTGTGGAGAAAATTCCTCAGCTCCAGGAGGGAGGGAGGTTTTGGAAGGAGTTGGAATTCCTCTGGCCACCAAGAGCTGAATCCACTAGTCTCACTACGTCGAATTCTGAAAGGCTCATGCAGGAGCGGTTTGACATCCCTGACTGAGAATCAGGACGTTCTAGAAAAGACTGCACTGTGGTCCAAAAAAGGGATCGGCCAAAGGGGAGTATCGGGTCTGAGGTAGTACTTCACCTATGGCACAGTGGTCAAAGGACCAACAAGTTGTGAGGAGGGGGTGACATGGGGATACTATTTTTTGGTGCCAAGAGGGGCATCGGTACTGTAGCAGACGTTGAAATTTTTGGTGGTTTTGTAATAACAAGTGGTACTGGATGCTTGAGACCCTGGTGCATTGGACGGTACCGTAGAAGGGTATGAGGGCCCCAGTACCAAGACTGCAGGGGTCAATTTAGGAAATTTTGCTTTCGGTTCCATAGATTAACAGATTTAGAGTCACTAGTCTGTGGAGAGGTAGGAACAGATAGGCTCTTCTTTTTATGCTCCTTTTTAGGAGGGGGTAAGCACTCCATCTCAGATATAGCCTCCAAGACAGGAGTTTTTAAAGAGACCTTTTCGTATAAGTTTTTTTTTTCTTTTTGTCAAGGTGTGGGTGCCAACGCCCTTACACAAGTCACATGGGGGTTGAACGTTTAGATGCAGTACCAGAGACAACAGACAAGACAAAATGTCCATTTGAGTTTGGCATTTTTCTGTTACACTGATCACATTGTTTAAAGCCTGTCGTCCTCTTTTTATCAGCCATTATCAATAAGCCAAAAACTTGTCCAATAACAATATGAGAGGCAATCACAAAAGAAGCACACACACACAGTCAGGAAAAGAAGAGTTATTTATTTATTTTTTTTTTAAGTTAGCAACAATGGTAAACGAGAAGTACCCAATGGGTAAAGGGAGAAAAAGAGAAGGGGGGGGTGGAATACCAGCAATGGTACTGAAAATTACCAGAGAGGTAAAGGAGGGCCTGTACCAGTGATGGTACGAAGAATGCCAAAAAGTCAAAACAGAAGCACTCAAACAGGAAGCAAGGGCAACAAACTAAACGACTATTAAAGGAATAGAAATTTCAGAGAAGTAGCGAAAAATTCTCAAAAGTATAAATTTTCAAATCACTTAGCTGAGAGCGGGCCTGACGCGTCTTGATACAATACGCAGCAAATGAGATCAGAGGTCATAGAGAGAGGGGTACTAGGGGTAAGCTTAGCTTGAGAGTTTTTTGGCTGGCGCAAGCTTGTTAAAACAGCCGACTCAGTTCCGAGGACGGAACCAATGCCCATCAGTAATGAATAAATGAAGATTATCATCATCAGATCACTTGTTTCCTTAGGACTTTCTGAATGAAAACCCAGCTATGTTGATGGTGGCAATGGATGTAGAAAAAATATTCAAGTGTTATGATCTTTTTAATTGCTTTATTTTGATATAAGAACATTCTGTTAATATTGACAAGTGTTTTGTCTCCTCTCAATCCACATTGATCCAGCTGAATACTACTGGATAAAATTACTGACAATCTTCTGGCCACAATCATCAAAAACATCTTATAACAGTGGTTGAGAAAAGAGATTGGTCATTATGTTCTTTGATCCGTTGGATCCTTTCCTTCCTTAGGTATAACAGTCACCACTGCCTGCTTTCATGACATTAGGACTTGCTCTTCATTTCGATACAAACCAGATCTTAACCATTGAATTCCTCTCTCTCTTTCCCAGACCTCAAATGAAATCCCATCAGTTCCTGGGAATTCACCACCCTTTTGTTTACTCATTGCTTCCTTAATCTCATTCAGGCTCATCTTTGCCAACAATCTTTGATCATCTACTACTCATACTTCTTGGTAAGTGATTCTCATCCAAATATTTAACCATTTCTCTTCCTCTTTGTTCAGATATTCACACCTGTAAAGTTCCAGATAGCAACTTGCCATAACATCTCTCAGCTTCTGTCTCACTCACCACCATTCCAGTTGCTGAGTTCTTCAACACTGTCACCATTTTCTAAACTTTGTGCTGTCACAATTTGTGAGCCAGGCATTTGCTTGCCTTGGGAGAGACTGCATAATTCTAAAAGAGTTAAGATGGTCTAAATATCATTCATGTGTTCTTTGCTTCTTCTAGCCTAGCCTCCCTTCTGTACCTCCCCTCTCTTGCTGCCCCTGCAGAAATGTGATGTTTCAAGTGCCATTAAATATAGATGCCTACTCACTTTTCCAGTTGACCTTTGTTTTTTCCTCTACCTTGCTACTTATTTTCTGTTTTGTCTCATCTCATTTTTCTCAGTAGGTCCTGCTTTCCCAAGTCTAGCCCTTCCAACTGCCATTAAGTTCCACTTAAAACTATTCTTCAAAAATTATAGATATAGGATGGGAATCTCCATCTTCCATCCCCTTCTCATTTGTAGCTGTTATAACATGTGCATGGTCACTAAGCACTATTGGGTGGGTTACCACTCATTCTGCTTGATCCAACTGCTCTCTAACAATAGAGCCCCTTATCTAGTATAGCCTCTGTTTATTTCCCCGAGAGGTACACTCCCAGTCAGTTCCCATTCCATCATTCATTACATCATACCAAAAACTTTCATATACTTTTATAAATAAAAATTCTCCTTTAGTATATTACAGTGTCTAGGACCCCCATTACATCTTGCCTTCTTCCAATCACATTCCAGTCTCCTAATACAATTACAATACCTTGGTTAAGTGCCATGATCTAACTTAGGATACATTTAACTATTTTTTTGACTAAGGCGGGAGATATACTAATACTAGTGGAAGACATAAATCTCCCCCTTTTCTCTTGTATCTACCCTGTCAATTCTTTCCATTTCTTACTATAGTATCATGGCCTTATTCTACAGAAGCACTACCCCCCCAACTTCTTATACCATCAAACTAGAATAGTGTCCTACTATTCTAAATTCTTTCAGAAGTGTCCCATGATCTTTCATAGTCAGACGTGTCTCCTGCATCACATTACTTGTGCCCCTGATTTATGTACATACTTGGATATCCTTCTTTTGACAGCATTAATGAACCCATTAACTTTCCAGTACAGAATCCTCAGTTTATGCTCGGCATTATTTTCGTTCACTGAGCTGCTCTCCTTTGAGATGATAACTATACCTTTGCTGGTTGTACGAGTCCTCCCTCTTACAGAGCTATTTCTTTAAATATATGCAGATCTTTAAAAAGGACTTCTTTTGACAGGAAATGCACCTTCATAAAACTAATCCCAAATGTCACCCTCACCTCAACATATTTACACTATTAATATTTTACTTCACCCTTCTTTGAGCCTTTGCACACCTCAGGCTGCACATGGCTGTCGATATTCACTCTCCAACACAGACAGGAGTTTCTTTAACTTTAGTTCAAAGAGGGTGGAGCCATCGAATCAGGCATTAATAAAAGGACTTCTTGAACCCTTTTGCAAAATCACACAGACATATCCAGGCATGACTATTGCATGGTAATGCCTGTGCTTACAGCTCCAGCTATACCATCTGCTGCATTAGAATGCATAAGTATGGCTACATGAGAAATAGATTGTAGAGCAGAGAACCTTGTTGTCCACTGTTTATTTTGAACAGCCTGTGAGAAATTACAAGACGACTTGCTTTCAGAGGGATCTGACCAAGGAGATTTCCAAGTCATATGTGCAAGGTAATTCAGTGCTCAAGTGTGAACATTACTTAAGCATAAGTAAGTTTCCCTAGTCTGTCCAATGCCCAGGCTCCCTTTTAGGGGGCTGAACAGACAAAACTCTCTTCAGTCCATTCCTTTTTCATGGTTGCTGCTACTAGTGGTCCTTTAGTCCAATTTTTCCTGTCTTGGTGCCACTAGAATCCAGTCAGGCTTTTTGGGGATGGGTTCTACTATGTCAGAGCCCTTCCACACCCACTATGCCACAAGATCTATAAGGACATCTACAGAGGGTACCATCCATGATGAAGATGAGCCATTACCAAAAGCCAAGGAATACACATCCATCTGGAGAAGGGTTTCAGTGAACCTATGTCCCCTTTGCTTCATCAATTCTAGGATATCCCCATGTGTGACATCTTCCTGAAAGGATCCAGTGGAACCTTCACCTTCATCCAAATCTATGTCTTCAGTAACAGACTCAGGAGAGTAATCTAGGTACTTCCATTTGCATGTTGGTTTCCCCAAGAGCTTATCTCTGGGCTGCTTCTGGAGACAAGTCCAAATCATACTGGGAACTGGAGTGTTGAGTACCCTCGAAGCTTAAAGGTACTGATATTCCCTTCATTCTGATCGAGGAGGACAAAGTCACAGGATCCGCTGCGAGTTTGGTTGGACCTGAATTTGAGGTGCACACATGCATTCCTGGTCAAGTCAAGGCCCTTTTAAAAGAAGATGTTTTAAAAGAAGATGTCATGATCAGAGATCAGGAAGTGTTTCCCCTAACCAAAGTCTCAGGAACTTTTCTTGATCTAAATTGAGATCGGCTTCAAGGATGACCTCAGACCCAAGCTAATCTGGTACCAAGGCTACTAGAGGAAAAGGCTGCTCCAAAAACTTTGGAATAAACTCTACCTCCAGGAAGCAGACAGCGACATTTCGGCTCCAATACTCCTCTCAATCTCAAAGAATTGGAGTGAAGAGGGTCAAGGATGAAGTTGATGCTACAGTTCCCTGAACTGATCGGACCTGACTGAAGAGTGCAGAAAAGGCTCAGATCCATGGAAGTAGATCCAAAGAGTGAAACAGTACTGGTGAAAAGGATGAAGGGGTCGGACAGGCCTGTACCCAGAGCTCCCATCTTGGATGGCGCCAGGACGACAACTCCCAGCTGGATGTGTGTCCAAGAATTTCTTCATCATTCAGTCGACATCCACTTCAGTAAGGCTTCTGGTGGATCAGACTGACCTCCATGATGATGCCACCAATGAGGATCTGGAATATATTGTCTGTCTTGTAAGCTAGGTGAATGGATCAGAGGACTCATTGGTTCTAGTGAAAATCTACCTGGAGGACAGGGAGTTCGAATAGGACTACCTGGTGGATCAGATTTCTTTGTTGTTTTTGGTAACAGACCCAAATAAATTAGTCAGATCCAGGGACCTTTCTCTAGATTTCTCGGATCGCTTTGCCTCCAATTTTCATTCTTCAGATTTTTTTCTGTAGACTTTTCTTCAACTCTGTTTTTCCTTAAACTTGCTGCTTTCCTTTTCTTTCTTCTCTGTTTTTTGGGGAAGCTGAACCTAGCCTAGTAGCAGAAGACATAGTTAGACAAGAAAAAGAGCAATCCTGTTAAAATATTTTCTTTTCTGCCTTGAATAGCCTTGGACCCAAAAACAGCACAAATATCAGTCACCTTGAAGGTGAGCTGTACCTAAACAAAGGCAAACAGAAAGCGGGTCTGTAAGAGGAATTCAGTGTCTATAGGCCAAACACATTTTAAACCTTTGAGGTTTGTCTGACATCAGAAATACTTGTAATCAACAATAAATTTAAATACACTCTACGATAGCTTAAAACAACTGTCAAACCTACAAACCTTACACCTTAAGAGTAACACACAATCCATAATTCTCATAAAGGCACTTCCTCTTCTCGTGAAAAACAGAGCTCTGAGACGCGTTTGGAAGACTTGGGGAGCAAATGAGATCTGAAATAACCTAGTGGAGAAGTGGGAATTCTTAGTATGGGAGGAGTCACAGCCTAGGATCCACAGCTCTAAAAGAAGGTGCTAAGGTTGAACTTGAATTGTTCAAAAATAAACATTGAATCCAGCTGCTTTCAGAATACTTTTTTCTGAAGGCTCAGACATTTTTGTTGCAGAACAAGCAAAGGAGGAAATACATTTTATTCAGCAGGAAAAAAAGTAAACAAAAGGGGACTAACTCTCATGCTACTGACAAAGCTCAGGGAGACATTTTGTCAGTGTAATCTCTTCCAATGTTCCAAAGGAACATACTTGAGACAGAAAAAAAGCACAGGAGTTGTTTAGAAGACTCAGGAGTACCTTACACTTGAACCGGAGTCTAGGGTTGGAAGATGAAGATGAACAGGAAAACAACCAGCAACAATGAAATTAGTGAACAAATGGAAAGACTATAATATAAGGCAGTAGTCACATTTGTGAAATATGACTATGCAAACAAAAGTAGCTGAGAAAGTCTGGACTTTTGTTAACTATGATAAACTTGTGGGCGGATTCTAGCACAAATCCCACTTCATGTTGTTAATGTTTAGAAGGACACAAAGGGGAAATGTAACAGAGTATAACTTATTTTGGTCTTATTAATATTGGAATAAAACATTTCATGATACAAACTGCATGTCATCTGTAATAAAGCAGTTTTGTTTAGGTTTGAGTCACGGATATTTTAAAAGTGGGGGGGGGGTCTTTAGGCGATTTCTGTATGTAAACAAGTACTTCTTTAGAAGTACGAAATGCAGCCTTTTTACAGCAAGAAAAGAAAGGCTGGACAAGAACAAGTGTAAGAACTCCTGTCCCCCCACACAACATGGCTTCCATCCTTACCACAGTACTAATAGTGCACTTCTAATCTAAATAGATACTGTCAAAAAGGCTAGATGTAACAGCAAATTAGTCTCCTCCGTATTTCTAGACTTGTCTAAAAACCTTCGACACAGTTTGTCACAGCAAACTTCTACTTCAAACGCCCTCATTAGTTACCTCTCAGCCCACCCTTCTATGGTTCAAAAGCTACCTATCCAATAGGTAGGCAGTATAATGTCACTCCAGCCTCTCTTCATACTTGCCAGTCATCACCAGTGTACCCCAATGCTTTCCTCAGTCCCCTCCTCTAACATTCTCAGCAACACCCTCCACAGAACAGGCCCTTCTAATACAGTGCGCAGCAAAGAAAGTTTATTTTTAAGCAAGTAGGCTCGAAAAATTAGACAAAATTATACAATTATTAAAACCATGAAAAATGCCAAGTTTCTTACATCTGTAAAGACGTTTGCTATTTTTTTTTTTTTTTGTTATTAGCAAATGTTTATTAGGTGACAAGAACCCTGCAGATGAAGACAGTTGTACAGTCTGTTTAGAAAGAAACTTACAATGATTCACTGATGACTACTTTTACATAGAGGTGAGCTGTCTGCAGGTGCAGCCAATTAATTTTGAAAGTTCTCACCTTTCTTTGCTAATGGAAATGCAAAATTTAAAAAAGCACAAGAGCAAAAAATTCAGAAAAAATAAAGCTTAAAATTATAGGATGTGAATAAGAGACAGCAGCCTTACCAACAGCGTCAATACTTAAATGCGTTTAACAGAAAAGTGTACAATTTTGTTTTAGTTAAAGGACTACAATGAGATTCTATTAATAAATGCTCAACTTACCTGTCCTTTCGATCCCTATTTACTGTCCCAACTATTACTAAACAATACAGCTTTTAAAATATTTTAAATAGACCGTTTCTCTTCACTAAAAAACAGTACCTAACTGTACTGCAGTTTTTTCACTTTCAAAAAACTTTTATCATGTCCTGGAAAAGCTTGCTGCAATCTCCAATTCAGTGATGTCATCAAGGCCAGTGAATACAGGTGGTTTTTACTGACTAACTGCCTTCCCAAACTGACATCACCACAACCGTCCTAAAAACTCACCCATGCTGTGATGTCACAGCTCCCTGGTCCTTCCCCTACCCATAGAAAAAAAAGAAGTTATGCACTCACCATAACGCTCCATGTTGGTAGTCCATCTCACCCTTCATTTTTACATATGGGTTCAGAGCTGATCCTCTGTTCCAACTCGGCCGATATACAAGCTCGAAGACTTCTGGTTGGCTCGTGGATAAGCAGGTATCCCATGGTGCACCAGTGCAATCCCCATATCTTGTTTGCTGCTCACTAGAAACAGAAAAAACCCTAACCAACAAACCAATACTGAAGGGTCACCAACCAAGACAATCAAATTATTATCTCCAGATCATCCAGGATGGGGGCAGGAGGGTGGGTTGGTAAAAATGAAGAGCGAGATGGACTACCAACATGGAACGATATAGTGAGTACATAACTTCTTTATGTTAGGTAGTCCAATCTCACCTTCATTTTACATATGGGACAGCGTCCCTAGTGCCTTATTCTTCGGTGGCTCATTAGAAAATACTCCTGAGCACCGTGGAGCCAAAGGATGCTCTACTCCTGGATGCCAAATCCAACTTATAATGTGTAAAAGGTGTGAGGGGTAGCCCACGTAGCTGCTGCACAAATATGATCAAGTGGTACCCTGGCTTGAAAGGCTGCAGAGGTAGACGGAGACCTGGTAGAGTGAGCTTTGATCCTGTGGGGTAAAGGTCTGGCCTCTGAATTGAAGATGAAGGCTATGCAACTAAAAATCTAATTAGACAATGTCACCTTAGAAACTGGTACACCTAATCTGGAGTCGGAAAAAGAAATGAATAACTGGTATGACTTCCGAAATTCTTTGGTCTGTTGCAAATAAAAAAGTAGCTGTCTATGAATGTCCAGCTGATGGAAACGATATTCAGCTGCATTACAGTGACTGGGAAAGAAAACTGGAAGCTCAACGGACTGATTTAAGGTGGCATTAGAACAAACTTTGGGAACAAATGAAGGATTGTTACATAAAGATACCCTGTCTTCATGAAAGATTAAATAAGGTGGCTTAATAGACAGGGCTTGTAACTCAGATACATGTCTGGCTGACGTAATAGCTACTAAAAACAGTGTCTTCCAAGACAAATATTTTAAAGAAGATGAGTGAGAAGGTTCAAAGGGAGGGGATGCCAACATGGACAACACAAAATTTAAGTCCCAAGAAGCCACAGGTTCTTGTAATGGTGGTCTCAGTAAAGTGGCCCCTCTCAAGAAAGTCTTGCATAGCTAATGAGACACAAGGTTGGCATTTGGGGACCCTAAATAAAACTGAGAGATTGCCGCCAACTGTACTTTGTTGGTGGCCGCGGCAGATCCCTGTTGAAAAAGCTCCTAAAGGAATTCCAGAATCACTGGAATAGGAGTGGTTTAAGGATCCACGTTCATTTTCTGTGCCCAAAAAGAAAACCTTTTCCATTTACTGTCATACAGCCTTCTGGTTGAGGGTTTATGGGTGGATAAGAGAATATGTGACAATGAGGAAGAAACATCATGAAGCCTGACTAGAGATGAAACTGCAGCAGCCAAGCTGTCAATTTGAGGGTGTGGAGAGCGGGATGTAGTGAACCCAACATGTGGGTCAACAGATCTAGAACTGGGTCTAGAATCCAAGGATCGTCCAGGAGAAGAGGCTCGAGGAAGGAGAACCAGACCTGACAAGGCCAGTAAGGAGCAATGAGGATCAACTTGCTTCCCAGCCGATTGGAGATAACAGGGAATGGAGGAAAGGCATACAGAAGTCCCATGGACCAAAGCATCTATGGGTGTTTCCCCCGGAGGAGGAATCAGGGAAAAATAGCTGCTGCACTTGGCAATGACTGGGCTGGCAACAAGGTTGCAGCAAGGCTGTCCCCATCTCCGGAAAATCTGTTCCACTATTTCCCGTTTCAGAGACCACTCGTGAGGCAGTAAGATTGCCCGGATTAGCTTGTTGGCTATCACGTTGGTTGCCCCCAGAATGTGCGTTGCCACCAGAAAGCGCTGGGAAGAAATCGCCCATTCCCAAACTTGCATGGCTTCTCGACAGGAGTAAGATCTGGTACCGCCCTGTTTTCTGATATACCACACAACCGACATGTTGACCGATTGCATCACAATCGTCCCTGGAGGAAGAAGGTCCTGAAGAGCTTGCAACGCCAGAAGCAAAGCCCTCACCTCCAGAACACTGATATGCAGATGAGCCTCGTGTTCTTGCCATGTGCCGTGGACAGTCTTGCCAAGATAATGCCCCCTACCCACCTGACAAGGGAGGCATCTGTGGTCACAGTGCAACAGGTTGGGCAGGAACAAAGGGAGCTCCCGTGAACAAGTGGTTGGGGGCTATACACCAACGAAGGTCCTTTTTGCATGATTCCATCAGCAGGATACGGTGACTTAGCAGTAGATATTGGAATGACCACTGGGAAGACAGGAGCCATTGGAGAATTCTCATGTGCAGCCTGGCTAAAAGGTATTAACAGAATGGTTGAGGCCATCATACCGAGGAGTTGAAGACCCCATTTTGCTTTGACTTTCCAAAGTGGAAGACAACGCTGAACTTGTGAGATGAGGTTTTATGCTCTTTCGGCGGGGAGACGAACTGTCATATCCACTGTGTCTACCTCTGCACCTATAAAAATCACAGACTGCGAGGGCAGTAATGCAGATTTTTCCCAGTTTATGGAGATCCCTAGTTGAGCACAAAGTTGAATGGTGGCGTCCCTGTTTTGGATGAGATGATGATGTCTGTTGGGGGTGGTCACGAGCCAGTCATCCAAATACGGAAACACCTGGAATCCCCGACATCTCAAGTGAGCTGTCACTACTGCCATGCATTTGGTGAACACCCTGGGGGGCTGTGGTGAGACCAAAGGGCAGAGCACGAAACTGATAATGACTGGCTCCCAGGCGGAAGCGCAGATATCTCCTTGACACCTTGTCCATTTTTATATGGCAGTAGGTGTCTTGGAGATCCAGAGAGCACATCCAATAGTCTTTCCCTAACAACGGGATGACCATCCGAAACTTGTCCTTCACAGATTCGTTTTATCTGCTGAGGTCCAAAATTGGCCTCCAGTCTCCGGTTCATTTTGGGATTAAAAAGAACCTGGAGTAAGTTTCGGATCCTGTCTGGTCTGCTGGGATGGGCTGGATGACTCCTTTTTTTGAGAGCAACTTGTTGATCTCCACAGTTGCCTGGTCCCTGTGAATGGGTAGAACATCTGGGATCTTTTTGGGAACAAACGGTGGAAGGGAAAAGGGTATGATATAGCGTCTGGTAACAACTCTTTGTACCCACTTGTCTTGGGTGATATTTAGCTAGGCTTCTGAATACAAAGAGATGAGACCCCCGACTGGCCCCACAGAAATGCAGTCGGGCCCCACATTAGGAGCGCTGATAAAGCCACCCTCTAAAGGAATCACAGCCTTGCTGGTACTGCAGACCGCCCCTGCCTCTAGGACGACGTCTACCATTTCCTCCGCCTCTGCCTCTGTAGGAGGATTCACTCTGTGTCTGGAAAGACCCTCTGGGACTTTTTGAACCACATTTTACCTCCCCTTTGACCTCTGGGGTATGGTCAAGAGGGAATGGTAAAACGGACTCCCATGGCAGAGACAGTCTTTCCTTCCTGCTCACACCGAGTGTTTCTTTCACCTTGGGACCAAATAAAGAGGAACCACCAAATGGCGTGTTGGTAAAGGTGGACTTTAACGGCTCCGCAAAATTACACAGGGGCATCCAGGAGTGGCGTCTAAGGGCAACTCCTGAACCCGCTGCTCAGCTCGCTTCATCAGCCGCATGGGAGATAAGCCGCATGGAGGAGTTAACTATAGAATTTAGGGTGGACAACTGAGCAGAGATCTTATCAGGGACTCCCTCAGGACAAGCACCCTATATGGAATCTCCTAATTTCTTGAGGAGATCCCCTCTGCAACCTCGTTAAGTGAGTAAGATAGTTCAGAAATCGGAGTGTAAATGCCGCTGAATTAAATACATGCTTCCCAAATCTGTCCATCTGTCGAGACTCCTTGTTTGGCGGATGAACAGAAGTCGTCTCCGCCAACTCCTTCTTCGTGACCGCCGTCACCACCATGGCATCTATGGGAACGCCCTTAGACAAGAACTCTTTTCCAGGAAGGGCAGACAAACTTATTTGGTCTCCTGGGGACTGGATCCACGGCATCGGGAGTAACCCACACCTTCTGACTAACCAGATCCCTTAGTTCGTCGAAAGATGGAGACACCCAAGAGGCAGAGGGTGGAGACCCTAAAGCCTTCAGGTACACAAACTCCTCATCAAAAGGTTTGACAGTGGGCCAGTCGCACCTCTGTTTAAGGATCTCCAGGATGTCAACAAAGGAGACATCATCAGAGGACGAATTGGGGGACCATTCCGACTCCTCAAGGTCAGTGTCCAATATCAGAAACTCAACCTGGGAGTCAATATGCCTCCTCTTGCATACCGTCTTCCGTCTTCCAGGGGGGCTCCTCGAAGGGTCATTCTGGGGAGGCCTCAGAAGAGTGGGGACCACCAGCCAGTGGCTCCTGAGGCTGCGGGTCTCTGCCGTCTCCGGAGAGAGTCGGTACTGAGACTAAAGTGGGTGTCATGGGGGGGGGGGGGAGTGCTTCTACCACTGGCAGGGGCTGTAGATTGAGACAGCACCCTCATCACCTCAAAAGCCAACCTCCCCCACTCCAGAGAAACAAAGGTTGGCGCTGGAGCAAGAGCCATTGGCTCAGAGATAGATGCAGAGTCCAAGCTCACCCTGGCAGAAGCACCGAGAGGAAGGCTCGGAACCGAAGATAGATTCAAACCCTCTCCATCGGTGCCGAAAGAAGAGCTTCGGTCCCTGGACATGATGCAGAAGCAAGGGGAGCCAGAACAGAGGGTTCCTCCACTGGTAACAAGCACTCAGACTCCGAAAGGCCAACAAGGCTCGGAGGAAGAATAACAGACAAGAGCAAAACTGGATCGAGTGGCTCCGGAACCAACTGGGTCAGAGCCAACAAAAATTTTGGCAGAGCAGACGACTTCAGGAGTCTCAGTACTACCCTCTCCACATCTTCTGAAAGGTTCCTGGAAGATAAACTAGGGGATCTCTACCTAGGAGGCATTGGAGACTTGATTAGCAAGGAGACCGGTAGGGATTCTACAGACCAGCCCCGAGCAGTAGATCAACTATTTCCAAAGGTTCAGAACTCTGCACCAAAGCACCTGTGAACGACTCTGATACCATGGTGCTCTCCTTCGGCTCCGAAGACTGAGGAGTCGAGGAGGCAGATTTTGGTAATTTGGAAGGCGGCTCCAAGACACCAGCTGGTGCCGGAGAAGGCCTTTTAGAAGCTTTTGGTTTGGATTCATATATAGATTTTTGTAGACCTGAAGAAGCTGACGAGCTAGATAAAGCTTCCTCAAAGGTTGGTTTCTGAAGACCCATGAGTATCAGCTTTCTTTCTCTCCTGCAAAACTCTAGGTGAGAAAGCATGGCAGAACAAGCATGATTCCTGCAAATGGATGGCTCTCAAGCAGTAGACACAGCTACTATGGCCATCCATTAATGACATTTTCTGGTTGCATTTCATGCATTTTTTGAACCCAGAGGGTTTATGTGCCTTGCTATCCTTAGACATTGCAGACACACACGCAAAACCAGAGGAGAGATAGGAAGAGACAGAATAAATGAGGACTAGGTCCTCTAACTAAAATGGGCCTAGCCCTGCAAAAGAGTTACACGAGGACTAGGTCCTCTAAGTTAAAAGGGCCTACCCCGGTGTAAGAGAAACTAGGTCTTCTAACTTAAACAGACTAAGTATTTCACACAGACACAGGTTTAATCATACAGGAAAAATTTTTTAACAGCAATCCTATAAATACCACCTTAGCGGATCACCGCCAAAGAGAACAAGTTAACAGTCAACAGCGACCAAAAAAGGTCCGAGCAGTACAAATAAATCAACAGGAGCCCCTGTTGATTAAGAACAGAAAAAAAAAAAAAAAAAAAAAAAACGCCAAAACAAATGCACTACCTAGGCAAAAAAACACAAAGGTGCCTAACTAACTGGCACACAGGATACTAAGACTACTACAGTGAAAAAAGTCCACAAGGACAACTTATGCCAAGGCCTATAAGATAGCACTAAACATTAAATATGCAATATCCACTATGAATGTAAAGAATTGAAAAGGACTTAGCCAGAGCCAAGAAAAGCACATCCGAACTTGTTGACGTGGCAAACGAGATCTGGGGATTGCACTGGTGCACCATGGGATACCTGCTTACCCACGAGCCAACCAGAAGTCTTCGAACTTGTAAATCAGCACAGTCAGAGCAGAGGATCAGCTCCGAACCCATATGTAAAAATGAAAGTGAGACTGGACTACCTAACATGTAAAGGCTAGAACAAGGAAACAGTACACTAGTCAAGTCTCGTGCTGTGAGCAGTCAATCACAGCAGGTAACACCTCAATATATCCTTAGCACTTTGACAGCTAGGGAAGTTAGTAGTGAAGGGGGATGGGACTTCAAGTAATACAATTCAGGCTTCACAAAAGACTGCAGTTTAGCCATTCTAAAAAGAAGCAACAGTAAAAAGCACTTTGAAATTCTGTTCTGTGGCATTTTCACTGTTTATATTTTAAGTAGTTACTGAATGGAATGAAATGAGAAGTTATGTACCTACCATAACGTTCCATGTTAGTTGTCTTCTTCTCGCCTTCTTTCTTGCTGGATGGGTTCGGAGCCGACTCTGCCTATACTAAAGCTCGAGAACTAATTTTACCGGCTCGAGGCAACCCTACATCCCATGATGCTAGGCGCCAACTACCCAGATCTCGTTTGGTAGCTGAGAACATAGCAATTTTAGCCTCCCAACCCAAGGGAGAGAAGGAAAGAGGGAAAAACTCCTATGTGCCACTACCTGAAGCTATAGTTACCCAAGGATAACCAGTTTAGGCTTCAAATTGTGAAGGGTGAAGACCCTGATAAAAAAAGGGAAATCCTTTCGGTCTATCCAGGCTAGGAGGATGGCAGGTGGGACACGAGAAAGAAGGCGAGAAGAAGACAACTAACATAGAACGTTATGGTAGGTACATAACTTTTCAATGTTAAGTTGTCAATCTCGTCTTCATTCTTGCTGGATGGGACCGCGTCCCTAGCACCTTCATCCCGGGTGGCTCACTGGAATAGGCTCTTGAGAACGGTGGAACCAAAATTTGCCCTGTTTCTGGAGGCCATGTCTAATTTGTAGTGTGTAATAAAGGTATGAGGAGAGGCCCATGTGGCTGCTGCACAAATAGTATCCATTGGCAATCTAGCTTGAAAGGCTGCTGATGTAGCTAAAGCTCTGGTTGAATGGGCTCTTGGCTTAGAAGGTAATTCTTTACCTCTGAGTTGATAGATACAGGTAATCAGAGGACAGCCATCTAGACAAGGTTACTTTGGATACCGGAAGGCCCTTTTTACCTTCCGCATAGGACAGAAAAAGCTGATCAGATTTCCTAGTTTGTTTAGTTCTGTCCAGATAGTAATGGAGCTGATGAACATCCAGATAATGCAGTTGTTGTTCTGTCTTGTTAGAATAATTAGGGAAGAAAACTGGAAGATCGATAGATTTAAATTTGCCGGAGAAGCCACCTTGGGCAAAAAAGACGGGTTAGTTCGGAGAGACACCCTGTCTTTGTGGAAAACTAGATAAGAAGGACAAATGCAAAAGGGCATGGAGTTCTGATACTCTCCTAGCAGAAGTTATGGCAACTAGGAAGAGAGTTTTCCAAGAGAGCCACTTTAAAGAACAGGAAGCCGCAGTTTCAAAGGGAGGAAGAATCAAGGATGTTAAAATCAAATTTAAATCCCACTGTGGTGGGGGGGTCTTTGACTGGGGGTTTGAGTAAAAAGATACCCTTAAGGAAGGCTTTACAAAGCTTGTGGGACATGATGCTGGAATCCAATAGGCCTGTGTGAAAATTTGAAATGGCCGCTAACTGAACCTTTACAGTGGAGGATGAAGAGCCCGAATGAAAAATTTTCTCTAGGAAATCTAGAACTGACTGTATAGGAGCAGTGAAGGGATCTATATTCCTAGCCCTTGCCCAGAAGGAAAAACGCTTCCATTTACTAGTATAAATCCTTCTGGTAGAGGACTTAAGGGAAGCTACAATAATATCACGGACAGAATTGGAAATCAGGGGAAGCCTGGCTAAGGATGGAAGTGGAGCAACCAAGCTGTGAGGTTGAGAGATTGGAGGGATTGGTGCAGCCGCCCTGACTGGTGGGCCAAAAGATCCGGCACTGGGTCCAGATGCCAAGGCTGTTCCAAAAGGTAACAATGCAGGAATGGGAACCATATCTGTTGAGGCCAATAAGGGGCAATGAGGATCATCCTGGCTCTCAAGGCGGTAGCTTTCTGAATCAACTGAGTGATTAATGGAAAGGGGGGAAAAGCGTATAGAAGTCCCAGAGGCCAATCGTGGACTAGAGCGTCTCTGGGGGGATGGCCTGGAAGGGGAAAGAGGGTGAAAAAGTCAAGGCACTTGCTGTTCTGAGGTGTTGCAAAAGGATCGCAGCAAGGAAGACCCCACTTCTGAAAAATCTCCTCCGTTACTGATTGCTTGAGAGACCACTCATGTGGCATGAGAATAGCTCTGCTTAACCTGTCCGATATGATGTTGGACTTCCCAGGGATATGCGTTGCTATCAGAAACCGCTGAGAAGAGATTGCCCATTGCCAAAGTCTGAGTGCCTCTTGACACAGGAGATAGGACTTGGTTCCGCCCTGCTTGTTGATATACCACACTATGGACATATTGTCCGTCTGAACTGCTATAGTCCCTAAAGGGAGAGAGTCTTGGAGGGCTTGCAACGCCAAAAGCACTGCTCTCATCTCCAGGACATTTATGTGCAGGTGGCATTCGAAAGGTTGCGATGTGCCCTGGACTATCCTGCCCTGAAAATGGCCCCCCACCCGATCAAGGAGGCATCCGTTGTGACCGTGGTGACCGGATGGGAAGGAACGAATGGTCTGCCCTGAAGGACTTGAGGGGAGACCATCCACCAAGACAGATGTTTCTTGCAAGATAGCGTTATGATTTTGTGTGTCAAAGGAAGCTGTTGGAAGGACCACTGGGAGAAGAGCATCCACTGAAGGAGCCACATGTGAAAGCGAGCAAGGGGAAGTAGCGTAATGGCTGCCGCCTTGAGACCTAACACTTTTAGAACAAACCTGGCCTGGATTCTTTTGCTCTGAAGGAGGGTATGAACATGATTTTGAATATCTAAAACTCTTTGCTCGGTTAATTTTGCTGAGAGCTGTATGGTGTCCAAGGTGGCGCCTATGAAGGTAATAGACTGACAAGGCGACAAGGCAGACCTTTCGAAATTTATAGAAATACCTAACCCTTTGCAAGTTTGAATGGTGTAATCTCTGGCAAGAAGAAGCTGATGCCTGGTGGTGGCAGTAAGGAGCCAGTTGTCTAAATACAGAAAAACCTGGAATCCTTGACGTCTCAGATGAGCCGTAACCACTGCCATGCATTTGGTGAACACTCAGGGGGCTGTAGTGATACCAAAGGGCAGGGCCCTGAACCGGTAGCGACTGGCCCCCAGCCGGAAGCGAAACCTCCTGGAGCACCTGTGCATCTTGATGTGATAGTGGACCTTCAGGATGCGTACTAAGCACATCCAATTGTCCTGACCCAGAAAGGGTAGAATGGACTGTAGCGTGACCATCCGGAACTTTGTTCTTTTTACAGACTTGTTTAGTCTGCTAAGATCCAATATTGGCCTCCAGTCCCCTGTCTTTTTTGGTACCAAAAAGAACTTGGAGTAGATTCCGGATCCTAGTTGGTCTGCTGGGACTGGCTGGATGGCTCTTTTTGTTAGCAGTTTTGATACTTCTAGTACTGCTTGTTCCCTTAGACTGGGTGGAACGTCTGGGAGGGGCCCTTTTGGCCGAGTTGGGGTGTGGATAAAGGGAATTTTGTAACCCTCGGATATAATAGACTGTACCCATTTGTCTTGTGAGAGAAAGCCAGGCTTCGGGGTACAGCGATAACCTTCCCCCGACTGCCTCCGAAGGTGGACAGTCGGGCAGCTTCTCAGGGATGCTGGAAGGGTTTGTCAGAGAGAGACTCTCTGTTACCCTGATTCTGCGGACCTCCTCTGCCTCTAGGGCGGCGTCTGTTTTGCCATCCTTGCCTCTCGGGGGGGGGACTGACCTCTTGCGTCAGGCGTGACTCCCTGAGATTTGCGGAACCACATTTTTCCACCCTTTTGACCCTTAGGATATGGTCTGGACGGGGTTGAAAAATGGACTCCTACGGCAGAGAGAGTCTTGCCATCTTGTTCGCATCTGGTCAAAGTATCCTTCACTTGAGGTCCAAACAACGCCGAACCATCAAAGGGGGAAGTTAGTGAAGGAAGCCTTGAAGGGGTCTGCAAAGTTGCAAAGCCGCATCCAGGCATGACGCCTTAAAGCCACGCCTGTGCTTGCGGCTCTACTCGCTCCATCGGCTGCATAAGAAATAAGCCACATG
Organism: Protopterus annectens; assembly: GCF_019279795.1. Taxonomy (NCBI): domain Eukaryota; kingdom Metazoa; phylum Chordata; order Ceratodontiformes; family Protopteridae; genus Protopterus; species Protopterus annectens. The sequence goes on from NC_056736.1 coordinate 674,955,615, forward strand.
GAGGAGTTGACAATGGAATTTAGGGTTCCTAGCTGGGAGTTGATTTTGTCCTGAGACCCCGCAGCTGTTGGATCCTGTAGGGTATCACCCATTTCTTTGAGAATGTCTCTTTGAAGGCGGGTGAAATGGCACAAGTAATTCAGCGACCGCATGGTGAAGGTCGCTGAAGAGAACATCCGCTAACCGTACCTATCCATAGTCGTAGATTCCTTATTAGGATGGATAGGCACTGAAGGATCAGCCAGTTCCTTCTTAGTGGCTGTAGCCACCACCATGGCATCAACTGGGACACCCTTAGTTAAAAATTGTTTATCTGACGGGGCTGTGATAAATTTGGAAGGCCTCCGTGGGGTGGATTCTGTCATATCAGGGGCCGTCCACGCCTTCTGCGCAACCACTTCCATGAGGGGATCAAAAGGCGGAGACACCCAGGAGGTGGAAGGGCGAGAACCAAACGTCTCCAGGTAAACAGACTCGTCCTCGGAAGGATTGAGGGTAGACCAGTTCCCCCTCTGCTTGAGGATTTCAAGGATGTCAGAAAGGGAGACATCCTCAGAGGGGGACCGTGGGGACCCTTCCGACTCATCCAAGTCGATATCAGATGTAATGGACTCAGGGGAGTACACATGCTTCCTCTTGCATGTCCTCTTTCGAGGGGATTCACCTGACGGATCAGGGGAAGCCTTGGAAGAGGAGGATATTCCCAATGGGGAAACCTGAGGAGTTGGATCTCTACGGTCGGGAATGCGAGAGTGGGTAGAGACCGCAGCAGGCACTACAGTGGGAGGAGCTGATGGAGCTGACCGTGTAGCAGGCACAGGGGCCAGTACGCTCCTCATGACCTCGAAGGCGCCCCTATCAGGCAAGACAGAGGGTTCCCGTTCTGAAGAAATAGGAACCCCAGCCGGCACCGAGAGGGACGGCTCCGAAGCCAATGTCGGGGCCGAACTCACCAGCGAAGCTCCGAGAGGGAGAACGGGGTCGGACAAGGGTCCGATGCCACTCGCCCCCTCGGAGCCGAGGGAGTCCAAGCGCCCGCATCTCTCCATGGATGGGACCAAGGAAGAGATCGGAGCAGACAACAGAGCCGAAGGGGGCAGTATCTCTCGACAGTCACGGCTCAGAGGAGCTCCGGCTCCTAACTCAGGGGCAGAGTCGGAGGAGGAATCGAAGATGGCACAGGTAAAGCCACTGTTTGTTGAGACTGGCAATGAAGCATTTGGGCCAGTGCCCGAGACTTTAGGAGTCGGCTAACCACCCTGTCGAGGTCATGGTCAGAAAGCCTGGAAGACAGAGAGGAATGGCTCTGCTCCGAGAGCAAAGGCGATCTCGGAGCAGAGTGAATGGACTCCAGGGACGGAAACCTAGATCTTTTGCGGGTGGAAGACGGCACCGAGACTAGTGGTGCCGATGGAGCCACAGACATCGGCTCCGACCGGAGCAGACTTTGAAGACAGAGTCTTTGAGGCGTTGGCTCCGGCTGGAGCCGATGCAGAAGACTGCAACATAGCCGTATCGGCACCAGCCAGAGCCGATCGTGACTCAGTAGGTGAGCCACCTGCCGAAGGCTTGGAGCACGGAGCCGGCGGTTTGGATGGCTTCGAAGGTTTCCCCGGCAAGGACTTAGCCAGGGAACCTTCGGGCTTTAATAAGCCCATCAAAATTAACTTATTACTGCACTCCTGCAGGACTCTTGGACTGAATGCATGACAAACAGAACAAGAGTCCTGCAGGTGCAGGGGTCCCAGGCAATAAACGCAAGAAGTGTGACCAGCTGTCAGCGACATTTTCTGACAGCACGAGTCACACTTCTTGAAGCCTGAGACTTTAATGTCTTTAGACATTAAGCTGTCAAGGAAAGAAAAATATCTTCCTTAGAAGTTAAAACACACAGAGTAAAATTAAAGGTTAACAATTAACACACACCTAACTGTCCCAAAACAAGGGAACGGGAAAAAAACGGAAAGGGCCTAAGGCCTAACCTTAACAGGGGAGGGATATAACTTTGGGATTAGGGATGAACAAAAATGGGACCCAACGGAAGTGGTATACAGGTACTAGACTATTTTTTTAAAATAAAGGGGAAAAATCCTAAGAAAGGAGAAGAAAAATTTGAAAATTTTCACTGACCTGTGGAGCCGGTAAAAAAAGCACCTCGCTAGCGAAAGCGGCAAACGAGATCTGGGTAGTTAGCGCCTAGCATCATAGGATATAGGGTTGCCTCGAGCCGGTAAAATTAGCTTTCGAGCTTTAGTATAGGCAGAGTCGGAGCAGAGGATCGGCTACGAACCCATCCAGCAAGAATGAAGGCAAGATTGACAACTTAACATTGTTACTTGAAACAAACTGACTGCAAAACAGCAGTGTATGCATGTAAAATCAATGCAGTGACAGCAGCTTTAGGAAGAAAGAGGCCTATGTGATTCTTTTCACGCACAAGCACTGCATTGTGGGATACCTACAAGTAGACTTGATCAGAATTATTTCAAGATACCAAAACCCCATGTGGTCAGATGGAGAAATTACATGCAAAAATATTTAAAGACCAGTAAATAGTCCCAGAGCGGTTTTAAAATGTAGGAAATACCAAAACTATGATGGAATAAACATGTTTCTTTGAGCCTGTGTGTGCAGTTCTCCTTTAAAAATAATCAGTGCTTTTTCTCATAGGGCTAAAATTTCATGTTTTATGTAAGCATACAAGTTGGTTTTCCATAGCTGGGAAGGGAACAGAGATAAGAAAATAACAGACAGCAATCAGTGAAAGTGGGAACACAGGATGTAACATATGCTTTTGCATGGGGGACCTTAATTGTAGGTTAAGTAATGCCTGTGGGTTCAGCTGTAGATTTGGAGCAATTGTTCTTATCGGGACTGTTAAACTTTTTGAAGATCTACATAGTTTTGCGTGTTTGTTCAAAGTTAACATGGGAATGGGGACGTTTTGAAAATGTGTCTAGTTTTTTGTTGGAGGGTTTTCATAAAATCTGAAAAATGTGACCGGTTCAAATGGAGATGAGAAGAAAGTTCTATACAACATAAGCCTGAAAAATTGTGTGTACATGTAACACGAAAGTTGGAAATATGCATTCAAAACTGACATTTATAGTAGGTGGGAACAGCAATTTATTATCATAATGGCTACATTATTCATATTTTGGAATGTAAATGGCCTTACAGGTATAGACAAAAAAAAAAGAGACTATTGAATTATATTAAAAAATGCAGACGGTAAATAGCAATACTACAGGAGACGCATTTCAAAAGAAATTAGCATGTGAATTTCAGAAAACAAGGATTCCAGGATGGATATTCATCAGATCCGTGACGAAGGAAAAGGGGAATAATTATACCAATTGCTAGTAGGGTATCAACACTGGTAGAAGGAATAACAGTATTAATGGTACACCAATAAAAAACAAGAAAACAATGAAAGGTAATACGGTAAAAAAAAAAAAAAAAGAGTCACTAGCACTTTGCCACCTCCCTGTTCTTCAGACGTTATAGCTATTGAGGGGAATAAAATAAAGAGTCTAAAAACAAAGTAGAAATAAGAGAAAACGATATAGTTAAGAGACATAGTTAAGTAGCAACGGGAATTACATAGAGGTGTTTACAACGGTTATATTAATTAAAAATAAGGGGACACTCTCAGAACAAAAAGAGGCACACATTCAGAGTGCTAAAGAACAAATAAGGGAGTATCCAGATAATATGCAAGCATTTAGAAAGATCACTGAGCTCCTCAGCAGAAAAACTTAAATGTAATGACCTAAGAGTGGTCACCAAACTTAGGGAGCCTGTAACAAGAGAAATAAACAAAGATCCTGTAAAGGTGTAAGACATGTTTAAGAAATTTTATGAAAATGTGTACAAAATAGAGAAATAAAGAAATAGCAAAAATGGGAATATTTATGAGAGACAATTTTGCCAAGGTTAGAGGTAGTTGAGGCTCAACAACTATTAAGACAGAAGGAAATATGATTTAAAAGGTTATGTTCTTACCATAATGTTCCCATCTGTGCCATGTATTTTCATTCTTCCTTAACCTGTGGGTTTTGGATCCAACTCTGTCACTTACCAAGCTCAAGATCCGATGCTCAAGCTCCTCCTCTCCATCCTATGCTGCCTCTTCCCCCAGGATACCACAGATCGAGTGTGTTAAAATTATACAGCTAAGATATCTATATAGATATAGCCTAAGGAAAGGGTTCAGGAGCTCAATCCATGGACTACAGGAACTACAGTTCCTCAGTGAAACCATCTCCATCAGGTCTACATGGAAAACAGGCTGGGGGAAGTAGAGGAAAAATGAATATAGACAACACAGATGGAATGTTATGGTAAGAACATAACTTCTTTATCTGATGTTGTCATTTTTTTTTGTTCCTCAACCTAACACCAGCTAGACAGAAACTAGGGTGGCTCTTAAGGAAGGATATCTCGAAGCACCGTACAGCCAAAGACAGCTTTATTCCTGGAAATAATGCCTACTTTGTAATGAGAAATAAAGGTATGAGACCTTGACCATGAGGCAGCTGCACAGATATCAATTGACATCCCAGAGGAAAAGGCTTGAGCAACTGCCGTAGATCTTGCCGCATGAGCTTTGACAATCCCCCAGCAAGAGCATACCTTCTGACGAATAGACAAAGCAGATGCAATCTTACTAAAACTACTCTGTACAGATGGCTGCAACTGCTGTGCTTTTCCTTGCATCTAAAAAAGATATAAATACCTAGTCAGATTTTCTGAAGGATTTCGTCCTGTCCAGGTAAAAACAAACTGGTCTAACAGCTTTTGTGTTATCGAGTGGTCTCAAGACTTGCTAATAGAAAAATATTCCGTTTGTAAATTCCTGCATACCATTGCCAGAATCTCCTCGTGTTCTGATTGAGGGTGCTTCTCAAACTATCTGGAAATACAAAGCTGATAAGTATATTTTTTGGCACTTCTTAACTGTTCAGAGGTCTGCTGTAGGTGGATTGGACACTAAAGTGTGTCTGTGTGTGTCTTCTGTGGAAGGTTGGGCGCTGGGCTGGCAACTCAACACCGTAAAACTCCACTGCCAATCATGAGCAGACAGGTGATCCGCTGTGGCGACCCCTAACTGGGAAAAGCTGAAAGAAGACGACGACCTGTTCAGAGGTCTGCACTGTCTAACTTTTGCTTGACTGAATTATTTATATATTTGCTGGCACTGTTCTCATCTGTGGCGAAACTTTTTTCTCACACTCCCACCCTATTCCTGTTCTGTTCGTAAAGTTGGTGACTTTTGCAGTTGCCCGCCCTTACTGTAAATTTGATCTGGGGAAACTCCTCCCAGTCCCATCTCTTTAGCTCATTCCACCCAATACAGAGATAATTTGGGAAGGCCAAACCCCTTAGTCCTTTAACCTTGAATTATCTTCTGCTCTCCCTTTTTTTACACGCACACACACACACACATATATATATATATATATATATATATATATATATATATCATATTTTATATATATATACATGGGTCTACTTTGTATAACCGAACTTCCGATTCATCGACACGCAATTTACCGACCCCAAACAACCGAAAACACACAACACCGACAAACACCAACAACTCAAAACACCGAACACCATTACACCGACACAAAAAACGTAAACTACACATTGCACCCAACATATCCACTAACCTTAACCTAAACCCTAACCCTAACGTCCGACACTACCGCACACTTACCCAACCCGCACCCTAACCCTAACTCACTTAACCCACCCCTAAACCTCAACACCGTCATTATCGCTCACTTACCCTACCTGCACCCTAACCCTCTTAACCCACCCTAAAACATTAAGCCCGTCACTATCGCACACTCACTCCACCCGCATACTAACCCTAACACACTCAACCCTTCCCTACACTACACTACGTCACTATCACACACTTACCTTACCAGAACCCTAGGTCCGACACTACCGCACACTCACCTTTCCCACACCCTGACCTAAAATCCCTCACTATCGTACACTTACCTGTCCGCTCCCCAATCCTAAATCTGTCACTATCGCACACTTACCGGATCGCGCTCACACGTTGCCGTTGTCGGTCTTTCGGCTGTCGGAATATCGCTTTTTCGATCATCTACCTGTTCAGTCGTTCCGTCTCTATCTTCTGGGTGTCGGTGAAGTGGTGGTTCGGTTATTCGAAGTAGACCCATATACATACATACATAGACACACACACACATATATATATATATATATATATATATATATATATATATATATATATATATATATATATATATATATGACACTTTATTCAGCTGCTTATATTTTTCAAATTTGTGTTTCTTTCTACTACGCCATTCCTTCATCTTGCTTTGCTTTTTCCTACGTTACATTTTTTACTGTTTGTTTATAGCCTGTCTAAATTAAGTCTTATTCTAAGATCTTAGTTTTGGTTTAAGCACTTGGGCTTTAGACCCACCCCTTTCCCTGGCCTTTCTCCCTCAGTTTCTGAGAAATATGGATGGACAATTTCCTATAGTTTCTCATGCCAGTCTGGTTGAAGCGGGCATCCTGAGACAGTGTAGCAACTGCCTCATATACACAAACAACCATCTACTGCTACCACCTAAGAACACAATCTGTGTGAGATGCAATTACATTAAGAACCTTAAGTCTAAGCTCTCTCCCCCTCAAGCTAGTCTATCTGGCACTGCAAAGGTTGGGAACACAATCACTACACCTTAAACACCACCCACGTCTACAGAGGTTCATAGGTTCATACTAGGCTATCTGCCCGAGGGCATTTACAAGCCTAGCCCATAGTTTTGTGGCTTACGCCACCCCTTTATTTTGGAGAAACTATGCCCATTATTTTGCTGTGCCTCTGTCGAGCAGTGACACTGAGGTAACCCCTGGGGTATATCTGCGATCTCCCATCCATTGGTCAAGATTCCTCTTGAACAAGGCCAGCGAGGTGCTCTGCCTCACATATACCAGGATTTTGTTCCACAGCATAGGGAGTCTTTGGGTGATGAATCTATACCTCCAGCACGTCCTATTAATAACCGTGTCGAGGTTTAAGTCTCCCGCCCTTGTGGCTCTGAGGGATCTAGATTTTTTGAGGTGAAGCATGTTCATCAAATCTGGGTTTGACATGGCCTTGTATGTCAGGCACAGGTCACCTCTGAGCAAGCGGTAAGCAACTGAATAGAGCTGGAGTTCTTTCAGTCGGGCAGCATAAGACAGATTTTTGAGACCCTTTATCCTTTTGGTGAGGAACTTTTGTGGCCTCTCCAGCTGCTGCAAATGGGTCAGATACATTCCGAATGGGGCATTGTACTCGATCATTGGTCTGATGAGTGATGGGTATAGGGAGACTATGACCTCCCTTGATCTAGATGTGAATCCCTTCATGATAAGGTGGGCAATGTAGAAGGTCTTCCTAACTACTTTAGCAATATGAGTGTCGAATGAAAGGCTACTGTCAACCTGGGTCCCCAAGTCCCTGATAACTTCTTCTGTGATCAGTGGATTGCCACCTATATGGTAGCTAGGGGTAACCTTGTTTTTCCCGAAGGGTATGACTATGCATTTCTTGGCATTTAACTTTAGGCCATGGCTCTGGCACCAGTTATCAGTTTCTGAGAGACCCTTCAGAAGGATATCTGTGTCAGATGTGTTTTCGACTACGGCGCCCAGTTTGCAGTCATCTGCAAACTTTGTCAGCCATAACCCTCCTGTGTTTGCTTGTACTTCAGGAAAGTAGATGCCAAACAAGAGTGGGCCCAGGACTGAGCCCTGTGGGACACCACTTGTGACAGGCTTTGAGTCTGACATGGCGCCAGCAAATCTGACCCTGTGGGTTCTGTCACTCAGCCAGTTTGTAACCCATCTTGTGATGTATGGGTTTACATTTAAGCTGATGAGTTTTTCAATGATACCCGAGTGGGGTATTGTATCGAAAGCCTTCGCCAGGTCGAGGTAGGCTGTATGGACTGCCTTTCCCTCAACAATGGCCTTGGTGACTGTTTCGAAAAAGTCAACCAAGTTTAAAAGGCATGATCTGCCTTTGACAAAGCCAAACTGGGTTGGATCCAAAGTCTGCAAATTCCCTATGTCTTTATTTATGAGATCCATTATGATCCTCTCCATGGCTTTGCAGATAAGGCTTGTCAAGCTAATGGGACGGTAATTTACAGGGTCAGTGGAGGCACCGCCTTTGTGAAGTGGGACCGCAGTCGCTGTGCGCCACTCCCTGGGTGCATATCCGGAGGTGAGACTAAGATTAAACAGCTGTCCTAACTGCGGGTTTAATTCCTCGTGGAGTTCGTGGAGCACACAGCCGGGGACACCATCCGGTCCCATGGATGCTGTGTTTTTTGCCTTGGAGAGAGCAGTTCTCACCTGGGCGTTAGAGATGTGTGGGGGGGCTACAATCATTTGGTATAGATATCTCTCCTTTTGGGGGGGAGGGGGGGGGAGTTTGCACTGAACCTGTCAGCCAGTATGTTGGCAATGTCTGTAGGATCAGTAATCTTCACATCATTTTGAACTAATTCTGAGCATATCTGGGAGCTTCCTCCCAGGTTTCTGACATAGCTGAAGAATGCCTTATGATTGTCTTTTGAGTCCTTAGCTATTTTTCTCTCAAAATTAGCTTTGGATGATTTTATAAGAGCTCTTAGCCTTTTACTTATAGTGATCAGCGGTGTCTTACCTTTTAAGGATTTTGCTCTATCTTGTAGTAGCTTTCTCCTTTTGTTGTAGAGTTTGTTTATGGCTGGGGTCCACCAGACTGGACGCTTGCCTTTGGTACAAAGAGTCTTTGTTTTGCTTGGGATTGCCTGATCCATGCAGCCCTGCAGGTGCTGGTAGAAGGCATTTGTAAGTGATTCAGCGGCTTGAGTAATGTTTACTGCCGGCTCAGGGGCCTTAAAGGAGACCACACTAGTCTTTAGAAGTGTGAAGTCGGCTTTCGAGAAGTTCTTTACTGTGGTCTTTTTTATTTCGGGTGGGGGCGGGATGAGGACCTCCAGCGAGATTAGTTTGTGATCTGATCTCACTAGTGAGGGGTATACTTCCGGTGTTGAACATTGTGCTCCCATGTTCGTGATGATGAGATCAAGTATGTTTTCTCCTCTTGTGGGGATGGTGACTAGTTGTTCCATGGCATTTGAGTTTATGAATTCCAGGAACTTTTGGGCTAGAGTGTTTGGGCTTGAGTAGTGTTCCCAGTCTATATTAGGGTAATTGAAGTCACCTAGTATGATGGTGTTCAGAGATACATTTATCCCCTCCAGTGTTTTCAGGAAAGCCATGTGAGGTTCCTGAGTTTGCGAGGGTGGCCTGTAACATGCTACAAATTGCAGAGCAGTCTTGCCTATGGTTAATTGCACCTGGATGGTTTCCGATGCATCGTGCTTTGCCACCAATCTTGAGGTGTGGGTGTCCTTGATGAATATGGATACCCCCCCTCCTTTCTTGGTATTGTCCGGATTTTGGGGCCGGAACGCATGATATGAGGTAAAACCTGATAGTGCTGGTGTGCTCTCAGGAGCCTTGAACCGGGTTTCTGTCACAGCACAGACATCGATGTTCTCCATACTGAGAAGGGCCTCGAGTGCGTGCATCTTGAGGTTGAGACTTCTGGCATTGAGCAGCATTACCCTTAGTTTTTTTTCTTTATTGTGTTCTAGGATCGTAGGTTTAGAATTTCAGCCTTGCCTAAAAAAGGCACTATGGGGGTGGCAAGAGCCTTTGCCAAAATCCGGAATCCCAGGGGTGACAGGTGCAAGCCGTCCCTTGCGAAGCAGCGTGGCTTGTCCAGCATGTCATCCCAGGCAAACAGACATTGGATCCCCTTTGAATGACACCAGAGTTTAAGCCAATTGTTAAAGCTGATCATCTTATCTCTGTATTGTGGCATCATTCTTGGTGAAGGTAGGATACTGCTCAAGGTCAGGGTCATACCTGCTTGGGCTACATAATCAGAGAGCTCCTCAATGTCTCTGTTCATGTATTCCAAGGAGGTACGTCTCAGGTCGTTTACACCAGCGTGGACAATGATTGAGTCGTACTTGTACCTGCTGTTGAGAGACCTGAGTGCTTGCGTTATGTGGCGGATTCTAGCGCCAGACAGGCAGCTTACTGTGACCTTCTCCTTACTCAGTCTGGTGAGCGGGACGTCAGTGTGTCTGACTATGGAGTCACCAATGACTAGTGTGTCTGGCATTGTGTTTGGCCTTACATATATGGAAGTCCTCCACATAAACATACCCAAACAAAGGAGACCTCAGAGGCAAAAAACACACATGATCTCCACAGCCCTCTACACCACATACCACACATAGTCCACACACCTGTGTCTCAAAGCCACTAAGGATTCACCATAAACCCAACATATTAGTCACAGGAGACTCCATTGTGAGACAAACAGATGTGCCTCTCACCAGGCTGGATAAGGAGGCAGTCAAGGTTAGTTGTCTGTCAGGTACCAGAATCCACCATATAACACACGCAGTCAAGTCTCTCAACAACAGTTACTGTTAGGACTCTGTCATAGTCCATGTTGGCGTAAATGACATGAGATGTACCTCTCTGGACTCTAAGAAGAGAGACATGATTGAGTTCGCTGGTTGTGTCCCCCAGGCAGATATGTCCCTAGCATAAAAGCAGCATTCTGCCATCACCCAGAATGATGTACCAATACAAAAAGAAAACGACTAATAATTGGCTTAGTTTCTGGTGTCATTCCAAGGGGATCCAGCACCAGACAGCCTGGGAAGATATGATCAACAGATCACGATGCTTTTCCAGAGATGGCCTGCATCTGTCTTCCCTGGCCTTCAGGCAAAGGCTCATGCCTCCCCTATCCACAAACCAGAAGACAGCTGGTTCACCCAGGCTCACACTGTGCTGAAAAGCAAATAAACTGTTTGTGCAATCCAGTAATAAAAGTTCTGTTAAAATCCAGAATTTAATGAAAAGAATGGAATAAAACAAGAACAAAAATAATAAAAATTAAGTCCCCTGTCCAACGATAAGCGCTTTTGAATAGTTCTTCAGATCGTATAATCAAATGGGACATTCATCTGTATATATAAGCCAGTCAGAATTATTCACCCAATGAGAATAACACCAAGGTTCCAGCCAATCCATGTTTGGATTTCTCCATCTGATTTGCATAAACCGGGTTAACAATCCCATTTTCTAAATGGATGCCTCACACAGCTTGCTAATGTTTAGTACTAATGAAATATGCAAAGTAGGTGATGTTAGTAACCAATAGCACTTCCAAAAGTAGTAACAGATGAAGCAGCTAGCTTTCATGCATACTTAGAAGCATGCCTCACACTAATGTATTAGAGTCAGAATATGCAAAATAGGTGAACTAAACAGCCAATAGAGGCTTCCAGGAAACAGCAAAAGACAAATCTGCTAGCCTTCATGTATTTAAACTTGTCAAATAATCCCAAAAGCAGTTCTTTACATATTTCTAATATTCAATAGAGGAAAAAAGGCACGAACAATAAATGGATGATCTAAGTAGCCAATAGTGGCTTCCAAGGAGCGGCAAAAAAATCTGCTGACTTTCATAAATTCCTATTCTGAAACTTCTTTTCTTTTATCTAATTAACACAAAAGAAGTTTTTCACGTACCTCTGATGTCCAGTGATTGGGATGACAAAAAATAATATATATAGTAGTAAGCATCGCTATCAATAAAAAATAGGCGATGTCATTACTAAAATTTCATTTCCCAAGACAAGAATATGACAGGACAATTACTAAGTGACAATAAATGTCAAGGCTCCATGTCTTGCATGGCCACATTTGTACCTCGATAAATTCACACGTTGACTGCCTGGAAGTTTTTCCTGAGAAGAGTATAGGTATGTTATTTCACTCTAGCAATGTATGCAGGTTTCAGACTTCATTTCATCCATTCAAGATCAATAGGGAACTTTTACTAAAATTTCACAATCTCTGTTCAGATGTTTATCATACTGTCCAGTTTTGTTTTGATGAAACCAAAGCAGGAAAGATATGGGCATATTAAACTACAAATAGCATATGTCGACAGCATCAAATCTTCTAATCTTGACACGAACATAATCAAACAAACTTCCATTAGGACATAAATGCTCTATAAAGCAAAATAAGCATGTAATTTCACTATAGCAATGTATGCAAGTTTCAGACTTCATTCCATCCGTCCAAGATCAATATGCATAAATTTCTGACTTCATCCCATCCATTCAAGATCAATAGGAGATTTTACTAAGATTCCACCATGTCACTTCAGATATTTATCATTCATCACTTATGATCTCGTTAGCTCATGGTCGATCTGCGTCTCTTCAAGACAGGTTTCAACGGTATAACACTATTCAACCCCGGATGTTGATCAGCTCTAAGGTTTATTATCCATTTGGTTTCCCTAAGTTCAGTTATGTTCTCAATATCCCCCCTTTTTTTGGGACAATATGCATGGTCTCTATAGCTTTATATGAAAACAAGTGATCTTTATGCTGACTGACATGATTTAGCTAGGGCATTGTAAACATATTGGTTCACAATGTCCCTTTGATGCCTCTGTATGCGTTTCTTAAACATTTGGTTTGTTTTGCCTACATAAAATGACTGGCATGATTTACATGTAGCCAGATAAACAACATTGCTTGTGGTACAGGTTGCTTTGACATCAAATATATAAAGTCTCTTCGTTCTTGGATGCTCAAACTTGTTGCTACTATCTCTCAGAGTACAAATATTCCTGTCTTGGGAAATGAAATTTTAGTATTTTAATTTAAATTTAATTTAATTAATTTAATTAATTTAAATTTTAATTTTGGGTCATTTGGTTTGTGAATTATTTTTTGGACAGTTCACCGCAGCAAAAGGGAATATCTCTTCATTTTTTTTTTCATGCCTCCCCTATAGTGCCTTTTTTAGGAAAAGTGATGAGGTTAAAACTACAAACAAATTTCAATAAAACACAAATTAAAGGTCATGCTGATAAACTCTAGGAGTCTAAACATGAAGCTGCACTCATCGCAAGTATTTCTCATCATCATCTTTCGGCTTTTCCCGTTAGGGGTCGCCACAGCGGATCATCCGTTTCCATTTCTTCCTGTCCTCTGCATCTTGCTCTGTCACACCAACCACCTGCATGTCCTCTCTCACAACATCCATAAACCTTATCTTAGGCCTTCCTCTTTTCCTGTTACCTGCTAGCTTCATCCTTAGCATTTTTTCTCAATATACTAAGCATCCCTCCTCAGCACATGTCCAAGCTAACGTAATCTTGCCTCTCTGGCTTTGTCTCCAATCTTCCAACCAGGGCTGACCCTCTAATATACTTATTCCTGCTCCTGTCCACCCTAGTCACACCCAGTGCAAATCTTAACATCTTTAACTCTGCCGCAGCCAACTCTAACTCCTGCCTTTTTCACTCTTACTGGTACTCATCTGTCACAAATCACTCCTGACAATCTTCTCCACCCACTCCATCCTGCCTGTACTCCCTTCTTCACCTCTCTTCCACACTCACCATTACTCTGAACTACTGATCCCAAGTATTTAAACTCATCCACCTTCACCACCTCTACTCCTTGCATCCTCACCATTCCTCTATCCTTCCTCTTATTCACACACATATATTCTGTCCTAGTATGGCTGACCTTCATTCCTCTTCTCTCTAAAGCATATCTCCATCTCTCCAGGGTCTCCTGCACCTGTTCCCTACTCTCACTACAGATCACAATGTCATCTACAAAAATCATAGTCCAATAGGACTCCTGTCTAATCTCGTCTGTCAACCTATCACCACTGCAAATAAGAAAGGGCTCAGAGCTGATCCTTGATGTAATCCCACCTCTACCTTAAACACATCAGTTACTCTCACCCTTGTCTCACTACCCTCGTACATATCCTGTACCACTCTTACATACTTCTCTGACACTCCCGACTTCCTCATACAATACCATAACCCCTCTCTACACACCCTGTCATATGCTTTCTCCAAGTCTATAAAAACACAATGCACCTCCTTCTGACCTTCTCTGTACTTCTCCAACACTCTCAGAGCAAACATTGCATCTGTAGTGCTCTTTCCCGGCATGAAACCATACTGCTGATCAGCAATCACCTAGCTTTCACTACTCTTTCCCATAACGTCATGCTGTGACTGATCAATTTAATCTCTCTGTAGTTACTACAGCTCTGCACATCACCCTTATTCTTAAAAATTAGTAACAAAACACTTTCTCCATTCCTCAGGCATCCTCTCACTTTCCAAGATTTCATTAAACAATCTGGTTAAAAACTCCACTGCCATTTCACCTGAACACCTCCATGCTTCCACAGGTATGTCATCTGGACCAACAGCCTTTCCATTGTTCATCCTCTTCATAGCTATCCTTACTTCCTCCTTGCTAATCCATTGCACTTCATGATTTACTATCCCCACATCAAACCATCGCTCCCTCTCACTCTCATCAGCTCCCTCAAAGTACTCTTTCCATCTGCTCAACACACACTCCTCGCTTGCGAGTATATGTTTCCCTCAATATCCTTTATCACCTTTACCTGCTGCACATCTTTCCTAGCTCGGCCCCTCTGTCTAGCCAATCAGTACAGGTCCTTTTCTTCCTCCTTAGTGTCCAACCTTTCATACAACTCTACATATGCCTTATCCTTCGCCACCTCTCTCTTTGCCATGCACCTCATCTCTTTGCCATGCACCTCATTTCCTTTTACTCCTGTCTACTTTCTTCATCTCTCTGACAATCCCACTTTGCCAACCCAATCCCACTTCTTTGCCAACCTCTTTCTCTGTATAATCTCCTGTACTTCCGCATTCCACCACATCTCCTTGTCGTCCTTCCTCTGTCCAGATGGCATACCAAGCACCTTTCCAGCCGTCTCCCTTACTAGCTCTGCTATAGTTACCCAGCTATTTGGTAACTCTTCACTTCCACCCAGTACACGTCTTAACTCATCCCTGAACTCCACCTCACAATTACCCTTTTTCAATTTCCACCATTTGATCCTTCATGCTGACCTCACACTCCTCTTTTTGATCACCAACGTCATCTTACAAACCACCATCCTATGCTGCCTAACTACACTTTCCCCGGTCACCACTTTACAGCCTCCAATCTCCTTCAAACTGGCCCTCCTGCAAAAGATATCATCATCCACCTGTGTGCATCTTCCTCCACTCTTGTACGACACCCTATGCTCCTCCCTCTTGTTAAAATACGTATTCACCACAGCCATGTCCATCCTTTTTGCAAAATCCACAGCCATCTGACCTTCTGCATTCCTTTGTTTAACACCATACCTATCACTTCCTCATCCCCTCAGTTCCCCTTCACCAACATGCCCATTGAAATCTGCTCCAATCATCACTCTCTCACCCTTGGGTACTGTCATCACCACTTCATCCAACTCGCTCCAAAATTTTTCTCTCTCATCCATCACACACCCAACTTGTGGAGCATATTCACTAACACCATTCATCATTACACCATCAATTTCCAGCTTCATAAACATCACTCAAATCAGACACTCTTTTCACCTCTAAAACACTCTTCGCACACTTTTCCTGCAGGCTAACTCCTACGCCATTTCTCCTCCCATCCACACCATGATAAAACAATTTGAACCCACCTCCAATACACCTAACCTTATTCCCCTTCCATCTGGTCTCTTGCACACACAGTATACCAACTTCCTTCTGTCCATCATATCGACTAGCTCTCTCCCTGTATCAGTCATACTGCCAACATTCAAAGTTCCAACCCTCACTACCACAGTCCTAGCATTTCCCCACTCTTCCTGCCTTCGGCCATGCCTTCAGACTCTTCTCCTCCTTCGGCGGACAGTAGCCCAATTTCCACCAGCCCCCTGTTGGCTAACAGTACTGATGGCGGTCGTTAACCCGGGCCTCAACCGATCCGATATGTAAATATTTACTGCTGACCCCATGAATAATTTTTGTAGAAGTTTTACACCGGATGCCCTTCCTGACGCATTCCTCCACATTTATCCAGGCTTGGGACCGGCACAAAGAAATGCACTGGCTTGTGCATCACCAGTGGCTGGGTTAATCGCAAGCATTTCTAACCCTGGAAAATGCTGACATCTGTGAAGTCACAGAAACCTGGTTCAAAGCTGCGGATAACACTCCAGCCTTGCCTGGTTACTCATCCTATCATACATTCAGACCCCAAACTGGGCAGTAAAGTCAAAGGAGGTGGAGTTTCAATATACATTACAGACATACACACCTCCACACTAGTCAAACACTATGGCGCACAGAAGACATTCCAGGTACAGTTAACCATTGACAAGACCCCTATTCAAATCACAGCTAGCCACCAGCCCCCAAATCTGACTAAAGATGCCCAATTTTCCTATTTGGACCTGTTCGAATCTATCAAGATTCAACCCTTTACCCTGATCTTGGGTGACATCAACTTCCCAAACACAGACTGGAAGAACTACTCATGCCAGAACACAAATGCTCAGAGATTCCTTGATTTTGGTCAATGCAAATGCCTTGGAACAACTAGTCAATACCCTCATAAAGGGTGATATCTTGGACTTGGTATTAACCAACATAAGTATCCACTGCAGTATCCCACCGCATCATCCTCTCTGGTAAGATCCAACCACAAAACAGTCACTTTCGAAGTCACCATCTCCCCAACCCCCCACTATCTAGGATCAGACATAAAAACTTCTCCAAAGCTGATTACAGCCTCCTGAGGGATGGTATAAACAGCTTCACAGCCCCCTCCCCCTCTGTAGGAAGTGGCACCAATATCCAAAACTACACCAAAGCACTATACAAGCATTTATACAGATGCATGGAATCAGAATACCCAACAGGACTAAGTCATCCTCAGCAAGGAAGAGTAAACTTATCTGGTGGACATCTGCAATAAATAAACTCTATACCAAAAGGAGGAAATTGCTGCCCAAGACTAAGAAGGAGCAGCTGCCCAATTGGAAGCAATGTCTCCATAGCATGAACAACTAAATAAGAGCGCAAGTGAAATCCCCCAAAGCAAACTTGAGTCCAAATTGGCCACATCTACTAGAGACAATCATAAGGCCTTCTTCACATATGTCCACAACTTCAAAGGAAGCACCCAGATCTGTTCAGAACTGGTGGTCAAGGAAACCACATATACACATCCCACAGATATAGCAAACTTGCTGGCTGACAGATTCATTGAAAACTTTAACTCTCTGTCCCCCATCAGTAAATCAGGACATCCCCAGTACCTGCCCCTGCCCCATATATCTAGGGAACAGGTCATCACTGCTCTCTAAAAGGCAACAAATGCAGCCTCCACAGGACCCGATAACATCCCAGGCTACATCCTACGTGAACTCAGGCAGGATGTTGCAACATCATTAGGTACCCTATTCAACCAAAGTCGGAGTACTGGCTTCATCCCAGCTGAATGAATGACAGCCACTGTTATTCCTTTACATAAAGGTGGAGCGACCACTGATGCGATAAATTATAGACCCATCAGCCTAACTAGCCTGATCTGCAAGGCCATGGAACGGATCATGGACCTCATTAAAAACGACACTGGCAACCTCCAAACACTTGACCCCACACAGTTTGGCTTCGTCAAGGGGAGGTCATGTCTGCTAAATTTGGTCTGCTTCTTTGAGATGGTCACCAAAGCCAAAGACGAGAGGAAGACGGAACACACTACCTACCTTGATCTGGCCAAAGCCTTGACACTATTCCTCA
This sequence comes from Protopterus annectens, assembly GCF_019279795.1. Classification (NCBI taxonomy): domain Eukaryota; kingdom Metazoa; phylum Chordata; order Ceratodontiformes; family Protopteridae; genus Protopterus; species Protopterus annectens. The sequence continues at coordinate 674,973,391 of NC_056736.1, forward strand.
CTTGGGCATAATAAATACATTTTCTCAACTAGGCATCAATCCATATGTTAACAGATGGGTAGCAAACTGGCTCACTGATAGAACCCATGTAATCAAAAGAGGGGAAGCCACCTCAAGCAGTAGACCCATAAGTGGCGTACGCCAGGGTTCGGTCTTAAGGCCTCTTATTTAGGATATACTTTTCTGAGGTGCAGGCCAAAACCAGTGGGCTGACTAAGTTTGCAGATGACTGCAAGCTGGGTGTTGTCATCAATTCCCCTAGTGATGTGGACATCCTCCAAGAAGGTCTCACTCAGACAAATGACTGGTGCCAGAAACATGCCTCAAGCTGAATACCAAAAAATGCATCATCATCCCCTTTGGGGAGAGTGAGGTCCCCACAAATTATCACATTAATAACAACATCCTTTAAACTCAATCAGTTGTGAGGGATTTGGGCATCCAGGTTGATAGCAACCTAACTTTTGACCACCATGTTGCTTCCCTGGTATGGAAAGCCTTCTACATGACCCACCTCATAAATAAAGGTCTCTCATCCAGGGACAAGGAGATCATAACATCCCGGTTTTCTTCCCTTATAAGGCCCATTGAGTACAACAGGCCTTTCGGCATGTACCTCGCAAAGCACATGCAGAAGCTGCAGAGACCACAGAGGTTCCTCACCTGGAGAATCCAGGGTCTCAAACTTCTACCATACACAGGCTAAAAGCCCTATCCCTCTACTCAAGTTTCATGCAGACTCCTCAGAGGTAACCTTTATCTGGCATACAAGGTGATCATGGACCCCACTTTGATGGGACTGCTGCATATCCATAAGTCAAGCTCCACTCAAGTAACCCACACGTGCAGCGTCAACCTGGTCTGTGAAATCAACAAGACTTGTTGGCGAGACAGATTTGTGTCCCAGTGACTCCCTCATTTATAGCATAGTCTCCCTCTCCACATCAAGCAGAGTACCTCTTTACCCCTTTTTAAGTGCACCCTGGATAACTGGATGGGAAAAAAAAATATACCCCAGGGATTCCACCCATGTCCTTGCTAGACAGGGGCATTAGGCAACGCTTTGTCTAAACATGGGCTAAACTCTTAAGATAGGCTTATAAGGGCCTCAGGGCCAATAGTCTAGTAACCTCCTCTGATCTTATTGCCTATAAGCATCCAGAAGACGCAGTGTGTATTCTCACTTTTTCTGGAAATTAGGGAAATAAACTGGGAGATGAATGGACCGACTGATATTGTCTTCTGTGGCCACTTTCGTAAAAAGGATAGATTCATCCACAAGGAAACTATCCTTATGAAGAAAGATCAATAAGGAAGTTTAACAGAGAGGGGGCTTGGAGCTCAGAAACTCTTTTCGCTGACATAACTGCAACCAAAAAGGCAGTTTTCCAGGACAGAAACTTCAGAAGTACTTTAGCTGCTGGTTCAAAGGGAAAAAGAACGAAGGCGAGTAAAAAAATAAAAAAAACTGCTCCCGAGAAAAACCTTACACAGTTTGGAAGTTGCTAGCGTAGCACAGTTTTCCCCAATATGGAAGTGCAAAACAGCTGCCAACTAAAACCTTTACCGTGGAATAGCGGTCTCTGTTCTGGAACAAAAAGGCCAGGAAATCTAAAACCACAGGAACAGGAGCCAACTTCTGCCGAGTCCAAAGAGAGAACCTCTTCCATTTGCTCTTGTATATCTTCCTAGTAGAAGTTTTGTAACCTGATTATCAGGATTTGTTAGACCAGGGGATGAAAGCCTGGAATTCTATCCATCACTGGAACTGGAGAAACCATGCAGTCAACTTTAAACCTTGAAGGTTCAAATGAGGCTGTTCCATGGGGTGGGACAACAGATCTGGAAGAGGTTCCAAAGACCATGGTCGACAAAGGGATAAGCAAAACCATAACATCTACTGGGATCACTTTAGCCCAGTGGGGTTTGTCCAAGGGAGCACATACGATACTATCACAGCTCACTCTGGTATGAGCTCTACTGTGCCCATATCCTTCCACATCCTGGTAGAAACTAGCTCGATAAGAGGATCCACGGGAGGGGGGGGGGGGTGACACCAAAGATGTAGTTATCACAGACAGCATCCTTCAGGTCTATGGAGCATATCCAGTCATCCATCTTCAGAAGAGCTAGGGTGGATTGAAGCATAACCATCTTGAATTTCAAGTTTTTTACCGATTTGTTCACGGATGTCAAATCCGAAATTGGCCTTAGGTCCCCCATTTTCTTTGGTACTAAAAACAACCTTGAGTAAATGCCTGACCCGGCTTGGTTGGGCGGGACCTCCTGGATGACTCTTGTAGCAGCTTTGTAATTTCTAGCACTGCTGCCTCCCTCTGATTGGTGGCACATTTGGGAGGCAAGTTCTCGGTTTTGGAAGGTTTAAAGAGGAAATGGAGTATCCTCTGGATACGATCCTTTGCTATGGCTATCCAGGCTTCTGGATGCAAGGATAAGCGACCCACAACTGCGTCCAGAAACGGACAGTCAGGCAACACTTCAAAAGCGCTGAAAAGGTCTGTTCGAGGAAGAATCCCAAGACCATTGATTATGTGGACCTTCTCTGCCCCTGGGGCAACATCTACCACTGTAAAGGTTTCCCTCCTGGCCTCTGGTGGAAAAGTCTCCCTAAGAATCCTGGAAAGAACCTTGAAATTTTCTGAACCAGTTTTTTTCCCTCCACGCTGATTCCTGAAAAAGGATCTTTGGAGTAGAAAAAAGGATTCAGAAGACAGACAAGGTCTTCCCATCCTTCTCACTGCGGGTGTGTGTGTCAAAAACTGTGGGGCCAAACACAAACGAACCAAAGGGTGCATAGACAAACGATGCCTAAAAAGTTTACGGAAAGTCACACAGCCGCATCCAGGCATGACAGCTAATGGCAATGCCAGAACCAGCAGCCCTAGAGGTACCTTTAGCCACATGGGCAATTAACCTCCTGGACAAATTAGAAATCAATTGGAGAGTGGCCATGGACTTGGGGACCGACCTAGAGTGTTTCTTTGATTAGGTCCCTCTGTAGCCTGGGAAAATGGGATAAATTGTTAAACGCTCGCAAGAAAAAAGTGGATGAAGGGTAAACCTGCTTGCCAAACCTTTCTAAAGCCCTAGACTCCCTGGTCAAGGAATGGACAGAGGAGCTCTCCTGAGCTAGCTTTTTTTTTTTGGTGGCCAATACAACACCATGGCATTCACTGGGATCCCTTTAGTCCAGTGGGGTTTTTCCAAGGGAGCACTTAAAATCCTATCAGCTCACTCAGGTATGGGCTCTACCGTGCCCAGATCCTTCCATGCCCTGGTAGAAACTACCTTGATAAGAGGATCCACGGGGGGGGGGGGGGGGGGTTAAGACCCAAGATGTAGACAGGCCAGTGCTGAAGTCCTCCAAGAGCACAGACTCCTCTGGGCTAGGGTTTTGGGAGGACAATCCACCCTTCTGGCGGAGGATGTCTAGGATATCCGCAAAGACGACATCTTCAGGAGGACCCTTCCCCTTCCTCGAAAGCAGTGTCTGTAGGGACAGATTCCTGCAGGGAATCCAAGTGTCCCCTTTTACACCTCTTGGATCTCCTCAGTGGTATACTCTAGAGAGGTGTTGGAAGAAAACAGAAATTCCAGTGTGAAGAGGTTGGGGGTTTTGCAGCAACGGCTGTCCCAGTAGAAGACAACAGACCTCAAGAACAAACTCCATGGAGGCGAGGTGGGTTCTGATGATAGGAAAACCAGGAAACCCCTAGGATGGGTGAGGGACCCTCTCCACCACCTTGAAGGCAGATTAAGAAGATCAGAGATTTGTCCCTCTGGGCCCGAAGCCGTCTGAGCAGATTTCTCCTGAACCACCACTCTCTGGCTCTGAGGGGAAAAAAGGGACAGAACTATCAAATGCCAAGGCTCTGAGGGAAAGCGATGGCTCCAAAAACCTCTGAGTTGAAGTCAACCCACAATACTCTACATTTAAATTATGTCTCCGAGAAGCGCTCGGCCTTGAAGCTGTCAGAGTGCGTCAGGGAAACAGTCGTACTCTTAAGTGGAAGCCACTTTCAGATCCAGTGTTTCGGTTCTCTGAGTCATCGTGCCCAAAACCTCCGAAGTAGAAGGTCAGATCGGAGAAGGAGCCACAGGACAAAAAGGGGAAATGTCTGCTCAAAGATCCAGAAGGGGATGGAGCCAGCAGTACCTCCATCCGAATCTGCGTCTTGAGAAACTGTCCCAATTTATCCACCTCATGTTCTAACAAGCTCCGGGTAGACCTAACAGAGGAGGATGTGGAAGGTGGTCTGGACACTGGCTTGGATGAGCCGAAACACCCAGCTCCGAGGATACAGCTGGAGCACGGGGAGCTGAGGAGGAAGACAGTACGATCACTAGATCAAAGGGCTTTGGATCCAAAGGTTTCGATGCCTTCCTAGGCAGCACCAAGAAGGAACGCTCAGGGGAACGCTTTCTGTGTTCCCTGGCTTCCTTGGGCTTTCTAATGGGAGTCTGAGCCCCTGAAGTGGAGGGTGTAGTGGGAGTGAAAGGGAAAAGTAAGCACTTAGAAAAAACTTATAGCAACGGTCTGCAAGGGCACACAGATGAAAACCACCACACCTCACACGAACTGTCTAGGTGAGCAGGGCCTAGACAGTAAACGCACTCCCTGTGAGACAAGGGAATCTTAGGCCCACAGGAACTGCATTTTTTTAAAACCCAAAGGTTTCTCTCTCTTTTTCAGTCATGCTAAAGAAGGAAACTGAAAGGAAGAAAGAACAAAGATAGAGCGAGACCAGACACAAAGAAGAAAATCAGAGAAAACTTGCTACCTTTAAATTAAGTTTGGAACTATAAAGGAAGCTTTCTTTTTTTAACTATTTACTAAGAAGGAATTAGAAATGGGCGGAGAGGAAGGAGGAGAGATGAGGACAATGGCAGAAGTCGACTTACAGAAGTTAACACTGGAGCAATGCAATAATGATGTCAATTAGCTGAGCGAGAAAGGAGATCTGGGGTATTCTGGAGGAAGGAGGCATTATGAGATGGAGAGGAGGAACCTGAGCATGAAACCTTGATAATGGAAAGTGGCAGCGTCTGATCCGAAACAGACAGGTCAAGAACAAATGAAAATGACATCATATACAGTGATATATACTCAATCTTCAGGAAGCCTCCAGGAACAGATGTTTTCCTGTGGAGGTCTGAAAGGTAGAAAATGCTAAAGACTGGGAAGATTTTATTCAACACTGTTTTAAAGGGAGGAGAAGCATCAACATCTTGGAAAAAAGCTGTGGTAGCTGTATTACCTTTAAGAAGGTAAGAAAATATTCTTGCTGTTAGCGAGTCCTGGTGCAGAGAAAGCATTTGACAGAGTAAGCTGGGAATTTATGAGTAGGGCAATGGAAGCACCTGCATGTCCTGATAGAACAGTAAGGTTTATTCGGAGGATATATGAAGGATTGGAGACAAGAAGTAATGAAGATGAATCCCTCACGATTATATTGCATATGAAGACAGGAATCAGGCAGGGGTGTTCTCCTTCCCCTTTATTTGCTTTACATTCACAGTCACTGGCAAAGAAAACAAATGCAAAGATATAATTGGTATGATAATGAAGAAAAGATAGCTTTATTTGCAGATGATATTTTGTACCTGATAAATACATTAATCATCATCTCTGAGCTGTGGAACATTTTGAGCCAGTTTCTCAAGCCTATTCAGTATATAAAATTAAGATAAAAAAACAAAGGCGAAAACCATGAATTATGCATACACACATGAACTGGTTCAGCAATACCCATACTTATGGGGAACTAAGATTTTGTATGTAGGAGCATGGATTAAACAGCTTCTGTTATGGCAGCTAAAGATATGTGGGAAGAAAGTAAACAAAAGATAATACAAAAACAGAGACTGGAAGCTTTTGTTAATAAATACGAAGATAGTAAGATAAAAGGAATGAAAACATTTTTAGTCCCTTTAATTTAATATACAGGTCATGCATGTTTTTTTTTTTTTTTTTTTTATCAGACAGAGAAGTTGTGGACAACAATTAATAAAGAATTAAAGGAATTTAAATGGGAGGAGAAGAGGACAAGAGTTGAGTGTGAAAAGCTGATCCTTCCAAAAGAACAAGGTGGTTTAGGGTTATGCGATTTAAAGGGATGCTTTAGAGCTACACAGTTAAGGCTTATATACATAATTCAAATAGAAGGTTATAATTTCAAAGTGGAAAGGGATGATGAGGAAGCAGGGGAGAAGTTCAAGAAATAATTAGGGTGGGATTTTGGATGCAGATCCTTAAAGAGACTAACTGTCATACAGAATAATACAAAGTAGCCAAAAGTATTTCAAGGACAACACCAAAATGATAAGAGGGGAAAACGTGCCAATAAGGATGACTGCAAGCAGGGGTACAGAAAATAAGCAAGAGAGGGGGGAATGCACTGGAGAAAACTGGGAAAGGGACCAAGGTACTGGAGAAAACTGGGAAAAAAACAAGGTACTGGGAGGAAATAACTAGAGAAGGAATGGCAACTGAGTGTGATGAAGCCAAGATGGTCTATATTACATTATCAAACATTATATGGTCGACACCATATGTTCGAAGTTGTAAATATTTGAAAATTAAAGCAGAAATCTTTGTAGAGAAGATTTCTGTTTACTGCACAGTAGTGCAATCTCGGAGTTGGTATATATAAAGAGTGGGGGGGGGGTGCAGGAGGGCTTGCCCCCCCTGCTTAAAACAGTCAGGTAAGTTTTTCCTTTTTTTAATTTTTTTTTTTTGTTTTATTTTCCAATATTTACAACTCTGAACATATGGTGTCGACCATATAACATTCGATGTAAGTATTCGACAACATAATATAGACCCAAGCCAAGATGATGTTTGGACTGCAGACTAGAGACTGCCTTTCCTACAAGGGAGTAATAGAGTACAAGCAAAGAGAAAACAGTGACTCTTCACTGGAAGATCTGCTCCAGTACCTGTTAAAGCGAAAATTAGAAGGGATATAAAATACTGCATGATAAATTAAAAAAAAAAAAAAAAAAAAAAGAGGTTAGAAATGACTGGGGAGAGAGACTGGAGCAGCAATTTACAAGAGATCAATGGAAGGACCTATGTACAGCTCAAAAGACTGCAACAAAGTCCAGAAGGTTTAGGATCTTTGCTTGGAAGTGCACTCACAGGTGTTTTTATACCCAAAGCATACTCCAAAGATATTTTCCTCGGATAGACAGCAAATGGTGAAGATGTGATGGAGATGACACAGATATGTTTTGGGAGTGTAATGATATGGTAGATTTTTAAAATTTCCTACAGAGTACCCTGTAAAATACTGGGTGAGCAAATGACTACAGCAAAGGAAATGATTCTTTCAAACTGGGACACGATCTTAACAGCCAAAACACAAGGACTTAAATTATTTTGGCTGCCTGTAAAGCAATGACTTGAAAATGGAAATCAAATTAAAACAAAGGTATTTGAAGTATTGAATAATACAAAAGAGATAAAGAAAATGGTAGAGGGATCTTTAGAAAAATGAAGAAACAGATTACATAGTAATAAATGGAAATAGTGGGACAATACATATAGATTATTAACCAGTGTCCCGGACCACCAAATAAAAATTAACAAAGAAAACAAACAGAAAAACTGGTTCATGTGAAAGCGAAACAAGTTTATTACTTAAAAAAAAAAGAAACTGCCAAAAGTTAAAAACTTTAAAATACACAGTGCAAAGACAACTATTGACTAAATGCTTTCTCCCTTAAACCGGGCTTCAGAGTAACACAAATCAGCCCTTTACATCAATTTATAGCACCCTTTAAAGTACGCCTTAAGATTAATTTGTGATGTAATCCAGAATGCAACTTGCTCACATGCCCTCCGTGCAATATCTAAAGAGCTTTTGTAGGCATAACAATAACAATGGTATTCAATTTTAAATATTGTTGAATAATAATAATGTTGCTTTAAATATATAAAAAGCAAAGGAAAACCATTGCAACAAAGTAACCCCCACATAAAAATAATATTACTAAAACATGGGAACTTCTAAATCTGTCCTGCCCTGTATTTCAATATTCCTGATATCAAAATATAAACATCGAGTCCTGGTTCGTCCTTGGCATTCAATCTAATTTTCCACTCAGTTTCTTGATTTTCTACCTCTGATTTAAAGTTCCCCCTCTTTCTCTAGTTGTAACCTTGTCAATAACAGAAAATATGAACTTATTAAAATTTTCACACGTTATACTTTGCATATATAAGGAATTGGTGGTTTTCTTATTCTTAATGTCACGGATATACCCAGAGATCATTTTCATCTCCTAACCATTTTTCTGACGTAAAATGCCAGACACGCTGTGCATGTTGCCACATACAATACACATCTAGTCTCACAATTGTATCTACCTGGGCATTGTAAATTCCTGTAAAAACCAGGAATAGCTAGACATGTCCATCACTGATGTATCTATACCATCTACAAGACCCACATTTACTCATTTTGCACCTGTAGCCATCTAATTTTTTTCTTTGGACCTGTTTCCAACCACTATTTTAAAATGTCTTCCTCTACTGTAGGCAATCTTTGGTTTTACTACCCAATTTTGCTTTGAGCTCATGATCTAATATTCCTTCCCAAAACATATTTAAGCTAGACACCAATTTTGGAAAATGTTCATTATAAAATCTGTCATCACCACATTATTCCAAAATGTGTTCCTTTATTGCACCATACTATTCGTAGCAAAGTTAGTTTTCAAAATGGCGGGGGGATTTTGTGTTTCTATTTTTTTACTCACTTCATAAGTAGGTACTAGGCTATCTGCCCAAGGGTCTACGTAAGCCTAGCCAGCAAGGTTCCATGGCTTACGCCACCCAAGAAAGTTATTTTCCTGTGCCACTGTCGAGCAGAGATACATAAGTGTTCCCCGGGCTGTATTTCCCATTCACTCATCAAGATTTTTCTTGAAGAGTACTAAATGAATTACTTTGCTCGACATAGATGGGTAGCTTTTTCCAGAGTATAGGAAGTCTCTGGAACAGGAATCTATCCCTCCAGCGTGTCCTGTTTATTGTGGTAACAAGGTTTAGGTCCCCAGAGCATGTAGCTCGGAGGGAATGGGATTTCTTTAGGTGCAGCATGTCCAACAGCTCTGGGTTTGACATAGCTTTATATGTTAGGCTGAGACCACCTTGGAGTAGGCAATATGCTACGAAGTAAAGCTGGAGTTTTTTTGAGGCGGTCAGTGTAGGACATTTGTTTCAGGCCAGTAATCCTCTTTGTGAGGTACTTTTGTGGCCTTTCGAGCTGCTGCAGATGTTTTGTGATGTACATTCTAAAAGAGGCGTTGTACTCCATAATGGGTCTAATGAGTGATCAGTAGAGGGGAACAATTACCACTTTTTTTCCTGGATGAGAAACCTTTGGTGATGAGGTGTGCCACGTAGAAGGATTTCCTGACTACTGTGGCAATGTGATTATCAAAGGAGAGACTACTGTCCACCTAGGTCCCAAGGTCTCTTATCACACTTTCACAGTGTTGAGTAGACTACTGCCTATGTGGTAGTTCATGGGTACAGAGTTTTTACCAAAAGGGATGACAATGTACTTTTTGGCACTGAGCTTGAGACCATGGCTCTGACACCAGGCATCTGTCTCAGTGAAACCCTTTTGTAGGATGTCCACATCGTTAGGAGTTTTGACTATGGCTCCTAGTTTGCAGTCATCTGCGAACTTTGTTAGTCAAAGACCTTCTGTGTTAGCCTGTACTTAAGGGAAGTAGATACCAAACAGGAGACGACCTAGGACTGAACACGGTTCTACTCCACTTGTCACTGGTCTGAAGTTGGATTTAAAGTCTGCTACTTTGACAGTGTGGGTTCTGTCAGTGAGCCAGCTGGCAACCCATCTTGTGACATAGGGACCTAGTTTAGTGAGTTTGTCTATAATTCCAGAGTGGGGGATGGTGTTGAAAGCATTGGTGAGATCTAGATAGGCTGTATGAACCACCTTACCCTCATCTACGGCTTTGGTGACCTCTTCAAAAAAGTCTATCAGGTTTAGGAGACATGATCTGCCTTTTACAAACCCAAACAGGGTAGGGTCCAGAGTTTGAAGTTCAACAATGTCATTGTTTATAAGTTCCACGATTATACACTCCACAGCCTTGTAGACCAGGCTCATCAGGCCAATGAAGTGGTAGTTCCAGAGTCCATGGTGGCTACACCTCTGTGGAGTAGGATGACCATTGCTGTGTGCCATTCAGTGGGCACAAAGCCTGAGGTGAGGCTATGACTGAACATGGTACTTAGGTGGGGTGCCGGTTCATTCTGTAGTTCGTGTAGAAGGCAGCCTGGAATGTTATCTGGTCCCATGGATGCTGTGTTCTTGGCTTTGGAGAGTGTGTTTTTTACCTGTGCAACCGTGATTACAGGTACTTTGCATTCTTCCATATGGAGAGGGGTCCTTTAGGGGATGAGAGAGGGGTAAAGTTAGCACTGAACCTATCTGCCAGGATGTTGGTAATATCAGTTGGTTCTGTATATTTAGTGCCATTGTGCTGTAACTCAGAGCAGATCTGAGTGTTGCCATTGAGATTCTTGACATAGCTATAGAATTCTTTGTGGTTGTCTTTAGAATCGGTGGCGAGTTTGTTTTCGTAACTAGCTTTGGAGGATTTTATGAGGGATCTCGGCTTCTTACTGAGGCTGACCACAGAGTTCCTCCAATCATGGGATTTTACTCTTTTTTGCAACAGTTTCTTTCTTCTGTTGTAAAGTTTGTTTATAGCAGGGGATAACCAGATTGGCTTCCATTTTTTGGAGGATAACACCTTGGTTCTGTTAGGGATTGCACGATCCATGCACTCGTTTTTAAGTGCTTAAAGTGCAATTGTACAGGATTCAGCAGTCATATCTCTATTGTCCGTCAGCATGGGTGTTGTGAAGTTTGCCACTTCTGTCTTAAGTGTAAAGCTGACTTTGGAGAAATTTTTTACGGTGGTTTCTCTAATGGGGGGTGGGGGTGGGATGTGGAGGTCTACGGTGATTTACTTGTGGTCGGATTTGACCAACAAGGAATTGACCTCTGGTGATGAACACCGGTTGCCCATGTTGGTAATGACCAGGTCTAGGATATTGCTGCCCCTGGTGGGGGTGTGGATAAGTTAATCCAAGGCATTGGAATTTATGAATTCCAGAAAACGTTGAGCACAAGAGTTGGTACAAGAGTAGTTTTCACAGTTAATGGTGGGGTAGTTGAAAATAAGAAGTTATGTACCTACCATAACGTTCCATGTTAGTTGTCTTCTCTCGCCTTCTTTCTTGCTTGATGGGTTCGGAGCCGATCCCTCGGCTCCGACTTGGCACTTGCTAAGCTCGAGAGTCACTTTTACCAGCACGAGGCAGCCCCATATCCCATGATGCAAGGCGGTAAGTACCCAGATCTCGTTTGCTGACAAAGGGCAATAGCACCAAGCATAAAATACTTCCCAAAGGAAGAAAGAAAAATTACACATGGAAGAAGGACCAAGTCTGAATGGTCTTCAGCATAACAGTTTCTTATACAAGGTTTGTCCAGGCCAGGGGGAAGGAGGGAGGGTCGCAAGAAAGAAGGCGAGAGAAGACAACTAACATGGAACGTTATGGTAGGTACATAACTTCTTAATGTTAAGTTGTCAATCTCGCCTTCATTCTTGCTTGATGGGACCGCGTCCCTAGCACCTCTATCCTGGGTGGCTCAATGGAACAAACTCTTGAGGACTGTAGAGCCAAAACTGGCTCTGTCCCTGGAGGCCAAGTCCAATTTGTAATGGGAAACAAAAGTGTGAGGAGTAGCCCAAGTGGCCGCTGCACAAATAGTGTCCAAAGGAAGTCTAGCTTGAAAGGCTGTAGAAGTAGCTAAGCTCCTAGTTGAATGTGCTTTAGGTTTTGAGCACGGCTGTTTTCCCCTGAGTATAAATTTCGAGATGACCGAAGAAAGCCATCTGGACAAGGTCACTTTAGAAACAGGAAGGCCTTTTTATTATCCGTGATAGGAAACAAAAAGTTGATCAGATTTTCTAAATTTATGTCATCTGTCCAAATAATATCTAAGTTGACGGTGGACATCAAGATAATGTAGCTTTTGTTCAGCTCTATCTGAATAGTTAGGAAAAAATACAGGGAGATCAATGGATTGATTCAGATTGTTCTTTGAAGCGACCTTAGGTAAAAAGGATGGATTAGTTCTCAAAGATACTCTGTCTTTGTGAAAAACCAAATAGGGGGGTCGAACCGAAAGAGCATGAAGTTCAGACACCCTCCTGGCAGATGTAATAGCCACTAGGAATAAAGTTTTCCAAGAAAGATATTTCAGGGAACAAGAAACAGCTGGCTCGAAGGGGAAGAATCAAGGATGTCAGCACTAAATTTAGATCCCACTGAGGAGGAGGATTCCTGATTGGAGGCTTTAGTAGGAAAATTCCTTTCAAGAAGGCCCTGCAGAGCCTATGGGACATAATATTATGATCTGCTATCCCGACATGAAAATTAGAAATAGCAGCCAATTGAACTCTGACTGTGGAAGAAGAGGAGCCTGCATGAAAAATCTCTGCTAAGAAGTCCAGGACTGCCTGAACAGGGGCAGTAAAAGGATCAATATTTTGGGCCTTAGCCCAATAAGAGAAACGTTTCCATTTGCTTGTATAAATCCTCCTGGTAGAGGATTTTAGCGGTTACTATGATGTCTCTAACTGGGTTAGAGATCAAAGGAAGCCTGGCTAAGGAAGGAAGTGGAGCAACCATGCTGTGAGGTTGAGAGAAGGGATTGACCGGTGCAGCTGACCCAATTGGTGAATCAGAAGGTCTGGCACTGGGTCCAGATGCCACGGCTGCACCAAAAGGTGATGATGGAGGAACGGGAACCAAACTTGTCGAGGCCAGTAAGGGGCAATGAGAATCAATTTGGCTCTCAAACGGTAGCTTTCTGGATCACCTGAGGGATCAGAGGAAATGGAGGGAAGGCATAAAGAAGTCCCTGGGGCCAATCCTGGGTCAGAGCGTCTCTGGGGGGATGGCCTGATAGAGGGAAGAGGCTGAAGAAGTCTGGACATTTGCTGTTTTGGGGAGTAGCAAAAGATCGCAACATGGACGACCCCATTCCAGAAAAATCTCTTCCGCTATAGATTGCTTGAGAGACCACTCGTGAGGCATGAGGATAGCTCTGCTCAATCTGTCCGCTATAATGTTGGTTTTCCCAGGGATATGCGTTGCTACCAGAAACCGATGAGAGGAGATCGCCCATTGCCATAGTCTGAGCGCTTCTCGACACAAGGGGTAGGACTTGGTTCCGCCCTGTTTGTTGATATACCAAACTACAGACATGTTGTCTGTGTGGACTGCAATTGTCCCTACGGGAAGAAAGTCGTTGAGGGCTTGCAACGTTAAAAGCACTGCTCTCATCTCCAGGACATTTATGTGCAGATGGTACTCGAACGGCTGCCACGTCCCATGAACCATCCTGCCCTGATAATGACCCCAACCCGATCAGGGAGGCATCCGTGGTGACAGTGGCTATCGGGGATGGGGGTACAAAGTACCTGCCTTGGTGAACCTGAGACGATGTGATCCACCAAGCAAGATGCTCTTTGCATGTCTGTGTCACCAGAATCTGGTGACGCATTGGAAGTTGCTGGTATGACCACTGTGTGAACAGCATCCACTGAAGAAGGCATGTAGAATCGAGCCAGGGAAGAAGAGTAATGGCCGCAGCCATGAGACCTAATACCTTTAGAACCATTCTGGCCTGTATTTTCTTGCTGGCCAGAATGATCCTGACATGAGTCAGGATGTCTGAAACTCTTTGTTCTGTAAGGGTAGCTGACATCCGAACAGTGTTTAAGTTTGCGCCTATGAAGGTAATAGACTGGCAGGGCAATAAGGATGACTTTTCGAAGTTGATTGAGATGCCCAAATGAGAACAAAGGTCTATTGTGTAATCCCTGGCTTGTATAAGCTGATGCCTGGTGGTGGCTGACAGGAGCCAGTCGTCGAGATACGGAAACACCTGGAATCCTTGACGTCTCAGGTGAGCCGTGACCACTGCCATGCATTTGGTGAACACTCTGGGGCTGTAGTGAGACCAAAGGGCAGGGCTCTGAACTGGAAATGACTGGACCCCAGCCGAAAGCGGAGAAATCTCCTGGAGCGTCTGTGAATTTTGATGTGATAGTACGCATCCTGAAGATCTATTGAGCACATCCAGTTGTCCTTCTGTAAGAAGGGCAGAATTGACTGAAGAGTGACCATTCGAATCTTGTCTTCCTGACAGACTTGTTGTGTCTGCTGAGATCCAATTTTGTTCTCCAGTCTCCCGTCTTTTGGGGACCAAAAGAACCTTGAGTAGATTCCGGCTCTGAATGGTCTATTGTAACTGGCTGAATGGCTCTATTTTTGCAGTAGTTTTGCGATTTCTGACTCTGCAATCTCCCTTAGACCGGGTGGTACATCTGGAAGGGAACTTGAGGGGAAGGGACTTTCCTCGAAAGGAATTATGTAACCCTTGGATATGATCGACTGTACCCATCTGTCTTGAGTGAGGGAATGCCAGGCTTCTGGGTACAGTGATAATCTTCCCCCGACTGCCTCCAAGGAGGGACAGCCGGGCAACACCTCAGGGATGCTGAAAGGGCTTGTCAGAGAGAGGCTCCCTGTTTCCCTGGTTCTTCGGACCCCCTCTGCCTCTAGAGCGGCATCTGTTGTTGTTACCCCCTCTGCCTCTAGGGGTAAACTGACCACGTGAATCCGGCGTGACTCCTTGGGATTTACGGAACCACATCTTCCCGCCCTTCTGTCCTTTGGGATAAGGTCTAGAAGGGGTGGAAAAACGGACTCCAACAGCAGAAAGAGTCTTGCCGTCCTGCTCGCACCTGGTCAAGGTTTCCTTCACCTGAGGGCCAAACAAAGCTGACCCATCAAAGGGAGAATTTGTGAAGGACGCCTTAAAGGGATCCGCAAAATCACATAGCCGCATCCAGGCTTGGCGTCTAAGAGCCACACCTGTACCTGCGGCTCTACTCGCTCCATCCGCAGCATAAGATATTAGCCGCATGGAGGAGTTTGCAATGGAATTGAGGGTTCCTAGCTGCGAAGCAATTTTTTCTTGAGCCCCTGCAGCTGTAGGATCCTGAACTACTTCTCCCAGCTCCTTCAGGATATCTCTCTGGAGTCTGGTGAAGTGACATAGATAATTCAGCGAACGCATAGCAAAGGTCGCTGAGGAAAACATCCGCCACCGTACCTATCCATGGTCCTAGAGTCCTTATTAGGAGGATGGACGGGCACGGAAGGATCTGCAAGTTCCTTTTTGGTGGCCGCAGCCACCACCATGGCATCAGCGGGACACCCTTAGTAAGGAATTGTTTGTCACAGGGCAGTGATAAATTTTGAAGGCCTCCTAGGGACTGGCTCTACAGAGTCAGGAGCTGCCCACGCCTTTCGTGCAATAACCTGCATAAGGGGGTCGAAAGGCGGAGACACCCAGGAGGTGGAGGGCCGAGATCCAAACGCCTCTAGGTATACTGACTCATCCTCAGAGGGATTGTTGGTGGGCCAGTTTCCCCTCTGTTTCAGAAGTTCTAGGATGTCTGAGAAGGAGACATCCTCAGAGGGGGATCTAGGGGATCCCTCTGACTCATCAAAGTCAGTATCCGAAGTGACAGACTCGGGGGAGTCTACATGCTTCCTCTTACAAGTCCTCTTCCTAGGAGGATCTCCCGAAACATCAGGAGAATCCTCGGAAGAGGGGAAATTCCCAATGGGGAAACCTGAGGCGGAGGATCTCTGGGTCCTGTAGCAAGAGAAGTGGCAGAGATGTCAACAGGTACTATAGAGGGAGGAGCTACGGGAACAGACTGCTGACTGATACCAGTGGCCAGTACACTCTTCATCACCTCGAATGCTCCCCTCCCAGGCAGGTCCAAGAGAACCCGCTCCGAAGAGCTAGGAACTCCAGGGACCACCGAAGGGAAGTCTCCGAGGCAGATGTCGGAGCCGAGCTCACCAAGGCCGAGGCTCCAAGGGGAAGAGCGGGTTCGACAAGGGTCCGATGCCACTCACCCCTCGGAGGAGACCATGGAAGCCCGACCACGAATCCCTCTAAGGAAGGTCTCAAAGAGGAGATAAGAGTAGAGGCTGAAGGAACAGAAGGGGGTATCCGTCCTCCAGCCGTAGCAGTAACCATTCCCGAAGACTCCAACTCCAAGCTCTGGGGTAGAGTTGAAGGAGGAACTGTAACGGGGTGTGGACCAACAGTCGTCTGTTGAGACGGACTGTGTAACATTTGGGCCAGTACCTGTGACTTAAGTAATCTACTGACCACTCTCTCTAGGTCATGATCTGACAACCTGGACGACCTTGAAGATCGGCTCCGATGGCTCCGTTCCGATAGAAGAGGTGAAGCCGGAGCCGAAAGTATCGGCTCCAAGGAAGGAGACCTCGACCTCTTCCTGGAATGAGCCATCGGAGCCGATACTATAGATCCTGTCGGAGCCGACCTCGGAGCCGACAGGAAGCTCGATGCATCGGCTCCAGCCGGAGCCGATACAGCCACCAAAGTAACGGTGTCGGAGCCGATCGGAGCCGACACCGATGCCTGTGCCACATGGGTGTCGGAGCCGATCGGAGCCGACATCGAAGTGGTCAATACAGATTCGGCACCGATAGCCATCGGTGCCGAAGGCTTTGTCAAGCCAGAATCGGCTCCAGCCGGAGCCGGTCTCGACTCAATGAAGTCGGAGCCGAGGCCGCAGGCTTAGATACAGAAGCCTGGGCCTTGGAAGGTTTAACTGATTTGGATGGAGCCGACTTAGCCGGAGAGCCCTCCGGCTTAAGAAGGCCCCTAAGAATCAGTTTATTACGTCTTTCCTGCAGGACTCTCTGGCTGAAGGAATGACAAATAGCACAGGAGTCCTGCAGGTGAAGAGGGCCTAGGCAATAAAGGCAAGAAGTGTGACCGTCTGTCAGAGACATCTTCTGACAGCACGAGTCACACTTCTTAAAACCTGAGACCCTCTCCTTTGACATGGTGCTTTAAACAAACACACACACACACCAGTCAAAAATTAACTTAAATAAAATACCCAAAAAGGTATTTCTATAAACAACACACACACCCTAACAGGGAGGGGATGGGATGGGGATAAATCTGACTAAAATAAAATAGAAAAGACAGGGATTTTCTGTCACAAAAGGTAAAAAATTAAGTACTAACTAACAATTAAGGGTTTTTTTAAGAAAAAAGGGGCTTAATATTCATAAATAGAATCACTTACCAGGAGCTGGTAAAAGGAGGACCTCCTAAGCGAAGCGGCAAATGAGATCTGGGTACTTACCGCCTTGCATCATGGGATATGGGGCTGCCTCGAGCTGGTAAAAGTGACTCTCGAGCTTAGCAAGTGCCGAGTCGGAGCCGAGGGATCGGCTCCGAACCCATCAAGCAAGAATGAAGGCGAGATTGACAACTTAACATTGCCCATTATTAGGGTGTTAGGTTGTACCCCAATATTTTCCAGTGTATCAAGAAATGATGAGTGGGAATCCTGGGGCATGGTGGGGGATCTGTAGCAGGCTACAATTTGCATTGCGGTCTTGCCCAGAGTTAGTTGCAATTAGATAATCTCAGATGCATTATGCTGAGCAACTAACCTGGGAGGTGTGGATATCCTTAATGAATATGGACACGCCTCCACCTTTAGTGCTTTGGTCCAGGTTAGGCGGCCGAAAGGTGTGGTATGAATTATAGCCTGGTAATGCAGGGGTGCTCTCTGGTGCCTTGAACCAGGTCTCTGTCACTGCACAGATGTCAATGTTCCCCATTTTAAGGAGTGCCTCGAGTGAGTGCATTTTGAGGTTTAGACGTCTAGCATTAAGTAGCATTACCCTCGGATTTTGCTTGCTTGTACCTGTTACGGTGGTGAATTTGTCATTGGAATATTGCCTAAAAAAGGCACTATAGGGGTGGCAATAGCCTTAGTCAGTATCCAGAATCCCAAGGGTGACAGGTGCAGGCCATCTCTGGCAAAGCATCGTGGTTTGTCGATCATGTCATCCCAGGCAGACAGATACTGGATCCCCTTAGAATGACACCAGAAGCTTAGACAATTGTTGAAGTCAATCATTTTGTTCTTGTACTGTGGTATCATTCTGGGTGATGGCAGGATGCTACTCAGGGCTAGGGTCATACCTGCCTGGGCTACAAGATCAGAAAGCTCTTCCATGTCTCTTTTAATGTAGTCCAGGGAGGTACGTCTCAGGTCATTCACACCAACATGGACAATGACAGAGTCATATTTGTACTTGCTGTGGAGTGACCTGAGTGCATGCATTATGTGGTGGATCCTGGCACCTGAAAGGCAGCTGACAATAACTTTCTCCTTGTTTAACCTGGTGAGTGGAACATCTGTGTACCTGACTATAGAGTCACCCATGATTAGAGTGTTGGGTATGTTGTTATGCCTTATGGGCTTTGGTTGAGTTGCACACCGAGTTTGTGGGCTGTGTCATTTGGGTTGTGTTAAGGGGTGGAGGTTGCTTGCGTTTCTGCTTTGGAGGTCCCTGTTGCTTGGGTAGATTTTTTTTGAGAGCCTCCGTGAATGTAGGTGTGTGTTTTGTGTTTCTGTGTGTGTGTTTTGTGTTTCTATGTGTGTGTTTTGGTGGTGTAGGTTTTGAGGGACTATGTGATGAGTGTGGTGTGGTGCAAGTGTTTACCTTCTACTCTTGACTGTCTAGTCCAGTCTTGGGAGAAGAGAGCTTTGCTTCCAGTTTGGTTATACAAGTGCATCCCTCACAGGTTGTAGTGTTGGGTGGTAGGAGGAGAGGGTTGTCTGTGTACATGAGGCAATTGCTGCATTGCCCCAAGATGACCAGATTCATCAGGTAGACAAGAGAAAACATCGGGAGCTGACCCTTAGACATGCCTGGATAGGTGCTTATGTATTAAGTACTAAAAACTGTTTTCCTCTAGACAAGTGAGGAAAGTTGAGTGCTGTAGTAATTTGTAGCTTATTTAGTGCTTACAATGAGTATGAACAAGTGCTGAGCTCAAAGAAACAGATTTGAGTACTGAAACTAGAAAACTGGCTAGTTCTAAGAAACAAAATTAAGTTAGAAGGCTTCCCTCAACACAGAAAGGCTTGGGGGCTCAGAAGCTTACAAACAGTCCTGGATACAGCAAATCTGTATTTGCACTAGACAACTTATAAGAAAGGCAGGAAACAAGCTTAGAATTTTTTTTTTTTTTTTTTGGTAAAGTGGAAAGGGGAAAAGAGGAGCTGAAAATAACTGGGTTGGCCTTCTCAAATGTTCTCCCTGGAATAGGTAGAATGAGGTAAATGACACCAGACTGGGAGGAGTGTCCCAGATCAAATTAACAGTAGGGGCGGGCAACTGCAAAGCCACCAAGTATAAAAACAGGATACCAAGAGGGAGGAATGGTAGGAAACAAAAATCAGAACAAACATTTAAGGGAGGATAGGAATTCAGCAATTTATGCAACACTGGGTCAATTGCAGTTACGAGGAAAGAAAAGATATGTGATGAATAATGCATGTAAACAAAAAATGTTAATACAGTTAGTTTTATTTTCTGCAAATGTAGGTTTGCCTATATCAAATGATTATTTAACAACAACAAAGAAAACGTCCACAGGGACACACAGCAATGTCTACAAACTAATTTAATTAAAATATCCAAGTGCTTTTGTTCCAACAGTTGCAGGACTTCAAAAGTAAACAGAGCACCCACTGCACCACATATATAAAACTATATGACCCAATAACTTAGAACAAGAAGATTAAATCAATCATCTCTTAAAGGTAAAAAACGATAATGTTAAAATATACAAAACTTTGAAGTGAATCAGGAGAGTATGTAAAGAGTAGTGGCAAAAGTAAATCATAGAGAAGTATGTAAATATAAGTGTCAAAAGTAAAAAAAACAAAAATAAAGAAAACTCTCAAAAATGAATAGATTTCAGCAGAGGTCAGAACATCAAAAATTTACTGGAATCTGAACAGATCACCCTTTTAAGGAAGCCAAAAAAAAAAACAAAAAACTGGTCACTGCAAGCAATGTCGTTACATTCATGAAGCACCATACATTACTGTTGAAGGAGTCGATAGGACTCTTCCTTGTCCATGCAGAGGGAATTGTAAATGTTTTGTGACTCGGAATTGTGAATCCTCTATAACTCGGAAACTAAACTACAGAATCCAAGAACATTATTAGGACATTAAAAAAGAATAAAACACACTAGTGCTTTACACAGTTTACTTTGTAAGAATTTTAAGTAGTTTTTGTATTTTATAGTGGATTTTATACAACACAACCCTAGAGGGTGACGCCAACAACATGCTTGAGTTTCGCAAAATGTGTTGGCAGCTTAAACTTAATGCCAGTGTTTTCCAGGTTTAAATGACCATTTCCATCAGCAGTGTGCTTAAACTCAGGGCTATGAATTTGTGATTGGATTGTGTAGATGCAATTTAATTTTTGTGATTTATCTTTATTTTTACTTTTGCCACTACTATTTACATGCTTCACTTCAGAATTGTGTACATTTTAACATTAATGGTTTTTACCTTTAAAAGATAATCGATTTAACTGAATTAATTTACTTGTTCCACTATGATTGGGTCATACATTTTTAAATATGTGGTGCATCAGGTAGTGTGGACTCGAAGTTCTGCAACTGCTGGAACAAAAGTGCCCAGGTACTGTTTCAATAAATTAGTTTTAAGATGTTGCTGTTTGCTCCTGTGGACATTTTCTTTGTTTTAGTACTTAGTGGTGTATGCCTTTTGTTGGTTCTTTAGATAATTTGATAAAGTTGTTTTTAAAAAGAGGCAGAGAATTAGTTTACAATTGTTTTGAGAAAGGGAAAGGGTGACAGATTTTGGTCCATGGGGAAAAAATTGGGAGGAAAGAGGTTACCTGTAGTAATGAGATGTAAGGTGTTTAGCCTTGAGAAATAAAGCACAGCCAAGTACATAGTTTAGGTTGTGGTTTTAAGGATTTTAGATTGTCCCATTTGTTGGAGAGAGACAGAGATGGAGTTCTACCTTTTGAAGATGTGGTTACAGTATTCAAAGTTCTCAGAGTTGGGGGTGTGTGAATTTGGCAGCATATGCATGTGTCTAAGTAGTATAAATGGAATCACATGAGTGTGTGTGTGTGTGTGTGTGTGCGCGTGTGTGCGTGTGTGTGTGTGTGCGCACATGCACACAAGTGTGGGAGGATGCCAGTGCCAACAGTATGCATGGACTGCCAGTGCCCACCACTGCAGCAAAAGACAGTTATTGCTAGAAAACTGATTCTGAGACAAGCAAATCAGGTGAAAATGAAGTACTCTGCACTGCTGTAAAAGTTGTCCCTTAAATCACATTTTTCACAGATTACATAAACTGACCCATTCACAGGTCATGCAACTGCAAGGCTTTTATTTAATCCCAGGGCATGACTGGTGAGTAAATTAACAACATATCCACAACACAGAGCAAACAAGGATTACACTTTTTTTAATAATACTGAAAATTAAAATTTAAGCAGCTAATTTTTTTTTTAATTCCACTATTAAGACAGATGAAGTGACAGAGGTTTGAGAAGGGAAGGGGTAGTCAGTCATGGACATCTGTCTATTTTCAAAATCCACTCTGTTTGCTATAGGACTTTCACATCTTTTACACACTTCCTACTCTCCCTTTCCCCTATTTCCTTCCATGCCATCGCTCATTTCCTTACTACTACCACTTTTATACTCCTCTGCATACTTACAGGTTCATCTTTCAGCTCAAAGCCACTATCATAAAACTATGTCACAAGCTCTAGTAAAAAAAGAAAAAGGTTAATCAACTATTAATGTGCACAGGCTAAGTTGTAGCTGAAAGGCTTCTAAAAAAGAATAACAATTTACATGCTTAGTGAGACTGTGGTAAGATATACAGAAAGAAAGTTACTGACAATCTAGCTGCCTAATTTCACTTATTTTTGCATGAATATATACATATTTTGCAGTTTAAGGACGAAAGGTGAAATAACATGTAGGAAATTTCACTCTATAAGCAAAAAGACAATCATTCAAAAGCTGTAAAATAATACCTTATGAAATGACGAGACATTGGGCATATCATGACCATCATACCTTTCTTCCGAAACAAAACAGGAATGGTACCATAAATCTAGACACAAGAAAATAAATACATTGTCAACATCAATGTTTTTTCTTTACCACCACTTCTTATCCCACTTTTTGACCCCATTGCTTTGCGAACCACGATCACTATCCCCTTGGTCAACTGGCCCACTTACTTCCCTTAGTTGAACATGTGCAGACAGAATAATCACTAAAGCAGCTATAGAAGTTTTCTATTTTTTTTTAATCTATAGCTGCAATACATGTTCTTTGGCATTCAAGGGGCTGGCATGCTATACACTTCTGCAATGCCTCTGTGTAATGCAATCGACTAGCACTAGATAACACTGCTATGTGATCCCAATCTCCTCTGGGGATTCTACAGTGTTCATGTGCTCACATAACCACCACCAACACCCCCTCCCCCCCACCATGGGATGTGAGTAAGCTTAATCCTAGTCATTCCTCTCCTCTCCATGCCATCTACATGTGCCTGAGCTGTTAGTCATACTGAGATCCATTTGGGTCACCAACAGGGCTCTATCCCTTTGAAGATTAGAGAAACAATTTATTTATTTATTTGTTTTTTAAGATAAAAATAAAAACTATGGATACTCACAATACACACTGTGATTCAATGCATAAATGTCTATAACCCAGGAATTCATCATCACTTGATACAACAAATTTAACCACCACTCCAACTGCCAACTTAAGCAATCCCGCAATGCTCAATTCTTCCATATTCCTCCAGTTCTTTTGTTCCTCCTAAGAAATGCAAAGTAGCACCACCAGAAAGAGATAGGATGTGGGCAGAATGAGAGAACAGAGGAAGCAGAAGGTGGCCAGAAGTAGCTTACAGCCATAGCTTTTCAGAGCTAGCAGTTTATTGAATAATCAGCAATTTTTGCAGCCTAAGAGTCTCTCTATAGCAGGGTGTCCTTAACTTGGCATTCATGTATCGGGTAGTAACATAATGCAACATACAAGAGATCACCTTTGCATCAAAGACAAACAATTTTACATTGTATCTCCAATTTCTAATACTTTTCAAAAGTATTTATTAAAGAGTACCCACAAAACACATATCAGCCAAAAATAGTAAAGTTAGCAAAGTGGCTACAAACTATGACAGGGTGCTGCAGTAACCAGGTACATATTGTATACAACATACTTAACGGATTCTTCCTCTAATACTATACTATGTACGTTCACTTGTTGCTGCAGCATTTATTATGAAATTCGAATGAGGCACAAAGCCCCTTGTCAGCAGAGGCCTGGGGAAAACTCCAAAATGAAATCAACGCTATGAAAGTCTACTACTGGTAAACATTCATATGCAAGAAAAATGTAACAGAACATTTTCAACATGGAAAACCAATTTAATAGGCTGGCAGAAACACATATCTATCCAAATCCACATATATGTACACCACACCACATACATGCAAACATATGTATACATTTTCAGGTCTACTTCAGTTTATCAAATCAACATCAAACCAAAACTGAAAACATTGATACGAGAACACTGAACGTACACAAGAACATTAGCTTACAAAATCAAAACCTATGACTATAGTCATATATCTTGAGAAGTGTTGCTATAGCTTTAAAAAAACTCCATCCACCATAAGACACGATGGTTCGATCTTCTAAAACTCGATTTTGTAAGCCATTAGCTCTTGGGTGCGTTCGATGTTCTCATCTTGATGTTTTCAGTTTTGGTTTTATGTTAATTCAATAAACTGAAGTAAACCCGACCCAGTTTAACAAATTAACACCACCAAAAACGAAATTGAGATGAGAATATCAAACGTTTGCAAGAACTATAGTGTAAAACATTAAAACTTAAGAGCGAACTGTGCACACACACACACACACGTATATAGTTACACTTCATATACTCTAAACGCTGAAATCTCGAATTTCAGCATTTTGAGTCCATGAAGCCAAAACTTTAGAATAGTGAAAGTGCATAAGCGAATATGTTGAAACCGCGCTTATGCAGTGGCTCTACATTATGGGAAGTGTTTGTTTGGGATGTTTGTGCTCGGACTTTCAGGTGAATGAGTGTATGTGAGTGTTTTTGTAAGGTGTGTGTGTGTGTGTGTGTGTGTGTGTGTGTGTGTGTGTGTGTGTGTGTGTGTGTGCGTACGCGAGGGACTGTAAAATGTGAGTTTTTTTTACTCAGTGCGATCTCGGAGTTAGTGTATCTACAAGTAGGGGGTGTGTGGGGGGTGCATGGGGGCTTGCCCCCCTGCTTTTTAGCATAGGTATGTGTGGTATTTTGTTGTGTTTATGTTTTTGTGGTGTAGGTGTTGTGGTTTGTGTGTGCGGGTTTGTAATGGCTTTGGCTTCATGGACTCGAAATGCTAAAATTCGAGATTTCAGCATTTCGAGTATTTGAAGTGAAACCATATATATGGCTATTATATTATGGCTAGGCTTGTATAGGCCCTAGGGCTGATAGCCTAGTACCAACCTATGAATATATATATACCTACACACACACACACACACTCCACGACTGTGTTAGTTCTGTAACTAAACAGTTTTCCTGAACCATTACATCCTACAACTCAGCGTAACACTACAACGGCTCTTGTGTATCATGCACCCAGCAAGTAGATGCAAAGGGGCAGATGTAGGGAGACTTGGTTATAAAACTAACACCGGCATAGAGTATATTTTATATATATATATATATATATATATATATATATATATATATATATATATACACACATACATACACACACACACACACATATATACAGTTCGTTCTTGTAAGTTTCAATGTTGTACAATGTCGCACTTCTAAATGTACAATGTTCTCT
This sequence comes from Protopterus annectens, assembly GCF_019279795.1. Taxonomy (NCBI): domain Eukaryota; kingdom Metazoa; phylum Chordata; order Ceratodontiformes; family Protopteridae; genus Protopterus; species Protopterus annectens. The sequence goes on from NC_056736.1 coordinate 674,998,382, forward strand.
CTAACTTCAGTTTCGATGTTGTAGTAATTTGTCAAACTGAAGTAGACTGATACAGACACACATATATATATATATGTGTGTGTGTGTATGTATACACACAGATACACAATATATGCTATATATATATATATATATATATATATATATATATTTATATATATATATATATATATATATATATATATATATATATATATATATATATATATATATATATATATATATATATATATATATATATATATATACACACACACACACACACACACACACACACACACACACACACCTGTACACATTGAGACAAAGATAGCAATACGGCAAAATGGAATTGGTGCTCAATTCCACTTTTAACCCCTTGAAGTATACAGTCCAACAGAAGAACACTGTTGCAAGAGTGCAATGTGGTAAAAACATACTTCTGATTCTAAACATTTAAAGTTCATTTAAATCACTTCCAACATTCTTTACTGTCTCACATCCATTTCAGCAAGGAATGTTTGAGGCAACACACTGTCGTTCTTGTCCTAAAGTGCAGAATGCAGGGTATATGCAGCAGGCATCTATAGCTGCTGTGACTCATGATCTGCATCATGAAACACTACATAAAAACTTGTATCTGACGTCAACTGCTTTGGCTATTTTTAAACTTTGTTTAGTTGTATATATCAGGCAAGGCAATCTTTTAATCTCTCTAGTGGAGTCTTAAAATCTTTCTGGTTACCGTGTGAAGAAAGGAATGGGAGCAGTAACAAGTAAGAATGTCATTCTGAGTGCTGATCACAATTCTTAGTATACTACAAAAACACTTCATTTACTTGCTCTCTCATATTAACAGTAGTGCACAATCTTAACCAACTGCAAACTAGAGAACTATTTTATTTCTGTTCCTGCACCCAGATTAATGCCATCAAATTACAACACGTGACAATGCTAATCCAAGAAACAGTTATGTACTCACCGTAACGATAGATGTATGTGCTCCATCTCGCCTACATTCATTACTGACTGGTTTGGAGCAGAGAATCGGCTCCGACTCGACCGACTATTTTTTTCTAGCACAAAGTCTCTAACTGGCTGGGCTAACCCGGTATCCCAGGATGCACCTCGCCCCAACCCCCAGATCTTGTTTGCATACATCGCAATCACTCCACATACACAACCCTCACTAAGAGGAATATCGCCAACCAGGAAAAAGGAACAAATAACCAATTTTGAAGGGTCTCAGAGCAATTTTCCTCCAAATCCTTCAGGAAGGGGGCAGGTGGAGGGTATGTAAGAATGTAGGAGAGATGGATCACATACATCGATCGTTATGGTGAGTACATAACTAACTGATGTTATGTGGTCCTATCTCGCCTACATTCATTACTGACGGGACAGCGTCCCTAGCACCTCTAACCTGGGAGGCTAATAGGAAAATACTCCTGAGAACTGTGGAACCAAAGGAAGCCCGGCCTCTAGACACCATGTCCAGCTTGTAATGAGAGATAAAGGTATGATGAGAAGCCCAGGTGGCCGCTGCACAAATGTCGTCCAAGGAAAGCCTGGCATGATACACTATCGAAGTCGAGACTGCCCTGGTGGAATGAGCTTTAACTGGGAATGGTAAATTTATGCCTGCTGATGAGTAAATAAAGGAAATGCAATCCTTAATCCACTTAGAAATTGTGCACTTGGAAACAGGGCCACTCGTTCTATTCTCCGTGAAGGACACAAACAATTGATCCGATTTCCTTACAAGTTTCGTCCTGTGTAAATAGAATCTCAGTTGTCTATGCACATCCAAGTGATGAAATTTGAACTCTGCTTTGTTGGAGAAGTTTGGAAAAAACACCGGTAACAATGGACTGGTGGAGGCAAACGTGGAAGACACCTTAGGAAGGAAGGACGGATTAAGTCTCAAGGATACCCTGTCCTTATGGAAGATCAAATACGGGGGTTTAATGGACAACGCTTGAAGTTCTGATACTCTTCTAGCCGAAGTGATTGCAACCAAGAACGCAGTCTTCCAGGATAAGAATTTTGGTTCGCAAGTGGCAGTCGGCTCAAAGGGCGGAGAAGTGATGGCTTGCAACACCAGATTTAAATCCCATGGCATGACTGGTTCTGACACAGGAGGGTGAAGTAACCAGGCTCCTTTCAAAAAGGCCTTACAAAGTTGATGGCCCATAAAAGCGGGCTCGTAGGATACATGGAAGTTAGAAATGGCCGCCAGCTGCACCTTAATGGTCAAGGGAGCGGAGCCCTGTTGGAAGAGCATAGCTAAAAGTCTAAGACCGCCGATATAAGGGCTGTGAAAGGGTCCAGACCTTGGGCCTGAGCCCAGATGGAAAATCTCTTCCATTTGCTGGAGTAAATTCTTCTGGTGGAGGACTTGTGAGACGACGATAGGATATGCACCACCTCAGGTGAAAGGGAATGTAGTCTAACTAATGATGGAATTAGAGCAGCCAGGCTGTCAACCTGAGGGACTGTAGGGAGGGGTGGGACTGTCCCGACATTTGAGTCAATAGGTGTGGCACTGGATCCAGAGTCCAAGGACCATCCACTGTGTACTGCTGAAGAAAGGGGAACCAAACTTGGCGGGGCCAGTGTGGGGCAATTAGAATCATCTTGCTTCCCAAGTATATGGCTTTCTGAATCACTCTTGGTAACAGAGGAAAAGGAGGAAAGGCATAGAGCAGACCGGGAGGCCAACAGTGGACTAGTGCGTCCCTGGGTGACTCCCCCTGTGGGGGGATCAGGGTGAAGTAGTTGCTGCATTTGGCATTGAGAGAACTGGCAAAGAGATCGCAGCAAGGCTGACCCCACCTGCTGAAGATCCGAGTTGCAACTCGGTTGTTCAGAGACCACATGTAAGGCATCATAATAGCTCTGCTTAGCCTGTCTGCTATCACGTTGGACTTTCCCGGAATGTGTGTTGCCACTAGAAACCGTTGGGAAGACACTGCCCAATGCCACACTCTCATGGCTTCTCTGCAAAGGGGGTAAGACTTGGTTCCTCCTTGCTTGTTCAGGTACCACACAACTGACATGCTGTCCGAGTGATTTGCAATCGTTCCCCAGGGAAGAGAGCTCTGTTGTGCTTGTAACGCTAATAGCACCGTTCTCAACTCTAGGACATTGATGTGCAAGTGTACCTCGTGATCCTGCCACGTGCCTTGGACCGTTCTGCCCAGATAATGCCCCCCACCCTATCTGGGAAGCGTCCGTGGTCACTGTGGCAGCAGGAGACAAAGGAACTAGATTCCTCCCCTTGTCCAGGTTAGAGGAACATAGCCACCAATGGAGATCCTGTCTGTATTGTTCCATGAGGAGAATTGGATGAGAGAGAGGGAATTTTTGAAAGGACCACTGGACTGAAAAGAGCCACTGGATGATCCGCATGTGTAGCCTGGCGGAGGGCACTAGCATGATGGTAGCTGCCATGGATCCCAATAGCTGAAGAACTAACCTGGCTTGGACCTTCTTGAGGGGCAACAAAGCTTGAACTTGAGATTACAGCACTCTTATCCTTTCTAGAGGTAGAAAGACCCTCATTTGAACAGAGTCTACCTCTGCACCTATAAATACAACACGCTGTGAGGGCAGCAAGGCAGATTTTTCCCAGTTTAATGTAATTCCTAGCCTTTGGCAAAGGGTTATGGTAGCCTCCCTGGCTCGAATGAGGAGATGCCTGGTGGGGGCGGTAAGGAGCCAATCGTCCAGGTAAGGAAATACCTGGAATCCTAGAAGTCTCAGGTGAGCTGTCACCACTGCCAAACACTTGGTAAACACCCTGGGGGCTGTGGTGAGACCAAAGGGCAAGGCACGAAACTGGAAATGACTGGCTCCCAGCTGGAAGCGTAAAGGATTCCTGGATGCCTTGTTCATCTTGATGTGGTAATAGGCATCCTTGAGGTCGATGGAGCACATCCATACTCCCCTCTCCCAGCAATGGAAAGATGGACTGAAGAGTGACCACTCGGAATTTGGACTTCAGGACATAGTGAATCAATCGGCTGAGATCCAGAATGGGTCTCAGGTCCCCTTGTTTTTTTCGACACCAAAAAGAGTCTTGAGTAAGTTCCTGATCCGATCTGGACTGAGGGGACCGGTTGGATGACTCCTTTTTCTAGCAGCTTTGATATCTCTAGTGCTGCTTGATCCCTTTGACTGGGTGGAATGTCCGGGACTTTTCTTATTGGGGGAGGAGGTGAAGTAAAGGGAATGGTGTAACCTCCGGTAATTATTCGAAGCACCCATCGATCCTGGGTGATGCTCTCCCAGGCTTGAGGATACCTCGAAAAACGGCCCACGACTGGCTCCGGAATAGCACAGTCGGGCAAATCCCTCAGGGATGCTGATAGGAAGATCTGCGAAAGAAGTCACATTCTCCCAAATTGCGGGGGCCTCCTCTGCCCCTAGGACGGCATCTTCCAGAGTAATTCCCCCCTCTTCTGCCTCTGGAGGGGAGCTCACCATGAGTGGCGGGGAAAGACTTTTGTGACTTCTTGAACCACTTCTTCCCTCCACTCTGAGCCTTGGGATAAGGCCTAGAGAGAAGAGAAAAATGGGCCCCTACGGCAGTTAAGGTCTTACCCTCCTGCTCGCATCTGGTGAGTGTGTCTTTCACTTTGGGTCCAAAAAGAGAGGACCCATCGAAAGGGGGCGTCAGTGAAGGAAGATTTGAAGGTCTCCGCGAAGTGACATAGGCGCAACCAGGCTTGCCTCCTAAGAGCCAAACCTGAACTAGCTGCACTACTCGCCCCCTCGGCTGCATAAGATGAGCCTCATGGAGGAGTTGACAATGGAACCAAGGGTAGACAACTGGGCGTTAACAGTGTGCGCTACTGCCTCAGGCATGTTACCCATCAAGGTATCTCCCAACTCTTTGAGGAGATCCCTCTGGAGCAGAGTAAAGTGTCAAAGGTAATTCAGCGACCGCAGTGTAAAGGTCGCTGAAGACAGGGTACGCTTCCCATACCGATCCATACTCCTGGACTCCTTGTTAGGAGGGTGGACGGAAGAAGAAGCCTCTGCAACTTCCTGTTGAGTGGCCGACGCCACCACCATGGCATCTACGGGGACCCTTTTTGTCAAGAACTCTTTTCCCTGGGGGAGCAGACAGGAACTTATTTGGACGACCGGGCACCAGTTCCACAGAATCAGGGTGCTCCGACACCCTTCGACCAATCAGGTCCAAGAGTTCATCTAAGGGTGGAGACACCCAGGAGGCGGAAGGTTGAGCTCCGAAGTCCTTGAGGAATATAGACTCCTCCTCAGAGGTGGACTTGGAAGGCCAGTCGCCTCTCTGCCTCAATATCTCCAGGATGTCGGAGAGAGACATCATCTGAGGACGACTTAGGGGACCCCCTCTGCATCCTCTAGGTCGGTATCGGAGGTGATGGACTCGTCTTGGGAGTCTATGTGTTTCCTCTTGCACAACGTCTTCCTGGGAGGCTCCTCAGGCACAAACTCTGAGAGGCCCTCCGAAAGTTGGGGACCACTCATGGGGGTGTCCTCAGGCCTTCGAGCTCCGCTGTCCACGGATAGGGGGGGCATCAGAGGCTCTAGCCGGGGTGTATGGGGACGGAGTGACCGATCTAAGTGATGTAACTGACGACCTGGCCAGTGCGCTCCTAATGGCCTCGAAGGCGCCCCCCCCAAATCCGAGGACTGACCCGTCTCAGAGACCACAACCGGGGTCGGGGTCCCCCTAGCCGAAGCCCCGAGAGGGAGAGACTGAGCCGACAGAAGTCCCGATGCATCCCCCTCGGGCCCGACCGAGGAAACACAAGTGCCGAAACCAAATGACGGAGCCGAAATGGTTGGAGCCAACGTTGGCTCCGATAAATTCGACACGGGTATCGGAGCCGGTACAAGGACATCACTCGGCACCGAACACTCTGGCTCCGATGACACAGAGGTGCTCGGAGGAGGAATCATCGGTACCGACAAGGGGGCAGGTTCCAGAGCCGACTGGGTCAGAGCTGAAAACAATTTGGCTAACACCGGCGACTGAAGGAGCCTCTGGACCACCCTATCCACATCCAAACCAGACAACCTCAAGGATTTGGAGGAAACTGAAGGAGATGGGGATCTCCTACCTATGGACTCCTGCCTAACACTGGGTGACCGGCTCCGAATTGGCTCCAAAAAGATCGGAGCCGAACTAGACTCCAGAACCACAGGTACCTCCTGCGGCCCTGAGGACAATGGAGCCGAGGTGGCAGTATCCAAAACAGAGAGCTTGTCTTGCGGCTCCGAAGCCAAAGAAGCCGAGGATGTAGTAACTACTTTCAAAATCTTCTCCGGGGGCTCTGAAGAACTAGATGGAGCCAGAGATATTTTCTTAGTGCTGGTAGATTTAGACTTGCCAGTAGAAGAAGCAGACTCTAGATCCTCTTCAAAGGCGGGCTTAACTAGGCCCTTCAAAATCAGTTTATTTTTCCTTTCCTGCAGCACTCTAGAGCTGAAGGAATGGCAGAGACTGCATGATTCTTGTACGTGAATCGCACCAAGGCAATAAACACAGATGGCATGCCCATCTGTAATAGACATTTTGTAAGCACATTTAGAGCATTTTTAAATCCAGAGGGTTTATGCTCCTTCTGCTCCTTCGACATGTCAGACAAAAACCCAAACACTCAACAACTAATAGTAGGAAGGCGGGAAACACTACTGGACACAGGAACTCTAACTTAAACGTTCCCTAGGGAAGAAAAACCGACAAAACAAACTACAGAACGATTTATGACGGAGAGGACTAGGTCCTTCTAAATTGAACGGGCCTAGCCCGCCAAACACAAGGGAAACCACACACACTCTCCAAAAACTAAACCGAACAGGCTCAAACACACACAAAACACAATACTGCGTGCTAGAAAAAAAAATAGTCGGCAGAGTTGGAGCAGATTCTCGGCTCCGAACCAGTCAGTAATGAATGTAGGCGAGATAGGACCACATAACATCAGTGCATTTCTCATGCAGTGGCACATAAATGGCATTTCAAGAGTTATTTTCTAATAAAAGGTTTAAAAATAAAGGAAACTTATTAAAGATAGAGCAGAATGCCTGTTATATCAGGCTATATGTGCCAAGAGCACCTACAAACATAGAGATATCTTTTAAGAGTTGCAAGAGTAAGGAGGAAAGTACATACAGATGTTAGATGACACTGTAAACAAAAACTGGAACAGGAAATGAAGACACAGATTAAAGTAGAGGTATAGGATTTCAAGGTAATGCTCAGTGACACTGTTTACTTATACTAAGGGCAAAAATTAGAAGTTATGTACTTACCATAACGTTCCATCCGAGTAGGTGGATTCATTTGTCTGCTACCTGTGGGTATGGATCCGATATCGGATCCGAACCGGCATGGTTTATCCAGCTATGGATCCGAGCTCCTAGCTCCTCCCCTCACCCATAATGCCCTGCTCTCCCTACACGACCTCAGATCGAGTTTGCCCTGCACCAACTACCCTAACCAAAGGGTAACACACCCTATGCAGGAAACTGACAAGGCCAGGGGGATAGGAGGGCGGAATGGTTGCAGACAAATGAATCCACCTACTCAGATGGAACGTTATGGTTAAGTACATAACTTCTAAATCTGAAGTAGGAGAATTCATTTGTCAGCAACCTGTGGGACAGAGTCCCCAGCTACCTGAATCTTGGGTGGCCATCATGGAAGGATATTCCGGAGCACCGCAGAGCCAAAGGATGCTCTACCTCTAGAAGTGACGTCCAGCTTGTAATGAGTAATAAAAGGTATGAGATGAAGCCCAAGTGGCTGCTGAACAAATGTCATCCAGAGGAACCCTAGACTTAAAGGCCGCTGAAGTAGAGACAGACCGGGTCGAATGAGCATGGGCTCCCTCCGGTGCAGGCCTCCCAGAGGCTTGGTACGCCAACAGAATACACTGAGAAATCCAGCGTGACAAAGAAACTTTGGAAATTGGTTTACCCAGATTGAATTTGGCAAAAGAAATCAACAACTGGTCTGATTGCCTATGACCAGCTGTCCTATGAAGGTAAAAACGAAGCTGCCTGTGAACATCCAAGGAATGCAGCTTGTATTCGCCTTTGTTTTGATACTTAGGGAAGAAAACAGGGAGGTTGATGGACTGATTAATGTTAGCTTCCGAAGCTACTTTAGGAAGAAAGGAGGGATTGCTCCCGAGGCACACCCGGTCCGGATGAAAAATCAAATAAGGCGGTTTTCATGGACAGGGCCTGAAGCTCAGAAACTCTCTTAGCCGAAGTAATAGCTACCAAAAAAGCAGTCTTAAAGGACAAGAATTTAAGATAGACTGTGGCCGCAGGTTCGAAGGGGGGAGCGGTCAAGGCCTGAAGTACCAAGGAAAGATCCCACGGGGGAACCGTTTCTTTGACAGGGGGTCTTTGCAAAAAGGTGCCTTTTAGGAAGGTTTTGCATAACTTAGCCGACATAAGAGACCCTGAATCGTGTCCAACATGGTAATGAGATATGGCCACCAGCTGAACTTTGACCGTGGAACTACTGGCGCCATCATTAAAGAGAGTAGTAAGGAAATCTAGAACCAAAGGAAGGGGAACCGTGAAAGGATCTAGGCCTTGCCGCTCTGCCCAAATGGAGAAACGCTTCCATTTACTGTGGTAAATTTTTCTGGTAGAGGGCTTGTGGGCCGCTACCAGAATGGCCTTAACTGGGGACGAGATACCGGAAGTCCTGATTAGAAGTGGAACTGGAGCAGCCAAGCAGTCAACTTCAAGTTGTCCAGGTTCGGAGTTGGTAGGTTCGATGGGTGTGATATCAGATCCGAAATGGGATCTAGAATCCAAGGTGGATTCACTGAATGAGACCTTAGGTAAGGGAACCAGATCTGTCGAGGCCAGAACGAGGCAATGAGGATCATTCTGCACCCCAACCGAGAGGCTTTCTGAAGTACTTGCAGCATCAGAGGTAGAAAGGGGTATGCGTAAAGAAGACCGGGAGGCCAAGCATGCACCAGAGCGTCTCTCAGAGAATCCCCTGGAGGGGGGATTAGAGTGAAAAAACTGTCGCACTTGGCGTTTAAGGGAGAAGCAAAGAGATCGCAACAGGGAGTCCCCCACTGCGCGAAGATACGTTTCGCTACTTGAGAATTGAGAGACCACTTGTACGGGGAGAGAATGGTGCGACTGAGCTTGTCCGCTAGGATGTTGGTCCGACCCGGAATATGCGTTGCGATGAGAAAGCGGTTGGTTGAGATAGCCCATTCCCACACTCTCATGGGCTTCTCGACATAAAGGGTAAGACCTGGTTCCCCCGTTTTTTGATGTACCAGACCACAGACATGTTGTCTGATTGAATCGCAATTGTTCCCAGGGGAAGGAGGGCCTGAAGTGCTTGCAACGCCAAGAGCACCGCCCTCATTTCCAGAACGCTGATATGCAGGGAGGTCTCTGAATCGCTCCACGTGCCTTGGACCGTCCGGCCCGCAAAATGCCCTCCCCCACCCGAGGCGGGAAGCGTCCGTGGTCACCGTGGCGAGAGAGGGGGAGATGCACAAAAGGGGCGCCCCATGTGGAGGTCCGGAGAATGGAGCCACCACAAGAGAGACCGCTTGCAAGCCTTGCCGATTGCAATGGGATGATACAGGGGGAGGGAGAGAAATGACCATTGCACCTGAAGTGTCCATTGAAGTACCCGCATGTTCAAGCCGGTGAGCGGAATCGCTGCCGCCATAGACCCTAGCGCCCTCAGGATCAATTCCGCAGGTGTTGAGCTGGAGTGAAGGTTGGCCCGCACCTGGAGTCGCAGATTCCGAACTCTGTTGGTTGTGAGAAAGGCTCTTAAATTTCTCGTGTCTAACCTGGCTCCTATAAATTCTATTATTTATTTGAGTAGGGACCAGGTTGGACTTTTCTATGTTTACCGTGATGCCTAGCCAGGGAGCTAGACGAAGAAAGGAGTCTCTTGCCAAAGAGAGTAGATGCCTTGTTGGGGCGGTGAGAAGCCAGTCGTCTAGGTACGGAAAGACCTACACCCCCTGAAGCCTCAGGTGGGCCGCAACCACTGCTAATACTTTGGTGAACACCCTGGGGGCTGTGGTGAGACCAAAGGGAAGGACTCTGAACTGGTAGTGACTGGCTCCCAGCCGGAAGCGAAGAAACCTCCTGGATCGTCTGTCAATCAGAATGTGGTAGTACGTGTCCTTGAGGTCTACAGAGCACATCCAGTGATTCTCCCCTAGAAGGGGGAGGATGGATTGCAAAGTGACCATCCGGAACTTCTCTTTGGGAACTGACAGGTTCAACAGGGACAGGTCTAGAATGGGTCTTAGGTCCCCCGTCTTTTTTGGCACTAAAAAGAACCTGGAGTAGAACCCTGATCCGATCTGGTCTGGGGGGACGGGCTGAATGGCTCTTTCTCAGCAGATGGCCAATTTCTGCTGAAGCGGCCTCCCTCTGATCGGGTGGAACATCGGGGAGGATTTTTAACTTTGGGACATGAAGAAAGGGGATCTTGTAACCTCTGGATATAATACGAAGTACCCAGCGGTCCGATGTAATGGACTCCAATGCCGCTAGGTGCTCCGAGAAACGTCCCCAGACTGCCTCCAGAGTGGCGCAGTCGGGCACCCCTCAGGGTTGCTGCGTGGGCCGTTCAGAGAAAGGTTCCCTGGACCCAAAGTTCCTGGGAGCCCCTCTGCCCCTAGGGCGGCGTTCTCCCGGTCCTCCTCTGCCGCGGAAGGACTGGTTGTCCGGAGCGGGTTGGGAGTGCTGCGACTTCCGGAACCACATATTCTTCTGGCCCTTTTGGTTCCTAGAGTAGGACCTCTGGGGCACAGAGAAGCGGACTCCGACGGCAGACACAGTCTTCCCGTCCTTCTCGCTCTGAACCTAGGTGTCGCGAACCGTCTTGCCAAAAAGGGCAGAACCTTCAAAGGGGGCGTTCGCGAATGACGCCTTGAAGGGCTCCGTAAAATTGCAGTGGCGGAGCCAGGCCTGCCGTCTTGTGACTAGGCCCGCTCCCGCAGCTCTAGCGGCTCCCTCGGTAGCGTGGGAAAGTAACCGCATAGAGGTGTTAGTCACAGAACGAAGAGTGGCCATATGGGTGGAGTGCATAAGTTTGTCCTCCTCCGATATGGACTCTGGGGGGGATGCAGCGTATTCCTTGATAAGATCGCGCTGCATCCTAATGACGTGTGCCAAATAGTTGTGCGCCCTCACTGAGAAGGTCGCTGAACTAAAGATTTGCTTCCCCAAACGGTCCATCATCCGAGACTCCTTGCTCGGGGGATGGACTGAGGGACTCTCCTGGGCGAGTTCCCTCTTAGTGGCTGCTGCCAACAACATGGCATCTACCGGGGGTCCCTTGCTCCAGTGGGCACGGTCAGCAGGGGGGGCTAAGGATCCTGTCAGGCCTCTTAGGGATTGGCTCCACGGTGTCCGGGTCCCTCCACACCCTGGTGGTAATAAGGTCCACCAGGGGTTCAGCAGGAGGGGACACCCAAGAGGTAGACAGGCCCGCTTCAAATGCCTCCAATAACACTGACTCGTTCGAGGAAGACTTTGGGGCAGACCACCCACCTCTAATCCGTAACATTTCCATGATGTCTCCGAAGGAGACATCCTCAGGGGGTGATCTGGGGAGCCTTCCCCTTCCTCCAAGTCAGTGTCTTCGGTCAAAGACTCGGTGGAGTCTATGTGCCTTCTCTTACACGAATGCTTGCGAGGTGCTTCCTCGTGGGGGCTGTCCGAGGAGCCCTCACCAGCAATGTCCAGAACCACAGGAACTGCTTGGGGCAGTGAAACGGGCTGTCCCAGTGGCCGGGTGATGGAAGCCTGGCCCAGAGCAGATGGAGTGTGGGACGGAGCCGAAGCAAGGGCCGGGGGTCCGGATGCCCTCAACAGAGCCCTCTCCACTACATCAAAAGCAGAGGGGGAGCCAGCCTCGACAATAGGATCCGAAAGTCGGCTCCCCCCCGGATCCGATGAGCGGATCGGAGCCGGAGCCGAGCCCCTCGGATCCGAGGGACCAGTGTGCTCCGACAAGGACGGCGCCGAAGGCACACTGAGTCGCTCGGATCCGAAGTACCCAGTACTGTCGGCGCCGAACCACCCCCGGCTCCGAGGTTGCCCGGCTCTGAGCGCTCCGAACCCGGGTAGCGGGTCGGAGAAGGAGCAATGGGCTTAAAAAATGGGGTCGAGCTCCCCCCCAGGGGGGTGGGGGGAGGCAGAAGCACTCCCATCTGCATCTGGGCCTGGATGAACCTTCGCATCATCAGGTCAGGTCCAGATCAGCATCGGAGAGGCTGTAAGTAGACCTCGACGAGGCTACCGAGGTAAGCCTTGAGTGCCGCCTCGATAGCCTTGAAGGAGGTCGGGTCTCCTCATCCTCAGGCTCCGGTGAAAAGCACGGGGACTGGAGCCGAGGAGGGGGAGAGCCAGAGAGGCCGGAGGAGAAGCCCACTTAGTCGGCGGGGCCAAAACGGAGGTCTCGGCCCGCCGCTCGTGGTGCTTCTCTCTCCGGTCCTATTTCCTGGCTTCCCTCTCCTCCAACCCTTTGGCGGGAGTTTGAGTCCTGGGTGGAGGAGGGGGAGCAGGCAAGGCAGGGACTGCCGAAGCAGTGACCACCAAGGGGGCGGGGGCCGAAGCAGAGTCTGGGGGCAAGAGTCCCACCAAGACCAGCTTCGACCTCCGCTCCTTCAATGCCCTGGGGTTGAACCCTGCACAGATTGAACACCCTGAAGTGAGGTGTTCAACCCCAAGGCATCGAACGCACCGAGTGTGGCCATCAGCAGGGGAAAGCTTATGGCCACACTCGGAGCACTTTGAAAAAATTGCCTTTGGGGCCTCAGACATAACTTTTTTTTTTTTTAAAAAATAGTAATAATAAAAGAAACTAAAACACTCACACAAAGGCCCCAAAAAAGACACACACACACACACACACACACACACACACACACACACACACAGAGCTACGTACCAGCGAGGGGAGGGTAAAAACTAAGTTAAATTAACCCAAAAAATATATAGACAGAAGGGAAACCTATAACTTTCACACAACTAAATAAAATTTAAAGTTTTAAAACCCTTAAATAAGAATATATAGAATTTAGCATATGGAGCTCTGACGACTAGCCTTCACCATGCGCGGCAAACTAGATCTGAGGTCATGTAGGGAGAGCAGGGCATTATGGGTGAGGGGAGGAGCTAGCTCGGATCCATAGCTGGATAAACCATGCCGGTTCGGATCCGATATCGGATCCATACCCACAGGTTGCTGACAAATGAATTCTCCTACTTCAGATATGATGTTTTGGATGAAAGGAAGATGTAGTTGTGGGTGTTGGGCTGAGTTGGAAATAATACGGCAGCAGAGGTCTGACAGGCTCCACTCTGATTTGGTTATAGCACTGGTAGTTTACAACACAATTAAAAGCTTCTGGGGATCAGCTGACAACATGCATAATCTCTATACTTTTATGGGACAGATTATATGTGGACATTTCCATTTTACTGTTAACTTGTTTTCAAAGAACTTAAGCAAGTAGGTTTATGGTTTTGTTGGGCGTTCTGATGTTTAATGGTAAGTATTCCACATTTTAGATACATGGACAGTCTCCATAGTGATTACTTCTCAATGGTTAGCAGGTATTGTGTAATCTTAGTTGCCTAGGTGGGTTATGAGTGGGTACCAGTTTTTTTGTTTTGTTTGTGGCAAGACATCAGTTAGGTTTGACAGTGGATAATCTTAAACTGTGACTCTAGCAAACTGTAAAGTAGGTCCATTTGTTTTTATACATATGAATGACAATGCCCTCCTAGATTTGAATACTTTGGTTGTGGGAGCGTTGCTTGAGGACAATAGAGGCTATTACCATTAAGAGGGATCACAATGTAAGGACAATATTTTTGACAGATTAAGCATTAAAATCTAAAATTTTCTTGGCCAAAGTGACTGCTTTAAAAGGCCTTCCAAGACTGAAACTCCCAAGAAGCGAACTCAAGACAGAAGTGAGACAACCTTAAGCTTAAATTCAGCTATCACCAGATAAAACCAGATTTCCAGAGTGGTAACCTGAACAAAATGCCTTAAAAAGATTGCACAGACCTTAAACCAAGGGAGCAGAATTGCTCACATTTGTTGACATCAAAAATGGCTACCAAATAGTGAAAAGAAAAAAAAAAATCACTGTCCAAGGCAAAATTCAAACTTGGACATAATACAACATCAGGAAAGTTGTAAGTTTCACTACATACAGCCTTAAAAAAGCTCCTAAAAAACAAGTATTTTTTTTATCTCCTTACTTTAGTCTGTCGCAAAAGTCACTTGTACATCACACCTTCACTGTCAACTCAAAGGTATATAAATACGGAATTAAATAACAGAACAAATAAAAAGAGGATGACATCTGCAGTAGGCAACATGAAAAGGTGTATAAAGAACATGATCCCAGGTGACAGCCAAAATGGGGGTAAGCCAGAAGCTCACCCTTCCAAGAATGTAGATTGGCGAGGAGTAGAGAAGGCATGTAGGGTTCCTTTGTGGGCCACAGAAACATCCTTGAGGGAAGGGACGAAATCAAGAAAAAAGCAAGTCAAACACTGCAAAAACAGGCCACAACAATGAACAATCCTAAACTCTAAAGAGCTTGCCCAACTGTCCAAGAGACTACTTGTTAGGGAAAAGTAAACAGTGCTCAACCCATTTGCTCAAGAGTTCTGCAAAAAAGTGGACTGTGGTGAACAGTTGTACATCTGGACAGCCAACTCCTGCAATTTAATTCATTCATTACAGTCGGGCGACCAAGTAAGTGGACCAGTCTCCAAACACTTTTCAGCTACAATCCAGGCCAAGAGAGGCAACAGATTTAAAGTGTAGATGCATAAAATAAAAAAAAAAATGTTATACAAAATTACAATACAGGCATTTTGTTATATAATCAATTTCATGAAGACACAATAGTTTTCTAAAAGAATTATTAATCAAGCAAATTTGTAAATGTTTAACAGTTTTGTTGCTAAGCACTGGCCGCTTACTATGCACGGTCCCTAAAAGAAAATACAAGCAGCTTTTACTTGTAGGATGCTCCTTTAGTTTTAAAGATTTGCCATGTCGTCTGTCCTCTCCTCTGTTGGGAAAGGATTCCAAATGGATGGGCCAAGTGTGGTTTTGAGTCAGGATCTTGGAAAATGCATCTTCCAAATTATCTCTGAGGGAGTACTTCTGTTGTCTAACAGTTTAGTTTTTAAGGGTGGACACTGGCCCCGTTTGAGGTCTTTTGACTAACAGTGAATGAAATAGCAGTGTAGGAAACATGATAGATACTACAGTGATGAGTACTGGAGTGTGCCAACTAAAACCTGTATATTTTGTTCTCGGCAGACTGTATTTTAAGAGTGTTGGAAATGGAATATAAAGTGAGAAAAGGATCCATGTATTCCATTTTCTGGGGTTGAGCAGATTCCTTGCTATGGAATGTCAAGCAACAAGGTAGCACAGTTTCAGATGAGCAAGAGTTTCCTGAAAGCTCTTTGGTAGCATTCCTCACACTATAATAATAAACTCTGCAATACAATAAAATGAGAAGTTATGTACCTACCATAACGTTCCATGTTAGTTGTCTTCTCTCGCCTTCTTTCTTGCTGGATGGGTTCGGAGCCGATCCTCGGCTCCGACTCAGCCACTTACTAAAGCTCGAGAGCTAATTTTACCGGCTCAAAGCAACCCTATAGCCCATGATGCAAGGCGATGACTACCCAGATCTCGTTTTGTAGCTAAGGAAATTATGCAATATATTCCTCCAACTGGAGAGGAGGAGGAAGAGGTAATAATAATAACAACAATAATCCCCCGAAAAAGATCAACCTGATCGGATCTAGTGACACTAGAAAGCTGATTAGTTGGAAAAATTGGATCAAGACTCTTAAGGGAAGAGGAACAATCTTCTCGGTCTGACCAGGCTAGGGGGATGGGGGTTGGGACACAAGAAAGAAGGTGAGAGAAGACAACTAACATGGAACGTTATGGTAGGTACATAACTTCTCAATGTTAAGTTGTCAATCTCGCCTTCATACTTGCTGGATGGGACCGCGTCCCTAGCACCTCTATCCTGGGTGGCTCAATGGAACAGACTCTTGAACGGTGGAACCAAAATTCGCTCTGTCTCTGGAGGCAAAGTCTAATTTGTAATGTGAAACAAAGGTATGAGGAGAGGCCCATGTGGCTGCTGCACAAATAGTGTCTATTGGAAGTCTAGCCTGAAAGGCTGTAGATGTAGCTAGAGCTCTGGTAGAATGGGCTTTTGGCCTAGAAATCAACTCTTTACCTCTGAGCTGATAAATGCAAGTAATCACAGAAGACAGCCATCTAGATAGAGTTACCTTGGATACTGGAAGGCCTTTCCTGTTCTCTGCATAGGATAAAAACAGTTGATCAGATTTCCTAAAAAGTTTTGTTCCGCTCTATTAGAATAATTTGGGAAAAAAACTGGAAGATCAATAGATTGATTTAAGTTCGTCTGCAATGCCACTTTGGGTAAGAAAGACGGATTAGTCCTTAGAGAAACTCTGTCTTTGTGGAAGATTAAGTAGGGAGGACGAATGCAGAGGGCATGAAGCTCAGATACTCTCCTGGCAGAAGTAATGGCGACTAGAAAGAGTGTCTTCCAAGAAAGAAATTTCAATGAACAGGTAGCCGCAGGTTCGAAAGGGGGAAGAATCAAGGATGTTAAAATTTAATTTAGATCCCACTGTGGTGGGGGGTCTAATCGGAGGTTTAAGTAAAAATATACCTCTAAGGAATGCCTTGCAAAGTTTATATGTGACATGATGTTGTGGTCCAACAAGCCTATATGAAAATTTAAAATGGCTGCCAGCTGAACTTTTACTGTGGAGGAAGAAGATCCTGAATGAAAAATCTCGGCTAGGAAGTCCAAGACCGAATGAATCGGAGCAGTAAAGGGATCTATATTCCTAGCTTTTGCCCAGAAGGAGAAACGTTACCTTTTACTAGTGTAAATCCTTCTGGTGGAAGATTTAAGGGAAGCTACTATGATATCCCGGACGGGATTAAAAATCATAGGAAGCCTGGCTAGGGATGGAAGTGGAGCAACCAAGCAGTGAGGTTGAGAGAAGATATGGATTGGTGCAGCTGCCCCGACTGGTGGGTCAGAAGATCTGGAACCGGGTCCAGATGCCATGGCTGTACCAAAAGATAATGATGTAGGAACGGAAACCATATCTGTCGAGGCCAATAAGGGGCAATGAGAATCAACTTGGCTCTCAAGGTGGTTGCTTTCCGAATTACTTGTGGTATCAGAGGGAAAGGCATAAAGAAGTCCTCGGGGCCAATCTTGGATTAGAGCGTCTCTGGGGGGATGGCCTGGAAGGGGGAAGAGAGAGAAGTCAGGGCATTTGCTGTTTTGAGGGGTAGCAAAAAGATCGCAGCAAGGAAGGCCCCACTTCTGAAAAATCTCTTCCGTCACAGATTGTTTGAGAGACCACTCGTGAGGCATGAGAAAAGCTCTGCTCAACCTGTCCGCTATGATGTTGGATTTCCCGGGGATATGCGTTGCTATCAGAAACCGCTGAGAAGAGATTGCCCACTGCCAAAGTCTGAGTGCCTCTCGACACAGTGGATAGGACTTGGTTCCGCCCTGCTTGTTGATATACCACACTACGGACATATTGTCCGTTTGGACTGCAATAGTTCCCAGGGGAAGAGAGTCGTGGAGGGCTTGCAACGTTAAAAGCACTGCTCTCAACTCCAGGACTTTTATGTGCAGGTGGCATTCGAAAGGTTGCCAAGTGCCATGGACCATCCTGCCCTGATAATGCCCCCCCCCCCACACCCGATCAGGGAGGCGTCCGATGTAACTGTGGCGACCGGGGCGGGAGGAACAAGGGGTCTGCCCTGATGGACTTGAGGGGACAATATCCACCAGGTCAGATGCCTTTTGCAAGTTGGAGTTATTATGATCCTGTGACACATGGGAAGTTGTTGAAAGGACCATTGGGCGAACAGCATCCATTGTAGGAGACGCATGTAAAAGCGAGCAAGGGGAAGAAGTGTTATGGCGGCCGCCATAAGACCCAATACTTTCAGAGCAAATCTGGCCTGAATTTTGTTGCCGAGAAGAATCACATGGATGTGGTTTTGAATATCCAAGATCCTTTGGTCTGTTAACTTTGCTGAAAGTTGTACGGTGTCCAATTTGGCACCTATAAAAGGTAACAGATTGACAAGGCGACAAGGCAGATTTTTCGAAATTTATAGAAATCCCTAGCCCTCTGCAAATGTGAATGGTGTAATCTCTGGCTTGGAGAAATTGACGTCTGGTGGTGGCAGTGAGGAGCCAGTCGTCTAGATATGGAAACACCTGGAATCCTTGACGTCTCAGGTGAGCCGTAACCGCTGCCATACATTTCGTGAACACTCTGGGGGCTGTAGTGAATCCAAATGGCAGGGCTCTGAATTGGAAGTGACTGGTCCCCAGCCGAAAGCGGAGAAACCTTCTGGAGCGCCTGTGAATTTTTATGTGATAGTACGCATCCTGAAGGTCCACAGAGCACATCCAATTGTCCTTGCCCAGAAAAGGTAGAATGGACTGAAGCCTGACCATTCGGAATCTTGTTTTCTTTACAAACTTGTTTAGTTTGCCGAGATCTAATATTGGTCTCCAGTCCCCTGTCTTTTTTGGTACTAAAAAGAACCTTGAGTACATTCCGGATCCTATTTGGTCTGCTGGGACTGGCTGGATGGCTCTTTTTGCTAGCAGTTTTGATATCTCTGGTACTGCTAGTTCCCTTAGACCGGGTGGAACGTCTGGAAGGGTTCCCTTTTGCTGAACTGGGGTTTGAATAAAGGGAATTTTGTAACCCTCGGATATAATCGACTGTACCCATTTGTCTTGAGAAAGGGAAAGCCAGGCTTTTGGGTACAGCGATAATCTTCCCCCGACTGCCTCCGAAGGTGGACAATCGGGCAACAGCTCAGGGATGCTGGAAGGGTGTGTCAGAGAGAGGCTCCCTGCTACTCTGATTCTGCGGACCCCCTCTGCCTCTAGGGCGGCATCTGTTGTTACCCCCTCTGCCTCTGGGGGGTAAACTGACCTCGTGCGTCAGGCGTGACTCCTTGAGATTTGCGGAACCACATTTTCCCTCCCTTCTGACCTTTTGGGTACGGTCTTGAAGGGGTGGAAACGGACTCCTACAGCATCTTGTTCGCATCTAGTCAAGGTGTCTTTCACTTGAGGTCCGAACAAGGTCGAACCATCAAAAGGAGAGTTTGTGAAGGACGCCTTGAAGGGGTCTGCAAAATTACAAAGCCGCATCCAGGATTGACGCCTTAAAACCACTCCTGTGCCTGCAGCCCTACTCGCTCCATCGGCTGCATATGAATTGAGCCGCATGGAGGAGTTAACAATAGAGTTTAGGATTCCTAGCTGTGAGTTAATTTTATCCTGGGACCCAGCAGCTGACGGATCCTGTAAAACTTCTCCCAACTCTTTAAGAACATCTCTTTGAAGGCAGGTGAAGTGACACAAGTAGTTCAGCGATCGCATGGCAAAGGTCGCTGAAGAAAAAATCTGCTTGCCGTACCTATCCATAGTCCTGGAATCCTTGTTAAGAGGATGGACAGGTACTGAAGGATCAGCTAGTTCCTTATTGGTGGCTGCAGCCACCACCATGGCATCAACCGGGACACCTTTTGTCAAATACTGCCTATCAGGTGGGGCCGTGATGAATTTAGAAGGCCTCCAAGGAATGGGTTCCACCGAATCCAGGGCCATCCACGCCTTCCGAGCCACCACATCCATAAGAGGGTCGAAAGGCGGAGACACCCAGGAGGTGGAGGGTCGAGACCCGAACGCCTCCAGGTATACCAACTCATCCTCAGAAGGATTAAGGGAAGGCCAGTTCCCCCTCTGCTTAAGGAGTTCAAGGATGTCTGACAAAGAGACATCCTCAGAGGGGGACCTTGGGGATCCCTCCGACTCATCCAAGTCAGTATCGGATGTAATAGACTCGGGGAGTCTAGATGTTTCCACTTACATGTCCTCTTACGCGGAGGTTCACCTGACGGGTCAGGAGAAGCCTCGGAAGAGGAAGATATTCCCAGTGGGGAAACCTGAGGCATTGGATCTCTGGGTCCGGGAGCAAGAGACTGGGAAGAGATGTCAGCAGGCACTGTAGTGGAAGGAGCTGATGGAACTGACCGTTGACTACGCCCTGGGGCTAGTACAGTCCTCATCACCTCGAAGGCTCCCCCGTCAGAGAGGCCAGAAGGCTCCCGCTCCGAAGAGATAGGAACCTCAGGCCGCACCGACAGGGACGGCTCAGAGGCTGAAGTCGGGGCTGAGCTCACCAGCACCGAAGCTCCGAGAGGGAGAATGGGGTCGGACAAGGGTCCAATGCCACTCGCCCCCTCGGAGCCGACGAGAGAGACCAGACGCCCGGATCCCTCCAATGAAGGCCTCAAGGAGGAAATCGGAGCAGAGGACGATGGAGCCGAAGGGGGGGGGGTATCGGCTCCTTAGTCACAACAGTCACGGCTCCGAGGAGCTCCGGCTCCGAGCTCTGTAGGAGAGTCGAAGGAGGAATGTTAGGTGGATGTGTGATGGCTACCGTCTGTTGAGACGGGCTATAGAGCATTTGGGCCAATGCCTGAGACTTTAATAGTCTACTCACCACTCTCTCAAGGTCGTGGTCGGACAGCCTGGACGACCGATAAGACCGGCTCCGCTCCGAGAGCAGGGGTGATCTCGGAGCCGAATGTATAGACTCCAACGAAGGGGATCTTGATCTCTTTTTTGAGATAGGTGGAGCCGAAGGAGCAGAGGATACGTCGGCTCCAGCCGGAGCCGACACTGAGTGCCCAGATTTAGCAGCATCGGCGCCAGATGGAGCCTATACTGTAGCTTGTGACATAGAAGGATCGGCACCGGCCGGAGCCGATCTCGTCACAGAAGGCGAACCAGTAGCCGATGGCTTAGGACTTGGAGCCGAAGGCTTAACTGGTTTCAAGGGCTTCCCCGGAGCCGACTTAGTCGGGGAGCTCTCAGGCTTTAATAAGCCCCTCAGTATTAATTTATTTCTGCGCTCCTGCAGGACTCTTGGGCTGAAGGCATGACAGATAGCACAAGAGTCCTGCAGGTGCCGAGGTCCCAGGCAGTAAACACAAAAAGTGTGACCGTCTGTCAGAGACATCTTCTGACAGCACGAGTCACACTTCTTGAAGCCCGAGACCTTTGTGTCCTTCGACATAACTGTGTCGAGGAACCACTAAGTAACAAAAAACACAGACACACACAATAAACACCCAATCCAATAATAAAAAAATTAAACAGGGATATAAACACACTCAAACACCACACAGAATCCCTGACAAAAAATTAGGAAAGGGGGAGGCTTAAGGCCTAACTTAGGGGGAAGGGATAAATAACTAGAAAAATAGGGAACACTAACGGGAATAGGGTTAAACTAATCGTTAAGAGTTTACACAACAACAGTAGTGACTAAAACTAAAGGGGTGAGACTAAAAGTCTGAATTTTGAAAAAAACTTACCAGGAGCCGGTAAAAAAAGCACCTCAGTTTAAAGCGCAAACGAGATCTGGGTAGTCATCGCCTTGCATCATGGGATATAGGGTTGCCTCGAGCCGGTAAAATTAGCTCTCGAGCTTTAGTAAGTGGCAGAGTCGGAGCTAAGGATAGGCTCCGAACCCATCCAGCAAGAATGAAGGCGAGATTGACAACTTAACATCATTAATTCTTTTATCACTGCATGGGCAAACTGCTGTTTGAAACATAGATCCCCTTAGTGTTAAGTCGTATGACCACTACTCTAAATGGATTGAGACTGCCTCTGTTGTTCCCTGGGGATCTGTTTCAGGCCCTATTCCATTCAATTTTTTTTGTCTTCACTCTTATGCAAAAATACCTTTTACTGGTTGTCCAAATATGTGACCTTCGACATTTATAGCATACCTATATCCAACATACGGAAACTTGGTTAATTTAACCAACAAAATATCAATTCAAACAAAATGATGTAATGCAGTCTGGAACTTTTAGACCAGTCTGTAGATCAGTACGAGTGTACGCCTTTAAGAAGCTTTCCAGTCTGTGTGCACATGCATATATCTACTGAGTACGTGCAAGAGTGAGTGCCATTTTGAGTGACCAGAGTGCAAGCATGCACTGTTCCTAGCCAGTGAGACAGTTTGTTTAAATTCAATATTCTTTCGATTCATCCTGATGTGTACATAATAAAATACTTAAATGAACACCCGGGCCTCAACATCATCTTAATCCGCATAAGGACAACATGGGGTCAGCATGGGATCCAAAGTCACAGCCATGAGGCAACCGGTTAATGTTGGAGGAATACAAAGAACTGGATCATCCCTACTGCTCAAACGACTCAAAAAACAGGTCAGAAAAATTCCAGGTACTAGAACTTGCTTAAAATGATTTTTTTCACAACAAACAATTAAAATAAATACTCAGAATGCTCAAAATGAATTTCTTATCATACAAAATGTCCGAAACTGTGCTATATTAATTAAAACATTTGAAATAATTACGAAAACGTCAAACAATATTCGAATCGCATAAAATGTGAAAACGGAAAAGGACCACACTTTTTCGCTGTGTGCTACTTTTTCTCATTAAGTAAAGCTATTCAAAGTATTCCAAGTGTGCAAAGTGTTTGCAAGTGTGTGCATTATTACAGTGCAGTTATTTCGCAAAGTACAGTTATTTCAAAGAATATTTCTGAGTACAGTCTTTTGAAGAGCTTATTGTGCATTGGAATATTATTGCAAGTACCTGCTGTGTGTGCATGTTCGTACATAATGACAAGGGACATACTGCATTATGTTGTGTTATACTTTATGGGCATGGCAGACTGATTCTGCAGACCCACATCGCTTGGGTTTGATACCAATATTGCAGAAAATTGAAGTGTGTTTGAGCAAGAATATAATTTTCATACAGGCTGCTTTTTCTGACAAACGTAATAGAGCATTTATTTGGCTTAATTTAGGTGGTTAAGAAGCCGCTGAAAGGGAAAGTTTGTGTATGCAGGGGAGAGGGAAGACCAACATATTGTGGTACCAGCTGTAACTAGTAAGACCCAGAGTGCTTAAAAAAAGAAGTTATGTTCTTACCATAACGTTCAATGTGAGTTGTTCATCTCGCCTTTGTTCTTACACACGGGTTTGGAGCCGATCCCTCTGCTCCAAGTCGGCTACATTCCAAGCTCTGCGTCTAAGAGAAGCTCGAGGCACAATCCCTATCTCATGATCCCCTGCTAACCCTCAGATCTAGTTTGCAAAGAACCAGACAACAAAATATACCTGCCTACACATGCATACGCACCAAAATTACCTATA
The DNA here is from genome assembly GCF_019279795.1 of Protopterus annectens. Classification (NCBI taxonomy): domain Eukaryota; kingdom Metazoa; phylum Chordata; order Ceratodontiformes; family Protopteridae; genus Protopterus; species Protopterus annectens. The sequence goes on from NC_056736.1 coordinate 675,021,743, forward strand.
CACGTATATACCTAAAAGGTAATGATAGATACAGGCAGATATGTTATACCTGACTGACTACGCACGCACACATAAGCACAGATAGTCACAGAGAACCATGAGAAAGACAACCAGCCACGAGTCATACCTGTTCCTCCAAAACACGGAGGGGGAAGGAGGGCGGGAATGTAAAAACAAAGGCGAGATGAACAACTCACATGGAACGTTATGGTAAGAACATAACTTCTTTATGTGAAGTTGTTCGATCTCGCCATTTGTTCTTACACACGGGTAGCGTCCCCAGCACCCTAAACCTCGGGTGGCTCACGGGAGAACATTCCTGAGAACAGTGGAACCAAAGGAGGCCCTGTCCACTTTGTAATGAGTAATAAAGGTATGAGGTTTGGCCCAGGTAGCTGCAGCACAGATGGTATCTATAGGTAAACGAGCCATATGTGCCAGAGAAGTAGAAACAGCCCTTGTAGAATGAGCTTTAACTTTGAGGGGAGTAGGCTGATTTGAAGATGAATAAACAAAGTTTATGCAGTCTGAAAGCCATTTGGATAGTGTGATTTTTGTAACTGCAAGTCCTTTCTTACTATCTGCATGAGACACAAATAGTTGGTCCGATTTTCTGAACTCTTTTGTTCTGTCCAGGTAAAATCTCAGTTGTCTATGTACGTCCAATTTGTGAAGCACGTATTCCATCTTATTGGTATGGTTCCTGAAAAAGGTGGGAAGTTCTATGGACTGATTAAGATTAGATTCTGAGCAGACTTTTGGTAGAAAGAACAGATTAGTGCGTAAGGTGACCCTGTCTGGATGAAATATCAGATATGGTGGTCTCACTGACAGTGCCTGTAGCTCCGAAACTCTGCGGGCCGAAGTGATTGCCACCAGAAATAGGGTTTTCCAATAAAGATATTTCAGCAGGAATGAGGAAGCTGGCTCAAACGGCGATAGCATGAGTTGGGATAGCTTCAGGTTTAAATTCCAAGGAAAAACTGGGCTCCAAATAGGTGGTCGGAGATAAGTTCCCTTCATGAAAGCCCTACAAAGTCTGTGCAACATAATTGTAGCACCTCCTTCACCCACATGAAAATTAGATATGGCAGCCAGCTGTACCGTTATGGTGGATGTTGAAGCACCCTGGTGAAAGAGTAGATAGAAATTCTAGAATCTTGTGAATAGGAGCAACCAAGGGATCGAAACCTTGTTTGGAGGCCCAACACGCAAAATGTTTCCACTTGCTCTTATACAATTTTCTAGTGAAGTATTTGTGGGAAGAAATCAGACTGTTATACTGCTGGAGACAAAAGATCTGACCTGGCTAAGGTGGGAAGCGGAGCAACCATGCTGTTAATTTAAGGGACGAGAGAGAGGGGTGAAGAATTCCTGACAAGTGGGTCAGCAGGTCTGGCACTGGGTCCAGAGTCCAAGGCTCCTCTATTTGGTGAGCTTGGAGGAAGGGGAGGCCAGAATGGTGCTATCAAGATGATCGTCCTTTCCAGACCTTTGGCTTTCTGTAGAAATTTTGGGATTAGTGAAACAGGAGGGAAGGCATATAGGAGACCCGGGGGCCAATCGTGTACAAGTGCGTCCCTGGGGGCGCCCCCCGGAGGGGAAAGTAGGGTGAAATAGCTTCTGCATTTGGCATTCGAGGGGGATGCAAGAAGGTCGCAGCAAGGCTGGCCCCATCTGCGGAAAATCCTTTCCGCTACTTGATTGAGGGACCACTCGTGAGGCAGCAGGATGGCTCTGCTCAATCTGTCCGCTATTACGTTGGACGTCCCCGGGATGTGCATTGCTATGAGAAAGCGTCCGGTGGACACAGCCCATTGCCAGATACTCAGGGCCTCTCTGCATAAGGTGTAAGACCTGGTTCCTCCTTGCTTATGTATCACCACTGACATGTCGGTCTGAATTGCAACTGTTCCGGGAGGCAAGTAGTTGTGAAAGTGTTGCAACGCTAGGAACACTGCTCTTAACTCTAGGGCATTGATGTGCAGTTTGTACTCCATTTCCGACCACTCGCCTTGAACTGTTCTCCCCTGAAAAAGTCCCCTCCACCCTATCAGGGAAGCATCCGTGGTCACTTTGGCTATGGGGGGAGGAAGAACAAACGGGCTGCCTATTGCAAGTTCGTGACTGTTCATCCACAATTGAAGATCTCGTTGGCAAGATTCCGCGAGTAGGATGTTGTGTGACAACGGTAGCTGTTCGTAAGACCACTGTGCGAAGAGTAGCCACTGGAGGATCCTCATGTGCATTCTCCCTAGGGGGACCACAATAAGGGCTGCTGCCATCATGCCTAAAACATTCAAGACCTGTGCGGCTGGGACTCTCTTGTTTTCTAGGAGAATAGAAATCTGTTCTCTCAGGGCTGAGACTCTTGACTGGGGAAGTCTGATCAGGGATAAGGTAGTGTCTAATTCCGCTCCTATGAAAGATGTATGCTGTGAGGGCGATAAGGCAGATTTTTCGAAGCTCAGAGTTATGCCTAAATGGGAACAGAGACCGATTGTATAGTCCCTGGCTTGCAATAGGTGACGCCTGGTGGTGGCGGTTAGGAGCCAGTCGTCTAAGTATGGAAACACCCGGAATCCTAGTAGTCTCAGGTGGGACGCCATTACTGCCATGCACTTGGTGAACACCCTGGGGGCTGAGTTGAGGCCAAAGGGCAGAGCTCTAAAATGAAAATGACTGGGTCCCAGCTGGAAGCGCAGGTGATCTCTGGATGGCCTGGCCATTTTTATGTGGTAGTACGCATCCTTGAGATCTATAGAGCACATCCAATCGTTCATTTGAAGAAACGGAAGGATTGATTGTAGCATGACCATCCGGAATTTTTCCTTCTTCACGAAGGTATTGAGTTTGCTGAGGTCCAGTATTGGCCCTCCAGTCCCCGGTTTTCTTTGGAACTAAAAAGAACCTTGAGTAAGTTCCGGATCCTATTTGGTCCGCTGGGACTGGCTGGATGACTCTTTTTTCTAACAGCCTTTGTATTTCTATGGCTGCCTGATCCCTCAGATTGGGTGGAACATCTGGGAATCTTTTTTGGATGGGAGGATGGTTTAAGAAAGGGATGTTGTATCCTCTGGTTATTATGCTTTTTACCCAGGAATCTGAAGTGAGTTTTAGCTAGGCCTCTGGGTATAAAGTCAAGCGACCCCCGACTGCCTCCAGAGCAGGAAAGTCGGGCCTCCACTCAGGAGTGCTGTAAGGGCTTTACCAGGGACGCTATCCCTGTCGCCCTGGTTCTGCCGACCCCCTCTACCGCCTGGGCGGCGTCTTCCATTCCTTCCCCCTCTTCTGCCTCTGGAGGGGGTTTCACTAGGTGTGGATTGGAAAGCTCCCAAAGTCTTCCGGAACCACATTTTTCCACCTCTTTGCCCTTTGGGGTATGGTCTAGAAGGGGCGGAAAAACGGACCCCCTACGGCAGACAGGGTCTTTCCTTCTTGCTCACACCTAGTGAGCATCTCCTTCACTTTGGGCCCAAACAAGTAGGAGCCATCAAAAAGGGCATTAGTACAGGAAGATTTAAAGGCTTCCGCAAAGGAACATAGGCGCATCCAGGATTGTCTCCTCAGAGCAATTGCTGAAGCAGCCCTACTCGATCCTTCAGCTGCATATGAAATGAGCCACATGGATGAGTTGATGATAGAGTTTAGGGTACTGAGCTGTGCTGTCACCTTGTCTGAGACAGCAGCATCTGTGGTACCCTGTAGAGTATCTCCCAATTCTTTGAGGAGATCTCTCTGAAGACAGGTAAAATGAGTGAGATAGTTCAGCGATCGCATGGAAAAAGTCGCTTAACTAAAAACGCGCTTCCCGTACCTGTCCATCGTCCTAGACCTTATTAGGAGGATGAACAGAGGAAGATGCTTCAGACATTTCCTTCTTGGTAGCCGCAGCCACCACCATAGCGTCAACTGGGACCCCTTTGGTGAGGTACGCCTTATCCTGTGGGGCACTGATGTACTTATTGGGCCTCCGAGGGACTGGTTCCAATGTGTCAGGGGACTCCCACGCCCTTCGAGCTATTAACTCCATCAACTCGAAGGGCGGAGTTACCCAGGAGGTGGAAGGTTGAGCCCCAAAAGCCTTCAGTAACACTGACTCGTCCTCAGTGGGGTCAAGGGACTGCCAGTCACCCCTCTGGCTTGAGAATTTCAAGGATGTCGGCAAACGAAACATCCTCCGAGGAGGACCGTGGGGACCCCTCTGACTCATCCAAGTCGGTATCTGATGTCAGATTCCTGTAGGGAATCAATGTGCCTCCTCTTGCACAACCTCTTCCTTGGGATATCATCAGAGGGGGTATCTGGTGAAGCTTCCGAGGAGCAGGGTTCACCCTCTGGGGTTGACTGAGGCCTTTGGTCTCTACGCTTGGCCAGGATCAGTGGTGCAGAGACAGAACATGGACCCTTTGGGGCGGGAGAAGAAGAGTCTGATGATGTGAAAGTCTTACCAGACAAGACCTTCCTCATGGCCTCGAAAGCACTGGAGCCCCGGGCCGAGGGTTCCACCGGTTCCAAAGAAGACGGTGGCCTCCCCGGGCCTGGAACAACGGGCTCCGATCCAGAGGACTGAGCTGAAATAATCTGCGCCGAGGAAAAGAGTCGGAACCGAAAGTTCGGTTCGACCCCCCCCCCCCAGAACAGAAGAGAGATTGTCGGCTCAGAGACCCCTCGAAGGGTACCGAGGGTGTCGAGGTCAGTGGAGCCGAAAGCACTAAAGAAGACTTCGGCCCCAGTGGATCAACGATCATCAGATCCTCTACTCCCGGCTCTGATGACTCGACGGGTCTCGAAGGAGGATCAAGAGATGGGACAGGAAGGGTCTCAAGCTTCGAAACCAACTGGGACGAAACCGCAATCAGTTTGGATAAGGCCGTGTTCTCCAACAGTTTCTGCACCACTCGATCCACATCGGCGTCAGACAGTCTGGAGGAACGGGTCGAAGGGAACGAAGATTTCACCGAACGAAGGATCGATGAAGGGGGTACCTCTGATACTGGCTCCAAGACCTGGACCTCAACTCGAGGAAGTATCTCGGTGCTCGGCCCCAAGGTCTGTGGAGTCAGCAACTGAATCTTAGACGAGGTACTTGGAGCCGAAGACCTGGGCTCAGATACCTTCGAAGACTTTGACCCCTTCGAAGACTTCAATAACTGGTCTGCCTTGTCCATAGTCTCCTGAAACTCCGGCTTCAGGAGACCTCTCTCAACCAGTTTCCTGCGTCTCTCCATCATCACTAATCCTAATAATAATAACAGTAGTCTAAGTATATTAGGATATATATAGATATATATATATATATATATATATATATAAATAAGAGAAATATATAAAATGTACTGTCACTAAGAAAACACACAACTAGTAAGGAAACTAACGATTAACTAGGGAATTATCAGTAACAGTTTCTGCCAGAGCCCCGACAGAAAAAAAGGAAAATGGCCTAAGGTCTAGGGGCAGCCATTCCCAAACAAGCTAACGCTAATTCAAACACACACACACACACAACTATATTATACTAACTATGCTATCCAATAAAAAACTTCAACAATCTAAGAATTTTAGCTAAACATATGTATATACAAGTAGAAAAAATAGAGTATACTGGCCCGAACTCTCACTCGACGAGACCTATTACAGCTGCAAACTAGATCTGAGGGTTAGCAACAGGGGATCATGGGATAGGGACTGTGCCTCGAGCTTCTCAGACACAGAGCTTGGAATGTGGCCGACTTGGAGCCGAGGGATCGGCTCCAAACCCGTGTGCAAGAACAAACGGCGAGATCGAACAACTTCACATCATAAATTTAGAGAGATGTGTAACCCCAAAACGATTACTACAATGGAAAGATACTTATTTTACATAAGTGATCAAAAGCCTGTTGAAAGTTTTGCTTCATATATAACTGACTTGAGAAACAAAGCTAAAACATACAGACTTGGTGATCTGAAAGAAGAGTTGATAAAAAAGACAGGCTTGTATGTGGTATTAACAATGACACGGTGAGAAAGATTTTGCTTCGAGACAGTGATTTAACTTTAAATAAGGCCATTGAGATTTGTCAGATATAAGAGCTTACAGAAAAGCACACAAGTATGCTTACAAATGAGAATAATTGTGGAAAGCACAGTGACAGAGCTCATATAGACAGTATGCAGCACATGGTTAAAAGAAACAGGCCCAAGCACATTGGCAGCTACAGTGAGCCCTGTAATAATCCCTGGGAAACCTTGTAAAATTCTAGCAAGTTCTAAGTCTAGCTCTGTAAAACAGACATGCTCAGTGCACCACAGGGGTGACTCAGCAAAACCTATAGCAAATCTCATAGTCTACTGTCATAATTGTGGTGGCAATCATGAGCCTAAAAGCAAAGTGCTTAGCTTTTGGCCAGCAGTGTCAGTCTTGTAATAAAAGTGGAATCATTTCAAAAGACTTTGTAAATCAAATAAGACACACTTAATTACTGAGAAAGAGAGAGAGAGAGAGAGAGCATTCCAAGATACAAGTTGATCAGTTAGAAAGCTGCAACTCTACTTATGTTGATGGTGTGTTTGTGCTCGGTAAAATTGTTACTGCAGTAGACTTGTGGGCAAAGAAAAATATCTTTTGCACCGTTTGGATTAATGGGAATTCTGTAGAGCTCAAATTAAATACTGGCTCAATGTGCACTGTTATGTAAGCAGAAAGATTTGCTAAAGTAAAAGCTGCAGAACATCTTGATTTGACAAAGGGTGCGAGGCTTGTAGCTTATGGTGGTGAAGAGATTCAAACCAAAGGCTCAGTAGTGCTTTCATGTCATAGCTGTTCCCAGCAGAATAACTTGCAATTTGTTGTAGTCAAGAGACGCGTGCAGTTATTATTAGGCCTCAGAGGCAGTTTGAAACTAGGATGGCTTTCATTTAATAGAGTTCACCATGTAAACCTGCATAACAGCAGCTCAGATTTCGTCCAAATATTTTTTCTGACTATGCTGATATTTTTGCAGACAAACTAGGTAATCTACCAGTTGTGTACTCTATGAAGAGGTCATCTCAGCTTTCAAACCAACACATAAAGTTCCAGTAGCTATGCAAACCAGAGTCAAAGAGTTAGACAAAATGGTGCATCTAGGAGTCATTTGTCCAGTAAAACAACCTCCTGGATGGTTATCCTCCACAGTCGTAGCTCAAAGAAAAGCTCAGATGATATCAGAATATGTACTGATCCAAGAGACTTGTAAACATTAAAAAGACTTCATCATCCAATGTGCAAAGTTGAGGAGGTTGCTCTATCCATGTCAAATGTGGCCGTTTTTTTCTCAAATGCAGAAAGTTCATTTTGGCAAATTTTGCTTGACAGAAAATCTTAATTACTGACCACGTTAAGTACCCCACATTTGGGAGGTAACAGATATCCGAGAATGCCAGTGAAGTCTTTCAGCTTGCAATAGAGCAATTTTTTTTGGGATGTGTGCTATTACAGTAGATGATATTCTAGTAGGAGGCAATGGTGAAGCCGAGCACGAGTCATGACAGAAACCTCAAGAAAGTTTTGGAAAGAACACATGAAGCGAGTCTTAAAATCTCAATCCACAGAAGTGCAAATTCAGGCTACAAGAAGTTACTTATGTTGGCCAGTTGCTTACTAGCTCAGGCCCAAGACCAGATCCTTCTAAGCAAACAGCCATTCTTGAGATACCAGCTCCCGACAGTGTTCAAGCCCTAAAAGGTTTTCTTAGCATGGTCAACTATCCAGGCACATTCATTCCAGAATTAAGCCATCTTTCAGCACAGCTTAGAGAACTGACACGCAAAGATGTAATTTCATCATGGTCAGAACAGCACCTAAGTGTATTTGATGTCTTGAAACAGAAAATTGCTAGTCCACTAACTGTGAGCTATTATGATGTTCATACTCTAGTTACTTTTTCCTGTGATGCTTCTAAGTTTGGTCTAGGTGCGGTCATTCTTCAAGAAAGTAGACAAGTCACCTATGCTTTGAGAACTCTTACCCAAACTGAGATGCATTATGCCCAGATTGAGAAAAAGCTTCTGGCCATTGTGTGTGCATGTTCAAAGTTCCGTGATTACACTTATGGCCACCCTATCCAGATTGAAACAGATCAACCACCCTTTGTCACCATTTTGAGAAAGCCTATGTATACAGCTCCTGCCAGGTTGCAGCGTACAATTCTCAAATTGCAAAAGTAAAATTTCAATCTTGTCTACACAAAAGGAAAACTTATCTTGCCGATACTTTATCCAGATCACCCAGAAAAAAAACAGAACAGCGTAACAATGAGTTTGATTTTGAAGTCATTCATGGAAGTGACAAATATTTCTTCCATACATCTTGATGAGCTCGGAACTCCTACAGCTTCAGATCCAATTCTTCAGAAGCTAAACCTTTTTATCTGTTGAGGATGGCCATCAAAATGATCTTGTTTCCAGAAGTGCAGCCGTATTTTCCCTACAGAGACAAGATCTTCTCAGACAATGGTATCATCTTGAAAGGCCATAAAGTGATCGGAACAGAGTACATTAACATCTTGCATCGTGGTCACCTAGAAAATGGATTCTACCAAAAGAAGGGTGTGAGATCTAGTATTCTGACCTTCTACGTCAAGAGATATTGAGAAAGTACTTCCATCTTGTTCTGTATGCAATAGTACAAAGCCACATTAACAGAAAGAGCCACTTGCTAAGCTAAATTACTGAACTACCTTGGTTGACAGCTCAGATTTGTGAAGAGTTTATGTCAAGAGCCCGGATCATACATTGTGGAATCACAAGGAGTGGAATTCAGACAAAATCAGAAGCATTTGTTACCAGTATCCAAACCTGTTACAGCATCTTGCCTGTGACAAAGACTACATCTCATGAGTGACTTATCTAATGTTCCTGTGCCAGAGAACATTCTGCCAGAAATCCCTGTTCCTGAGAAAAATCCCCAACAGTTTCAAATAACAGAAAACTTACCAATGATTGTCCCTTTTGCTACACCCAGTCCCAATTATGTCACAAGATCAGGTCGTATCTCAAAACATTGTTCAAGATACACAGCAACATGGACAAGATTGTTTTCTTTATTATTGCTTGTATAATGCATGCCCATTGAAGTATCGTTTGCTAATCTAAGATAGCTCAGTAAAGAGGAGGGATGTAGATCAGTACATGTGTATGCCTTTAAGAGGCTTTCTAGTCTGTGGGCACATGAATTTATCTACTGAGCACGTGCAAAAGTGACTGCCATTTTGAGTGAGCAGCCAGAGTGGTAGCATGCAATGTTACTAGCCAGTCAGTCATATAGTTTAAGTTAAATGTGCTCGTTATTCATCCTAATGTGTTTGTACATAATAAAAATACTTAAACGAACACACGTGCCTCAACATCTTCTTAATGCGCTTAACACAGTCTATGGTCTAAGCATGGGCAATGATGTTCATGATGTCCATAAATATACTGCCTTAGATGTGTATACAATCTTGTATCTAAACTTCAGTTATAATACATGCTGTTGGCAACATGTAGCAATGTTTTGGTATTGTATACATGTTGTGGATTATTAACACTTTAGCTCTAGATAAGGGACAGGGTAAATTTACAATTATCAGACCCATCACAGAATGCAACTCTTCATTTTGTTCAAATCCCATGGGATATTTATGGATATTTATCAATACTAGACAAGTGTTCCAAAAAACTTACTAAAAGTAAGTAAGAAGTTAAAACTATGCCTTATAAGAGCCTGGAAAAGATTAATTTTCTATAAGCTAATACTGGCTACAGGCCAGGATGTACTTATATCATGCTATACATGACGTTTTCTTCCTCTTTTTAAAACACTGATATGTAATCTTCTGTCATGACTTCAAGAGGAAAAAGGATTACACCTTTAGAATTCCAAAATGCAAAACTGTAGAGAGCGCAAAATTTATAACCCCAAAATATAGTTAGGTCTTAGAATAAGTTACATTTACAGGTTAGTAAACTTTAATGCATTAGATTCTGCATTTTGTGATGGTCTTCAGCCTTTACTCATTTTAACTACGGAACCCTATCTACATCCTAGGAAAATAATAAAGCAGGGTCCAGAGTTCATTCTGGTGCATTAGATATTAGACAGGCATGGCAATGTCATACGAGTGTGGGGAATCCATGAACTCTTTCACTACAGGCAAAGACCAGGATGTTGGATTAGGAATGACCAGTACAGCTACACAGAGTAGTGAAGCTGGTTTATACAAAGATGTCATGTTCTTACCATAATGTTCCATCTATGTTGTTAATCTTCATTCATTCATTACTAATAGGTGTCGGTTACATCCTCGGCACAAAGTCGGCCTTATAACAAGCTTGTGCCAGCCAAAAAACTCTTGAGCTAAGCTTTACCCATAGTACCCCTCTCCCTGCTACCTCAGATAGAGGTTTGCCCGGGATAAAGAAAGCAAAGGCTTTTTCTGAGCAGAAACCCTAATGCGGGATTTGGATCAAATACAATCCTCCAGAAGCCCCTTGGAGGTGGAAGGAGGATGGGATGTAATGAATGAATGAAGATGAACAACACAGATGAACATTATAAGAACATAACTTCTTTATCTGAGGTTGTTAACCTTCATTCATTCCTTACTGATGGGACAGAGTATCTCGCTACTTTGAGTCCCAGGAGGCCCTTATGGAAGGATGTTCCAGAGTACCACTGAACCAAAGGATGCTCTTCCCCTGGAGACCAAATCCTATTTATAATGAGTGATAAAGGTATGAAGGGTAGCCCAAGTCGCAGCTGCACAGATATCAACCAATGAAGCCTTTGAATGAAAAGCAACAGAAGTTGCCACTGATCTGGTAGTGTGTGCTTTGACCTTGCACAGTAGTAGAATTTTATTATGTTGATAGACCAAGAAAGCACAGTTTCTCAACCACTTAGATAAAGTCACTTTTAGAGATGGAGTTTCCCCAATTTCAGGCCTGAATAGTAAACACATAACTGGTCTATTTTACGTACCGATTTAGTTCTGTCCAGATAAAAACATAATTGTCTATGTACATCCAGCAAATGAAGACAGTTCTCTCCTTTGAGTAGCCAGGAAAAAAGACTGGCAAGTCAATTATCTGGTTAACTGTCAATTCTGAAATAACGTTTGGGCAGAAAAGAATGGTTAGTCCGGAGTGATGCTCTTTCCTTATGCCTGACCATGTAAGGGCATTTTATGCACAAGGCCTGAAGTACGGAGATGCGTCTCACTGATGTGATGGCTACTAAAAACAGTGATTTCCAGTACAAAAACTTTAAATCGCAAGTTGTAGCGGGTTCGAAAGGTGATCATGTCAGGGATTGTAGTATTAGTGCTAAACTATAAGGTTCGATCGGTTCTTTGAAGGGTGGTCTGATGACCACAGAGAGAATCCAAAACCACACTAACAGGAGCTGAGCAAAGGGTCTAGTTCTCCTTGTCGGGACCAAATAAGAAATCTCGTCTACTTGCTGAGATAGATTTTCCTGGTGGATGGTTTATCTGAAGCCAGAAGGATATCGCATACAGGGGAGCCAAGGTTATTCGGCCTGGTGATTACTGGAGTGGAGAAACCAAGGTGTCAGCCTGAGACTTGAAATGTTCGGGTGAATCCTTGCGAGTGCGGGATCAATTCTGGAGCTGGATCCAGAATCCATGGTTGGTATACTAGGCAAGGCCAACGGAAGGGAAATCAAATTTGTCATAGCCAGTAAGGAGCAATGAGGCTTACTCTGTTTCTCAGCAGAAGAGCCTTCTTTAGAAATCAAGGAATCAGGGGAAAGTATACAGAAGTCCCATGGGCCAATCGTGTAACAGAGCCTCTCGGGGATTCCCCCTGCAGGGGATGGGTCTATATTATATGTTTGAAGTTTGAAAACTTTGAACGTTAAATAATCAAATTTAAAATGTTCAAACATTGAACATATAACAAAAAAAAAAAAAAACAGAACTTACCTGACTAGTGTAGGCAGGGGGGCAAGACCCCCCCCTACACCCCCCCCACAACCCTCGCTCTTTAAATATACCAACTTGGAGACCGCACTATCGTGCAGTAAAGGGATGCCTACAGCCAATTTTTTTTTTTTTTAAACATACGTTCGAAGTTTTATAACTACCGAACAATTAAATTCGATATTTTAATGTTCAAAGTTATAAAACTTTGAACATATGATACAGACCCTGGGGGGATTAGGGCAAATTAGCTGCTGCATTTGTGGTACGCTGGGGAGACGAAGAGGTCGCTGCAAGGCTGGCCCCAACAGCTGAAGATCTTCGCCGCAATGACTTGATTGAGGGACCACTCGTGAGGAAGAAGGATACATCTGCTCCACTTGTCTGCAATAATGTTGGAAATCCCAGGAATATTCATTGCGATCAGAAAGCAGTTTGAAGCTATCGCTCACTGTTAAATGCAATGGCCACCCAACACAACGGGTAGGACTTGGTTCCCACTTGTTTGTTGAATTACCAGACTACTGACATTGTTGGACTGTATAGCAATTGTTCCTGACGGGAGGATAGACTGAAATTCTTGCAACGCTAGAAGCATTGCCCTCAGTTCAAGAACACCGATATGCAGACTGGCCTCTATGTCTGATCACATGCCTTGGACTGTCTTTCCCTGAAAAAGCCCCCCCACCCCCACCCTATCAGGAAAGTGTCCGTGGTCACAGTGGCCTTGGGTTGAGAAGGGTAGAAAAGGCAACTCCATAAGTCTTTCTCTGGCTTCATCCACCAAATTAAATCTTGTTTGCATTGTTTTATGCGGATTTGAAAGGACATGGGATGATGCAAGGGATACCACTGCGTCAGTAGGAGCCACTGGAGAAGCCTCATGTGTAATCTTGCTAGAGGAACTCTTATAATTGATGCTGCCATTGAACCCAGAAGTTGAAGGACCGCCCGAGCCAAGACTTGGTCTTGACAGATTATCACCCAAATTTGGGACCGTAGCCTTTTCAGTCTGTGATTTGGGAGGGAGACCAGGCAAAATTGGCTATTGAAGTTTGCTCCTACAAATTCCAAGGTTTGAGACAACCTGCATTTCTCCCATTTTATAGAGATTCTGCCAGTGTTAAGAGTGTAGTTTAGGACTATCACCATTAGATGCTTGATGAAGGCAGTACGGACCCAATCGTTTAAAGTATGGAAACACCCGGAATCCTTGTTGCCTCAAGTGAGCCGTTACGACTGCCATGCATTTGGTGAACACTCTGGGGGCTGTAGAGAGTCTAAAGGGCAGTGCACAGAATTGGTAGTGATTGGCTTCCAGACGGAAGCTAAAGAATCTTCTGGAGCGCTTGTCCATCTTTATGTGATAATACGCATCTAATGAGCACATCCAATCGTCTTTCTCCAGAAAGGGGAGGATAGACTGAACCGCGACCATCCGGAATTTTGTTTGATTGACAAATTTTTCAGAATGTTGACATCCAAAATTGGTCTCCAGTCCCCTGTCTTTTTTGGCACTAAAAAAATCTTGAGTAGAATACAGATCCTATTTGGTCTAGTGAAACTGCTTGGATGACTTTTTTGAGACAGCTCTCATCTCTTGAGCTGCTGCTTCCCTTTGACAGGGTGGGACATCGGAAATTTGTCTCGATTTTGCGTAAAAGTTGAATGGTATGTGGTAACCTTTGGCTATGATCTTCTGCACCCAAGAATCTGTGGTTATTTTTTGCCAGGCAGGGTGGTGCAGAGACACACGCTCCAACTGCTTCCAGAGGAAAGCAATTGGGCCGCTCTTCAGGAGCGCTGGTAGGGCTGTCCAGAGAAAGAACCCCATGGTTACGCGGGCACCCTCTGCCTCTGTAGGGGAGTCTTCCAGAGAGAGTTAACCCCTCAGTCCTGGGGAGTAAACTCGCCACGTGTGTCATGGAAAGGACCCTGGGATTTGTGCCACATCTTTCCACTCCTGATTCCTACAGTAGGGACGTTGGGGAGTGGAAAAACGTACGCCCACGGCAGACAAGGTCTTGCCATCCTTTTCACACCTGGCTAATGTCTTTCACTTTCGGGCAAAAAAGAAGCTTCCACTGGAGCATTAAGGAAGTAAGATTTCGAAGGGTCCACAAAGTCACAAAAGAGCATATAGGCGTGACGTCTCATGAAGTCTCCTGCATCTGCAGCTCTAGCCGCTCCTTAGACAGCATGAGATATTAACCAAATGGACAAGCTGAACATGGATTCCAGGGTCGCAAGCTACGAGGCAACTTTGTCACGTACCTCAGAGACTGCTCCTGCTAAAGTTTCGGAGAGTTCAGAGACTAGGTTTCTCCAAAGCCTAGTAAAGTGTGCCACATAGCTCCAAGACCAAATAGCAAAGGTCGCTGAGGCACTCGCTTCCCTAACCTGTCAACCACCAGAGACGCTCTGTTTTGGAAATGGATAGTCTGGCTCTCCTTGGTGAGCTCTTTCCTAGTGGCTGCCACCACCACCATGGCATCTACTGGTAGGCCCTTCAACCAGTGTGGACTTTCCTCGGGAAAGGATAAAATTTTGTCTGGTCTCTGTGGGATTGGTTCAACGGTAACAGGCATGAGTTGGACTAGCTCGGTGTCACCCAGGAAGCAGAGGGTCGAGCACAAAAAGCCTGCAAGAATATGGACTCCTCGGAAGGGCTGGTGGGCTTCCAGTCTCCCTGCTGTTTCAGGATTTCCAGTATGTCTCCAAAGGAGACATCCCCAGGGGGCGACCGTGGGGACCGTTCCCCTTCATCGCAGTCTGTATCTTAGGTGAGGGACTCCTCAGGGGGGGTCCACGCGCTTAGTCTTGCACGGTCTCTTGTGTGGTACCTTATCAGCGGGGGCTTCTGATGAGGACTGTGAAGAGGGGGCATACTGCAGTAGAATATCTTGACGCTCTTGTGCTTGATGTCCCGATGCGGTGGCCTGTGTCAGCTACAGCTCAGAGGGAGGACATAACTGGTATTCAGACACCAGCGGCTTACCTACAGAGGTAAAGGCCCTTTCCACCACATGGAAGTCTGGCCCGCCTGAAGAGGGATGGTAGCCTAGAACAGAGAACGACAACCTCGAAACGGGGGTCACACCACGGTCCAATGGGCCCAATGCCAAGGAAGGTGCCCCAAGAGGACTCAATATGGTCAGGACTCCCAGAACAGTAGTAGATAGCACAATGGAAAAAATAGGCGCCGTACTAGGGGCCATGCTGCCTGCAGTTCAGTCATTATCCTGAGGATGGCCCAGCTCCAAACGAACCAAAGACCAAAGGGTAGGCTCTGGAACCACTTTGAGATCCACCAGTGGAACTGAAGAGATGGGAACCGAAAGAGGAGTCTGTGCTGAGAGCTTCGATGCCTGGAAGGAGGAGAGTATGTCTGAGTCCATGGAGATAGACTCGTTTTGGAAGGTGTTGCAATCCTTCTGGCCATCAGCAGCTCATCTACAAGGCACACCACGTCAAATTCAGAGAGGTCCCTGGTTGATTGGGTCAATATCCCCAATGGGGAGTCAGGCTGTTCCAAAAAGGAACTAAACTGTTGCCCAAAGAAAGGACCCACCGTGGGGGAGTATCAGGTCAGAGCAGACTGGCCTATCAGCACTGTGGTCTCAAGACCAGTAACAAGTATGGGGAAACTGGCTGGTGCTGGAGTAACTATAGCTGGTGCCAAAAAGGGCAGAACAGACAGTGGAAGCAAAATTGGTGCCGTAGATCTTGTTGGTGCCGTGGCTGGTGCTGGGGTTACAATTTTTGAAGATGGCACCAAAGTAAAAGCATTAGCTTCGGTACCAAAGACAGCACAGTGGAGGCCGGTTGAGGCCAAGTAGTGTCTGTCAATTTAGGTATTTTCTGTTTGGGTTCATGCTTCTTATCACCAGAGGGCGAGGAATGAACTAAGTGAGATCTTTTTTGTGTTCTCTACTCAGAGGGGATGAGCCCTCAGACCCAGAAATAGCCTCAGGGAATGGTGAAGGCCCTTTAATATAAACTTGTTCTTTCTCTTGTTCTGGGTACGAGAGCTGAACCGTTTACATATATCATAAGGAGGCTGCACTGAAAGGTGTGGGACACCCAGACAATAAACAAGAAACATGGGTGTCAGAATTAGGCATTTTGTGACCACATTGGTCACATTACTTAAAACCTGTAGTCCCCTTTTTTTTTTCTCTGACATGGCGGAAAAACAAGTTAAATCCAAAGCCTAAATACCAACAAACATAGTACAATGAAGTCTAAAGCGAAGGAGAAAGGAATTTTTTTTTTTTTTTTTGGAATACAAATACAGACAAGAAAGGACATCAACAATGGTATCAAGATTACCTCAAAAAGGTAAGGATTACCTCAAAAGGTAAGGAAAAAGGAAGAAAGCGAGAGAGGGAAGGGAAGGCCTGTACCAACAACACTGGTACTTGAGATTAACAAGTTGGTAAGAAAAACAAGAGAAAAACACTAAAAACGGGTAAAAGTTTAGAGATCAATTAAGAAAATTAGTAACAATAGCAAATAAGAGTAAATCTGAAGAAAAAGGTTTTTTAAAAGTACTTAGCTGAGAGCTGGCTTGACATGTCTTTTATGGTTACGTGGCAAACGAGATCTGAGGTAACAGGGAGAGGGGCACCAAGAGTAAAGCTTAGCTCAAGAGTTTTTTGGCTGGCACGAGGTTGTTTTAAGGCCAGCTCGGTTTCAAGGATGGAACAGACACCCATCAGTATGGAATGAATGAATATTAACAGCATTAGGTTTATTTTTTGCTGTAGATTAGAGGTATTACTGCTGAAACTGGGCGAATGATCAATTGCATACAATTTTTTTTTGAGGTTTGAATGATCGTGTTTAAGGTCATTTACAAAAAGTGAAAAAAAAAGAGTAGCAGACCAAGGACTGAGCTTGTGGTAACACAATGAATGTGCAAGACTCAGATAGTGAACTACTTGGATATACGTGGAAGGTATTGCAACCTTTTAAACCATTCCAAAAGTATTGGCTCCAAAGTTTAAGTTCACCAAGTTTATTAAAAAGCATTGTGTGATTTATCGTTTCAAAGGCCCCAATCAGGTCAATAAAAGTTCCCCAATAAGAAGGCCATCATTAAATGAATGCATCGCTTTAAGTTTATAGGGCAGTCCCAGTACTAAAGGAGTTACAAACAACATGTTGTTCGTCACACAGAAAAACCATACTGCTTTATTTTTTCAAAGAACTGCACAAGTTTTTTCAAATACATTTTGTGAAAGTGGACACAAATGCCCATGGGCCTACAGTTCTTGCAGTCTTTTGGTTGAAAACATTAGGAAGCCAGATTACAATGGCATGTCTGACAGCATAAGAAAGATGTTGGAGGATGCTTCACCATAAGGATAGTGTGTATGCAAAAGGTAAGAGATGTGGGACTTCCAGAAATGTAAATGAGATGTGGAGTCCCTCCCTCTCCCACAGGAATAGTAAGCTAGCAGATGGTGTAAAATTAAACACAAGGTTTTCAGAAAACAGCTGAAAGTGAATGCTGGGGAAAGTCTAGAGAAGAGAAAAAAAAACAGCTGAAGAAAAGTCAATGCCATGTGCTAAAAAGGCAGAAAGTCACAGTGACAATGTCAGAAATGAGACAGGTCTACAGCCATCTTTCTTAGTGGTAGCAGGAATGCCAACATCCTTCATGGAAGTGAAGTTAGGACAACTGTGAATAATGGTACAGGGCAGTTGTATCAGAATGGCCCACACCAGTTATACTACAGAAGTTACAGACAGAGTCTATGTTGGATCTTTGTGCTAAGAAGAAACCCTTTTGTAGAATTCATGAATCATCAACAGGGTTGGAAAAGGACAAGCCCACACATACATTTTTAATAATCAAATGACACGAGAACAAACAGAATTTAAAAAAGTGGAGACAGGCATACTAGAAAAAATGAGAAGGTGAACAGCCCTGGTGGGTTTGTTTGCCCAGCAAATGATAGAGGAATGGACAGGAATATCACCACAGGAAATGGTAAATGAATAGGCCCATCACCTTTTCCTTCTACGGCAGAAAAAAAAAAATGAAACAAATGATTGTGTGTTTTGCAATATTTGACTAGAAGTAAAGCGTACTGCTAAAATGTTGGCAACAAAGGAAGAAGCTATAATATAGGGATGTGAAGAGTGTATGTTGAGCTTGATTTCATAAGTTCATATGTGTGTACTAGGCTAATGGCCCTGGAGCCTTTTCAAGCCTAGCCCCCCAAAAAATTGCCCAGGCACCATGCCACACGATGTTAGTTCACAGTGCCCCTATCCAGAAGGGCAACTAGAGTGAACCCTGGGCTGAACTTTGTTACCCATCCACTCGTCAAGATTTCTCTTGAAGAGGGCCGGTGAGGTGCTCTGCTTGACATGAATGGGAAGCTTATTCCAGAGTATGGGCAGTCTTTGGGAGATGAACCTTTCCCTCCAGCATGTTCCATTAATTGTGGTAATGAGGTTGTGATCTCTGGAGCGTGTGGCACGGGGAATTGGGATTTATCTAGGTGTAGCATTTCAAGTAGGGCTGGGTTGGGACATGGCTTTCTAAGTCAAGCCGAGATCATCTCTAATTAGACGAAGAGACTGAAAACAGCCGAAGTTTCTTGAGTCTGTCCATGTAGGATGTGTTTAAGGCCTAGGATCCTTTTTATGCCAAATGGGGAGTTATATTCAAAGAGTGGTCTAATGAAGGATGAGTAGAGGTATGATGAGCTCTTTCTTCCTGGATGCGAAACCTTTGGTTATAAGATGTGCCACGTAGAAGGACTTTGACCACAGTGCCAATTTGGTGGTTAAAGTTGAGGTGGCAGTCGACCTGGGTGCCCAGATCTCTTATGGCACCTTCAGTGTTCAGTGGGCTCCCATCAACGTGGTAATTATGGCACCTTCAGTGTTCAGTGGGCTCCCATCAATGTAATAATTTGTGGGAACTGAGTTTTTTCCAAAGGGGATAACGCATTTTTTGGCGTTAAGCTTCAGCCCATGGTTCCAACACCAGTCACTGGTTTCAGAGAGGCCCTTTTGTAGGCTGTCTGCATCACTAATGACTCTTGGCTTGCAGTCATCAGTGAACTTGGTCGGCCAGAGTCCTTCTGTTGGCCTGAACTTCTAAGTAGTAGATGCCAAACAGGAGAGGGTCCAGGACAGAGCCCTGTGGACTCTGCTCGTGACTGGTCAACAGTCTGACTTGGAATCTGCAACTTTCACTCTGTGGGTCCTGTCTGAGCCAATTTTCAACCAGTCTAGTGATGCAAGGATTGATGCCTAGTTTGGAGAGTTTATTAATTATACCAAAGTGGGGGAATGGTATCAAAGGCCTTGGTCAAGTCAAGGTAGGCTGTATACACTGCCTTACTTTCATCCACAGCCTTGGTGACTGCCTCAAAGAAGTCAACCAGGTTCAACAGGCAGGATTATCCCCTTGACAAAGCCAAACTGTGTGGGTTCAAGAGTTTGGAGATAGCCTATATCTTTGTTAAGCAGGTCCATGATAATGTGCTCCACAGCTTTGCATACCAGACTTATCAGGCTAATGGAGCGATAGTTCCCAGGGTCTGTAGTTGCTCCCCCTTTATGGAGCAGGATGACTGTAGCAGTGCGCCATTCATTAGGGACATGGCCTGAGGTAAGGCTGTGACTAAACAGGGCACACAGATGTGGTGCCAGTTCGTTTTGTACCTCATGTAGGACAAAGCCAGGGATATTATCAGTTCCCATGGAAGCTGTATTCTTAGCTTTGGACAATGCAGCTTTTACCTGTGCTGCAGAAATGGTGAGTACCAGGCTTTTGGTATTATGATAGGGCCCTTTGGGGGGGGGGGGGTAAAACTGTCACCGAATCTGTCGGCCAGTATGTTGCCTATATCTGTTGGCTCAGTATAGGAGGTGCCATTGTGCAATAACTCAGAGCAAATCTAGGTATTGCCTTGGAGATTTTTAATATAGGCTATAGAAGGCGTTGGTTATTTTTGGTGTCAGCTGCAATTCTGCCTTAATAGCTGGCTTTAGAGGATTTGATAAGGGATCTCAGCTTTTTGTTGAGACTGGTAAGCGAAGTTTTCCAGTCTTGTGACTTCATTTTTTTCTGCAACAGTTTTTTTCCTTCTGTTGTAGAGTTTACTAATGGCTGGGGACCATCAGATTGGCTTTTTTGGAGGACAGCGTCTTGGTTTTATTTAATATGGCAAAGTCGTGAAGACTTCCCTGTAGCTTAATTTATACATCACCGTTTTTATCTCATCTTCTCCCATCTCAACTATTCTTTGCAGAGCCTCATCTTCTTCCAACCTTGGCATAATTCCATAAATATTTCTATTTCTGCTTTTTCCTGGTTTCCACACTCTGTTTTTATACACATTTTTTAAATATCCAAAAGTGAAAGAACAATGCTTCTGGAAGAAATAAGTGAAACAGAAATATGGGAGGCTAAGAAACCTCAAAATGTAGAAAAACAATGTGAACGGTTTACCAGTGGAAATGTGAAAAACAAAAGGAAAAATACTTTCAGTTTCAGTCAATTTAATTCAATGTTATAAGAAGGGGAATATCAAAGTCATGGAAACAAGCAATAATAGTTTTAATCCCTCAGAAAGGGAAGATCCAACAAACCTAGGCTCTTATAAACCGAAATCTAAACTGAACAACTGCAAGATATTCATAATCTTAGCAGACACACCAAGATCCCCAACAATTATTATACCTTTGGATCTATGTGAATTTGTAGAGGGGAGTCAAAAACCATGAGAATATTTATTCAGCATGATGTTAAACAGCTGAATAGAAAATGAATAGCCATTAATCTAAACACTGAAAATTATTTGACAAGGTCAGCTGGAGATTTTTAAGAACAATAAAAAGGAATGTAGATTCCCTGGTAGGTATAAAACTCAGGGCATTTAAAAGGGTTCAAATGCTAGACTGAAAGACTTAGGTTAGCTCTCAGCCCCAAAACGTGGTACAAAGTATGAGGGGGTGTCTGCTTTCTTCGCTTCTTTTTGCACTCTACTTTGAGCCCACAGCTATCAGAATAAGTTAGTCCAGCATACAAGGATATCACTGGAGTTCAACCACAGAAAAAAATTGTTATTTGCAGATGATGATCTCCTGTATTTAACAAACCCAGAAAAAAAATCTTCAAATATTATTTCAGAAAATAAATAAACTTGTTTAGTATAGGATCAGGGTCTAAAATTAATTAAAGCACAGACAAAAGCGATAGTGAAATATACATACCTACACATGACCTCATTGAAAAAGTTTCCCTTCACATGGGGCCATAGAAGAAATATCTGGGAGTATGGCAAAAAAAAAAAAGTAGTTATGTACTCACAATAACGTTCCATCTGAGTTGCCTGCAACCTGTGGGTATCGAATCCAATTCGGATCAGAGCTGGCAGCTTTCCTAGCTAAAAGATACGAGCTCCAAGCTTCTCCCCCTACCCATAATGCCCTGCCATCTCCCTCTAACCCTCAGATCGAGTTTGCCAAAAAAAAAGGCAATAGGAAAATTACTATAAACATAGGAAGGGATTATCATACATTCCACCTGATGTCATCTGGAAAAGACATATCCTGATCCTTTGATAACGAACTAAGGGTCCGGGGGATGGAGGGAGGGTCAGTTGCAGACAAATTAAGTTACCTACTCAGATGGAACATTATGGCGAGTACATAACTTCTTTATCTGAAGTAGTTCACTTCATTTGATCAGCAACCTATGGGACAGAGTCCCCAGCTACCAACAACTTGAGAGGCCCTTATGGAAGGATATTCCAGAGCACTGCAGAGCCAAAAGATGCGCGTCCTCTGGATATTAAATCCAATTTATAGTGTGTAATAAAGGTATGAGAGGAAGCCCAAGTAGCTGCAGAGCAAATGTCATCCAAAGAAACCCTTAACCAGAAAGCAGCAGAAGTAGCCATAGATCGGGTAGAAAGGGCTCGCACTCTCAGGGGCTCAGGATGACCAGAACTTTTGTATGCGAGGAGGATGCATTGGGAAATCCATCTAGCTAAGGTTACTTTAATGACTGGTTTCCCCAGACAGGATTTAGAAAAAGAAACAAAAAGTTGATCTGATTTTCGAAGATCTGCTGTTCTGTTTAAGTAAAAACGTAACTGTCTGTGAACATCCAGACAATGGACTGGTTGATGGTGGCTTCTGAAGCCACTTTTGGCAGAAAAGAGGGATTAGTCCTGAGGGAGATACTGTCTTTATGAAAGATGCTGTACGGAGGCTTACTGCAAAGAGAGTGAAGCTCCGATATCCTAACAGAAGTAATGGCAATCAGGAAGAACATCTTCCAAGAAGCATATTTTAAGTCGACTGAAGCCGCGGGTTCAAAAGGAGACCCAGTCAGTGCTTGAAGAACTAGGGTAAGATCCCATGGAGGCACTGCATCTTTAATAGGGGGGGGTCTTAACAAAAAAGTTCCTTTCATGAATGTTTTGTAAATCTTGGAGGACGCCAGGGGGCCTGAACTGTTTCCAACGTGGTAGTGGGAAATAGTTGCCAACTGAACTTTAATAGTAGAAGCACTAGCCCCTTGATGAAAATTATGGGAGAGAAAGTCTAGAACTGCTGGGATAGGAGCCGTGAAGGGGTCCAAATTCCTGTGCTCTGCCCAGACAGAGAAAAGTACAGTTTTGTACCTACCATAAATGTAGATGTTCGAAGATCCACATTGCTGCAGTCCTTACATATGGGTAGTCCGCTGTCCTCGGTCGGCCCGAATACCAAAGTATAAGGCTGACGTCGGTCAAGGCGCTTAAAACTGACATCAGGACGTCAGGGTACAAAAGCGCATGACCGACGTCATATCCTCAGTCTTTTCTTGCCCCAGATGTCAGAAGGCCCTAAAAAGAAAGGCCAAAACCAAAAGACAGTAAAAAAAAAACCAACCAACCACCCCTGCACTAATCCTATTTACAATATTTACAATATTCACAACCCAAACCACACAACCGCCTCTAACTACAGAGGGGAAGGAGGGAGGGTAAATTGGACTGCAGCAATGTGGATCTTCGAACATCTACATTTATGGTAGGTACAAAACTGTACTATGTTCTTCATCTCACATTGCTGCAGTCCTTACATATGGGTAGAATCCCAAAGCAGAGGTAAGGGAGGATGGCAAAACTATAAAGCATTAGGAGCTGCCAAAATGCCCTGTAAAATTGCAGTGGCAAAACCAGCCCTAGACTTAGAGTAAAGCGGAAGGTGATAATGCTTAGAGAAAGTATGCACTGAACTCCAAGTAGCCGCCTCCAAAATATCTTTAGTTGCCACCCCCCTTAAAAAAGCTGTAGAAGTGGCAGTAGCCCTAGTGGAATGAGGCCTAATCCCAGCTGGAATCTCCTTACCATGATGGGAATAACAGAAAGCAATACAAAACCCAATCCACTTAGAAATAGTTTGTTTTGAAACAGGCTTGCCCTGAGAACCCAAAGCAAATGAAACAAATAACTGCTGAGACTGCCTGAACCCTTTAGTTCTGCTCAAATAATATCGCAACTGCCTGTGTATATCCAAAGTGTGCAAAATCTTTTCCCCTTTATTTTGGGGGTTTGCATAAAAAGTAGGCAAATGAATAGTTTGGTTTAAAGCCACACTAGAAACCACTTTAGGCATAAAGGAAGGATTAGTACGCAAAGATACTCTATCCTTATGGAAAATTAAGAAAGGCTCAACCGCCATAAGGGCCTGTAATTCAGAAACCCTTCTCGCAGAGGTAATGGCCAACAAAAAAGCAGTCTTCCATGATAAATATTTCAACTCTGCAGTAGCTGCAGGCTCAAAAGGTTGTAGAGCGAGTTTCTCCAACACAAAATTGAGATCCCAAGCAGGAGTAGGAGCTCTACGTGGGGGTCTTATATTCTTTGCCCCTCTAAGGAATTGCTTAAACAAAGGATGAGAAAACAATGGTGGGTCACAGTCATAGTGAGCAGAAATTGCTGCAGCATGAACCTTAATAGAGAAGGACAAACCTTTGTCCAGTAACTCAGTAAGATATTGAAGAGCCACACTTAAATTAGGCTTAGAAACATCAAATTCCTTTGCTGTACTCCAAAATAAAAATCTCCTCCATTTATCTGCGTACACTTTCCTTGTACTAGGCCTTCTGGCCTCCAAATTAACATTCAAAACTTGCTGTGGAAGCTGAGACCCTCCAGGGTTTAAAACAGAATATGCCAGGCTGTTACATGTAGAGAGTGAAGTTTGACATTGAGTAAATGACTGCTCTCCTGAGACAGCAGGTGTGGAATCGATGGCAAAGGCCATGGAGGCTCCCGTACCAGACTTCTCAGTAATGGGTACCAGTGCTGTCGAGGCCAATCTGGAGCTATTAAAATCATCTTTGGCTTGTCCTGTCTGACCTTCAGGAGTACCTTTGGGAGGAGAGGCAGAGGTGGAAAGGCATACACATGAAGATTGCTCCAATTGAATGAGAGAGCATCCACTTTCCAAGCTGTGGGATGAAACCTTTTTGTGCAAAACTTTGGCAGCTGGAAGTTTAGTGGAGAAGCGAACAGATCTATGTCTGGAGTTCCCCATAACACTGTCAATTTCTGAAATACATGAGGATCCAATTTCCACTCGTGGGGATCCATAATTTGTCTGCTCAACACATCTGCTAAGGAGTTCTGTGCTCGGCAGAAACCTTGCCTGAAGATTTAGCTGTAAACTGAGAGCAGTCTCCCACAAAATCATTGCTTGTCTGCATAGAGGATAAGAATGCGTTCCCCCTTGCTTGTTGATGTACCACATGACAGTTGTGTTGTCTGTTAGAACCAACACCTGCCCTGGAAGAAGTAAATCCTTGAAAGCTATCAATGCAAATTGGACTGCTAACATCTCCTTCAAGTTGATATGTAGATGTTGAAGTCTGGCAGGCCACGTGTCTTGTACCCACTTTCCATTTAGATGAGCTCCCCAAGCTTTGTCTGAGGCATCTGTCGTTAGAATCTGACTCGCCTCTGGCCGGGTCACAGAGAGTCCCTTGTTTAGGTGACATTCCTGAGCCCACCACAAAAATTCCTTTTGAATGCAAGGTATTATCTGAATGACAGTGTCCATATCTTGGCAGTGCTGTGTCCATACATTTTTGAGATACCATTGCAGCTTCCTCATATGCAGTTTGGCATTGGGAAGCACCAGAATACAAGATGCCATGAACCCCAAGGCTTGAAGGACTGTCCTTGCAGTCAGCCTGGACTGATGAGACAATTGATGGAAGTAAAGAGAAAGATTCTGTTTGTCCGGGGTCAAAAAGGCCATCTGGGATGCTGTATTCAGTCTCACACCCAGAAAGCACATGTCCTGAGAGGGTACTAGACTGGACTTTATTTCGTTCACAGAATACCCCAGGCATCTTAGCACTGCTATCACATACTGTAAATGAAGAAGTTCGTCCTTTCCTTGGGCCAGAATCAGGCAATCATCCAAATAAGGATAGATTTGTATTCCTCTTAGCCTGAAGAAAGCTATCACTGGAGCCAGAACCTTCGTGAACACTCTGGGCGCAGTAGATAAGCCAAAGGGCAATGCAGAGAACTGATAATGAGAAGACCCAGCCCGAAAACGCAGATACTTTCTGCAACTGAGCCTGATAGGAACATGAAGGTAAGCCTCCTTGAGATCCAGAGTCACCATCCAGTGATCTTTGCCCAGCAGAGGTAAAAGCTGTTGCAACGTCAACATTTTGAACTTGGGAATGTTCAGATATGTGTTGAGGATAGACAAATCCAAGATTGGTCTCCACGTGTTCCCTTTCTTTGGTACTAGGAACAGGCGAGAATAAAATCCTAGGCCCACTTCTGGCAGAGGGACCGGTTGTATGGCCCTTATTTGAAGTAGCAGAGAAATTTGTTTGTGAGCCTCTAGTCTTTGCTGAGGAGGAACGTCCGGCATGCCTTTGAAAGGAGGCAAGGTATGGAAATAAAACTTGTAACCTCGGTGTAGGATATCCAATACCCATTTGTCTTGGGTAATCAAATTCCAATTTTCCTTGAAGAGTGCCAACCTTCCTCCCAAAGGAGCTGCCAGGCAAGAAGGATCTGGCAGCTGAAAAGGTAGGTCATTGGGCCTGTTTACGAAAGGACTGGCCCCTGCCCTCACCCGAAGATTGTGCAGGTGAACTCCCTGTTCTAGGTCTGAAAGAACTCTGAGCTCTGCCCCTACCACGTCTAGATCTACCCCTAGACTGAGAATCATAAGAAGGATCGTCCACCCCTTAGCAGGCCAATTCCTACTAAACTTTGGAGGCTGTACTTGCAAAAATCTTTAACAGCCTGCATGGACTTAGCCTTGTCTTCCATTTTCTTCAAGACTGACTCCACAGGTGAACCAAACAACACATCAGACTGTAAAGGAGCATCCAAAATCCTTGTCTTAACATGGTCAGATAAATTCTGATCCCTCAGCCATGCGTGCCTGCGAAGAACTGAACCAGTGGCAGCCACCCTAGATGAGGCCTGTACAGCATCAAAACCACATTGTAAAGAATGCTTCCCCACCTGCTCTGAAACATGCACCAAATCTTGTAACTCTTTACACTCAATGCCTTCCGCCAGAGCATCCACCTTAGACTTCAATTGAGAAAGAAGATAGTTTTGATATTTCAACATATGAAACTGGCAATTCAAAGCCCTCATAGCTAGGGTAGAAGATGTATAGACTTTCTTTCCCCATCTATCCAAAGCTCTGGCCTCTTTATCTGGAGGAACCGGATTTTTTACAACAGAGGCCTTGACACCCTTAGGTCCCTGACTAACAGTTTCTGGGTCCGCCCTAGGACTCTTAAAGATATTTATGAGCCTCAGGCACCCTGTAATACCTATCCGGTTTAACAGGAGCAGGAGGCAGAGAATCAGGATTAAGTGAAGCCTCTGCAAACACATCTTCCACAACATCCAGAACAGGAGGTATAGCCAAGGGCCTATGCTGGGGCAAAAGCAAAAATTCCCTAAGCCTTTTCCTGGAATCAGAGAAGTCCTGACCTTCCCACTTAAAATGTTCCCTCATGGAATGAAGAGTCTCTGAAAAAGGAGAAGCAGAAGGAGTCGAATCATCTGCATCAGAATAAGGAGAGTACTCCTGCAAGTCTTCAGCCGAAGACCCAGAAACATCCGAAGCCTGCTCAAAACTCCCCAACTCTGGCTCCACCCTAGGCCTCTTATCAGGAGGGGGCAAAGAACCTCTAATCAGAGTAATCAAATCTTCTGCCATTTTAAGCATGTGCTTCTTGGGCACAGACCCTGCTGCACTAGGAGTGACACCAACAGAAGCTAAACCTGGCCTGCCTCTGGGAGAAGCCTTGGAAACAGAAGGAGAGGGCCTAACCACCCTAGGAAGGGAGGGGAGTACAGTAACTTGGGAAGCCCCTTCAGCCTGACCTGTCTCCTGAGAGGCCACATCCTGCAATATCAAAGTCTCCCCCTGGGACTCCAGAGAAGCCTCCGTCGGAAACACCGGTTCCACTGACGCCTCTAAAGAACCAACGTCCGGAACGAACGACTCTTCTTGCCTGGGTTTAACTGCTTTGTCTTTGCGCTTCTTCGAAGAAGCGGGCGCCAGAGAATCCGACGGCATATTATAATTGCACCGCTTCCCGAAGACCAGCCTAGCACAATCTAACCTTCGCTTAATAGTGCGCATATTGAACCTAGCACAAAAGCGACACCAAACAACGTCGTGCTCAGGCCCCAAACAAGGAATACACAAAGAATGATAATCCCTATGCGGTATCTGTTTCCCACAAGAAATACAGTTATTCACTTTTTCTGACATCCGGTAAAACACTGAGGCAAGAAAAAACCAAAATATTCCCCAACGGGGTACTTAGCCAACTTTGATTCGGTCTGAAACTCCGAACTCGAAAAATTTCAGAACGCCTAACGGCACTTGCAACGCTGCTTCTGCATCGGACCATGCGGCAAAAAAGACTGAGGATATGACGTCGGTCATGCGCTTTTGTACCCTGACGTCCTGATGTCAGTTTTAAGCGCCTTGACCGACGTCAGCCTTATACTTTGGTATTCGGGCCGACCGAGGACAGCGGACTACCCATATGTAAGGACTGCAGCAATGTGAGATGAAGAACATAGTTTCCATTTACTCTTGTAGATTTCCCTGGTAGACGGTTTATTGGCGGCCACCAGGATGTCCTCAACTGAGGAAGATATACCGGGAGTCCTAGCCATTAAGGGAACTGGATCAACCAAGCGGAGAGCTTGAGGTAGTCCAGGTCGGGGGTCTTCAATCCTAATGGATGAGAGATCAGATCCAGATTGGGATCTAAAATCCAGGGAGGATGTACTAGAGGAGACCGAAGGTAAGGGAACCAGGTTTGGCAAGGCCAGAATGGGGCTATGAGGATAACTCTGCTCCCCAACCGACGAGCTTTCTGCAAGAATTTTGTCATCAATGGAAGAGGAAGATAAACAAACAGAAGACCGGATGGCCAAGCATGAACCAGAGCGTCTCTGGGGGCTTCCCCTGGAGGGGGAATTAAGAGCGAAGAACTCGCTGCACTTTGTGTTCGAAGGCGAGGCGAAGATATCGCAGCAAGGTTGACCACATTCGAGGAAGATTTGTTTCGCTACTGCTGGGTTCAGAGACCACTCGCAAGGTGAGAGGATTGTTCAACTCAACCTGTCCGCTAAGATGTTTGATCAACCTGGAATGTGCGTTGCTATGAGAAAGCGGTTGGTGGATATCGCCTATTCCCACACTCTCATTGTCTCTCTGCAAAGTGGATAAGATCTGGTTCCCCCCTGTTTGTTTATGTACCAGACTACAGACATGTTGTCTGTTTGAACTGCAATAGTTCCGGGAGGAAGAAGGGGATGGAGAGCCTGCACCGCCCTCATCTCCAGGACACTGATATGCAGTGAGGTCTCAGTGAGAGTCCACGTGCCTTGGACGGATCTGCCCATGCAATGCCCCCCACCCGAGGAGAGATGTGTCCGTGGTCACCGTGACTTGGGGAGGGGGTATAACGAAGGGGCGGCCTTCCTGGAGATCTCTGGAGCGGAGCCACCAAAGAAGCGACTCCCTGCAAATCCTGCTGAGGGGAGTAGGTGTAGACAGGGGGTGAAACAGAATGGACCATTGAACTTGCAATGTCCATTGAAGGATTCCCATCTTCAGAAGAGCGAAAGGTGACAGATTGATGGCCACTGCCATGGATCCCAGGGCCCTCAGGACTAGTTCGGCTGGGGGGCTGATGACTGTAAAAGATCTAGAATGTGAAGGCTTAGATTGCGAAGTCTGTCCGCTGTCAGAAAGACTCTGGATTGTGTAGTGTCTATCCTGGCCCCTATGAATTCCAAAATTTGAGTAGGTTGAAGGGAGGATTTCTTGTGGTTGATCGTGATCACTAGATGGCGGGCTAGATGTAAGAAATAGTCCCTGCCTGAGCACAGTTGATGCCCGGTGGGGGCGGTTAGGAGCCAGTCGTCAAGGTACGGAAAGATCTGTATTCCCCTGAAGCCTCAGGTGGGCCCCTACAACTGCCATTACCTTGGTGACCACCCTGGGGGCTGTGGTGAGACCGAATGGTAGGACCCTGAACTGATAATGGCTGGCTCCCAGCCGAAGGTGGAGGAACCTCCTGGATAGTCTGTCCATAAGAATGTGGTAGTACACATCCTTGAGGTCTATCGAGCACATCCAGTCGTTCTCCTGCAAAAGTGGGAGAATGGACTGAATAGTGACCATCCGGAATTTTTCTTTGGCGACAGACAGGTTCAGTGTGGACAGGTCGAGAATGGGTCGCAAGTCCCCAGTCTTTTTTGGCACCTAAAAGAACCTGGAGTAAAAGCCTGATCCGGATTGCTCGAGGGGGACGCGCTGGATGGCTTTTTTTCTTAGCAGCCCTCGAATTTCGAATGCTGCTGCCTCCCCTCTGATCGGGTGGAACATCGGGGAGTCCTCTTGACCGGGGAGGATAAGTTAGAAAAGGGATAGAATAGCCTCTGGATATGATTCGGAGCACCCAGTGATCTGTTGTAACGGACTCACCATTTGCTAGGTGTTCCGTGAAGTGCCCCCCGACTGCCTCCAGAGAGGAGCAGTCAGGAAACCCCTCAGGGCTGCTGCGCAGGTCGATCCGAAAAAGGTTCTTTCGACCCAAAATTCTTCGGCCCCCCCTCTGCCTCTAGGCCGGCGTCCACCCTGTCCTCCTCTGCCTCTGAAGGACGAGGGATCCGGAGCGAAACGGGGTTGTTGAGCTTTCCGGAACCACTTCTTTTGTCCTCTTTAGTTCCTGGAGTAGGACCTCTGAGGACGTGAGAAGTGGATCCTGACGGCAGACAACATCTTCCCGTCTTTCTTGCTCTGGAGAAGCGCATCGCGGACGGTTTTGCCAAAGAGCATAGAACCTTCAAAAGGGGCATTCGCGAAGGACGCCTTGAAGGGTTCCGCAAAATCACAGAGACGGAGCCAGGCCTGTCTACGTAAGATGATGCCCGTTCCACTAGCTCCAGCCGCTCCCTCCATAGCATGGGAGAGAAGCCGCATAGATGTGTTGGTAATTGACTTGAGTGGCCATTCGAGCTGTGAAGGTCTGCCTGTCCTCTGCCGACATGGTCTCTGGGGATGACCCAGCGTACTCTTTAATCAGGTCCCGCTGGAGCCGAATCACATGTGCCATATAATTCAGTGACCTTACAGAGAAGGTCGCTGAAGTGAACATCCACTTTCCAAGGCGGTCCATCATCCGAGACTCCTTGTCTGGAGGATGCACCATGGAACTCTCCTGTGCTAATTCCTTTTTATTGGCAGCCACCACCACCATGGCATCCACTGGGGCACCCCTGCTCCAAACTGTCCTATCCGTGGGAGGGCTGAGGATCCTTGTCCAGTCTCTTGGGTATTGGCTCGACAGTGTCCGGCTCCTTCCATGCCCTGGTAATTATGAGGTCCACCAGAGGGTCGGCGGGAGGGGACACCCAAGAGGTAGATGGGCCTGCGTCAAACGCCTCCAGAAACACAGACTCATCAGAGGAAGGTTTTTGGGCAGACCACCCCCCTCTAATGCGCAACATTTCCATAAAGTCTCCAAAGGAGACATCTTCGAGGGGTGACCTTGGGGAACCTTTCCCTAAGTCTGTGTCCTCAGTGAGGGACTCGGGTGAGTCCAGGTGCCTCCTCTTGCACTTTCATTTGTGAGGGACCTCCTCGGGGGGGCTGTCTGAAGAGGCCTCACCAACAATGTCCTGTTCCTCTACGGGAACAATCTGGGACATAGGCGCAGGCTGTCCCTGGGGCCAGATGATGGAAGACAGGCCTGTCTGAGCGGGAATGGCGGGTGGATCTGTAGCAAGAGCCTGGGGCCTTAAATCCCTCAAAAGGACCCTCTCCACTGTGTCGAATGCCGAGGGAGAACCACTTTCCCTCGGATCCGAAAGCAGTCCCCTTGGATCCGACGTGCGGACTGGCATCGAAGGTGACCCGATTGGATCCAAAAGGGTAGTGTGCTCCGACCTTAACGAAGCTGAAGGCCCACCAACCCCTCCAGATCAGACGCTCAACTCACGGCCCCGAGAGCTTGGATCCGAAAACGGATCAGACAGACTCGATGGTACAGTCGGCGCCTTAGTAGGAAACGCTGTCGGCGCCGACCCCACCCCAGTTCCGAAGCTAGTCGGATCCGACAATTCCGAACCCCGATAGCGGGGAGAAGGAGCAATGGGGGCAAAAAAAGGTGTTTAGCTCCCCCGGGAGGCAAGAGCACTCCCATCTGCAGCTGGGCCTGGAGAAATCGACGCATCATCCGGTCCATGTCTGCGTCGGATAAACTCCTCATAGATCTGGATGAGGCCGAGGCCGGCCGGGAAGGCCATCTAGACGACCGGATCTCCTCCTCTGGCTCCGGGGAGAAAAGTGGAGAACGGAGCCGGGAGGGGGAAGGCCCAGAGACCTTAAGGGGAGAGGCAAGCTGTTTGGACGGCGGTGCCGAAGGGGTCGACTCGGACCACCTCTTGTGGCTGCGGTGCCTCTCTCTCTCTCCCTATCCTTTTTGCAGTCCCTTTCCTCCTGGGCCAAAGAGGGAGGTAGAGTCACGGCCAGGGGATCGGGAGCGACAAGTGGGACAGCTGTGGCTGGCGCCACAAAGAGAGACGAAGCGAAATCAGGGGGCAAAAGGCCCGCAAGGATAAGTTTCGTCCTCCTATCCTGGGGACAGCTTATGGCCACACTCTGTACATTTAGAGAAGATAGCTTTAGGGCCTTCAGACATTATAGAAAAGAAAACAGGCCCACATGCACACACCTTCACATACGCAGAGGGGGGAGGGGGATAAATTTAGCTTAACCAAAAAGGTTTAAAACTACCCACAAAAGTTAAGAAAGTTAAGAAGGAGTTCACACACACAAAGACAGAGAAAGTTTGACAGAAAAATTAAACTTTTTTAATCCTAAACTCACAGTACCACGCTCAGAGCTCGTTTTGAGAAGCTTACAGAAGCCGCGGCAAACGAGATCTGAGGGTTAGAGGAAGACGGCAGGGCATTATGGGTAGAGGAGGAGCTTGGAGCTCAGATCTTTTAGCTAGGAAAGCTGCCGGCTCGGATCCGAATCAGATCAGATATCCACAGGTTGCTGATCAAATGAAGTTAACTACTTCAGATCAGGACATTTTGCAGAAATGTGGGATGAAATAACCAATGAAATAATTAATAAGGTATGGAAATGGAAGATGATAAAATATTAGCTACAAAAGTGTGTTTCTGGTGCTGCAGATTTTTTATTTAAGGCAAACATATTGCCATCAACCAAACCCATTGGTTAGAGAGAACCTTTGTCTGGAATGATAAGAAAGAGTCGAGTGCGAAAGAATATTGCTTGATAGAATATTGCTTCATAGAAACAATGGAGGTCATACTACCAGATTTACAGGTATACTATCAAGTAACTCAGTACAGACTGTTGTATTTAATACAGACGCAGAACTACAATTCAAAGCTTAAACAAATATTCCGCCCTCAACATGCACTTAATGTTGCCTCACAGTAAGACGCTGTCCGGTTAGACTCTCAGCTAGAGAGTCTTCTGCGTGGAGACATGCGTGAATGGGCGTACCTTCGTTGAAGGTTGTGCATTAGGGCTGGCAACTCAGCACGTAAAAATCAACTGCCAATCATTAGCGGACCAGAGTTCCGCTGTGGCGACCCCTAACCGGGAAAAGCCGAAAGACACAACAACAGGCACTTAACAATCCAACTTAAACTTTTTCGGATTAATATATACCAAGGCAGATGGACTTAAATATCTAGGGGATCAAGGGAGAGAGTTACTGATAAAGATCTGGAAGGGTTTAACAATATCTTAACAGAAGTACCACCATCCTGGAAGAAAACAGTAGTAGCTGTAATAACTAAAATAGGGCAATGGATCCATCAGATCCAGATTCATACAGACCCATTTCAATACCAAACTATGACTATAAAGTCTTCATGTCTATAATGGCTAAAAGCATGGCAAACAATGCCAAAACTGATAGATACTGATCAATGTGGTTTTGTGGAGGGGAAACAAACATTTGACAACATTAACACAACACTGATGATTCAAAGGGAAGCAGAATCTAAGAAAATACCATTGTTGTTGGTGGGTCCTGATGCACTGAAAGCATAGACAGGGTAAGCTGGGACTTCATGAGCAGGGCAATGGAAGCATTTGCATTTCCTGAAAATATTATAAGGTTGATTAGGAGAATATATGAGGGATCGGAGGTGAAACTTTAAAGTAGGTGGGGGTCACTAAATTTCTGCTTTAGCACAGGAACTAGGCGGCAGGGGTGTCCTCTTTCCCTTTATTATTTGCATTATATTTAGAAACACTGCAAAGAAAATAAGGGACTCAGAAATTCAAGGATATAACTGGTATGGTAGTCAAGAAAGACTAACTTTATTTCCAGATATTATTTTGTACCTGAAAAAAAAAAAAAAAAAAAGACATTACAGTGTTGTGGAACATTTTGAGAGTGTTTCAGATCTTTTCGGGATACAAACTTAACGAAGCTAAGACAAAGACAATAGTGGTAAATTAAGTACCCACACATGAACTGGTTCAGGAATACCCGTATTTCATGGGGACATTACTTTTTTCAAATACAGCATTTAAATTGATGTGTGTTGCATTGAATACTATCTAGCTGGAAGTTATGGCTCGTTTTTTTTCAGTTAATGCTTGTTAAAATTCCTGAATAGCCAGTGATAAGTGGGGTTAGTTCACTTCATTGTTATTCAGTTTCTGCCTTTTACAAGTGGTACATTTTGGATTATTTTCTGCTTAAACTCTGAGCTTTGGCCAGCTAAGAACTACATGCAATCAACTGGACGTATAAGTGAATTTAAGTAAATATTTATCTGCACTTTTTTCAAATAATACAGCATTTAAATTGATTTATTTGTGTTGCATTGAATACAATCTAGCTGGAAGTTGTGGCTCTGTTTTTTTTCAGTTAGTTCCCCACCTATCCTCCCTGCTTTTGTTTTGGTGTTAATCTTGGTGGCTTTGAAACTGCTCACCCCTCTTGTAAATGTGCATTTAGATACTCCTCCTGGGCCCATCTCATTTGCTCACTTGAAAAAAAAAAAAAAAAGTACATTTTCATCTGCTTTTACTGTATTTGTGTTTCTTCCTACTTCATTTTATTTTTGTCTCATCTTAAAAGTACTCAATTGTATTTATTACTGCTTGGTGTAACTATCATTCTAAGCCTTTTGGTTTAAGCACTTGGGCTTCAGACCAGTTTTACATTAAGAATGTTTGTGGTCTGCACTGTTGTGGCAGGACAGGTAGCTTAACATCCTTCTAAGTTGGGAACTGCTGACTGAAGGCTCAGTGTCTGTTATTCTAAAAGTGTATTAGGTTCTGGTTTAAGCACTTGGGCTTCAGGCCAGTTATTTTACATTAAGAAGGTTCATGGTCTGCACTCTTGGGGGAGGAGAGGCTGGACTCTACCCTTCTGAGCTGCAAATTTCTGGTTAAAGGCTTATAGTGCCTGCATATTTGAACTGTTTCTTACTGATATTGGTGTGCCTTGTTTGCTGTAGCATAGACTAGATCCAGGCCTGCCGAATCTAGCTTTGTTTGTATAACTTGAGCACTAATCCAGACCACCTTTTTTGGAGAAGGTTCCCCTGCACCCCAGTGGCAGGAGTGTGCAGTTAGAACTTGTCTGATTGAAGACTACAGGAACAGGGCTCAGTTTTGAGATTTTTTTACTGGTTAATTGGGTAATTTGTTTAAAAGCCTTTTCTGATTGCTTGTAGTCATCTAAAGCTGTTTTAAGTGTATTTTGTACTGTTTGTAGTCGTTTAAAGCTGTTTAAGTGCAATTTTACTGTTTTTGCCTGGTCTATCAAAAAAAAAAATTTCCTTGCTTCCCACCTTTTTAAGCTAGTATAGTCCAGTTTTCAGACTAGTGCTGAATTCAGGGCTGTGTTACAATTTTCTGAGTTGCCCATACCTTACTTGGACAGAGGGAGGTTTCTCTGTTAACCTGTGAGAGAGGGAGCTTTGAGCTGCCATCTGTCCCTGGAGGAGTGGTCCCAGCCCAGAAGTTAGTAGTTTATAGGCCATTTTGGGCTAATTTCTCTCCGATTTCCCGGCTGTAAAAACACATTTGCACGGTTCTGCACATCCGGGCAGTGCCGGCTAGCTAGGACTAAATTTATCCCGGCTCCACCAAGTCTCCTCTTCAGTTTTTCCCTTGAGAGTAGTCTAACTCTCAACCTAACCACTTAAAAGCGTCCTACAGTCCAGCACTTGCTCAGATCTAATAGCAAGCACTAATATACCCAGACACTTGATTGCTCAGCAGGGCAAGGCTCATTATTCACTCCTCACCAACCAAGTGACTAAGCAGCTCACCCTACTATTCAGGCATGACCAAAGGGCAATTTCAGGTATACTCTCCAGTCCAGCTGGTGAACCTGGGTATCCTGAGGAAATGTTACAACTGCTTCATGTACACAGACAACCCTCTCGTCCTACGACAAAACATTAACATATGCGAGAGATGCAATTATATAGCTAAATTGGAGGCTAAGCTCTCCCCACCAAAGACTGGAACAGGCAGTCATGAGGAGAAGGTTAACACTTGCACCACACCTCCAGCCTCACACAGACATACTACATCAGCACTGGCAAAAAATACACAAATTCACAAAAGCATACCCGGAGGTTCTAAATGAAAAACCTGCAAAAGCATCACAGACCTCCAAAGCAGACACCCAAAAAACCTGCACCTCCCGTCACAAACCAGACAACGCATAAAACACAAAATCAGCGTGCCACACAATCACAGCCCTTACGGCAAAATAACATACCTAACACACTTGTAATAGGCGACTGTATGGTCAGGCACACTGACGTCCCACTCACTAGGCTGGACAAGAAGGTTACTGTTAGCTGCCTGTTGGGAGCCAGAATCCACCACATAACACAAGCACTCAGGTCACTCCAGAACAAGTACAAATATGACTGTCATTGTTCATGTTGGTGTGAATGACCTGAGACATACCTCCCTGGACTACATGAAGAGAGACATGGAAGAGCTCTCTGATCATGTAGCCCAGGTGGGTATGACCCTGACCCTGAGTAGTATTCTGCCCTCACCAAGAATGATACCGCAGTATAAAGAAAAAATGATCAATTTCAACAACTGGCTAAGCTTCTGGTGTCATTCAAAGGGCATCCAGTGTCTGTCAGCCTGGGGCATGCTTGACAAGCCTCGTTGCTTTGCAAGAGACAGCTTGCACCTGTCACCCCTAGGCTTTCGAATACTGACCAAGGCTCTTGCTGCCCCCATAGTGCCTTTTTTAGGCAAGGCTCAAAAGTAAAAGCCACTTCCGTGAACAGTACATATAAAAAAATGAGGTTTATGCTACTCAACACCAGGAGGTTAAATCACAAAATGCACGAGCTCGAAGCACTCCTCAGTATGGAGAATGTCGACATCTGTGCAGTAACTGAAACATGGTTCAAGGCTCCAAAGAGCACCCCAGCACCACCAGGCTACAACTCGTATCACACATTTCAGCCATAGAACATGGACCGAAACACAAAAGGAGGGAGTGTATCCATAAAGGATACCTACACCTCCAGGTTAGCGGCGCAGCATGATACCTCTGAGATCATCCATGTGCAACTAACATCAGGCAAATCTGCAATGCAAATTGTGGCCTGCTACAGATCACCCTCCATGACCCAGGACCACCACTCCACCTTTCTGGAGTCACTGGAAAACATGAAGGTCCTACCGAACACCCTGATACGGGGTGATTTCAATTACCCTACCATTAACTGGGAAAACTACTCAAGTACAAACTCCCAGGTCCAGCGCTTCCTGGAATTTATCAACTCAAATGCCCTGGATCAGCTGGTAAACTCCCCTACCAGAGATGAAAACATATTGGACAGGTGTTCCACACCGGAGGTCAACCAGTCACTGGGTTGATCAGACCATTAACTAATCACTCTGGATGTCCACACCACCACCTCCAAACAAGGAAACCACAGTGAAAAACTTTTCTATAGCAAACTTCACCTTACTTAAGACAGAGGTGTAAGTTTCACAGCTCCCACGCTAAAGGAGAACAGTGTCCAAGATGCAGGAACCTTTACAAATGCACTCTGAGCACCTACAAGGATGCATGGATCATGCCATCCCTAGCAAAACCAAGACTCACTCCCCTAAGAGAAGATAACCAGTCTGGTGGACCCCTGCCATAAACAGGCTATACAACAGGAGGAGGAAACCAGTTCAGAAAAAAAAAAGCAAATCCCAAGAAGGAAAGACATCCCTGATCAGTATCAATAAGAAACTAAGGTCCCTCATAAAATCCTCCAAGACTAACTTCGAAAGAAAAATAGCCAAGGATTCGAAAGATAACAACAAAGCCTTCTTTAGCTATGTCAAGAATCTAAGTGGCAACTCGCAGATATGATCTGAGCTAGTACAAAATAGCACAAAATATACTGAACCCACTGATATTGTCAACATCCTGGCAGATAGATTCAGTGCAAACTTCACCCCCTCTCACCCCCAAAAGGGCCCAGAAAATTCAACCCCCTTTCACCTCCAAAAGGGTCCACAACAATACAGGAAAGGTGCAGTGTCCTGGAAATCACAGATGCACAGGTGAAAAATAGCCCTTTCAAAAGCCAAAAGCACAGCGTCAATGGGGCCAGATGGTGTCCTAGGCTGCATCTTGCACGAACTACAGAACAAACTAACCCCCCACCTAAACACACTATTCAACCTCAGCCTCTCCACAGGCTACGTGCCCATAGAATGGCGCACAGCAACGGTTATTCTGCTCCACAAAGGAGGGGTCACAACTGACCCTGGTAACTATTGCCCCATAAGCCTAACTAGCTTGGTCTGCAAAGCTATGGAGTGCATCATCATGGAACTCATTAACAAAGACATTGGGAGCCTCCAAACACTTGACCCGACCCAGTTCGGCTTTGTTAAGGGCAGATCATGCCTACTAAAAATGGTTGACGTCTTCGAGAGTCACCAAGGCCTTAGATGAGGGGAAGGTAGTTCACACAGCATACCTTGACCTTGCCAAGGCTTTTGACACCATTCCCCACTCAGGAATTATAGAAAAACTAACCAGCCTGAACATAAACCCCTACGTCACGAGATAGGTTGCCAACTGGCTTACAGTTGGAACTCACACAGTAAGAATAGCGGGCACCAGGTCTGGCTCTAAACTAGTCACAATTGGTGTCCCACAAGGCCCTGTCCTGGGACCCCTACTGTTCAGCATATACTTCTCAAAAGTACAGGCAAACACAAGACAACTATGGCTAACCAAGTTTGCCGATGACTGCAAACTGGGAGTCATAATTGACTCTCCGGCTGACACGGACATGCTCCAAAAGGGCCTTACTGAGATGGACACCTGGTGTCAAAATCATGGTCTCAAGTTAAATGCCAAAAAATGCATAATCATCCAGTTTGGGAAAAACAAAACACCCATGAATTACCACACAGGCGACAGCCCCCTTAATACAGAAGAGGTAATAAGAGATCTGGGGACACAGGTAGATAGTAATCTCTCCTTTGACAATCATATTGCCAAATTAGTTAGGAAATCCTTCTATGTAGCCCATCAAATTACTAAAGGGGTTGCATCTAGAAATAAAGAGGTTATAGTGGCCCTCTACTCGTCACTCATCAGACACATCAGAGTACAATGCCCCATTTGGGATGTACCTCACAAGAAACTTCCAACAGCTGTAAAGACCCCAAAAGTACCTCACCAAGAGGATTACTGGCCTCAAACATATGTCCTATGCAGCCCGACTGGAAAAACTCCGACTGTACTCAGTTTCATATAGCTTACTCAGAGGTGATCTCTGCCTGACTTACAAAACCATGTCCAACTCAGAATTGATGGACATGCTCCACCTAAAGAAATCCAAGTCCCTGCGAGCCACTCGCTCTAGTGAGCTAAACCTCGCCACAACAATAAATAGAACAAGCTGGAGGGATAGATTCCTGTCACAGAGACTCCCCATGCTTTGGAACAAAATTCCTAACTACATTAGGCAGAGCCCCTCACTAACACTCTTCAAGAGAAACCTTGACGAGTGGATGGGGAACAGAAAATACACCCCTGGGATCACTTCATTGGCTCTTCTTGACAGAGGCTCAGTTAATTAATCAATGGGGCAGCGAAAGCTGACACACTGGCTAGGTTTACAAATGCCCTTGCGCAGATAGCCTAGTACCTGCCTTTGCGCAGATAGCCTAGTACCTACCCATGAACCTAAAATGCAATACTTAGAGGAGTATGGATTAAAAATTATTCTACTTTAGCAGCTAAGGGTATGTGGGAAGAGACTAAACAAATGATAATACAAAAAACTGAGAAAACTGAAGTTTTGTTATATGGATAGCAAGATACAAGCAGCTAAAATGCTTTTAGTTCCTTTAGTTTTGTATACAGGTCAGGCATATTTTTATCAACCAGAAGAGAAGTTGTGGGTAGCAATTAAAAAAAGAGCTGAAGAACTTTATCTGGGAGGGGAAGAGTCAAGTGGGATAAGAAGATTCTTCCAGTAGAACAGGGCGGATTGAGAATTACCCAATTTGAAGTGGTATTTCAGAGCTACACAGTTAAGACTCCTATACACAGCACAAGTAGAAAACTATCATTCAAAGTGGAAAGGGGTGATGATGAGATATGGGGAGAAGCTCAAGAAACAAGGAGAGACTTGGATTGTTGATGCAGGCCTTCAAGGAGAACAATAATCATGCAGAAAATGATATGCATAAAATAGCAGAAAGTATTCTAAGAACTAAACCAACATGGGAATGGAGAAAGAAGATTCTGCCGATACAGATGATTGCAATTAGGGATACAAACAGGTAAGAAGGGCCGTAACTTAATGAAGAAAACTGGCAAAGGAAGCAAGGTATTAGAACAAATAACTAGAGGGGGAAAAATTACAGAATGGGAATATGCCAAGAATTTGGACTGCAGGTTACAGATTGCCTTCCCTTATCAGGGACTGACACCACAGTAAAGGCAAAGAAAAAGAATGGGGGGCCCTAAACGAAAGACCAGCACAGGTAGAGTTTTAACAGAATCTAGAACAGAAGCTGCCAATAAAAAAAAAGAATAATTAGTACAGCATATAAAACATTGCACAATAACAAGAATCAATCAGAGGAGGTTAGAACGGATTGGGAAGAGAGACTGGATAAGCAATTCACAAAGATAAAAAAATGGGAGGATATGTGTACATCTCCCAACTATACAACAAAATCCAAAAGATTTAGATTTTTGCCTGGAAATGTTTGCACAAGTATTTTTATACTCCCAAGCAGACTCCGGAGATTTTTTCCTCGGGCATTCAGTAAATGTTGGAGGTGTGAAGGCGAAGAAAGAGGTAACAGATCATATTTTCTGGGAGTGCAGTGAGTTGGCAGACCTGTTGGATATGCTGGGTGGGCAGACTGGTCTGACAAGGGAGATGATTTTAATAGCTATACTACAGAATCTGAAATGCCTACACATACAGTAAGGCCTTGCTGTGTCTAATAAGGGTGGTTGCCAAAAAAGCAATTATTAGAAAATGGAAATCAAAATCTAAAGCAACTATACTAGAAATAGTGAATATAGTAAAGGAGATAAAACAACTGGAATTAAGTTATTTAGAAAAAGGTAGGAGCATACTACATAGGAAAAAAAATGGGAATTGTGGGAACAATACATACAAGGAAGGAATGATGTCCAAAAGTTAGCAGGACTTAAATGAGCTATGTAATGTTAGAGTGAGAAAGTCTGGGAAGATAACAAGTGATATATAATGTTTGCAAATGGCAGTATGTCAGTATGGTTTGTGATGTAAAATGCTTGTGACTAGGATTGTGTCAGTGCGGTTTGTTTTCATTTACATAAATGTATGATTGCCTGTGTAGTAAGTGATGGTTTAATAAAGATGTGTCTTGTTAAAATAAGGCAGGAATTGAATAACGTAATATTGCTTACGTTGTATGATACATAGCCATATATGTGAAGTGTCATGTTTGTTATGCTAATACAGTCCGATTACTTTTATATGAATGTAAATATGCCTATGTCAAATGATAATTCAATGAAGACGTTTAAAAAAAAAAAAAAGCAGAGTTACGGAGGAAAAAAGAAAATTAAGCCATGGAGTTGCACCTTAGCTCCAATAGGACACGATGACACATGAAGCAGATCAGCATGGGGATTGACAGCATCACATCTTTAGAAAAGAAAAAGTAAACATCTTATTTTTAGGAAGCAGGCAGACAGGGAAAACTGAAAATGTGGGCTGAAATAAGAGAGTGTTTCACCTTAATGAGCGAGTCTAGAACAGAAGGACAATGAGAAACTCTACACCGCATATTTCCTTGGAAGTATTCAATAAATACTATAATACCCCAACCAGAATAGTAAAGACATTCCCAGAGATATTGAGAGGAGTGCTGGATATGGTGAGAAAAATCAATCAGGAACATAGCAACATATTTACTAAGAGTGTTGAAACGTCAACCATTCGTAATAAGTCTAGAGTGGGCCATATAACAAATATTCAAGGAAGTGGTGACAATTACCAGAGATGCATTGGCTTAAATGTAGTAGTACCCCAACTACCGAACATATTAAGGCAATCCAAAAATAAATATCACAAGACAGTGGAAGGATAGAGTCATCCCGGATATAGCAAAGTACAAAAGATGATGGACATAACAGCTTGCAATTAAAGACAAAAAATCTAAAAATAAACATTATCTAGGAAATGGTTACTTTGGAAAAACTTAACCTAGGGGGAACAAAAGAATACGAAGTACAAACATTTGTGTGAAGACAATGTAGAAAAAAAATATCCACTTGCCTGTACTAGAGAGAGAAAATCCTGGAGGATGCTTGGTTTTGGGAGGACACCTCTGGGTAAGGATCCTCTATGGCAGTGGGTGCCTCCTTTTCTTGTAGTCCTAGGGCACTCCTATTTCAGCGTCCCATTGGTTTAAAGTTCCAGTAGGAGGTACATCTGTAGTCCTTAAGCTTAGAATGAAGACAGTTACCCAGTCCAGTTCAAATAAGTTTCTTTATTGGCAGATAAGCACTGATTAGAACATACAGTACAGCTAATTCTGTCAAGGCTTTTCATAGCAGATTTTGTGGGTGGGGCCCAGGTTTCAACCTCCCATTACATCATAAGGGGCATTAGATGGGAGGGAACAGTTGACTGAAAACGCCTATGATGTCATGGAGGGCTGGTCCCTGGTGTGCTTGGGGGTAGGTCCATCCCAAACTTCAAGACTCAATTTTAAGATATTGCAAATGTAGGTCCTCAAATCTATACACAGCTGACATAAAAAGGATTCCAGTTCTTATCCCTTAAATTGTGTAATTTTTGTATTAATCCTTTTTATAAATATCGCTGCACAAACACACACAGCACTAAAAAGTACAAAACCATTGTGTTTATTCCAAGATTGTAAGTTAAAAACTTTCGCCACAGAGTGACTTCAGGCCAATCTAAAGAGAACAAGTACAACCACTATTTAAATACAAAGTGAAACGGTCACAAGATATATGCTAGTCATGTGACACATTCAAATACAATACGAGATGGTCACTTTATTATATAAATGCTAGTCATGTAGCACATTTAAAATTAAATACAAGGTTCCATAAAACTCAACATTTAATATTTACATATGCAAATAAATAACATACTAAAAATCAAAAGGTTAAATTTATATTTACATAAATCATTTCATACATCCATATGCATGCCATTAAGAAGTGGTTCCAAAGATGCATGGCAACTCAGACCTGGAGACATGTGCACTTTCATAGGTTGGTACTGGGCTATCTGCCCGAAGGCATATATTAGCCCAGCCACGTTGTGCAGTATTCACCGCCCCTTTAGTAGTTCCCTAGACCCTTGTACTAGGAGCTAGTACCCTTGGCCCCTATCTAGTAGTGCTGTTGGTGTGATCCCCGGTGTGAACTTTGTTACCCATCCACTCATCAAGGTTCCTCTTGAAGAGTGATGGTCCAAAATCCAATAAAGTTTACCTAATGCAATATAATGGGAAATGTTACCACCATGCAAAGACTCAAAACAGCAGGCAAAATACAAAATTTAACATCATGGTCTGGCCCTCCATCAGCTTTGCGTTTATACAGCACATTAGTTAGATCTCAGAGATATTACCAATATGTTGTTTCAGTTGTTGATTAGTCTTAACTAAATAGTAAGACTCACAGCATACACA
Source organism: Protopterus annectens (assembly GCF_019279795.1). NCBI lineage: Eukaryota > Metazoa > Chordata > Ceratodontiformes > Protopteridae > Protopterus > Protopterus annectens. The sequence goes on from NC_056736.1 coordinate 675,065,488, forward strand.
CAAAGCCAGGTATACTTAATTCCTAGTATTACAATTCCCTGACCATTCACTGGATAAACACTCTGTCAGCATAGATATACTTACAACGGACAGAGTTTCCAGACTTAAAGATACCCTTCTTAGTGGGTGTGACCACGGTAGAAATACATGGTTGCTCTTTATAACAAAGTAACTGTTTCAGATTAACATTTCTCTTGTATCCAAAACTGTGGTCTGTCTGAAAAATCACTGGTCATAACTCTGACATCCTGCAAAATATGCCAGTATTCATCACTTGTCTAATGATATTGGTTATTTTTATTATAAGTTAGCATGCATCTCACTGTACTCTTAGTTTAGAAACCTAGGGAATACTTCTATCAGTAACTGGCTCAACAGAGAAAGTGGATCCAGCAGAAGTGGAATGTCACTGTATTGGTAATGTTATTTACTACTTGGGTGTCATATCCCTTCATTATAAGATCATTTGTCGTTTTCCTTAGCTGATAAATCATCAGGTGGTCATATGCGTTTACTCGAGCTACTCACATCACCCGATTCCTGACTAGGTTATCAAATGTAAATTGAGGGTGCATGCTATTTCTAAGTGAACAGGAGCTCCATTTCACAGGTTTCCAGTAGAGTGTAGTAGCGAGTGTACCATCAGTATTTTTACACATAGTAACGTCATGGAAATTGATGTGATTAAAGGTTAAATTTTTCTTAAATTTTAAAAAGCTGGATGTGTTTGAAATAAAATGAAATGAATTCCAACTGTTTTGTATTGCTCTCCATATGAAAAACAAATCATCCAAGAACCGTCAAAATAAACCTAGACTATTAAATCACATTGATGCCCTTGACCTCACTATAAATAAGAATACTGATGGTACACTCACTAACACTCTTCAAGAAACCTGTGAAATGGAACTCCTGTTTATACAGAAGTACCATGCAGCCTCAGTTTACATTTGAGAACACAGTGAGGACTTAGATGATGCTAGTAGCTCGAATAAACACATCTCACTACCTGATGAATAATCAGCTAAGAAAAATGACGAATGATTTTATAATGAAGGGATAGGGCACCCAAATAGTAAATAACATTACCAATGAAATCAGGCAGTGATGCTCCACTACTGCCAGATCCACTTCTCTGTTGAGCCAATTACTGATAATAGTATTCACCTGGTTTCTAAACCAAAGAGGACAGTGAGACGCATGAGATACCTGTTAACTTACAGACAAGTTATAAATAAATACTGGCATATTTTGTAGGACATACCAGAGTTATGAACAGTGATTAACTGCCTGACCACTCGGGGGATGTCTAGAGAGTGATCTCACAGGGTAGCAGACAGTTGCAGTATAAGAAAGAGCGAGTGAAAGCAAACTGTGGGTTAAGAATTGCACAAAATATTTCTGTCCTGCAGGGGTTTGGCCATGTGCTTTTGTCGACAAATTCCTCCAAGTGGTGAATCCAGTTCTTCACCTGGTTGTCCATGAGTGTAATTGGGTTACAAGAGTTTATAGTGTGATGCATTTTGTCTATGAGGGGACACAATGGGAAAAAGATCTAAACAGAAAGTAGGGGACAAAGAAAGGAAAATAAATAAAAAGGGGAAAGAGGATGTAAATTCTGCATTTTGAGAAAGAAAAGTGATACTTGGGCGAGTCAATTCATTTTGATAGTACTTTTATCATAACTGGAAGCTGTTAGATAAATTGCACTATGCAGATATTTTGAGAGGTGATAATATATATGTCATTTACAACACCCGAGTCTGTATTATATATAGATGTTGCCGGTTTATTTTTTGTTGACATGTGACATCTATTTTATTGTTTGAAATACTGACTGAAACAAAGTCAAGAATGTTAACAATTAAGTTTTACACTTCTAACAAAAAAATAAATAAATAAAATATAAAATTGAAGTATCCCTAATATCTTTGTAGGATCTCTAGCTATTTTTATCATATGTTTGGCGACATCCCTTTCTACTTTGTTGTTTAAGTCACCATGTTCCAAGGTTTTGTACTTCAGCCTTTATCAAAGAATAGCTGATTAACAGCAATACTCATGCACATTATCCAAATGCTCCCTTATTTTTCTTTTAGCACCATGCAGTTGATCCTCCCTCTTGTTTTAACAGACTGTTCTTATTCTGCAATACTTTAATATTTTTCAGCCTCTCTAATTGCTATTACTTCTTAACCATATCCTCCTCTTATTTCCACCCTATTTAAGCTGCATTTTCATTTTAACTCTCTCACCAGCTATAAAGAATTTTATTTTATATTTTCAGTTTGAGGCCACCCTGATATCCTCCTGCCTTGCCAATAGCCCCTTACTACCACATCTACAATTACTGTCATTTGTTCTTCAGCAACTATTTGAGCCTCTCTAGCAATCAGCATTACTCCCTTTTCCCTCTGTCCTTAACATGCTCCCAAATAGTCATCCTGAAATCAGTTTTGTCAAATTCACATGCTCAGTTTTATCCAAAAATGTCTCCTGCAACACTATTTGTAAGCTACACTTCTTAATATAAATCAATACACTTTCCTTTTTTGTTCTACCCACAAAACCACTTAACATTCCAAAATAATGTGGACAGAGTTCTCTTTACTCACACTTGGACGGCCTGTGGCTGACCAAATTCGCTGACAACTGCAAACTGGAACAATCAAGTTCTCAAACGATGTTCATATACTGCAGACAGGTTTAACACAGACAAATGATTGTTGCCAAAGCCACGTATTAAAGCTAAAAGCAAAAAAATGCACTATTATACCATGACCCCCCCCCATTAATATTCTAAAACGTGCATGCTGATTGGCCAGCGTGCACGTTGTAAATCGACTTATACTAATGGCAAAAGGTCCGGTCACCCGGACTTTTTCCATTAGTACAAGTCTTTTTTAAAACACTGTCTCGCTATGTTAAAGGAGTTTAACATAGTGACACAGGTTTAAAAAAAGCAACGGAGATGTCCCTTGCTTTTTTTAAAGCTGTCTCGCTATGTTAAACTCCTTTAACATAGCGACAGTGTGTAAAAAGCAACGGAGATCTTGCTTTCTCAGTTGCTTTTTTTTTTTAAACCCGTCTCGCTATGTTAAATGGGTTTAACATAGCGAGACAGCTTTAAAATAAGCAACAGAGATTCTCCGTTGCTTTTTTTAAAGCTATCTCACTATGTTAAACCCATTTAACATAGCGAAACAGTAAAAAGCAACAGAGAAGCTCTCCGTTGCTTTTGCCCACAGTTCTGATGTACTGTGGAAACTACGCAGTACATCAGAACTGCCACGGATAACAGACAGCAGCGGAAGGGCAGCAAGGAAGCATTATACAATGCCATTATTTAAGAAAAGTAATTATTATTTTTCTTAAATAATGTCATTGTATAATAGCAATAACCCACTTCTGGGTGTGGGTAATGCTGGATTTACCCACTGTTGGCTTTGTTTGGTCCCTCGGGCTTCGCCCTCGGGACCAAACCACGCCAACCGTGGGTAAATCCAGCATTACCCACACCCAGGCGTGGGTTATTGCTATATTATTCCCTTTGAAAAAGCTGATATCTCTGCTAATTACCCAAGTGTAGTCTCAGCAGCACATGATGTAGGTATTTAGGTTGATAGCAACCTGAACTTTGACGACCACGTATCCTCAGTAGTAAGGAAATCCTCCCATGTGGTACAGCTTATAAGTAAAGGCACTGCATCTAGATGTAAGGATATTATAATTCCATTATATTCGGCCCTCAGCAGACCAATAATGGAGTACAATGCTACCTTCTGCATGCACCAGACACGAGCAACAACTGGAGAGACCACTGAGATTTCTCACCAAGAAATTATAAGTTACACACAAGTTTTGCGCAGTAAGACTGAAATCTTCATCGCCGTATTCTGTCTCCTACAGGTTGCTAAGGGGTGACCTGTGCCTGGTTTGCAAAAGTAGTCTCTGACCAGGCCCTGATGAAAATGCTACACATTTGTTAATCAAATTGCACGAGGGTCACTTGCTCCAGGGATCTTAACCAAGCCTCTGACATGTGCAGGTCATGCTGGAGAGAGAGCTTTACATCCCAGAGACTGCCACTTCTCTGGAACAAACTTCCAATTCACATGAAACAGAGCCCCTCCCTGACCATCTTCAAATGCAACCTAGATCAAAGGATGGGTGACCACAAGGTCACTCCTGGGGTAGCACCCATGTCCCTCCTGGACAGAGGAAGTCATTAACTACCAGAGACCATTACCTCCACAAACTTCACAAACCTAACCGACAACTGGGGCAACTCGGGATAAATATGGCCAGGCTTGCAAGGGCTCAAGGGCCATTAATCTAGTAACCTTCTATGAATCTATTACGACAAAGTTACTACACCCACCTATGATGCATAACAGTTCTTTTATTATTTTGCCTTATATGCACATACTGTTTGACAGGCTGATCTTTTATGCAGTTCTTTTTCTGCCTCCCAATCTGAACCGGTTACATTTAAGACTTTTTGCTTTAATGAAAGCCATCAACAAAACTAAATATATTTTGAGAACCCTCCCTCCATTCCCTATTAACTTTTCAACAAATGAAACTTCACCTAGTTCATAAAGGCAATTGCCACAAAAAGACAGCTGCACCCACAGGCATTACCTAAATCTTAAATTAAGGTTACCCATGCTAAAAATCATATGGTATCGCCTGTGTCCCTCACTTACCACTCTACATTATTCTTATCCAATATTCCCCCCTCAAGATGTGAAAAACGGCCATCATGCGTTAGAAAACATCAACTTTTAGCACTAAGAAAAAGTACACCGACTACCTTTAAATAAAACTAAATTGCTCACTATTCTATTAAATCCATTAAAGTATCAAGGCTGCTGCGGAGGCAATCAATTATTCACTTCTCCAGTTTGACTTTTTCATTAAACTCTTATCACTGTACTTTAAATGCTGCCTTTCTCTTCAAGAGCGCTCAAACAGGATCACAGGAAGTTACAAGGCTAATGGCCCTAGGGCCCTTACAAGCCTAGTCAAGTTCTACCCTTACTTCCAAAATCAGCACCTATTTTCCCTGTCCAAGACGGACACAGACAGAACCCCCCGGAGTGAGTTTACAGTTATCCATCCAATTATCCAGATGGCATTTGAAGAGGGACAATGAGGTGCTCTGTTTGACATGAAGTAGGAGTCTGTTCTAAAGGTGTGGTAACCTCTGGGAGACAAATCTGTCCCTCCAGCAGGTTCTATTAATGTCACAAACCAGGTTAAGGTCTTTACAGCGAGTAACTCACCACATACCATTTGACTTGCACAGATGCAGCATTTCCAATAAAGCAGGGTTAGAGATTGCCTTGTATGCAAGGCAGAGATCCCCCCTGAGTAGTATGTATGAAACAGAACAGAGTGACAGCGATTTCAGACAATCCACATACGACATATGAAGACCTTGAACTTTCCTAGTTTCCCCAATTGCTGCAGGTGCTTGGAAAGGTACTTACCAAAAGGGGCGTTGTACACAACTATTGGCCTGATGAGGGAAGAGTACAGGGAGGTTATAACTTTTTTTTCTGGAGGCAGTGCCCTTACTTATGAGATGAGCAACATAGTATACCCTTACCACTCTAGGGACATGGCATTCAAAAGCAAGGCTGCTGTCAACCTGTGTGTCCAAGTTTCTCTCCACTGAGTGCATACTTAAGGTGTTGCTATTGATGTGGAAGTTAGCAGGAATATCACACTTACTGAAAGGGATGAGAATACAATTTCTGCATTGAGTTTAAGGCCATGACCTTGGCACCAATCTTTTAAGACACTCTTGCAGGAGGTTAACATCATTTGGAGATTCTATGACTGCTCCCAGTTTGTAGTCATCAGCAAACTTTGTCAGCCACAGACCTTTAGTTCTTGCTTGTGCTTGGGAGAAATCGATTCTAAATAGTAGAGGTCCCAGGGCTGATCCGTGTGGAACACCACTGGTTACAGTTATGCAGTTGGAGGTGGATTCCCCTATTTTGACTATATGAGTTCTATCAGTGAGCCAGTTAGTGACGCGTTCAAGGATACAAGGGTTAATACCTAGCTGGGCAAGTTTGTCAATGATACTTGAGTGGGGGATAGCGTCAAACTCCTCGACTAAGTCTAGGTAGGCTGTATGCACAGATTTCCCCTCATCCAGGGCCTTGGTGACCGTCTCAAAGTAGTCCACCAGGTTTAACAAGCATGATCTCCTTTTGACAAATCCAAATTGAGTAGGGCAGGTGTTTGGAGATTGCCCATATAGTTTTTGATAAGGTTCATGATCATTTGTTCCATGGCCTTGTAGATAAGACTAGTCAGGCTAATAGGTCTATAGCTCCCAGGGTCAGTGGAAGCACCAACCTTGTGCAAGGGAATAATGGTGGTAATTTTCTATTCAGCAAGAAAAAGCTGGTGCTTGGACTATGACTGAAGAGAGTACCCAATGGTGCTGCTAATTCTTGTTGCAGCCCATGCAGGACACAGCCTGGGACATTATCCAGTCCCATAGATGGTGCGTTTTTGGCCCTAGAGGGGGCCATTTACAACCTGTTTAGAGATACAAGCTAGGGGACAGATACTAGGGATGTCATACGGTACGTGTGGTGCGGACAGGGGAGATAAGGTTTTCACATAACCTGTTGGCCAGCAGGTTAGCTATGTCCACAGGCTCAGTATATGTGCCATCATTAATTATGTCCACAGGCTCAGTATATGTGCCATCATTAATTACGTCCACAGGCTCAGTATATGTGCCATCATTAACTATTAGTTCAGCACAAATCTGGGCCTTTTATTTTAGGTTATGGATATAACCAAAGAATGCCTTATGGTTGCCTTTAGTGGAGGAAGCTAATCAGGACTCACAGTTTGATTTGAAGAACTTCACAATAAATCTTATTCGCTTGTTTAAGCCGAGGAGGAAGTGTTTCCAGTTTACAGCTTGCTCCCTCTTACTCATGGATAGCAATTTCATCCTCTTATTATAAAGCCTGTTAATGGTGGCCACCCACAAGGCAGGTTTGCTCTTCCTTGAGGTGCTTGCTTTGGTTCTATCAGATACGACAGAGTCAATGCAGTTATATGGGTGTTTGTATAAAGCATTGCTGTAAAACTTAGCATAGTTGCCAATTCCACCTGAGGAAGGAGGGTGCAGCAAAGCTATTTATACCATCCTGTATAAGATTATAATCTGCTTTGGAGAAGTTTTTTAGTTTAGTGTGGGGGGGGGGGGGTCAGGTGATAGTTACTTCAAAAAAGACTGATCTGTGGTCAGATCTAAATCAGGAAAGACCTCACAGCGGGGATGCTAGCACCAGATCCAGGATGTTGGCACTCTTTGTGGAGTGTCAACCAGCTGGTCCAGGGCACTGGAGTTAAAAAAATTGAGGAACCTTTGCGCAAGTGAGTTTGAGTGCGAGTAATTTACCCAGTCAACAGATGAGTAATTAAAGTCACCCAAAACCATGGTGTTCAGATGTAGCTTGATAATCTCAAGTAGATCCAAATAGAGTGGGTGTCCTGATTCATGAAGGGAAGTCCTGTAGCAGGCAATGCCATGAATATGCGTCCTACCAACAGTTAATCGCACCTGAAGTATCTCCAAGGAATCATGCTGTTTAACCAATCTGGAAGGGTATTTATCTTTAATGAACATTCATATACCATCTCCTTTAGTTATCACACCTTCAGTTTGTGGTCTAAATGCGTGGAAGGAGGTGTAACCCAGTATGGCTGGGGTGCTCTACACAACCTTGGACCAGGTCTCCATGACTGCACAAATGCCTGCATCTTCCAATGTGAGGACGGATTCCAGTAAGTGCAGTTTCACGTTTAGACTCCTAGCTTTTAGCAGAATAACCTTGAGGTGGTTTTTAGATGGAAGAGTTTTTATGTCAGGAATTTTGTCCTTGACACACTGCCTAAAAAAAAAAAAAAAAAAAAAAAAAACACTATGGGGGTGCCAAGAGCCTTAGCCAGTAGCCAAAATCCCAGGGGTGACCGATGAAGATCACCTCTGACAAAGGTAGAGGTCTGTCGATCATGTCATCCTAGGCTGACAGATACTGGATCCCCTTAAAATGACAACAGAAACCAAGGCAATTATTGAAGTCAAACATTTTCTATCTGTACTGAGGCATCATCCTAGGTGAAGATAAAATGCTGCTCAAGCATTGGGACATACCTGCCTGAGACACACAATCTGAGAGTTCAGTCATGTCTCTCTTCATATAGTCCAGAGAAGTACATCTCAAGTTGTTCACACCAACATGGACTACGACGGAGTCATAACTGTACCTGTTGCTAAGAGACTTGAGTGCATGTGTGATATGGCACATCTTGCACATGAAAGACAGCTGACCATGACCTTTCCCTTATCCCGCCTGATGAGGGGCATCTGTGTGTCTTGCGATGGAATCACCTATGACTAATAGGTTTGGTTTTGTGGTATGTCTTAAGGGCTTGACAGGTGAGAAAATGGTGCATGAGCTATTATGTGTACTGCATTCTGCAGAGAAGAAGTTATGCCTTACCACAACGTTCCATCTGTGTTGTAGAGCTTTGTTCATTCATTACTATTAGGATTTCGGTTCCGTCCTCAGAACTGATATGGCCGTTTCCCAGCCAAAAACTCTCAGCTTACACCTACCCATAATGCCCCTCTCCTAGTTACTTCAGATCAAGTTTGCCTGCCCCTATATAACAGAGATAGTAAATAGAAAAATAGAAGGCTCTGTCTGAGCTAATACCCTAAAGTCCACCAGGAGTCCAGGCAGGGGGAAGGAGGGTGGGAAGTAATGATCAAACAAATATCTACAACACAGATGGAACGTTATGGCAAGACATAACATCTTTAGCTGATGTAAATCTTTGTTCATTCCTTACTATTAGGACTAAGTCCCCAGCTACTCGAGTCCTGGGTGGCCCTTAGGAAGGATATTCCTGAGCACCGCAGAACCAAAAGATGCTCGTCCCCTGGAGACCAAATCCAAGTTGTAATGGGAGATAAAGGTATGAGGTCTTGCCCAAGTGGCTGCTGCGCAGATATCATCCATAGAGGCTCTGGAATGGAATGCTACACAAGTAGCCGTAGATATGGTAGAGTCAGCCTTTATTCTAGAAGGCAATGATAGCTTATTCTGTTCATAGATAAAGATAATGACGTTTCTAAGCCAGGAGGAGAAAGTCTCTTTGGAAACAGCTTTGCCCAATCTGGACATGCAAAGGCCACAAACAATTTATCTGTTTTCCTGAAAGTTTTAGTCCTGTCCAAATAACAACAAAGCTGCCGATGCACATCAAGGGTGTGCAAAAGGTACTCCGCTCTATAACAGGCAATACTCCTTGCAATACTCCTTTCAAAAATATGTCTTGCATAGGCAGTGTGACATGACTGAAGAAGTATCAAATCCATTATGAAAACTGGCGATAGCTGCTAAATGTACAGCGATCATCGATGCTGAAGCTCCTGCATGCAAGAGAGTCATCAGATACTGAAGGATCTTTTGAATAGACATGGAGAAGGGCTCTATATTCTGATCTTTGGCCCAAATAGAGAACCTAGTCCATTTACTAGAATAAACTTTCCTGGTGGAAGGTTTGCGTGAAGCCAGAACAATTTCACGAACAGGAGATGGGATGTCGGGCAGCCTGGCAATCATTGGAAGTGGAGGAACCAAGCTGTGAGCTTGAGACTGTGGAGACCTGGAATCAATCAGTCCCTGAGGGAAGATGAGATAAACATGCCTTAGTAATGATCCAGGATCCACGGGCTGTGTATCAGATGAGGCCATAGAAACAGGAACCAGACTTGATGGGGCAATAGGGGGCAATGAGGATCACTTTACTTCTCAACCTTTGAACTTTCTGGAGTTCAGAATGAGGGAAAATGGGGAAAGGCATACAGTAGACTCGGGGGGCAATCGTGCGTTACAGCGTCCCTTGAGGGTTCCCCCTGAGGAGGAATCAGGTAAAGTAGCTTCTGCATTTGTTGTTTAGGGGGGAAGCAAACAGATCTCAGCAAGGCTTGCCCCAGCGTCAGATCATCACTCGGGGCGGGGGGGGGGGTTGTCGAGAGACCAAATGGCAGTGCCCTAAACTGGTAGTGATTGGCTCCCAGCCGGAAGCGGAGAAACCTCCGGGAGTGGTGATCCATCTTTAAGTCGTAGCACGTGTCCTGGAGGTCTACAGAGGACATCCAGTTGTCCCTCCCTAGGAAGGGGAGAATGGACTGGACTGTACCGTGACCATGTGAAATTTTTGAGGTTTGATAAATTTGTTCAATAGGCTGAGATCCAGGACTGGTCTCCAGTCCCCTGTCTTTTTTGGGCACTAAAAAGAACCTCGAGTACAACCCAGATCTTGTCTGGTGAGACTGGTTGAGTGACTTTCTAAGGAGCTTTTCTATTTCTAAGGCTGCTGATTCCCTCTGATTGGGTGACACATAGGGGATTTGTTTGATGGATCTGGGAGTTCAAACGAAAGTAGCCTCTGGATATTATTCGCTGCACCCAGACATCGGTAGTAGTAAGTTGCCAGGCTGGTAAGTGCAGAGAAAACCGACCCCCAACTGCTTCCAGAGGGAAAGCAATTGGGTCGCTGCTCAGGAGCGCTGGGAGGGTCTACCGGAGAAAGAATCTCCAACGCCCAGGTTACGCGGATCCCCTCTACCCTGAAAAGGGCGTTTTCCAGATGAGCTGCCCCCTCTGCCCAAGGGGGATTGATCACCACAAGTGTCACAAAAAGATCCTTGGGATTTCTTTAGTCACATCTTTTCCTCCCTTCTGGTTCCTGGAGTAGAACCTCTGGGGGGTGGAAAAGCATATGCCCACGGCAGTCAAGGTCTTTCCTTATTTCACACTTTGTACAAGTGTGTCTTGTACTTTGAATCTGCAGTGCAGATTCATCGACAGTTGCATTTACGAAGGAAGATTTAAAGGGGTCTGCTAAGTCACACAACTGCATCCAGGCATTACGTCTCACGACAATGCCTGATGCGGAAGCTCGAGCTGCCCCTTTGGTGGTGTGAGACAAACGCATAGAGGAGTTCGAGATGGTTTCAAGGGTAGCTAGCTGCGAGGCGAAAGTGTCACACACCTCATCTGGCAGTACCTACGCCAAAGAGGAAGACATTTCAGACATTAGGTCTCTGGAGGCAAGTGAAGTGCGCCAGATAGTTCAGCGACCAAATGCCTAAGGTCACTGAAGCATAGGTCACAGACGCCCTGTTCGGAAGATGGACAGTGGAACTATCTTCTGCCAGTTCCCTCTTGGTGGCCGCAGCCACGACCATAGAATCAACTGCTTGGACAGGTGTAGATAAAATTTTGTCTGGCCTCAAGGGGACAGGTTCTACGTTGTCTGGGGCCTTCCAGGCACACTGCACAATGAGCTTAACAAGGTAATCTGCCAGTGGGGTCACCCAGGAGTACATATCCGGGGATGGAAGGCCTGCAAGAACACAAGGAGACCATGGAGACCCCTTCCCCTCATCACAATCTGTGTTTTCAGTGATCGATTCCTCTGGGGAAATCAAGGTGCTTCCCTCTTGCACCGTTTCTTTCAGGGTGGCTCCCCAGTGGGATCTTCTGACGACTCTGGAGAAGGGGTTCCCTTCAGGGGGGGGGGATCTTGTGGCTTCCGTGCCCTGGATCCTAAAGTAGAGGGTTGGGACAGCTGCATGTTGGGGGGGGGGGTTTCTGATGCTGATGTCATTGTTGCTTGACTGCGAGTCTGCGGTGGCAAGGACTCTCTCCATCACATGGAAAGCAGGCCCACCTGAGGAGGGATGGGAGCCCAAAACAGAGAAAGACAACCTCGGAATTGGGGTCACACCTCGCCCTGAGGTGCTCCGAGAGGACTGGAAGCCGGAACCGTGGACACAGACGGCACTAGCGAGAAAACAGACGCTGGATTAGGTACAGACGGTCCAAGCACTGCTCAGACAGCATTGGCTCCCCCTAGGTGGGAACAAAGGTTGACTGTATAGTCTCTGGCTTGTATGAGGTGACGCTGGGTGGTGGCGGTGAGGAGCCAGTCGTCCAGATAGGGAAACACCCGGAATCCTAGACATCTCAAGTGAGATGCTACCACTGCCATGCTCGAAATTGAAAATGACTGGCTCCCAGCCGGAAGCGCAGGTGATCTCTGGACGGTCTGGCCATCTTGATGTGGTAGTACGCGTCCTTGAGATCTATCGATCACATCCAGTCGTCCTTCTGCAAAAATGGAAGGATTGATTGAAGCATGACCATCCGGAACTTTTCCTTCTTCACGAAGGTATTGAGATTGCTGAGATCCAAAATGGGCCTCCAGTCCCCTGTCTTTTTTGGAACTAAAAAGAACCTTGAGTAAGTTCCGGATCCTTTTTGGTCCGCTGGGACTGGCTGAATGACTCTTTTTTTTGAGCAGTTTTGAAATTTCTATTGCTGCTGGGCCTCGCAGACGGGGTGGCACATCTGGAGACCTTCTTTGTTGGGGTGGAGTTGACAAAGGGTATTTTGTATCCTCTGGTTACAATGCTTTTTACCCAGGAGTCTGAGGTGAGAGTTAGCCAGGCCTGTGGGTATAAAGCCACGTGACCCCCGACTGCCTCCAGAGCAGGACAGTTGGGCCCCCATTCAGGAGTGCTGGAAAGGCTTACCAGGGATAGTATCCCTGTCCCCTTGGTTCTGCGGACCCCCTCTGCCACCGGGGCGACGTCTTCCATGTCTGCCCCCCCCCTCTGCCTCGGGGGGGGGGGGGTCACTCTGTGTGGCCTGGAAAGATCCCAGAGTTCTACAGAATCACATTTTTCCGCCTCGTTGCCCTTTGGGGTAGGTCTAGATGGAACGGAAAAACGGACTCTGACAGCAGACAGTCTTTCCTTCCTGCTCACACCGAGTTAATGTCTCTTTCACTTTGGGCCCAAAAAGAGTGGCACCATCAAAGGGGGCTTTGGCGAAGGAAGACTTGAAGGCTTCCGCAAAAGAGCACAGCCGCATCCAGGATTGTCTTCGTAGAGCAATCGCTGAAGCTGCGGCTCTAATTGACCCTTCAGCCGCATACGAGATTAGCCTCATGGACAAGTTCACTACAGAGGTAAGGGTGTTAAGTTGTGCTGTTACCTTATCCGAAACAGCAGCATCTGTGTTACCCTGGAGGGTATCTCCCAGCTCCTTGACGAGATCCCTCTGTAGACGTGTAAAATGTGTCAAATAGTTTAGCGAACGCATGGAAAAAGTCGCTGAACTAAAAATGCGCTTCCCGTATTTGTCCATAGTCCTAGAATCCTTATTAGGAGGATGAACAGAAGAGGAAGACTCCGACATCTCCTTTTTAGTGGCTGCAGCCACCACCATAGCATCAACCGGGACTCCTTTGGCGAGATAAGTCTTGTCCTGGGGAGCGGTAATAAATTTGCTTGGTTTTCGGGGGACCGGTTCCACTGTGTCCGCTGTCTCCCACGCCCTTCAAGCAATCAAATCCATTAACTCATCGAAGGGCGGAGTGACCCAGGAGGTAGAAGGTTGAGCACCAAATGCCTTCAGCAACACCGACTCGTCCTCAGTGGGGACTAGGGACTGCCAATCACCCCTCTGTTTTAATATCGCCAAGATGTCCGCAAATGAGACATCCTTGGAGGGGGATTTTGGGGACCCCTCTGACTCATCCAAGTCAGTGTCAGAAGTTAGAGATTCCTGTGGGGAATCTAAGTGCTTCCTCTTGCACAAGCTTTTCCTCGGAACCTCATTGGAGGGGGATTCCGGTGAGGCCTCCGAGGAACAGGGGGCATCCTCTGGGGATGGCCGAGACAACGGTGCTCCACGCTTTGGATGTGTCGTGGGAACAGAAACAGAGAGCGGCTCCTTAAGGGAGGGAGAAGACTCGTCCGATGACGTGGTTGTCTGTGTAGACAAAATCTTCCTCATAACGTCAAAAACCCCTGAACCTCGGGTCGAGGACTCCCCCGGTTCCGAAGGACATGGAAGAATCCGAGACACGGGGCCCATGGGTCTCGACCCCGAGGACGGAGCCGAGCCAATCTGCGCCGAGGCCCCGAGAGGGAGAGTCAGCACCGAAAGGTCGGTACGACTCTCGGTCCAGGAACCAAGGAGAGATCGTCGACTCCGCGACTCACCTATAGGTTCCGATGGAGTAGAGGTAAATTGTGTCGATCGTGCAATGGATGGTTTCGGCACCGAGGGCTCCACTATCATCGGCTCATCCTCTTCCGGCTCCGAAGACTGGATGGGTCTCGAAGGAGGACCTGTTGGAGATAAGGGAAGGCCTTCTAGTTTCGACACCAATTGGGAGGAAACTGCAATCAATTTGGAAAGGGCCGTGTTCTCCATAAGTTTCTGCACGACACGATCCACATCAGTATCGGATAATGGTCTGGAAGATCGGGTCGAAGGGGCCGAAGATGGCACCGACCGAAGAATAGTAGGTGGTGGCAGTTCCGATACCAGTTCCAAGACCTGGGGCTCAGTGAGAGATAAACGTTCGACGCTCGGCCCCGAAGTCTGTGGAACCGGCGAACGAACTTTAGAAGATGTACTCTGAGCCGATGACATGGGCTCCGACAGCTTCGACCCCTTCGAGGACTTAGAAGCCTGGTCAGACTTGTCCAAGGCCTCCTGGAAGGCAGGCTTAAGAAGTCCCCTGTCTATAAGTTTCCAGCGTCTATCTGTCATGACCCTCCCACTGAAGGAATGGCAAATAGAGCAATCCTCTTGCAAGTGGAGAGGGCCAAGACAGTAGACGCAGGAAGTGTGGTTGTCAGTGATGGACATTCTGTCCACACTGACACCTTTTAAAACCAGACTTGGCTTTTTCAGACATAATAGTAAACTCACTGTAAAAGAGAGAATTTAACACTAGCTATATTAAGGGAAGAAAATAAAGCTATAGGTTAAAGAAGGGTAGGCCCCAAAAGGGAAACCTATAAAAAAAAAAAGACCAACTACAATACACACACACTATATCAGAAAATAAAATATCAAAAACTATAGAACTTTTGACAAAAAAAAAAAAAAAAAAAGTGTATCTTATCTGTCTAACAACAGTTTTCTCTGGTCCGAGCTCTCTGAACGATGTGACCCGTTGCAGCGGCAAACTAGATCTGAGTAATGGCAGGGAGGATTGTGGGATATAGCCTGGTCTCGAGCTTCTCTAAGATGCAGAGCTTTGCTATGCGGCCGACTCTGAGGCAAGGATCGGCTCCGAACCCGTGTGTAAGAACAAACGGCGAGATTGAACACTCTCACATAGAAGGATATTCCTCAAGTATGGTTGAGCCAAAGGCTGCTCTTCCCCTAGAAACCAAATCCAGTTTGTCATGAGGAATAACTGTATGATGATTTGATCAAGTTACAGCTGCACATATATTGTCCATCGAAGCTCCAGACTGGAAGACAGCAGAAGTTGCCATTGTTTTGGTTGAATGAGCCTTTAATGGTTTTGGTAAGGGGAGATTCAATTTGTTATAGATAAAGAAGATCCAATTTAGAATGTGCAAAGGACAAATAACTGTTCCGTCTTGTCCAACATCTTTTGTTGTCTAGGTAGAAACAGAATTGTGTATGAACATCCAGTAAGTGCAGCATATATTCCCCTTTACTTGTATATTGTGGGAAAAATACTTTCAAGTTAATGGACTGATTAATGTTGGATTCTGCCACCACCTTAGGAAGGAAGCATTAATACACAACATTACTCTAGCCTTATAAATCAAATATGTAGACTTAAGAAAACGCTTGAAGTTCTGAAATTCTTCTAGCACACTAACTGCTACTAATAGTTTTCCAGGTCAGAAAATGTAGGATAACATGCATCTGCAGGTTCAAAGGAAGAGTCTATGGCTTGCAGTACCAAATTTAAATCCCATGGTAGAATGGGGTCTTTAAACGGGATCTTAGCAGACTAGTACCTTTCAAAAATGCTTTGCACAGTTTAGAGAAAGCCAGTGAAGAAATTTGAAATCCCACATGAAAGTAAGATTGCTGTAAGCTGAACTTAAACAGTTGATGAGAAATAGCACCCTCGTTAAACAAACTTGCAAAAAATTCCAGAACAGAATGAACTGGAGCCAAGAAGGAGTCTGACTCTGTTCTGCAAAATAAACAAGCCTTCTCCATTTACTCCTGTAGAGTTTGCTAGCAGAAAGTTTATGGGAAGATAAAACTGTGGAGCAAACGGGAAGAAAGCACTGGTTGCCTGGCTATTAAAAGCAATTGGAAAAACCACACTGTTAGTACGAGATTCAAGATATCCAGGTGAACCACACCTATCGGGTGAGACAGAAGGTCTAGAATTGGATTCAGAATCAAAGCTGGGTGTAGCAGATGTGGCCAACGGAAGGGGAACCAAATCTGCCAAGTTCAGTAAGGCTCAATTAGGATGATTTTGCTCTTCAACTGGGCTGCTTTCTGAAGGAATTTGGGAATTAGGGGAGTTGCATAATAAGCATGCAGAAGACCGGGGGACCAGTTGTGGAGCACAGCAACCCTTGGCGATTCCTCCAGTGGGAGGATCAGGACAAAGAATCTGCTGCACTTGTTTAGTAGAGATGCAAAAAGATCGCAGCAAGGCTGGCCCCACTGCCTGAAAATCATTTCCAATCACTTTGGAGAGAGACCACTAGTTGCGTCTTTCGGCTTATTCCGGTTAGGGGTCGCCACAACGGAACTCCGGTCCGCTAATGTGTGGTAGTGGATTTTTACGTGCCGAGTTACCAGCCCTGACGCACAACCTTCAACGAAGGCACGCCCATTCACATATGCCTCCACACAGAGGACGCTCCAAGAATCGAACGTGAAAACGTCTTGCTGTGAGGCGACAACGCTACCGCAGCACCACTACTGTTGAGAGACCACTAGTAAAGTAGTAAAATGGACTTGTTCAGTTTGTCTGCTATCACACTGGACTTCTCCGGTACAGGCGTTGCTATTAGAAAGCTGTTGGAAGATATCCATTGCCACACACTGTGGGCTTCTCAACACACGGGACAAGATCTGGCTCCCCCTTGCTTGATACATCAGACTACTGACATATTGTATATCTAGACTGCTACTGTACCAAGAGGAAGAAAGTCCTGGAATGCATGCACCACTCTCCTCTCCAGAGCACTGATATGCAGGCTGACCTCTACCAGGGATCAAGTGCCTTGGACGGTTTTCTCCAGGAAGTACCCTCCCCCCACCCAACCTGGGAAGCGTCCGTGGTCCCTACGGCCTTGGACGATGAAAGGACGACCTTGCAACAGCTGTTCTGACTGCATCCACCAGGAAAAGCATTGTTTGCATACCTGGGTTATTCTTATGTTCGCAGACATTGGCTGAGAAAGCACTGACCACTGTGTTGCTAGCATCCACTGAAGAATTCTCATGTGGAATCTTGCTAAAAAGACTCATTATTGCTGGTGATATTGATCCCAGGGCTTACAGAATCAACTGGGCTAAAATTCCAGTACTACAAATTATTTTCCTGACCTGCGTCCTTATTGTTTGCACTCTTGACAAAGGAAGAAGCTACCACTGATGCTGTGTTGAACACCGTTTTATGAATTCTAATGTCTGGGCTGGTTGCAATAAACCTTGCTGTAAATTTATGGCTATTCCAAGATGTGAACAGGTCTGTAACGCCCGATCCTGAGCTTCTAATCAGATGATGCTTGGTTGGGGCATTAATGAGGCAGTCGTTTAAATATGGAAACACCCGGAATCCTTGCCATCTTATGTGAGCTGTAACCACTGCTATGCATTTGAACACCCTGGGGGCTGGGGTGAGGCCAAAGGGCAATGCTCTGAACTGATGATGACTGGTTCCCAGCCGGAAGTATAAGTACCTTCTGGATCATCTGTTCATCTTTATATGATAGATCTTCAGGATGAGTACTATCAAGCACATCCAGTCAATCCCTGCCCAGAATAGACAAGAGTCACGACAATCCAGAACTGTGTGTCGAACCAACTTGTTCAATACACGGAGATCCAAAATTGGCCTCCAGTCCACTTTTCTTTACAAAAGAATCTTGAGTAAGTTCCGGATTCCATCCGATTTGGTGGGACCTCTGGGATGACACTTTTCTAGCAGCTTTTGGATTTCTAGTGCTGCTGCTTTCCTCTGATTGGGTGGAACATCAGGAATTTTTCTGGATAATGGAGAAGTAGGGAAAATAGAACTGTATAACTTCTGGAAATAATTCTCTGCACCCAACTGTCTTTTGTTATACTTAGCCAGGCTTTTTTTTCTCCTTTTCTTCTTCCAAACATCTTTATTAAATTTTCACATATGATAAATGTAATCTTACATTTATATAAATGAAATACACACATACCACTTTAGTTGCAAACAGTTTATATCAGACAGCACCGAAACAACTGTAGTTGCAAACATTATAAATCACTTATAAACCAGTCATTGTCAGTTAAGCATTATATGGCTCATTCAAATTCTGCCTCAAACCTCGTTCCTGCTCTGCATATATTGTTCCCACAATTCCCATTTTTTTCTATGTAGTTTGCTCCTTGCCTTTTTTAAAGATCCCAATTCCATTTGTTTTATCTGTTATTATATTTGCTACTTCTAGTAAACTTGGTCTAGATTTCCATTTTGTAGCAACTGCTTTTTTGACATACTCAGCAAGGCTTTACACTATGTCTAGGTAATTCTGATTCTGTAGCACTACTCAAAAAAATTATCTTCCCAGTCAGTCCAATCCACCCACCAAGCATCTCCAACAGAGCGGTCTGAAGGGAATCCCTAAAAAGTCTGCCAGCTCACTACACTCCCAAAACAAATGTTCCCAGCTACCTCTTTCTTGCCCGTCACACCTCCAACATTTGCTATCCACCGGAGGAAAGTTTCTTTTGGAGTCTACTTGGGGCATAAAAATACCCATGTAAACACTTCCAGGCAAAGATCCTAAATCTTCTAGACATTGTTGCATATTTGGGAGATATACATATAGCCCCCCATTGTCTCTTTGTGAACCGCTTATCCAGTCTCTCTTCCAATCCTTTCTAAGCTCCCCTGACTGACTCTTATAATCATGCAATATTTTATATGTTTTATTAATTATTCCTTTTAATGGCAGCTTCTGCTCTCGATTTTATTAAAAACTCTACCACTGCTGGTCTATAACTTGGCCAGAATTTCTGGTGCAGAGAAAAGAGACCCCTAACTGCCTCCAGAGGTAGGCAGTCGAGCCTCCATTCAGGAGTGCTGAAAGGGTCGGTCAAAAAAGGAATCTCTAAACCACTGGTTTTGTGGGCCTCCTCTGCCACGGGGGCATCTTCCATTATCACTCCACCCTCTGCCTCTGTAAGGGAGTGAACTTCAGGTGGGTCCAGGAAAGGACCCCAAAATTTTCTGAACTACATTTTTCAACATCCCCTTTAATTCCTGGAAAAGGTCCTTAGAGGGGTCGAAAAAACACACCCACTGCAGAGAGGGTCTTTCCATCTTTCTCGCACCTGAACAGTGGTCCTTTACTGTGGGGCAAATAAAAATGTGCCATCAAAAGCAGCATTGATGAAAAAGAAGTTATGTAACGGCTCCGACTCGGTAGCTTTTAGAATGCCTGAAAACTTCTGATTGGTTCGTGGCTAGGAGGTATCCCATAGTGCATGAGCACATTCCCCAGATCTTGTCTGCGACTAGTCTATCAGGATAAGACAGGAAAAGGACAAAGGTCAAGAAGAATAAACTGTAATAAAGGCGCCCTTTATAGTATAAACCACTGTAGAAAAAAAAAAAAACAGTTTCCAGATCCTCCAGGAAGGGGGCTGGTGGGTGAGTTTGTAATAATGTTCAGCGAGATGGACTACATACATGGAACGTTATGTTGAGTACATAACTTCTTTATGTTATGTAGTCCTATCTTACCGCCATTATTACGTGTAAATGAAAGAAATACAACTAGAGATCCAGTTCGATAGTGTGACCTTAGAAACTGGCAAGCCCATTCTCATCTCAGCAAAAGAAACGAACAGCTATTCTGATTTTCTAAATCCTTTGGTTCTGTGGCTATAGAAACGCAGTTGCCTATGCACATCCAATTGATGAAATATATACTCTGCTTTATTGGTGTGATTAGGAAGAACACTGGCAATTCAATTGTTTGGTTTAAGTGAAAATGAGAACAGACTTTAGGGATAAAGGAAGGACTGGTCTGGAGAGAAACCCTATCTTTGTGAAAATTTAAATATGGAGGTTTAACTGATAGGGCTTGTAGTTCAAAAACTTGTCTGGCTGAGGTTATTGCTACCAGAAAGAGTCTTCCAAGCCAGGAATTTCAACTGACAACTATGAGCTGGTTCAAAGGGTGGCAAAGTAAGTCTAGAATGGACTAGATTCAGATCCCAGGGAGGAATGGGGTCTTGAACAGGAGGTCTTAACATCATGGAACCCTTAAGAAACGATATGCAAAGTTTGTGAGACGCAAGACTTGGATCATTAATCCCCACATGAAAACTGGATATTGCTACTAGCTGAACTCAAGAGGGTAGCAGCTGCTGAACCCTGGTGAAAGAGTTCTGAAAGAACTCAAACAATAGCAATGGGAGCTGTAAATGGATCAACTTCTCTGTTATGTGCCCATATAGAAAATCACTTCCATTTACTGTGATACGATTTTTTAGTCGAAGGCTTGCGAGAAGAGGTAATAACATGGGTTACAGCTGGAGACAGATCATGAAGCCCGACTAGTGATGGAACTGGAGCAGCCACACTGTCAGTTTGAGTGTGTGGAGACTGGGGTGAAGAGAACCTGACATGTGTGTCAAGACATCTGGCACTGGGTCCAGAGTCCCTGGATAGTCTAACAGGTGAGGCTCAAGAAAAGGGAACCAAATCTGACAAGGCCAGTAAGGAGTGAGGAGGATCATCTTGCTTCCCAACAACATTGCTTTCTGTATGACTTTGGGAATGAGTGGAAAAGCATAAAGGAGTCCCGGGGGACAATCGTGGATGAGTGCATCTCTTGGAGACTCTCCCGGAGGGGGGATGAGGGAGAAATAGGTGCTGCATTTGGTGTTGATGGGGCTGGAAAAGAGATCGCAGCAAGGTTGTCCCCACTTGTGGAAGATCAGATGGGCTACTTTCTGGTTCAAAGATCATTCGTGAGGTAACAATACTGCCCTGCTTAGCTTGTCCGTTATCACGCTGGAGGTCCCCGGGATGTGCGTTGCAATGAGAAAGCATTGGGAAGAAATCGCCCAGTTCCAAACTCGCAGGGCCTCTCGACATAAAGGGTATGATCTGGTTCCCCCTTGTTTGTTTAGATGCCAAACCACCGACATGTTGTCTGTCTGGATAGCTATCGTCCCTAGAGGGAGAAAGTCGTTAAGTGCTTGCAACGCTAGAAGCACCGCTCTCATCTCTAGGACACTGATATGCAGATGGGCCTCTTGATCTTGCCATATGCCTTGGTCAGTCTTGCCTAGATAATGCCCCCTCCCACCTTATCTGGGAGGCATCTGTGTTCACAGTGGCAACAGGTTGGTGCGGTAGAAAGGGAGTCCCTGTGGTAAGATGACTTGGCTGAATCCACCACCGGAGATCCTTTTTGCATGAATCTGTGATCAGTATCTGGTGATGCAGAGGCAACTGCTGAAAGGACCACTGGGATGACAGGAGCCATTGGAGTATTCTCATATGTAGTCTTGCTAATGGTACCAAGGTTATGGTCGATGCCATTGTTACAAGAAGCTGCAACACCTTCGCTTTGACTCTTCGAAGAGGAAGTATCCTGTAAATTTGCTGTGCAAGATTCTATATTCTGTTTGTAGGTAGTCTGGCTATCATAGAAACCGTGTCTATGTTTGCTTCTATAAAGGTTATAGATAGAGTGGGCAAAGTTGAGGATTTTTCCCAGTTTAGAGATTCCCAACTGGGAACAGAGCTCGATTGTGGAATCTCTGGATTTAACTAGACAATGCCTGATGGTGGTGGTCAGGAGCCAATCGTTCAGATATGGAAAGGCTTGGATTCCCCGATGCCTCAAATGAGCCGTCACTACTGCCATGCATTTGGTGAATACTTGGAGGGGGCTGTGGTAAGACCAAAGGGCAGCGCCCGAAACTGGTAATGATTGGCTCCCAGCCAGAAGCGTAGGTAACTCCTTGATGCTTTGTCCATCATTATGTGGTAGTAGGCATCCTGGAGATCTATTGAGCACATCCAGCTGTCTTTCCCTAACAGAGGGAGTATGGATTGTAGAGTGACCATTCGGAACTTTGACTTCTTTACATACTCGTTTAACCTGCCGAGGTCTAAGATGGGTCTCCAGTCTCCTGTTCTTTCTGGAACTAAAAAGAACTTTTGGAGTATGTTCCGAATCCTGTCTGGTCTACTGGGACCTTTTGGATTACTCTTTTTAATAGCAGCTTTTCTATCTCTATAGCCACTTGATCCCCGTGACTAGGTGGTACATCTGGGATCCTTTTGGGAGGATGTGGTGGCAGGGAAAAGGGTATAGAGTAACCTCTGGTGATAATGTCTTGTACACACTTGTCTCGAGTGAGATTTAGCCAGGCTTCTGGGTACAAGGACAGGCAACCCCCAACCGGCTCCAGAGATGCAGTCAGGTTCCACATCAAGAACGCTGATAGGGATGGTCACGAAAGGAATCGCGACCTCCCTGATTTTGTGGGCCTCCCCTACCTCTAGGGCGACTTCTACCATTAGTTCCTCCTCCCCTGCCTCTGAAGGAGGAATCACCCTGTGTATCCTGGAAAGGTCTCCGATTTCTTGAACCACATTTTACCGCTCTTCTGACCTTTATGGTAAGGTCTAGAAGGAACAGTAAAACAGACTCCCATGGCAATGAGTCTTTCCTTCCTGTTCACACCTGGTGAGGGTATCTTTCACCTTGGGTCCAAAAAAGAGGATCCTTCCACGGGGGCATTAGTGAATGTAGACTTGAAAGGCTCAGCAAAGTTGCATAGACATCCAGGAATGTCTCCTTAAGGAGACTCCTGAACCCGCCACCCTACTCGGATCATCAGCTGCATACGAGATCAGCCGCATGGAGGAGTTAACAATGGATGCGAGAGTAGCCAACTGAGTAGACACTGTAGATGGGACTGCTTCAGCAGAGGTACCCTGAAGAGTATCTCCTAACTCCTTTAGGAGATCTCTCTGAAATCTCGTAAAATGTGATAGATAATTCAGCAATCTGAGTGTAAAAGCCACTGAAGAGAAGATATGCTTCCCGTACCTATCCATCGTTCAGGATTCCTTATTGGGCGGATGGATAGAAGAAAGTAGTCTCTGCTAGCTCCTTCTTAGTGGCCGCCACCACCATGGCATCAACAGGTAAGCCCTTGGAGTCTTTAGGGGCGAAAAGACATTTATTCAGCCTCCTGGGGACCAGTTCCATGGCATCAGGAGTCTGCCATGCTTTCTGACTCAAGATCCAGTAATTCATCAAATGGAGGAGACACCCATGAAGCTGAGGGTTGAGACCCGAAAGCTTTCAGGTACACTGACTCAGACAGGGTAACGGTGAGCCAGCCGCCTCTCTGCCTGAGGATCTCCAAAATGTCTGCAAAGGATACATCTTCAGAGGATGACTTCGGGGACCCCTCCGACTCATCGAGGTCAGTGCCAGATGTGAGAGACTCATCAGGGGAGTCTACATGCTTCTTCTTACATTATCTCTTCTGAGGGGGCTCCTCAGCAGGGTCCTCTGGGGAGGTATCGGAAGATTGGGGCCACCCAAATGGGGGTCCTGAGGCTGTGGGTCTCTGCCATCCCAAGGGAGAGAGGATGCAGAGACTGTAGTCGGCACTTGAGGGAGTATAGCATCGGTACTTCTACATGGGGGCGGATGAACTATACAACAAGCTCTTCATCCTCACTAAGACAGATTCCTCCAGCTTCGAAGGGAGCGTAGGTGCCGGTGACTCCAAAAGGATCGGCTCCGAGAACGATGTAGGTTCCGAGCTCACTCAGGCCAAAGCACCAAGAGAGGGAGCCTCGGCACCGAAGAAGTTCGGTTCCAAGTGTCCCCTTCGGGCCCGTAGACACTTCGGACGGTGCCCAGAGTGTCAGAGCGGAACTTGCCTCAGAGACAACCACACAGGGTGCTAGAGCTGAGGACACCACTAGTGTCTGTACTGGCAATATCGGCTCCACAGGCCCAATCTGGGTTGGAGGAGGAAAGAGCAGGATCGGTAGCAGGAGCCGGATCAGAGACCGAATGGGTCGGAGCCGACAAAAATTTTGGCAAGGCAGACGACTTAAGGAGTCTGAGCACCACTCCCACGATGTCTTCAGACAGGCTCCTGGAGGATCTGGAGAACAGTGTGTGAAACCTTGTTCTCTGCAATATAGACAATTTTACAGTAGGGGAGACCGGTGGAATGTCCGTTGACCGGCGCCGAAACAGTTTGTGCCGATACTGCAAGGTCAGTGCCCAAAATCTCTATCAGCCCAGAAGACTGTGGAGATGGAGCCGAAGAGACAGAGACCAACTCCGATTTTGGTAACTTCTGTGGAGGTTCAGAGGCAGAAGTTGAGGCCAGAGAAGGCCATTTAGAGGTCTTGCCCTTATCCTTTCTAGATTAATGTGACCTAGCAGTGGAGGAAGATCTGACTTGGTCTTCTCTTCCTCGAAGGAAGGCTTTAACATGCCTTTCAAAATCAGCTTATTTTTCCGTTCCTGGAATATTCTAGGGTAAAAGAATGACAAGAGAGACAAGTTTCTTGTAGATGTATGGCCCCCAAGCAGTACACACAGACGTTATGTCCATCTGTGATGGACATTTTTTGCGAACATTTAATACACTTTTTAAAGCCCGACTGTGTGTGTTCTTTAGGTTTCTTAGACATAATGGCAGTAGAGAAAAACCAACACACACAAGAGAGGAACTAAATCCTCTAACTCAACCAGATCTAGCCCTATCACCCACAAAAAACAAAATAAAGAGGGGGTTACTAGGTTCTCTAACTTAAACGAACCTAATGCAAGAAAAAAAAAAAACAGGGACAAAACTAGAACCTCTAAAGTTAAATGGTCTAGCCAAAAAAACACACACTCACGGGATACCACACACAAATGGCCAACAGGCCCAAGTAAATTTTAAATACCAAAAAGGTCAAATCCGGTAAAAGACACAAATCGGTAATCACAATAAGACCGTCAGCAAGAGACTATGACAGAAAAAACTTCACTAGAAGCAAAAAACTCCTAATAAGCAGTAATAATAATAATACTAATAATAAAACTGAATCACAGCCACTGCCAACCAAAAGAAGCTTCCGACTGAAGAACTGGCAAACGAGATCTGGGGAATGTGCTTATGTACCATGGGATACCTCCTAGCCACGAGCCAATCAGAAATTTTCAGGCTTTCTAAAAGCAGCCGAGTCGGAGCAGAGGATCGGCTCCGAACCCACACGTAATAATGGAGGCGAGATAGGACTACATAACAACAATGGCTTTAAGGGCTCTACAGAATCAGAGAGGCACATCCAGGCATGTCTCCTGATGGAAATGCCTAAACCCACAGCCCTTGAGGCACCTTCTGCAGTGTGAAAGATAAGCCTCTGACAAATGGGATATAGCCTGTAGGGTAGCCAACTGACAGACTACTGAAGATTGAGCCTCAGAAATTCTGGTTCCACAAAGAGATCTGGATAACACTTTAGCCAAATCTCTTTTGTAGCCTAATAAAATGTCCAAAATATTTCAGTAATCCAAGTACAGAAGTTGCTGAAGCATAAATATGCTTCCCAAATTTGTCTATTGGCCTTTACTCTGTTAGGAGGATGAAAACTGGAACTCTGGTTCAGCAAGTTCCTTTTTTGTAGCCACCTCCCTGTCCTCTACCAGAACACCTTTACTCCCAATATTCCCAGCCTACTGGTGGGGCCAGAATCCTCTCTGGTCTCTTGGGGATTGGCTCAATTGAGGATTGGTTCTATTATCAGGTTCCTTCCATGCCAGTTTGGAAATTAAATCACTATGTTCATTGGCTGGTGGAGTAAAGCAGGAGGTAGAAGGACCAATACCAAAATGTTTCCAGAAATATGGATTCCTCAGAAAGGTCTTGGGAAGACCAGCCACCCCTTTGCTTTAGGATCTCAAGAACGTCTCCAAATGAGAGGTCATCTGGTGGCAATTTTGGGGAACTCTCCCTTTCATCAAAATCAGTATCTTCAGTGACAGACTCCTAAGCAGAGTATAAGTGGCTCCTTCTGCACTTTCTTTTTCTAGGGACTTCCTCAGTGAGGTGGTTCAGAGAAGTTACAGAAGAGATCAAAATACCCTGTCGGGTAAACGGGAAACTTTGGGCTAGCTGTCCCTGTGGGGTAGAATTCTCAGGGTCACGGTGCAAAGTGACCCGAGTAGTAGAGGGTGGATCTGAAAGTGAAGGACCCGTATGACCTGTCGAAGCAAAGAACACATTCTTCACTACCTCAAAGGCAGAGGACCCCAGGGAGAAGGAAGCCAAGATAGTAAGTCGCCTGCTCATCACCTCCCTCTGCCCCAAGAGCAATTCACCTGTGGCGGAAGATGAAGCCAAGCTGTCCAATGCCAATGCTTATAGGATGAGACGGTGCCAAAAATCTACACCATTCTCTCAGATCTGACAGGTAAGCTTCGGCTCAGAGAGTCATAAGTTCTGAGGATATCGAGGCCGGTGCACTCAAAGCAATAGTCAGATCCAAAGACTATGTTCTCTTCAGATCCAAACCAGATGGACCCTGAAGGTTCAGATTCAAGGGATCTAAACAAACATGCGAAGTAGAGAAGGCGCCGTCATTGGAGTGGTAAATGGATGGACTTCCTGACCCGAAGGGGTAGGAACTGTGTTAACTCCCCTCTGAATTTGCTCTGTGAAAAATTTACGCATTATCCTCTTCACATCTGCCTCCATGAGACTCCTGGAGGAATGAAGGGATTTAACGGATGGTGACTTTGAATGACTCTGAAAAAGGGAGAGGACACCTAGAAGGAACCAGATTCAAGCTTGGTGAATAGGCAGTCATTAGTAATAGCTTTGGGTCCAAAGATGTACAGTACGAAATATGTTTGGTCGAATCCAAAGTATGAGTGGGTGGATCCAAAAATCAAACAAAGGAGAAAATTCAGTCTCCAACAACTACAACCAAGGGTATGCAGTAACCAACAAGTAAAAGACACTGCAGAGGTACCAGGAATCACTGGGAAGCGTGCAAACAACATTATTTATTGACACTGAAACACTACAAACACAAATGCATTAACTTTCTCACCATGTTTTCATCTTATCCACAGAAATTCTTCAGATAATGAATCAGCCATACCCAGAAGTTTCAATAGTCATGACAATCATTAGTTCACTTAAATAACTGACCATTAAACACAACTAGGTATTAAAAAGACATACATAATGGTTTCAAAATATAAAACCAAATACAATATAAAACAGTACACACATTCCTACCCTAACATTCTGTTGAACCAATCTATTAAATCCAACAATATAACTGCATGCTACAATATCACAAACCTTAAAAACAAATGCAATTCCAATCAAATAAAAACAAATTATAACACCTCAGTCTCAGACCATCTTGGAATATATAAAACCTGAAAATACACAGATATAAATATTAAACATGTTGTTTGAACACGATGGAAGAAATAACCTTAATGAGACCATATTGTCAATACCCTGCACAACCCTATTTTGAAAACTAATAGGCAAGGCCATCTAGTGTGCAAAGATGCAAATTTTATTCCTAAAATAATCCTGAAGAGGGACTAACCACTAAACTTGAATAACAGATTTGATAGATTGGTTCAACAGAATGTTAGGGTAAAAACTCTCAAAACAGTGTAATCCCATTAGATGAGGAAGGCATAAAAATGGCCAACATCAGATATATAGGTTTTACAATACAACGATAAAAAGGCTGGACAAAAACAAGTTTAATGTTCACATGCTGTGATCTTGCGATGCTGGAAGTGCACCAGTTATATTCACGTAGCATGAGAATATTTTTTTATATATTTTAGCTTACAGCTTAAGCAAAAGATCATAATGGCTATTTAAACTTAATGGCCTTACAGGAATGGATAAAAAGGAAAGAATATCAAATTATATTAAGAAATGTACAGTGCAAATAATGTTGCAGGAGACACTTTTAGAAAGAAATTAACATGCAAATTTGACAAAGGGAATTTCAGAATGGATACTCAAGACCAGAGGATCATGGGAATAAGGAAGTAATTGCTAGAGGGGCTGCAAAAGTGACAAATAAGAAAAACAAAAATGGTAAATTTCTGGTAGTAAGGGGCTACTGGCAGGGGAAGGAGGATTGCAATGGCATGTATTTATATTCCACGAAAAATTTATTATGGAGCTTAAAAATAACCAGCTTTCGGCACAGAATATAACTTATTTGGGGGGGGGGGGGTTTGATTTCCAATAGTGAAGCTGTAACGGCGGGGGGGGGGCTAAAACGAAAGAAGGTAAATTTCTGAAGAAATGTAAGAACATATTCAGTATTGAAGATGTAAATTCAGTAGCAGGTACTCTAGACTAAACAAATTATATTTTACATTAACATGTGCATTTCATTCAAAGCTTCAACACACTTACAATAACTATTTCTGATCATGTACAAGCTACCCGTTAAAAAGGAACTTAAGGAATAGGTAGTGGAAATTACGACAGGTATTAGTGAAGACAGAAATATCTTTAAAAGTTGCAGCTAGTGTCTGGGCTATAATAAAAAATGAAGTTTAAAAATAAGGCTGAAATAAAAAGACAGATATGGTTAAAAAGTAATATTAAATTACTTACAGGGGGTGATAAAGAAAGTATTGCAGAATAAGGGGAATCTCACAGATCAAGAGGATGAAAAACTGCAGAGTGCTAAAGAGAAACTAAGTGGGTATCTGGATAATAAGCATGAGTTTAGAAAGATTACATTTAACAACGCAGAGCACAAAAACTTTTACCAGGGCTTATGCAGCAGAACATTAAGAGTTAATTGCCAAACATAGGAAACGTATAACAAAACCATGGATCCTGTAGAGATTTTGGAGATATTATGGAAAATTTATGAAAATGTGCAACACAGATGTACTAATCAACAAAGAGTACAAATGGAAATATTTATGGAAGACTATTATGCCAAGGTTAGAGGTAGACGAGACTCAACAACTAACAGTTGAGACAGGAAGTGATGAGATGAACAGCGATGTATAATCAATCTTCATGAAAGTCTTCAGAAAGAGATAACATTTCTATGGAAGTTTAGAAATTAAGGAGGGAAGAAAATGATAAAGATCTGGAAGATTTTAACAGTATTTAAAAAAGGAAAGGAAGCACCAACATCTTGGATTAAAGCTGTGGTGGTTGTGTTACCCAAAGATGTATCAGTCAAACCCATCTTCATACAGACCCATTTCAATTTTAAAACTATGACTATACAGTGTTTATATCTATACTAGTTAAACAATTTCAGATGTTGACAAAATTAATACATATGGATCAGTGTGTGTGTCTATGCTTCCTAAAAGAATGGCAAAGGTGTTGCCAAAATTAACAGGTAACAGTCAATGTTATTATATGGAGAGGAGGCAGACATCTGACATTAACAGAAAAGTGATGATACAGGGGAAGCAGAATGTAAGAAAATACCCCTGTAGTTGGTGGGTCTTGATGCAGAGAAAACATATGACAGAGTAATCTGGGATTTCATGTGCATGGTATTGGAAGCACTTGCATTTCCTGACACGGATATAATCTGGGATTTCATGTGCATGGTATTGGAAGCACTTGCATTTCCTGACACGGATATCATCGGTATGAATTAAAGTATGATGGTTCACATCAGATAAGCTGTGTTTGAACAGAGGAACCAGGCAGGGTGTCACATTTCTCCTTTGTAATTTGCTTTATATTAAAGCCATTGGCAAAGAAGAAAATAAGGGATTCAGAAATAAAAAGATAACTGGAATGATAAATCAAGAAAAGTTGGCTTTATTTGCAGATATTATTCTCTACCTGATAAAACCAGAAAAGGACATCAGTGCTGTGGAACATTTTGAAAACAGTTTCAAGTCTCTTCAGAATATAAAATGAACAAAGCTAAAATAAAGGCTACAGCCACAAATTATGTACCCATATACAAATTGGTTCAGCAATATTCATTTATGAAGACATGTTAAGTATTTAATAATATGGAAGGCTTCCGTTATGGCAGCTAAGGATATGTAGGAACAAACTTACAAAAGAGAATACAAAAATGATAAAACTGGCAAATCTTATTTATGGATATGGATAGTAAAGATACAAGCAGTGAAAATGCTTTTAGTCCCTTTAGTCTTGTATACAGGTCAGGCATACTTTATCAACCTGAGGAGATGGTCTGAACAATAATTAATAAAAAATTGAAGACATTTATCTGGGAGCTAAAGAAGGAAAGAGTTAAAGGGATAGAACAAGTTGGTTTAGGTTTAACTAGGGACATTTTAGAGCTACACAAGTAAGGCTCATATACATAAGACAAACAAAAGGTTAAAACTCAAAGTGGAAAGCAGTGATGATTATGATGATGAAGCAAAGGAGAATTTCAAGAAAGAGAGTGGGATTCTGGATGCAGATCCTTAAAAAGAATAGTTAACTATACAGAATATTATACTAAAAATAATCTAAGAACTATACCAATACGAGAATGGAGGAAGGAGATTTTGCCAACAGGGGTGACTGCAAGTGGGGGTACAGAAAATAGGCAAGAAGGGTCTGGAATTTACTGGACAGCCTGGCAAAGGAACCAAGATATTGGAGCAAATAACTCAAGCAGAAGGGCAATAAAGTGGGATGAAGCCAAAAAGACATTTGAATTCCAGGCTACAGTATTGCCTTCCCTATCAGGGCTTGATCTCAGAGCACAGGCAAAGTGAAAGGGCTAGAGGAATTTTAACTGAAAGACCTGCTTTGGTAGAGTTTTTAGTTGCATCTAGGATAGAAGAAACTGTGTGTGTGTGTGTGTATTTTATATATATATATATATATATATATATATATATATATATATATATATATATATATATATATATATATATATATATACATATACACACACACACACACACACACACACACACACAAAGAGATGATTAGTAGGGCGTATAAAATGTTGCACAATAACTAAGAATCAGAGGAGGTTAAAAAGATAGTCTCTTCTTAACAAACCGACACTATCATTTGCTGGTTAGTAGTACTGGCAGATTATACTACCTAGTGCTGGATCCGACCTTACCCTAAGCAGGAGGTGCTTAAAAAGAAGTTATGTACTCACCATAACGTTCCATCTGAGTAGGTACTTCATTTGTCTGCAACCTGTGGGTATCGGATCCGAGCCGGCAGCTTACCAAGCTCAGAGCTCCTAGCTCCCCCCTCTACCCATAATCACCTGCTACCAACCACATTACCTCAGATCGTTTTTTTTTGCCTACCAACCTGAAAAACATGAAAAATATCAACTGCAAAGGTGATCAGAAAATCCCGAAAGGTTCGGGGGATGGCAAGGGGGGGGGGGGTCGGTTGCAGACAAATGAAGTACCTACTCAGATGGAACGTTATGGTGAGTACATAACTTCTTTATCTGAAGTAGTTACTTCATTTGCTCTGCAACCTGTGGGACAGAGTCCCCAGCTACTTATAAGAACGTGGGTGGTCCTTACGGAAGGATATTCCGAAGCACCGCGGAGCCAAAAGCCCTACTTCTTGAAATCACATCTAATTTATGAGAAATGAACGTATGAGAAGAGGACCAAGTAGCCCCTGAACATATGTCGTCCACTTGAACCCTAGACCAGAAGGCTGTTGAAGTGGCTACAGATCTTGTAGAATGAGCACGGATATTAACCGGGGCTGGTTTGCCAGATGATAAATACCCCTGAATAATACACTGACGAATCCAATTTGCCACAGTAACTTTGGAAATGGCTTTACCCAAGGCTGATTTTGCATACGAGACAAATAACTGGTCCGACTTGCGAAACTCTCTAGTCCTATGCAAGTAGAAACACAGCTGTCTGTGTACATCCAATTTGTGTAATGTGTATTCTCCCTTGTTCCGAAACGTGGGAAAAAACACTGGTAAATTTATTGATTGATTTATATTTGCTTCTGAAGCAACCTTAGGCAAGAAAGACGGGTTAGTCCTGAGGGACACTATCTTTGTGAAAGATAAGATAAGGTAAGGAGGCTTCATACACAAAGCTTGTAATTCTGAAACCCTTTTGGCCGAAGTAATGGCCACTAAAAAGGCTGTTTTCCATGACAAGAACTTCAACGGAATTGAGGCCGCAGGTTCGAAAGGTGGACTTGTTAAGGCTTGCAAGATTAGAGTGAGGTCCCATGGGGGAACCACAGACTTTATTGGTGGATTTAAAAGGAAGATGCCTCGTAAGAAGGTTTAGCACAACTTTGTAGATGTTAAGGAACCTATGCCATCACCCACATGAAAATGGGAGATGGCCGCCAATTGTACCTTAACCGTAGAAGCGCTTGCTCCCTGATGAAAGATTAAAGAGAGGAAGTCTAGGATTGTCGGGACAGGGACAGTAAATGGGTCCAAGCCCTTATCTTCAGCCCAAATGGAAAAATGTTTCCACTTACTGTTGTAAAGTTTTCTGGTAGATGGCTTATGAGCCGCAACCAGAATGGCCTTAACGGGAGATGAGATACCGGGAGTCCTAGCCATTAATGGAACTGGATCAGCCAAGCCACAAGCTTGAGGCTGACCAGGTTGGGCGTTGGGCAGTCCGCGGGATGAGAAATCAGTTCTGGACTGGGATCCAGAATCCACGGAGGAGCCACACTGTGAGACCGCAGAAAGGGGAACCAGATCTGCAGAGGCCAGAATGGGGCTATGACGATAACTCTGCTCCCTAACTGACAGGCTTTCTGAATGAACTTCATCATGAAAGGAAGGGGAGGATAAGCATAAAGGAGCCCGGAAGGCCAAGCATGGACCAGAGCGTCTCTGGGGGTTTCCACTCTGGGGGGAATTATTGCGAAGTACTCGCTGCATTTTGTGTTTAAAGGAGAAGCAAAAAGATTGCAGCAAGGTTCATAGGTTAGGTTCATACTAGGCTATCTGCCCTAGGGCATTTATAAGCCTAGCCAGAGTATGTTTGGCTTTCGCCACCCATTTTAAATTAATTTTGCTATGCCCTTTTTCGAGGTTAGTATACTGTGCCTCTGTCTAACAGTGACACAGAAGTGATACCCGGGGGTAAACCTATGATCTCCCATCCACTCAAGACTCCGCTTGAAGAGAATCAATGAGGGACTCTGCCTAACCTGGACTGGGATTTTATTCCATAGTGAAGGGAGCCTCTGGGTTATGAATCTGTCCCTCCAGCATGTCCTATTTATTTCAGTGCTGAGGTTCAAGTCTCTCGAGCGTGTAGCTCGATGGGATTTGGATTTTTTGAGGTGCAGCATGTCCCTTAATTCCGGGTTGGACATGGCCTTATACGTCAGGCACAGGTCACCTCTGAGCAGATGGTATGCCACTGAGTAGAGCTAGAGTTCCTTTAACCGGGCAGCATATGGCATCTGTTTGAGCCCTTTGATCCTCTTGGTGAGGTACTTTTGGGGTCTTTCCAGTTGCTGCAGGTGTTTGGTAAGGTACATCCCAAAAGGGGCATTGTACTCGATTATGGGCTTGATGAGGGATGAGTAAAGAGGCACGATGACCTCCCCCTAATATAGATGTGAATCCCTTCATGATTAGGTGAGCTACATAAAATGTTTTTCTAACCACTTTGGCCATGTGGTTGTCAAATTAGAGATTGCTATCAACTTGGGTTCCCAGGTCCCTAATTACTTCTTCTGTACTTAATGGATTACCACCTATGTGGTCATTTGTGGGCACTTTGTTTTTGTCAAAGGGGATGACTATACACTTGGCGTTTAGCTTGAGGCCATGGCTCTGGCACCAGTTGTCTGTTTCTATGAGGCCCTTTTGGAGGATGCTTGTGTCGGCTGGAGAGTCGATTATGGCGCCCTGTTTGCAGTCATCTGCGAACTTGGTCAGCCACAGTCCTTCTGTGTTGGCCTGTACCTCCGAGAAATATATACCAAACAAGAGAGGTCCCAGGACTGAGCCTTGTGGGACGCCATTTGTAACTGGTTTGGAGTCTGACATGGCTCCAGCAATTCTAACCATGTGGGTTCTGTCCTTCAGCCAGTTTGCAACCCATCTAGTGACATAGGGGTTTATATTTAAGCTGGTGAGCTTATCTATAATGCCCGAGTGGGGTATTGTATCGAAGGCTTTTGCGAGGTCCAGATAGGCTGTGTGGACCACCTTCCCTTCGTCAATGGCCTTGGTGACTGTTTCAAAGAAGTCAACCAGGTTTAAGAGGCAGGATCTGCCCTTAAAGCCGAACTGGGTAGGATCCAGTGTCTGTAGGTCCCCAATATGAGGTCCATGATGATCATTTCCATAGCTTTGCAGACCAAGCTAGTCAGGCTTATGGGGCGATAGTTTCCAGGGTCCGTTGAGGCACCACCTTTGTGGAGTGGGACCACTGTTGCTGTACGCCACTCTTTGGGTACATATCCTGTAGTAAGGCTGAGATTGAACAGTAGTTTTATGTTTGGGTTTAGCTCTTCTTGGAGTTCATGTAGGACGCAGCCTGGGACACCGTCTGGTCCCATTGATGCTGTGTTTCTTGCTTTGGAGAGGGCGGCTCCCACCTGAGCAACTGAGATGTCAGGGGGGAAGCACTCTGCTGGGACAGATATTTGCCCTTTTGGGGGGGGGGGGGGGGGGGGTTTGCGCTGAACCTGTCAGCTAGGATGTTGGCAATGTCTGTGGGTTCGGTGTATTTTTTGTCATTTTGGACTAATTCTGAGCATATCTGGGAATTCCCACCCAGGTTCCTAACATAACTAAAGAAAGCCTTGTGATTATCCTTAGTGTCCTGTGCAATATTTCTCTCGAAGCTGGCCTTTGACGATTTTATGAGTGCCCTTAGTGTTTTGCTAATACTGATCAGAGATGCCTTCCCTTTTTGGGATTTTGCTCTATCATATAGTAGCTTCCTCCTTCTATTGTATAGTTTGTTTATGGCTGGGGTCCACCAGACAGGTAGTCTGCCTTTGGAGGATTGGGTCTTGGTTTTATTTGGGATTGCATGATCCATGCATTCCTGAAGGTGTTCATAGAATGCATTTATAAAGGATTCTGCGGTCTGGGCCGTATTTTCCACAGGCCCTTGGGCTTTGAAGGATTCCACCTCGGTTTTGAAGAGTGTGAAATTTGCTTTAGAGAAGTTTTTCACTGTGGTTTTCTGGGCAGGGGGTGGGTTCGGGATGTGAATACCCAGTGAGATCAGTTTATGGTCTGATCTTACCAGTGAGGGATACACTTCTGGTCTGGAGCATAGAGTCCCCATGTTGGTGATGATCAAGTCCAGTATGTTTTCCCCTCTTGTGGGAGTGGTAACAAGCTGTTCCATAGCATTTGAGTTTATGAATTCTAGGAACCTTTGGGCAAGGGTGTTGGAGCTAGAGTAATGCTCCCAATCTATGTTTGGGTAGTTGAAGTCGCCCAATATAATGGTGTTCGGAGAGACCTTCATATTTTCTAGTGTTCTCAGGAAGGCCGAGTGGGATTCCTGGGTTTGGGAGGGTGGTCTGTAGCAGGCTATAAACTGGAAGGCAGTTTTACCCACTGTTAGTTGCACATGGATAGTCTCTGATGCTTCGTGCTTTGCCACCAACCTGGAGGTGTGGGTATCTTTGATGAATATCGATACTCCCCCTCCTTTTGTGGTTCGGTCCAAGTTTTGGGGCCGAAAAGCATGGTATGAGGTATAACCTGGTAGTGCTGGAGTGCTCTCAGGAGTCCTGAACCAGGTTTCTGTTACTGCACAGATATCGATGTTCTCCATGCTAAGGAGAGTTTCGAGTGCGTGCATCTTGAGGTTTAGACTTCTGGCGTGGAGTAGCATTACTCTTAGTTTCTTATCCCTTGTGATACATATGGAGGTGGGTTTGTCTTTTGAGCCTTGCCTAAAAAAAGGCACTATGGGGGTAGCAAGAGCCTTTGCCAATATCCGAAAGCCCAGGGGTGACAGGTGCAAGCCGTCCCTAGCAAAGCATCGTGGCTTGTCGTGCATATCATCCCAAGCTGACAGGCATTGGATCCCCTTTGAATGACACCAATACTTAAGACAATTGTTGAAATTGATCATCTTGTCTTCATATTGTGGCATCATTCTTGGTGAGGGTAAGATGCTACTCAAGGTCAGGGTCATACCAGCCTGGGCTACATGCTCAGAGAGCTCCTCTATGTCTCTTTTTCATGTAGTCCAGGGAGGTAAGTCTCAAGTCATTCACACCAGCATGGACAATGACAGAGTCATATTTGTACTTGCCTTGGAGTGACCCAAGTGCTTGTGTTATGTGGCGGATCCTAGCGCCAGACAGGCTGCTCACCGTGACCTTCTCCTTGTTCAGCCTGGTGAGCGGGACGTCAGTGTGCCTGACGATAAGAGTCACCTATTACAAGTGTATCAGGTGTGTTGTTTAGCCTTAAGGGCTGTGACTGTTCGGCACACTGGCTTTGTGAGATGTGTTGCACGGGTTTTGTTTTGGGGTAGCGGTTGCTTGGGTGTCTGCTTTGGAGGTCTCTGCTGCTTAGGCAGATCTTTATTTAGAGCCTTCGGGTATGTTTGTGTGTGATTATGTGTTTGGTTTGCTGTCGTGGTAGGTCTGTGAGAGACTGGAATTGTAATGAGTGTGGTTTCCTTCTCCTCCCGACTGGTTTTGCCAGTACTGAGTTGAGAGAGCTTAGCCTCCAGTTTGGCTATATGGTTGCATCTCTCACATGTGTTGGAATTTGTTGGGAGGAGGAGAGGGTTGTCTGTGTACATGAGGCAGTTGTAACATTGCCTCAAGATTCCCATATTCACTAGCTGGACCGGAGAGGAGATTGACAACTGACCTTTGGACATGCTAGAATAATATTGGGAATTCCTTTAAAATTGAAAACAAGGGCCAATGGGGAGCGAGGGTGTAGTGCTTTTAATTTTTAGTGCTGACTTATAATTGCTTTAGTGAGCAAGTGCCAGGTAACAAGTGCAATGCGTTACAGGTAACTTAAATGCAAAAACGACAAACAGTAACTTTCTTTCAAGCGAAGCAAGGAAATAAGTACAGTAAGCAATGCAGATATCACTAGGGATCCACAGAAGCACTGAGAAGCCGCGTTTTAGGTGGAATTAGCATTCCAGGGAAATATCAAGCATACAAACAAAGCAAGATTCAGCAGGCCTGGATCTAGTCTATGCTATAGCAAACAAGGTGTACCAATTTCAGTAAGATACAGTTCAAATATTCAGGCACTATAAACGTTTAACCAGAAATTCCCAGCTCAGAAGGGCAGAGTCCAGCCTCTCCTCCCACAAGAGTGCAGACCACGAACCTTCCTAATGTAAAATAACTGACCTGAAGCCCAAGTGCTTAAACCAGAGCTAGTACACTTTAAGAATAACAGACACCGAGCTCTCAATCAGCAGTTCCCAACTTAGGATGAAAGCTACCTGTCCTGCCACCACAGTGCATGCCACAAACCTTCCTAATGTAGAACAACTGGTCTGAAGCCCAAGTGCTTAATCCAAAAGACTTAGAATGATAGCTACACTTTAACCAAGTTACTACCAAGCAGTAATAAATACAACTGAATACTTTAAATAATGCCTGGATTAGTGCTCAAGTTATACAAACAAAGCTAGATTCAGCAGGCCTGGATCTAGTCTATGCTACAGCAAACAAGGTGTACCAATTTCAGTAAGAAATAATTCAGATATGCATGCACTATAAGCCTTCAACCAGAAATTCCCAGCTCAGAAGGGCAGAGTCCAGCCTCTCCTCCCACAAGAGTGCAGACCACGAACCCTCTTAATGTAAAATAACTGGCCTGAAAGCCCAAGTGCTTAAATAAGAAGTTATGTACCTACCATAACGTTCCATGTTAGTTGTCTTCTCTCGCCTTCTTTCTTGCTTGATGGGTTCGGAGCCGATCCTCGGCTCCGACTCGGCACTTGCTTTAGCTCGAGAACTCCTTTTACCAGCTCGAGGCAGCCCCATATCCCATGATGCAAGGCAGTAAGTACCCAGATCTCGTTTGTTGACAAAGGGCAATAATACCAAGCATAAAAAAAAAATTCCTAAAGGAAGAAGAAACTTACAGATGGAAAAAGGACCAGGTCTGAATGGTCTTTAGCATAATAGTTTCTTATACAAGGTCTGTCCAGGCCAGGGGGAAGGAGGGAGGGTCGCAAGAAAGAAGGCGAGAGAAGACAACTAACATGGAACGTTATGGTAGGTACATAACTTCTTAATGTTAAGTTGTCAATCTCGCCTTCATTCTTGCTTGATGGGACCGTCCTAGCACCTCTATCCTGGGTGGCTCAATGGAACAAACTCTTGAGGACTGTAGAGCCAAAACTGGCTCTGTCCCTGGAGGCCAAGTCCAATTTGTAATGGGAAACAAAAGTGTGAGGAGTGGCCCAAGTGGCCGCTGCACAAATAGTGTCCAAAGGCAGTCTAGCTTGAAAAGCTGTAGAAGTAGCTAAACTCCTAGTTGAATGTGCTTTAGGTTTTGAGCACAGCTGTTTTCCCCTGATCGTATAAATTTCAGTGATGACCGAAGAAAGCCATCTGGACAAAGTCACTTTAGAAACAGGAAGGCCTTTTTATTATCCGCATAGGAAACAAAAAGTTGATCAGATTTTCTAAATTTTTGTTCTGTCCAAATAATATCTAAGCTGACGGTGGGCGTCAAGATAATGTAGTTTTGTTCGGCTCTATCTGAATAGTTAGGAAAAAATACAGGAGATCAATGGATTGATTCAGATTGTTCTTTGAAGCGACCTTAGGTAAAAAGGATGGATTGGTTCTCAAAGATACTCTGTCTTTGTGAAAAATCAAATAGGGGTCGAACCGAAGAGCATGAAGTTCAGACACCCTCCTGGCAGATGTAATAGCCACTAGGAATAAAGTTTTCCAAGAAAGATATTTCAGGAACAAGAAACAGCTGGCTCGAAGGGGAAGAATCAAGGATGTCAGTACTAAATTTAGATCCCACTGAGGAGGAGGATTCCTAATTGGAGGCTTTAGTAGGAAAATTCCTTTCAAGAAGGCCCTGCAGAGCCTATGGGACATAATATTATGATCTGCTATCCCGACATGAAAATTAGAAATAGCAGCCAATTGAACTCTGACTGTGGAAGAAGAGGAGCCTGCATGAAAAATCTCTGCTAAGAAGTCCAGAACTGCCTGAACAGGGGCAGTAAAAGGATCAATATTTTGGGCCTTAGCCCAATAAGAGAAACGTTTCCATTTGCTTGTGTAAATCCTCCTGGTAGAGGATTTTAGTGAAGCTACAATGATGTCTCTAACTGGGTTAGAGATCAAAGGAAGCCTGGCTAAGGAAGGAAGTGGAGCAACCATGCTGTGAGGTTGAGAGAAGGGATTGACCGGTGCAGCTGACCGGATTGGTGAATCAGTAGATCTGGCACTGGGTCCAGATGCCACGGCTGCACCAAAAGGTGATGATGGAGGAACGGGAACCAAACTTGTCGAGGCCAGTAAGGGGCAATGAGAATCAATTTGGCTCTCAAAACGGTAGCTTTCTGGATCACCTGAGGGATCAGAGGAAATGGAGGGAAGGCATAAAGAAGTCCCTGGGGCCAATCCTGGGTCAGAGCGTCTCTGGGGGGATGGCCTGATAGAGGAAGAGGCTGAAGAAGTCTGGACATTTGCTGTTTTGGGGAGTAGCAAAAGATCGCAACATGGACGACCCCATTCCAGAAAAATCTCTTCCGCTATAGATTGCTTGAGAGACCACTCGTGAGGCATGAGGATAGCTCTGCTCAATCTGTCCGCTATAATGTTGGTTTTCCCAGGGATATGCGTTGCTACCAGAAACCGATGAGAGGAGATCGCCCATTGCCAAAGTCTGAGCGCTTCTCGACACAAGGGGTAGGACTTGGTTCCGCCCTGTTTGTTGATATACCAAACTACAGACATGTTGTCTGTGTGGACTGCAATTGTCCCTACGGGAAGAAAGTCGTTGAGGGCTTGCAACGTTAAAAGCACTGCTCTCATCTCCAGGACATTTATGTGCAGATGGTACTGGAACGGTTGCCACGTCCCATGAACCATCCTGCACTGATAATGACCCCCCCACCCGATCAGGGAGGCATCCGTGGTGACAGTGGCTATCGGGACGGGGTACAAAGCACCTGCCTTGGTGAACCTGAGACGATGTGATCCACCAAGCAAGATGTTGTTTGCATGTCTGTGTCACCAGAATCTGGTGACGCATTGGGAGTTGCTGGTATGACCACTGTGTGAACAGCATCCACTGAAGGAGGCGCATGTAGAATCGAGCCAGGGAAGAAGAGTAATGGCCGCAGCCATGAGACCTAATACCTTTAGAACCATTCTGGCCTGTACTTTCTTGCTGGCCAGAATGATCCTGACATGAGTCTGAATGTCTGAAACTCTTTGTTCTGTAAGGGTAGCTGACATCCGAACAGTGTTTAAGTTTGCGCCTATGAAGGTAATAGACTGGCAGGGCGATAAGGATGACTTTTCGAAGTTGATGGAGATGCCTAAATGAGAACAAAGGTCTATTGTGTAATCCCTGGCTTGTATAAGCTGATGCCTGGTGGTGGCTGACAGGAGCCAGTCGTCGAGATCACGGAAACACCTGGAATCCTTGGCGTCTCAGGTGAGCCGTGACCACTGCCATGCATTTGGTGAACACTCTGGGGCTGTAGTGAGACCAAAGGGCAGGGCTCTGAACTGGAAGTGACTGGACCCCAGCCGAGCGGAGAAATCTCCTGGAGCGTCTGTGAATTTTGATGTGATAGTACATCCTGAAGATCTATTGAGCACATCCAGTTGTCCTTCTGTAAGAAGGGCAGAATTGACTGAAGAGTGACCATTCGAATCTTGTCTTCCTGACAGACTTGTTGAGTCTGCTGAGATCCAATATTGGTCTCCAGTCTCCCGTCTTTTGGGGACCAAAAGAATCTTGAGTAGATTCCGGGCTCTGAATGGTCTATTATAACTGGCTGAATGGCTCTTTTTTGCAGTAGTTTTGCGATTTCTAACTCTGCAATTTCCCATAGACCGGGTGGTACATCTGGAAGGGAACCTGAGGGAAGGGACTTTCCTCGAAAGGAATTATGTAACCCTT
Source organism: Protopterus annectens (assembly GCF_019279795.1). Taxonomy (NCBI): domain Eukaryota; kingdom Metazoa; phylum Chordata; order Ceratodontiformes; family Protopteridae; genus Protopterus; species Protopterus annectens. The sequence goes on from NC_056736.1 coordinate 675,106,726, forward strand.
GGATATGATCAACTGTACCCATCTGTCTTGAGTGAGGGAATGCCAGGCTTCTGGGTACAGTGATAATCTTCCCCGACTGCCTCCAAGGAGGGACAGCCGGGCAACACCTCAGGGATGCTGAAAGGGCTTATCAGAGAGAGGCTCCCTGTTTCCCTGGTTCTTGGACCCCTCTGCCTCTAGAGCGGCGTCTGTTGTTGTTACCCCTCTGCCTCTAGGGGTAAACTGACCACGTGAATCCGGCGTGACTCCTTGGGATTTACGGAACCACATCTTCCCACCCTTCTGTCCTTTGGGATAAGGCCTAGAAGGGGTGGAAAAACGGACTCCAACAGCAGAAAGAGTCTTGCCGTCCTGCTCACACCTGGTCAAGGTTTCCTTCACCTGAGGGCCAAACAAAGCTGACCCATCAAAGGGAGAATTTGTGAAGGACGCCTTAAAGGGATCCGTAAAATCACATAGCCGCATCCAGGCTTGGCGTCTAAGAGCCACACCTGTGCCTGCGGCTCTACTCGCTCCATCCGCAGCATAAGATATTAGTCGCATGGAGGAGTTAGCAATGGAATTGAGGGTTCCTAGCTGCGAAGCAATCTTTTCTTGAGCCCCTGCAGCTGTAGGATCCTGAACTACTTCTCCCAGCTCCTTGAGGATATCTCTTTGGAGTCTGGTGAAGTGACATAGGTAATTCAGCGAGCATAGCAAAGGTCGCTGAGGAAAACATCCGCTTACCGTACCTATCCATGGTCCTAGAGTCCTTATTAGGAGGATGGACGGGCACGGAAGGATCTGCAAGTTCCTTTTGGTGGCCGCAGCCACCACCATGGCATCAGCGGGACACCCTTGGTAAGGAATTGTTTGTCACTAGGGGCAGTGATAAATTTAGAAGGCCTCCTAGGGACTGGCTCAACAGAGTCAGGAGCTGCCCACGCCTTTCGTGCAATAACCTGCATAAGGGGTCGAAGGCGGAGACACCCAGGAGGTGGAGGGCCGAGATCCAAACGCCTCTAGGTATACTGACTCATCCTCAGAGGGATTGTTGGTGGGCCAGTTTCCCTCTGTTTCAGAAGTTCTAGGATGTCTGAGAAGGAGACATCCTCAGAGGGGATCTAGGGATCCCTCTGACTCATCAAAGTCAGTATCCGAAGTGACAGACTCGGGGGAGTCTACATGCTTCCTCTTACAAGTCCTCTTCCTAGGAGGATCTCCCGAAACATCAGGAGAATCCTCGGAAGAGGGGGAAATTCCCAATGGGGAAACCTGAGGCGGAGGATCTCTGGGTCCTGTAGCAAGAGAAGTGGCAGAGATGTCAACAGGTACTATAGAGGGAGGAGCTACGGGAACAGACTGCTGACTGATACCAGTGGCCAGTACACTCTTCATCACCTCGAATGCTCCCCTCCCAGGCAGGTCCGAGAGAACCTGCTCCGAAGAGCTAGGAACTCCAGGGGCCACCGAAAGGGAAGTCTCCGAGGCAGATGTCGGAGCCGAGCTCACCAAGGCCGAGGCTCCAAGGGGAAGAGCAGGCTCGGACAAGGGTCCGATGCCACTCACCCCCTCGGAGGAGACCATGGAAGCCCGACCACCGAATCCCTCTAAGGAAGAGGAGATAAGAGTAGAGGCTGAAGGAACAGAAGGGGGTATCCGTCCTCCAGCCGTAGCAGTAACCATGCCCGAAGACTCCAACTCCAAGCTCTGGGGTAGAGTTGAAGGAGGAACTGTAACGGGGTGTGGACCAACAGTCGTCTGCTGAGACGGGCTGTGTAACATTTGGGCCAGTACCTGTGACTTGAGTAATCTACTGACCACTCTCTCTAGGTCATGATCTGATGACCTTGAAGATCGGCTCCGATGGCTTCGTTCCGATAGAAGAGGTGAAGCCGGAGCCGAAAGTATCGGCTCCAAGGAAGGAGACCTCGACCTCTTCCTGGAATGAGCCATCGGAGCCGATACTACAGATCCTGTCGGAGCCGACAGAACGTCTCGATGTATCGGCTCCAGCCGGAGCCGATACAGCCACCAAAGTAACGGTGTCGGAGCCGATCGGAGCCGACACCGATGCCTGTGCCACATGGGTGTCGGAACCGATCGGAGCCGACATCGAAGTGGACAATACAGATTCGGCACCGATAGCCATCGGTGCCGAAAGCTTTGTCAAGCCAGAATCGGCTCCAGCCGGAGCCGATCTCGACTCAATACGAGTCGGAGCCGAGGCCGCAGGCTTAGATACAGAAGCCTGGGCCTTGGCAGGTTTTGTTGATTTTGGTGGAGCCGACTTAGCCGGAGAGCCCTCCGGCCCCTAAGAATCAACTTGTTACGTCTCTCCTGCAGGACTCTCTGGCTGAAGGAGTGACAAATAGCACAGGAGTCCTGCAGGTGAAGAGGGCCCAGACAATACAGGCAAGAAGTGTGACCGTCTGTCAGAGACATCTTCTGACAGCACGAGTCACACTTCTTAAAACCTGAAACCCTCTCCTTTGACATGGTGCCGAAAACACAAAAACACACACACACCAGTCAAATTAAATTAAACAAAATACCAATAGGTATTCTATAAAACACCAACACACACACCCTAACAGGGGGGGGATGGGATAGGGAATTGACTAACAAAAAATTAAGAGAGACAGGGAATTTCTGTCAGAAAGGGATATAAATTAAATTTAAACTATCAAAAAATTAGTTTTAGAGTAAAAAGGGGCTTGAAAATCACAAAAGTGAACAACTTACCAGGAGCTGGTAAAAAGAAGACCTCCTAAGTGAAGCGGCAAACGAGATCTGGGTACTTACTGCCTTGCATCATGGGATATGGGGCTGCCTCGAGCTGGTAAAAGGAGTTCTCGAGCTAAAGCAAGTGCCGAGTCGGAGCCGAGGATCGGCTCCGAACCCATCAAGCAAGAATGAAGGCGAGATTGACAACTTAACATCCAGAATTAATATACTTTTAGAATAACAGACACTGAGCCCTCACTCAGCAGTTCCCAACTTAGAAGGATGTAAGCTACCTGTTCTGCCACTACAGTGCAGACCACAAACCCTCTCAATGTAAAACAACTGGTCTGAAGCCCAAGTGTTTAAACTAAAAGGTTTAGAATGAGTTACACCAAGCAGTAATAAATACAATTGAGAACTTTTTAAGATGACGCAAAAGCAAAATAAAGTAGAAAGAAACAGAAGTACAGTAAAAGGCTGACCCCATTTGTGGAAGATCTGTTTCGCAACAGATGGATTCAGAGACCACTCGTACGGAGTGAGGAGCACCCGACTTAGCTTGTCCGCTAATATGTTGGATCGTCCCAGGATGTGCGTTGCTACCAGAAAGCGGTTGGTGGAGATCGCCCATTCCCAAACTCTCATGGCCTCTCGACACAGGGGGTAAGATCTGGTTCCTCCCCGTTTGTTTATGTACCAGTCTCTAGGGGAAGAAGGTCGTGGAGGGCTTGCAACGCCAAAAGCACCGCCCTCATCTCTAGGACATTGATATGCAATGCGGTCTCCAGGGGAGTCCACGTGCCTTGAACGGATCTGCCTGAACAATGCCCCCCCGACCCGAGGCAAGAAGCGTCTGTGTTCAACGTGGCTTCGACCGGGGGGGAATCACAAAGGGCCTCCCCTCTCTGGGTTCCCGTGCATGTAACCACCAAAGAAGGGAGTCCCTGCAAACTTTGCTCAGCGGTATGGGCGTGTTCAATGGGTGGAGCAAGAGGGACCATTGGACTTGAAGGGTCCATTGCAATATCTGCATTCGCAGGCAGGTATGGAGGGAAAGACCGATCGCGGCTGCCATAGACCCTAGTGCCCTCAGGACTAACTCCGCTGGAGGAGAAGGATTCCGTAGAAGGGCTAACACCTGATAAGACAAGCTGTTCAGTCTGATTGATGTCAGGGTAGCTCGAGAGATTCGGGTATCCAACCTGGCCCCTATGAATTCCAGGGCTTGAGTGGGGCACAGGCAGGACTTCTGCAGGTTTACTGAAATGCCTAGGTTGTGGGCTAGAGTCAGTGCATAATCTCTCGCTACTGACAGCTGATGCCTGTTGGTCGCGGTAAGGAGCCAGTCGTCCAGGTACGGGAAGACCTGAATGCCCTGAAGTCTCAGGTGGGCAGCAACCACCACCATGACTTTGGTGAACACTCTGGGGGCTGAAGTGAGGCCGAATGAAAGAACCCCGAATTGATAATGACTGGCTCTGAGCCGGAAGCGGAGAAACCTCCTGGATCGTCTCTCCATTAAAATGTGGTAGTAGACATCCTTGAGGTCTATGGAGCACATCCAGTCGTTCTCCCGCAAAAGGGGGAGGATAGATTGAACAGTGACCATCCGGAACTTTTCCTTGGGTATAAACAGGTTCAGAGCGGAAAGGTCTAAGATGGGTCTGAGGTCCCCAGTTTTCTTTGGCACCAAAAAGAACCTTGAGTAATAACCCAATCCGGACTGATCTGGGGGGATGGGCTGGATGGCTCTTTTTCTTAGCAGCTTTAAAATTTCTAAAGCCGCCTCCTCCCTCTGATCGGGTGGTACATCGGGGAGGTGTCTGGTTTTGGGGGGAAGATTTAGGAAAGGAATGAAGTAACCTCTGGAAATGATACGGAGCACCCATCGATCCGTTGTAAGGGACTCCCAGTTTGAAAGGTGGTCCGTCAACCACCCCCCCCGACTGCCTCCAGAGAGGGACAGTCGGGCAAGCCCTCAGGGCTGTTGCGCGGGTCTGTGAGAAAGGTTCTCTAGACCCGAAATTACGCGGCCCCTCTCTGCCACTGGGCCGGCGTCCACCTTGTCTTCCTCTGCCTCTAGAGGACGAGTGGTCCGCAGCTGGATGGGATTGCTGAGACTTGCAGAACCCCAGCTTCTTTTGTCCCCTCTGATTCCTGGAGAAGGATTTTTGGGGACTAGAGAAGCGGACCAACAGCAGACAGCATCTTCCCGTCCTTTTCACTTTGGACCAGCGTATCGCGAACGGTCTTGCCGAAAAGAGCAGAACCGTCAAAGGGGGAGTTCGCTAAGGACACCTTGAAGGGATCCATGAAATCGCAAAGACGGAGCCAGGCGTAACGTCGTAAGACGACCCCTGCTCCGCTGGCTCTAGCGGCTCCCTCCGAAACATGAGAGAGGAGCTGCATCGACGTATTGGAGATGGATTTCAGAGTGGCCAGTCGTGTCGTAAACACATTCCTGTCTCTGACCGACATGGACTCTGGGGGGGCTACAGCGTATTCCTTGATCAAGTCTCACTGTAGCCTGATGGTATGTGCCATATAGTTCAGTGCCCTTATAGAAAAGGTCGCTGAAGCAAACATCCGTTTCCCAATCAGGTCCAACTCTCGAGATTCTTTATCTGGCGGGTGGACCAGAGAACTCTCCTGAGCGAGTTTTTTCTTGGTGGCCGCCGCCACCAACATGGCATCAACGGGGGATCCTTTGGCCCACAATTGCCTGTGGGGGGGCTCAGTATTTTGTCGTGACGCCCAGGTATTGGCTCCACTGTGTCGGGCTCTTTCCACGCCCTGGTGGTAATAAAGTCCACCAGGGGGTCGGCCGGAGGGGACACCCAAGAAGTAGATGGGCCTGCCTCAAACTCCTCCAGGAACACGGATTCATCAAGGGAAGGTTTTTGGGCAGACCACCCCCCTCTAATACACAACATTTCCAGAGACATCTTCAGGGGGTGAACTTGGGGAACCCTCTCTATCATCTACGTCCGTGCCAGTGGTAACGGACTCAGGGGAGTCCAGGTGCCTCCTTTTACACAGACGTTTCCGAGGAACCTCCTCGATGGGGCTATCCGAAGAGGGCTCGTCCACTGGTTGTTCCTCAACAGGAACTAGCTGGAGGGCTTGGGCAGGCTGTCCCGATGGTCGGATGATGGAAGACAGACCCTCATACAGTGGGGGTATGGGTGGATCCACAGCCCGAACCGGGGATCTGGAGGATCTCGACAGTACCCTCTCCACTACCTCAAAAGCCGAAGGAGATTCACCCTCGCCAGCCTCTGAGAGCAATCTCCTCGGCTCCGAGGATGGGATCGGGGTCGGAGCAGAGAGAGAGGTGCGCTCCAAACCCAACAGCTCCGAAGATACAACAACTCCCTCGGATCCGATGCTCAGCCCTCGGCCCCAAGAGCTCGGATCAGACAAGCTCGAGGGCATAGTCGGCGAAGAGACCAGCGCTATCGGCGCCAATTCCCTGGGTCCAAATGGGCACTGATCCGATGACTCAGATCCAAAAACGAGTCGGAGAAGGAGTGATCGGGGCAAACATGGGGGCCGCGCTCCCCCCAAAAGGGGGGGGCAAGAGCACCCCCATCTGCATTTGGGTCTGTAAGAACAGACGCATCATCCGATCCATATCCGCTTCGGAGATGCTTTTTGTTGACCTGGAAGAGGTAGTGCCGCCTCGACGACCTCGAGGGAGACCGATCTTCCTCCTCCGGCTCCGGCGAGAAGCTAGGCGAACAGAGCAGAGAGGAGAAGGATCCGGAGACCCCCCCAAGGAGACTTAGTTGTTTTAGTTGGCGGAGCCGAGGGGTGAGACTCGGTCCGGCCTTTTATGGGATCTATGTCCCTCCTTATCCTTGTGCCTCTTCTCCTTTGTTGAGGAGGCACTAGTTTCCCCAGAGCTCAAACCCGAAGTGGGAGGTTGAGTCCCGGGTAGAGCTGAGGGAACAGAGGGCGCCGAGGCCGCTGATGCAGCCGGAGCCCAACAGGAGAGGAAGAAGCTGACTCCTGGGGGAGCTTTCCCACCAGGATCAGCTTGTTCTTCCTATCCCTAAGTGCCCGGGGGTTAAAGGCCGCACATATCTGGCAGGCCTCTGAAAGATGGGCTGCCCCCAGACACAAAACGCACTGAGTGTGGCCATCAGCTGGGGAAAGCTTGTGGCCACACTCAGTACATTTGGAAAAAATGGCCTTAGTACCTTCTGCCTTGTTGAAAACACTCACACACACACCCCCAAACGCTAAGGAGGGAGGGGGAGTGACAAGAAACTAACTACTGTACCAGTAAAAATGTAGAAAACTAACAAACAAGGGGTTAGATTACCACCACACACACTCGATTTCTAAGTTTTTTGTTGAAAAAGATTGAAAACGATCTCACCCAGCCAGGAGCTCTTCAAAAGTAAGGCTTCTTCAGCCGCGGCAAAAAACGATCTGAGGTAATGTGGTTGGTAGCAGGGGATTATGGGTAGGGGAGGAGCTAGGATCTTGGAGCTTGGTAAGCTGCCGGCTCGGATCTATACCCACAGGTTGCAGAGCAAATGAAGTAACTACTTCAGATCATTTGTTAAGGTCAGGTCTTGCACCACTCTAGCTCTTTACTGATTTGTCTCTCTATGAATATCAGTGAGTAATCACAGCACTCCATGCTCTAAAATGAAATTATGCCCACAGTTGGCTAAATTGTCTTGCACAACAGGTAAGATTAGGAAAACTTGTTTCATTGGATTCCCTTTCAGACTCTGTCATGGGACCATATATTTCAAGTGCACCACATTATGAAGAATGTTCCTCATTCTGAGTTGTCATTGTTCCACATTGAAAGGGTCGGTCACACATTCAGTATTAACTGATGTCCATGATAAATAATGGTGAATTATGTTAATGCAAATAACTTTCTTGTAAGTGTAAAGGAACACATTTTAACCATCCTGCGAGCTTCCTAGTGAAGCTGTTGGTAAGCAGTCATTAAGCACATTTTGTCTATTTGTTCCACATTCTGGAGATAAGAGGTTAAAAGTAATGACCATAACTCATGCATAGGCAGGTACTAGTCTCTATTACTAAATATCAAAGCAAATGCTTTGTTGTCCAGTTATGGAGCTGAATGGGAGCGCAAAAGATGATACTCCATTCTTCTACGGGACGAATTCTCTCTCATCGTAATATATTCCCAAAAAATAAACTTGCACAAACAGCAACGTAATAAATAATCTTATAACTTATTTTAACAGACACGAGAAGCATACTAGACAATTACTCAAACCTTGGCTCACAAGATTCCACCTCCAAAAAGTGAAACACTTACCAACTGCTTTAACAAGGAAACTCACGTGGTGCTTAAAAATGCATTTACACTTATAAAATATTCTATTTATGAATATTAAAAAAATCTCAGCACTAAACATACGACAAGACCATACTTGTAAAATTCAGCCCTGGTCTCACACCTATGCCTCTGATGGAGAGAAACCATCAGTAATCCACCCTCAACACAAATCAAATTTCTAAGTCACATCTGGAGGCTCACAAGGTCTTTAGTAGTTTTTAAACATAGTATACACACACACAATACCTCTAAAACCTCTTCGCACTAAAAATCTGGACAAAAGCCTAAAATAATGGTGAAGGGCAACGACCCAAAAATAGTTATAGATTTTAAAAAATGGTGTTAAAATCTTAAAAAGTTATAGAATAGCAGGATTTGTGTTTAAGTTTGAAACTCGGTGTATATCACTATTCGGTGACTTCAATCCTCGACAATTTGCCAGAAAAAAACACAAATTTTATGAAGAACAGACCTAAAATATGACGAACAACTATGGAATGTTGAGAGACATGGTATACACCTATTAACTGGCCAGATTTCTGGCTCATTTTTGATCTACTCCTCATAAAAAAAAAGTGTGGTTTTCTACCAAATCACCGAGGATTGCAGTCACTACAAACGAGAAACGTTCGCGTTTCAGGCTTCATATTGCTCATAAAATGCATAACACAAAGTCTGTTTACTAGCAACTTTCTAAATTTTTAAACAGCAGCATTTAAAATGTGACCCTAGTTTTAGGCCTTTGTCTCTCCATTATTTTTGCGTTTATCCAGATGTCCTTATCTAATAAGGTTGGACGACACGAGGAAGGCCCTTTCAATATGGAACTGCGAGGAACGTGGACTTTTTTTTTTTAATCAAAACGAGGTACCCTTGAGACTAGGTATGATTACTGTAGAGAATACTGCAGACTTGGCTTCCAACCGTCGCTCTACCCCATTGGTCCTGGTTTAAGTGGCGTTTCGTCCAAACTGAAACTACCAAACACTGCCTGACAAGATACACTGATAATCTCAAAACGAATAAAACAACTTATCCGAAAGTAGGTAGGCATCTCAATCTCGCACCTTCATCTTCTTTTTAAAATGACAACGCAAACCTACAACTAACCCTAAAGTTACGCATTCCCGTAAAAATAAACACAACTTGGATAACTCTTCTTTCACCACTACAACAGCCCAATACGATAAGGACTTCTGAAAATGCTTGGAGCTATAGGTAATTGTGCCAATGTTTTTAATGCATAACCCCCCAACTAAAACATAGTCAATATTTCATGCTCTCCCCCCATATACGATATTTTAGAAATCCTAAAATAAGATACGGGGGGGGGGGGACTAAATATAAAGAGAACTCGAAATAATCATCTACATTTGGTACTCACCATCTTGGCTGGAAACTCGCCGACGGTATATATTCCGTTCTCTTTTTTCCCTCCAAATTCTACGCTTATTTTCCATAATTTATTTTAGTTTCTTTCTAACTACATACAATACTTGCTCGTTATGCTAAGAATGCAATTTGCTACCCAGTCAAATTTGTTCTGGAAGCATTTGCAACGAAAATTCAATATCAATATGGTTCAACCAATCAACTGTCAACAGGGAATCTGTGTTACATACATTTGAACAGTTTTTAAAGGGTCGGAGCTGTGTTCATAGGACAAAAATAATACTGTGTTAAGGTAGATGATGAAGTATAATTTTATATGTATAGCCATAAGAGATTGTAAAAAGTTTAATGTTTCCCGAATATATGTAATTATTGCTCTCTTGAGAATCCTATGAGTTTTCTATAGTTTATACCTCATTTGCAGCAGCAGCTGCCCCCCACCCTACACGCACAGGGTGTGACAAAACGTGGAGTTTGTACATTGTGGTGCTTACTTTATGTTCATCACTTTTGGTGTGTCTGCATTTTTAGTGAGTCAACGTACTGTATTTATGCTTCTCTCTGAAAACTATTCACTTACACCATGCCTTTCGACTTCCTAGTGCTAGAAATGTGGACAAAGTCAAAAGTAATGTGGGGACATAAGGCCAGATTTTAAATATTGTGCTTATAAACTTAAAACGTTGCTAGAATAACATGCAGACTACATCTCCCATTCACAGTTAACAAACTCAAACCCTTCTTCTCGTTTCTTTGTACGGTTAGGGTGTCTCATCAAATGTCACCTCTCAGATCCACTCAGCTACTTTCTTTGACACTCATACTTGGCTGTCATAGGACTTTTCTCATAGAATCTGTCTGCTCTTGCCTTATTCCTTTACCAGGTGGTCATCTGTTTTCCTGCACATGTGACCAAATCACCACAAGATATTCTTCTTGACTTTCTCTGCCACTAGATTTACTTTAGTTTCTGCCCTGTTATACCATTCACTTCAGTATAAAAAGTAACTTACACTGTAGATGAAGAATGTGCATAAGGATCCCCCCCCCCCGCAAAAAAAAAAAATACTGCTCATCTGAATCAATAAATTAAACCAGAATTCATTCACTGATATAAGAATGCAAAAATATAAAAAAAAAATAAAACTGCAGCTGCATCCAGCCTATTGAAAAATAGAATTACTCTCAGAATGAATCTGATTCTTGCTAAACTATCTAAAAGCATAACAAAGTTATAGAACTAAAATAATAAAATATTTATTTGCAGGATAAGTTCAGCTTCCATCTCCAGAAGAGCCTGTCCCGAATATCTGGGGAGGTGGTGATATGGACTCTGAATGCACCTTCTTCAAGCACTCAACACCTTAAGCAGTAGGAATGAGCTGTCACCAATAAGTGCTTGGTGTTTTTCATGTCAGTAACATTCTAACCCGTTGACAGAAACAAGTAGTTTGTGAGGCTGTCTGCTTACAGAATGTGGCCTTCCATGCAATGTTGGCAGAGGGGTCTCAAGATCTGACTGCTCTGTACCAACAAGTCAAGACGGCAGCAGCTGTAGTTGTTGCCAAAGCAAAGACTCCAGTGTGAGAGGTGTTTTCATGAGCCCACACAGAATGACTTTTTAGTGGCCTCAGAGTGGTTCTGGCAACCCATCTTCTAACTAAGGAGGGACAGGATATTATCCTGGCTGTTCTAAGTGTGGAAAAGTGATCTTAACTGTTAACATTGTTGATAGACTGAAAGAGTATTTTGAGGAAATTTTGAAGCCAATATGTCTTTATCTGAAGAGACTGAACAGAAACAGATGGTGGGTAGACGTGGTCTCACTGTGATGATTAAACACTTAACTATGGAAAAGTCGCTGGAGATTGTGATATCATACCAGCAATACTGAAGGAACTGGCCATTATTGGGGTGTTATAATTAGCAAACTGGACAGGAGGGTGTTTTCCTGGTCACCTCTCAGCCTTCTTGGGAAAGCATAAGACACAGTGCTGGGAAATATACTTTTCTCAATAGTTGAGGCTTTGATTCAGAAAGAATATTGTTGATACTGTTCTGGGTGCAGAACAGTTGATCAATTCAGATCTTGCAAATATATTGGAGGGGTTATGGTTGTTCGCCGCTGTGATAAACTGAGAGGCTGCCAGCCCAGCTAAATAGAATTTTATAAATAATTATATGTCATTATAAATATTAATATGATCCACAGACTTGTTTGACAAATGTAAGGAAACTGTGTTATGTGCAGAACTTCCAAGACTGTAACCACAGTGCACCCTGCTGGAAGAAAGCAGAAATGTGTGTAAACTCTATGCCTACATAATGTATGTTTTCATGGTAGAAAATTGGGACATACAGAATTAACTGCCAAGCTCTAAGAAAATAAACCAATAAAGAATTTTATGATGTGTTACAAAGCCAGTTCATCTCAAGCTAGGAGGCAGCATGTCTGGGCTAGGAGTTTCTTTCTATTGTCTTAAGACAGAGTTAATTACTAGGTTTCCAATGTAATTGTTTTACGACATCCAGCTCAGGCAAGCTTCAAAGAGAGAATTGTCAGCTTCTGAGAGAGAAATGTTTTTAACATAAACATGTTAAATTTTAAGTTCTGTGAAACTGGGAACATAAGAAGAGGTGACAAGAATGATGTAATCTGAAATAAGTCAGCAGTAATGTGTATCATCAATTTAAGTACTATCTCTCAGAGAAAGAGACAGCTTTTTGTATTTTGTTCTGAATCTGACAACTCACCAGCACTGTGCCTTGCTCTGTAAGTAAGATATTAGATTTTAGTATTTTTCTTAGAGATAGAAATAGCAGGATTAGTTTAGCTTTTTTCTATAGTTATGTCAGACTATCCTACAATGTTGTTTTAAAGTATTTCCTGTGATTTCTGAACTCTAAAGTGTCACTGTGTTGAATCAGTAAGTATTGTCTTGTGTTTTTATTATTTATTATTAAATATTTTTAAACCTTTCAACTGTGACTGTTTTGTGTGGAGATAATTTAAGCTCTGAGAGTACTTGCATGTATTTGGTGACACTGTATAAGCCACTCCTAAATAACCTTCAAGTATCAGTCACACTCACCAGTTGGATAATAATAACATTGCATAGTAGAACTGGACACCCTTTGGTAAGGGCCTTTATAGTAGCTGATAGTAGTGGTTGGTGGCAGTTGGTACTACTGCATAGTCTGGGCAGAAGGGGACATAGCTAGTGAACATGTGCCAGCCTTTCCCAGGAGTGTGTGTGTTTGTATATAAATCAAATCTCAAAGAGTATGTGTGTCAGCTACTTGGGCAGGGACACGAAGCACTGGTTGGACAGAGAGGGTACTGGAGGTTTTGGCTTGACCACTCGGCTGAGATCTGAACCCTATACCTGTGCCAGTGGGGAGTCTTATTGGGGATCTGGAGATAAAGGGAGAAACCAGCCCCAGACTGTGATCTCTGTGTGCTTTTATGGGCGCCCCTCACTGATGCTAGTGGTGAGGATTGAGGCTCCTTGATTACTGGGCCAGTGCACGGGCATCACATACTAATTGTTTGGCAGTAGTGGGATATCCACATCAAGTATTAATTGTTTGATAGTGGTGAGGTAGCCATATCACATATTAATTGGCTTGTAGAGATGTGATACTGAATTCCTCTAGCTTGTGTACAGTGATCACTGAAGGTGTTTTTGTACTCTAAATCAGCCACACAGTGAACATCCAGAGTTCAGATCACAATTACTTTATTTCTTTTGTTAGCTTAGTTAGTCTGGGAGAGCAGGCAAGCATGTCAGCAGAGATGTGCCAAGCTAAAGGACTGGTGCATGGAAACCTGACTAAGGCAGACATGATTGCAGCTTTGGTCACAGCTGCATCAGAAAATAGCAACCAGGACAACGATCAGACTGCCCATGGATATGTAAAACACTCAGAGAATGGACAGCTCAACCTTTCTACAGAGGACATAAAAATCCATCTGGAGCTAAAGAGACTTGAGCTGGAGGCCAAGCATTTGGAAACAGAAGCAGCAGAGAGACACTGAAATGTCTAGAGACAGAGAAGAATGAGAAACTGCTACTCCTGGAAGCTGTGGACTGCTACTCCTGGAAGCTGTGGAGAAGGAGAGGCAGAGGCAACGTGAAAGGGAGATGCAGACTCATGGAGGTAATGGGGAAGGGAGTAACCAAACCCCAGAAACAACAAAGGTCAGTAAATTTCTTCCACAGTTTACAGAGGGGGATAATTTTGATAGTTTCATTCATATGTTTGAGAGGGTTTGTAAACAGTATGATGTTGACCAAAGGCTCTGGGTATGGTTCCTGACCCCCTTACTCCATGGTAAAGCTGTAACTATTTTGTCCAAACTATCTGACAATGACTTTTTAAATTATAATGTTGTAAAATATTTTTTGCTAGAATTTCTTAAGCTAACACCCGAAGCTTATAGGAAAAAGTTTTGTGAGCATAGATGCAAGGCAGATGAAAGTGTGTGTGAATATGTTGCTGATCTAAGCACTTATTTTCATAGGTGGGTGAGTGGATGTCAGGTCACCACTTTTGGAGGGCTGGCATACCTTCTGGTGAGGGAACAAGCCCTTAGCGCTTTGCCTGAGGACATGAGGATCTGGTTAGCTGATAGACAATGGTCTAGTGTAGATGAGTTGGGGAAGAAGGGAGACTTATACCTAGCAAGCAGGGCATCCCTGCACAGGAAAGGGACACCCAGTGCTGCTCATGGGTCTAATGGAACCCATGGTGGGCACCCCAGACTGCCCCACATGAATATGAGAGTAGCAGGGGAAGCCACTAGTCAAGGTACATGTCCAGGACCTAGGGTTAAATGTTTTGAATGCAACCAGTGGGGCCATTTGGCATATAGATATCCACAGAGGCAAGATGGGGAAAAAAGATGAGAGAGCCAGTAAGTGGGAATGACAAAATGCCAACAGTAGGTTGTCTTGAGACAACAAGGGTACCAAACTAGGCCATTGCTAAGAGTGACACAGCCTCTGACATAACCACTGTGAAATCTGCAATGGTTACAGAGGAGAACTAACTTGCCTGGGCAGTCTACAGCAGCTTTGTTGATCTGCCCCCTCCAACCTGTTTGCTAATGTAGTCCAGCACCAGTATGAACAGCAGTGGGCTCAGAGCTGAACCCTGATGTACACCCACTCCCACTGGGAAAACCTCTGTGAGGCCGAACACTGTTCATACTTGAGTCACTGGGTCCTTGTACATAGCCTGCATTAATTCTACCAGTATTTCTGGGACTTCACACCACCACAGTACTCCCCAGATTAGCTTTCTTGGGACCATGTCATATGCTTTCTCCAAGTCTAGGAATGCCCAGCTAGACTCTGACCTAATTTCTAGCTTCTTCTCAAGTATCTGTCTCAATGCAAACATTGAGTTAGTTGTGTTGCATCCTGATCTGAATCTGAACTGATCATCTCCCATCTTACATTCTACTACTCTGCATATCCTTTTATAAATCACTCTCTTCAGAACTTTCATGCAGTGTGGTAGGAGTTTGATGCTTCTGTACAGCCCACAGTTTTGGATATCCCCTTTGTTCTTGTACACTGGCACAAGTATTCTTATTCTCCAATCATCTGGGATACGTCTTTCTCTCCACACTGCTATTAGTACCCCTCAGGAGCCATTCCTCCCCTATTTCACCCAGCATCTTTATGATATCTGCTGTCACCTCATCTAAGCCTGCTGCTTTCCCTGACTTTATCTTCCTTAGTGCTGTTCTTAGTTCTTCTAAGGTGGTCTCCTCTTCTTCTTCTCTAATTGTAGGCTGTTTCTGGAGCAGTACAGCTTCTGTGGGGTTTTCTTCATTCAGAAGCTGCTGAAAATACTCTTTCCATCTGCCTTTGATGTCCTGTGGACTGGTAAGTAGGCTGTTGCTGGCATCCCTTATGAAGGGTGTCTATCTTCTTTATCTTTCTGCCTCTGTGTCTTTGCCTTGCAACCTGATACAGTTTCTTTGTGCCCTTTACTGAGTTACTTTCCACAAGGTGGCAGAATGCCTCTGATGCCCTATTCTTTGCTATTGCAACTTCTTTCTTAGCTTCTTTGTTAGCCAACCAGTAGTCCTTCCTAGCCTGGTCAGTCTTTTCTATCTCCCATTTCTTCCTGCACTCCTCCTTTCTTTTGATAACTTCCTGGACTTCTGCATTCCACCACCAACTTTCCTTATGTACCTTATTTCCATACCTGGCTCGGCCACATATCTTTTCTGTAGTCCTAACACATGCTGTTTTTAGATGCTGCCACTCCTCTTCAACTCCACCTACTTCCTCCTCTTCTTGGGGTGTTAGAGCCCTGAGTAATTCTTTGAGCTGCTGTATTTTCTCCCCAGTCAACTTCCAGGTCTTCAGCCTGGTCTCTGTTGACCTTACAGCCTTCTCTGACCACTGCTTGCAGTCTGCAGAACAATGAGTATAGTGACAGGGCTTTGTCTCGGTCTTATATCCTTTTAGTAAGGTATCCCTGTGAACATTCTAGTTGTTACATGTGTCTGGACAGATACATGCCAAAGGGGACATTATATTAAATGACTGGCTTGGTGACGGCTGAGTAAAGGGAGACAATGACATCCCTTGATCTAGACATAATCTTTTTGTTTATAACCTGTGCAGTATAGAATGACTTGGTTACAACAATGGACACTTTTTTTTTTTAAACAAGAAACATCTTTATTGAATTATCACTTATGACATTTGCAATCGTATATTCATATAAATGAAAACAAACCACATTGCATATTTTCTCATGAAAATATTAAACATCACTTATAATCTATACAGTCACAGTCAGTCAAACGTTACATAGCTCATTTCTCAATTCCTGGCTTCCCTTAAACCTCATTCTTTCTCTAAACATTATTCTGCTTGTATTGTTTCCACAATTTCCTTTTTCTATGCAATTTGCTCTTACCCTTTTCTAAAGATCGCAACTTCCAGTTATTTTGTCTCTGTTACTATATTCACCACTTCTAGCACGGTTGGTTTAGACTTTGATTTCCATTTTCTAGTAACTGCTTTTTTGGCAGACACCAGAATTAAACGCAGCAAAGCCTTACTGTGTTTAGGCAATTTTGATTCTGTATCACCTCTCAGAAAAAAAAAATCCTTAGTTACACCATATTGCTCACCCAGTATTTATGACAGAGTAGTCTTCATGTAATTTTTAAAGTCTGCCTACTCATTAAACTCCCAAAAAAATATGTTCCCAAATACATTTATAATCAACCTGAGGAAAAAGTCTTTGGCGTCTGCATGGGGTATAAGTATACTAATGCAACGATCCTAAATCATCTAGACTTTGTTGCATATTTGGGAGCTATATATATATCCTCCAACCAACTCCAGCAATCACAGAAACACACCCAGACTGGAAATCAAGCCGAAATAAAATGAAGACACACCAAGGGTAGAATAAAATCTCTTTACTGGTGCTTCCCGGTACCTCGGCTCAACAGCTTTTCAACAGAAATCATTTTTACACCATGAGGCACAACATATTTAAATGTACATCAATTAGGCTTGGTAAGACTCATTCAATTACAAAAGTGTTAAAAAGTGAATTACCACAACACTGAAATGTTCTTTACTGGTTTTATCAGGTATAAAATTAGATCTACAAATAACTTTTTTTGATTGATACAAATTACATCCTTGAATTTCTGAGTACCTTATTTTCTTTGCCAATGGTTTAAATAGAACACAAATAACAAGGGGGAAGAGGACACCTCTGCCTGGTTCCTTTGCTCAACCAGAGCTTATCAGAGTGGAATCCCGCAACTTTAATTTTCGTCTCTGATCCCTCATATATCCTCCTAATCAACCTGATAATTTTATCAGAGAACGCAAATACGTCCATTGCCTTACTCATGAAATCCTGGTTTATCCTGTTGAATGCTTTCTCTGCATCAAGACTCATCAGCAGCAGGGGTAATTTCTTATATTCTGCTTCCCTCTGGATCATCGTTGTTCTATTAATGTTGTCAAATGTTTGTCCTCCACAAAACCACATTGATCCATATCTATCAATTTTGGAATCACCTTTGTCATTCTTTTTGCCACTATAGACAACATAAACACTTTATAATCGTGGTTACAATTGAAATGGGCTTATATGAAGCTGGATCTGATGGCTCTTTACCATCTTTAGGTATTACAGCCTCCACTGTTTTCTTCCAGGATGTTTGTGCTTCTTCTTTTTAAATACTGTTAAACAAAGCTTTCAAGATCTTTCTCACTTTCTTCCGTCCTAGCTTCCAAACATCTACAGGAATGCCATCTATTCCTGGAGACTTTCCTGTAGATTAGTTAGACATCACCATTTTTTTTCTTTTATTTCCACCCTATTTTGAAACTCATAACCAGGAAAAGTAGGAGACCAAACAACAATCCAAGACACTTGCGGAAGAAGGTAAGTCTACTCCAAGTACTGTAGTTCCTTTTCTTTAATATAGCACAAGCAAAAATAATAAAAAATACAGAATATATATTGAAGTAGATGATAAAACAACTGTGAACACAAAGTGATTTTTGTCCCACCTGGTGGTGAGACTTCTTCAGGTAAAGGCATTCACTAAAACCAGTGCAATTAAATACAGTCCATGGTGCAAGCTTGTTGTTAGCCAATGGGTGAGGGCTGCTCCCAACACACGGATGATGCTATGAGGGTCCACTGAATAAGTAATTACTTCCTTTAAGAGTTTCTTTAAAAACACCCCCGGACATATTAAAAGGCAAGTAAATATATACACTCTCTTGTCCAGTATTGTGACATAGGAACTCGTACTCATAATATATAATCATACAGTTATTAAAAATGTTTAAATAATAACAAATATTTAAATATTTTAGAACCTTTTAAAAATGTTGTTAAAAATGTTTGAAAATATTTAAAAATATAAATGTGCTTAAAATGCATATAACAGAATGGTGAAATATAAAGAAGTAGTAAAATCTACTAATGCATAACAATAATAATGCATAAAAATATTCAAAACACTTTTCTGTCTTATGCAGCATGGCATCCTACAGTTAAACATTACAATAAAAAATATATATAAATATGGGGTAACAATTATATATGGATACATGGAAGTACAAACAACATTCCTGTCAGTACATCATGGCATGGCACCCACCATTTGGATTATGCATTACTAAATTGACTGCTGTTAAGAGTTCGTACGTATTAGCTTGTACTGAGCCAACTGCTATATATTTGACATAGCTAGTTTGTCCAAGAATTCATCATGTTGGTCATCTCTGGAGGTTTCTTAGCTTTAAAATACAAGAAATAGAGTAAACCTCATTTAACCCAGGGTAAGCGCAAGCCGTAGTCCTGAGTTGCCACAATAACTCTAACCTTTCTAAATGTAAAGATTCTGGGCCCCGTCTTCCGACAGACTTCACACTGTCTATTGCCTTAAATTTAAATGTGTGGTCTGTGTATTCCTGCTTGTGTCTACTTAGGGCATTCTCTGGACTCCCTTTCTTTATATGATACAGGTGTCCGTAAACTCTTTCCCTGAACCTCCTGTCCGTCTTCCCTATGTAGAATGCTGGACATTGTTAGCATTGAGCTACATAGATCACAGCTTTAGTCTGACCGTTAAATTTGTGTTTTATTTGATACTCTATCTCTAATGGTAAAGGTTGACCCTGTAGACATGTGTGGGCAATAATGGCACATGTTACATCTGGACATACCATACCATACCTAACTGCATACTGGTACGTACCATGGTTAGCTTCCAAGATATTTTTTAGGTTGGGGCCCTGTTTGAAAAATAATCTAGGTGGGCCCTCTGTTCTTGACCTGGTAGTTGGGTCATTCCACAAAATGTCCTAGTTCTTAGTGATGATCCTCATGATCTCATATGCATCTGAGCTAAAGGGTGTAAACAAACTACCCTGTCCAAGATTGTTAGTGCCTGTTTTTGTGTGCATATCTAATGTTAAGTTTTCTGGAAAGGTTTTCCTATCCAATATTGGTTATTAAAAACCTCTTGATCTTTTTGACTGCACTTCTGTCATTATTCGATTCAGTAAGTGGTTTGGGTAACCCCTTCGAGAAAACATTCCCTGTAGTTTACTACATTCAATGGAAAAGTCTTCATCTTTTGTGACCATCCTTGCTGCCCTCACTAATTGCCCCTTCACCACCGATCTTTTCTGGTGAAAGGGGTAGCAGCTAGTGTAGTGTCAAAAGGTGTTCGAGTATGTTTCTTTCCTATATATAAAAAACTTCCCATACACTGTCTTCCAACACCACGTGAAAAATCCACTACGAAACCAGCGCTTGAAATATTTATTTAAGCTTCTCTTTAAACATGCACTTTTCGTCAGATTTAAGGGTCCAACTTCATCAGAAACAAAACTTTAAGTTAATAATCTTAATCTACTAGAGCATTTTATAGCACCCAAATCTCATTGAAATCACATTGAAGTCACACAGCACTAAACATGTACTACGAAGAGAGCTTACCCTACTGGTGAGACTTGCAACTACTAGTTAATTCTTTATTTTTTATTGTTTGTTTTTTATAGGTTCATAGGTTCATACTAGGCTATCTGCCCTAGGGAATTTATAAGCCTAGCCCAGAGTTTTGTGGCTTTCGCCACCCCTTTAGTTTGAAGGATACTATGCCCATTATTTTGCTGTGCCTCTGTCAAGCAGTGACACTGAGGTGATCCCTGGGGTATACCTGCGATCTCCCATCCATTGGTCAAGATTTCTCTTGAACAAGGCCAGCGAGGTGCTCTGCCTCACATGAACCGGGATTTTGTTCCACAGCATAGGGAGTCTCTGGGTGATGAATCTGTCCCTCCAGCACGTCCTATTTATAGCCGTGTCGAGGTTTAAGTCTCTTGCCCTTGTAGTTCTGATGGATTTAGAATTTTTGAGGTGAAGCATGTTCATTAATTCCGGGTTGGACATGGCCTTGTATGTCAGGCACAGGCAGGTCACCTCTGAGCAGATGGTAAGCGACTGAATAGAGCTGGAGTTCCTTCAGTCGGGCAGCATAAGACATATTTTTGAGACCCTTTATCCTTTTGGTGAGGAACTTTTGGGGCCTTTCCAATTGCTGCAGGTGTCGGGTCAGATACATTCCGAATGGGGCATTGTACTCAATCATTGGTGTGATGAGTACAGGGGAACGATGACCTCCCTTGATCTAGATGTGAATCCCTTCATGATCAAGTGGGCAATGTAGAAGGTCTTCCTAACCACTTTGGCAACATGAGTGTCAAACGAAAGGTTACTGTCAACCTGGGTCCCCAGATCCCTGATAACCTCTTCTGTGCTTAGTGGATTGCCACCTATATGGTAACTAGGGGTAACCTTGTTTTTCCCGAAGGGAATGACTATGCATTTTTTGGTGTTTAACTTTAGGCCATGGCTCTGGCACCAGTTATCCGTTTCTATGAGACCCTTCTGAAGGATGTCTGTGTCAGATGGGTTTTCAACTATGGTGCCCAGTTTGCAGTCATCTGCAAACTTTGTCAGCCATAATCCTCCTGTGTTTGCCTGTACCTCTGAAAAGTAGATGCCGAACAAGAGTGGGCCCAGGACTGAGCCCTGTGGGACACCACTTGTGACAGGCTTGGAGTCTGACATGGCGCCAGCAACTCTGACCCTGTGGGTTCTGTCACTTAGCCAGTTTTCAACCCATCTAGTGACGTATGGGTTTACGTTTACGCTGGTGAGTTTTTCAATGATACCCGAGTGGGGTATTGTGTCGAAAGCCTTTGCCAGGTCAAGGTAGGCTGTGTGGACTGCCTTGCCCTCGTCAATGGCCTTGGTGACTGTTTCGAAAAAGTCAACCAAGTTTAAAAGGCATGATCTGCCCTTGACAAAGCCAAACTGGGTTGGATCCAAAGTCTGCAAGTCCCCTATGTCTTTATTTATGAGTTCCATTATGATCCTCTCCATAGCTTTGCAGACCAGGCTTGTCAAGCTGATGGGACGGTAGTTTCCGGGGTCGGTGGAGGCACCTCCTTTGTGAAGTGGGACCACCGTTGCCGTACGCCACTCCTTGGGTATGTATCCTGAGGTGAGACTAAGATTAAACAGCTGCCCTAACCGCGGGTTTAATTCCTCACTGAGTTCGTGGAGCACACAACCAGGGACACCATCTGGTCCCATGGATACTGTGTTTTTCGCCTTGGAGAGAGCAGTTCTCACATCAGCATTTGAGATGTTTGGGGGACTACAATCCTCTGGTATAGATATCTCTCCTTTTGGGGGGGAGGGGGGATTTGCACTGAACCTGTCAGCCAGTATGTTGGCAATGTCTGTAGGTTCCGTGATTTTTACATCATTTTGCACTAATTCTGAGCATATCTGGAAGTTTCCTCCCAGGTTTCTAACATAGCTAAAAAAGGCCTTATGATTGTCTTTTGAGTCCTTAGCGATTTTTCTCTCAAAATTTGCCTTGGATGCTTTTATGAGAGATCTCAGTTTTTTACTTATAATGATCAAGGGTGTCTTCCCTTTTACGGATTTTGCTCTATCTTGTAGTAGCTTCTTCCTTTTGTTGTAAAGCTTGTTTATGGCTGGGGTCCACCAGACTGGACGCTTGCCTTTGGTACAAAGAGTCTTTGTTTTGTTTGGGATTGCCTGATCCATGCAGTCCTGGAGGTGCTGGTAGAAGGCATTTGTAAGTGATTCAGCGGTTTGAGTAATGGTTTCCGCTGGCTCGGGGGCCTTGAAAGAGACCACACCAGTCTTTAGGAGTGTGAAGTCGGCTTTTGAGAAGTTCTTCACTGTGGTCTTTTTTATCTGGGGTGGGGGCGGGATGTGGACTTCCAGTGAGATTAGTTTATGATCTGATCTCACCAATGATGGGTATACCTCTGGTGTTGAACATTGTGACCCCATGTTTGTGATGATGAGATCTAGTATGTTTTCTCCTCTTGTGGAGATGGTGACTAGTTGTTCCATGGCATTTGAGTTCATGAACTCTAGGAACCTTTGGGCTAGAGTGTTGGGGCTTGAGTAGTGATCCCAGTCTATATTTGGATAGTTGAAATCACCCAGTATGATGGTGTTTGGAGATATATTTATCCCCTCCAGTGTTTTCAGGAAAGCTGTGTGAGGTTCCTGAGTTTGAGAGGGTGGCCTGTAACAGGCTACAAACTGCAGAGCAGTCTTGCCTACGGTTAATTGCACCTGGATGGTTTCCGATGCATCGTGCATTGCCACCAACCTTGAGGTGAGGGTGTCCTTGATAAATATGGATACACCCCCTCCTTTTGTGGTGTGATCCGGGTTTTGGGGCCGGAAGAATGTTATCGATCTTAAACACTGAGACATACAGTGAAGTGTCAAGGAATGAGTTAAATATAGCTATGAATAGAGTGAATTCCTTGCTGTATGATTTATATATTGAAGGGTGTATTGACAAGAATGTGTTTGAATTCTTGAAGATGCCAGCACCGAGACTACCTATTATTTTCGGAATTCCGAAAATTCATAAAAGTATAGCAGACCCACCAATGAGGCCATTAGTAGATGCAAGGGGAAGTATGACATATGCTTGCGCTAAAGCTGTTGACAACATTCTTAAAAAATATGTTGCCCAAGAGACCCAAATTTCAAAAGATTCCTGGTCCTTTTTGCAACACATTAATCAAATTCCATTTTTTGAAAACGCCTTATTTCTGACAATAGATGTCAAGGATTTGTATTCTTCGATTCCCCACCAGGAAGCCATTGAAAGGTCAGCACTTTTTATGCAAACCCATAATGCCCCTAGAGATGAAGTGAACTTGGTGACAGAATTAATAGACATAGTACTGTCTTATAATTATGTCACCTTTAATGGTAAATTTTACCATCAAAGAGTGGGAGTTGCGATGGGGTCCCCATGTGGGGCCAGTGTGGCTAATACGGTCATGGCACACTGGGAGAGACAACATGTTTTACAAAATCCTTGGTGCCAACAACACATAAAATTTTATACGCGATTCTTGGACGACATTTTTGTGATGTTTGTCGGCCAGGAATCAGAGGCACTGAGAATGATAGACATGTTTAATAACAGCACAGAGTTTTTGGAATTCACTTATTCTGTACACAAGGACAAGATTTCATATCTTGACATTGAATTAAGGAAAGATTATAGAGAATTAGTTTATTTAGCAAAAATTTTCCGTAAGAGTACTTACTCAAATTCCTTCCATCATTTTTCCAGCTGCCACCCTTTTTTACAGAAGAAATCTGTGATTAAGGGGCAGTTAGTTAGGGCAGCCAGGATGTCCACAAAAGATGAGGACTTTATAGCCGAATGCGATACACTAAAGAACCTTTTCTTACAGAGAGGTTACCCTCTAGATTTGTTCATGACCCTCCTTGAGGAAGTGAAAGCTAAGAGACATGGAGGAGTGTTCCCACCAATTTTGTGTAATAAAAATATGACTTTGGTTTGTAGTGACAAACAATGGTCTGACAAGTTGTTCAGCCCTTATTGCTTTATTTCCACTTTTGCCATGGAATCCTTTGAAATAGTTAACATCATTTGTAAGAATTGGGGGTTACTGCTGAACCATAATGAGACAAGTACAATTTTCCCCGAATGCCCGAAAATAGTTTTCAGACGTGGTGCAAATTTAAAACAAATCTTAGAAAACAGAGCCACTGTGATGAAAAAGAAACTGGGTACATTCAAATGTTATATGTGTAACCAATGCAAATATATCCATGAGGGTAAGAGTTATTGTATTAGGGATGTTAAGATCAAAGCCAAGGACAAATATGATTGCAACAGTAAGCAAGTAGTGTATTTGGCAAGCTGCACCCACTGTCCCGCGTTCTATGTCGGCAAAACCGACAGAAGACTAAGGGACAGGATATATGAACACATATATAGTATTAACAATAGTAAATCCACAAATGCATTGGCAAGACACATTTTAGGACAGCCCACACATAATTTCAAATTTAGCGTCATACAACAACTATACAATGACGGAAGAGGTGGTCCGGAGTCACTTAGATTGGAAAGGTTAGAGCTTTGTTGGCAATTGAGGCTGAATGCCTGCCAGTTTCCTGGCCTGAATGAGTGTAATTCGATTATGTGTGTCCTACGCTTGAAAAATCTGTTAAGGTGAATTTTCATTTGTATTTTTAGATTTGAGACTTTGCTGTTTTTATGAGCAAATACATGTGCAGTTCTTTGAGATCGAAATTACAAGTCAAAACTTTATTTTTATCTATTTTTAACTATTTTAACATTGTTAGTTATATAAAGCTTAACATAATTCTTTACTTGGAGACTTTTTATACATTTTCACATTTACATTTGTTAGTATATTATTTTTATCATTGTTCATTATAGCATTGTATTTTCTGAGTTGCGACCTGCATGTATATGAGATTTTATATAGGTAGAAATTAAACAAACAATATATAAAAAACAAACAATAAAAAATAAAGAATTAACTAGTAGTTGCAAGTCTCACCAGTAGGGTGAGCTCTCTGCATAGTACATGTGTAGTGCTGCGTGACTTCAATGTGATTTCAATGAGATTTGGGTGCTATAAAATGCTCTAGTAGATTATTAACTTAATGAAGTTGGACACTTAAATCTGACGAAAAGTGCATGTTTAAAGAGAAGCTTAAATAAATATTTCAAACGCAGGTTTCGTAGTGGATTTTTCACGTGGTGTTGGAAGACAGTGTTTGGGAAGTTTTTTGTTTACCTGTTTCAAACCATTTTCAAGGCTTGTCTTTCCTATATATAGTTGCTGAATAGCAACTATTAATGTAGTCTTTGCTAAGGTTAACGTCCAGATATTTGATGTTATCTTTTCCAAAAGTAGATGTGAAAGATAAAAAGTGTTGGTACTGCTGAAGTATGAAACCAGTTCTTCTGCTTGGGTATGGTCTCCCTCTATTAACATAAAAATATTATTCAAATAACGGGTATAATAGTGGACCTGATGTGGGGTCTGCCCTGATTTCTTCACATACTCCTCCTCCCAGTAGGCCATCACTAAATTTGTTACACTGGCCGCGCAAGGTGAGCCCATTGCTTCCCCTATTTTCTGGAGGTAGAACTTGTTACTGAACATGATGAAATTGTATGATAGAATAATGTCTAAGATGACTTCAACAAGTGTGATTTACTCTGCTGGTGCCCCTCCCTTACATAGCATGTAGCTGACCCATTCTATACCCTCTTGGTGGGGGATTGATAAATACAAGTTCTTCACATCAACTGTCAGGAAGTTCAAGTCTTTGTTGAATTCTAGTATATTGATGTTAGATAAAAAAAAAAAACTCCATGAATCTTTACATATTTGTCCCTCTTCCTTAACATATTTCTTAAGTATGTAGTCTACAAATTTAGCACATGAGTATGTAATACTATTCCTGGCATCTACTAAGGGTCTCATGAGTGTGACAGTGTCAGTGATACTTTTGTGTATTTTCGGAATCCCGAAAAGTACAGGGATTCTAGGTGCTGGCATGTTCAGGTAGTTGAATTGGTCCATGTCAATTTTCCTCTCAATAAACCAATCATTTAAAATTGTTCGAATCATCCTGTATGCTGCATTCAATTAGTTTCTGGAAACTTCAAAATAAACATGACTTTGTAAAATCCTGGACATTCTACCTTCATACTCTTCATAGTTAATTATTACTAACCCACCCCCTTTGTCAGGTTGCTGACAGGGGCTTGTTTTAGTAAAGACAATGCTTCTTTTTTTTTTCTAGTGATGCTGCTGAATCCAGCATTCACCTCTTTACCATTGTTTAGACAGTTTGTTATGCCTAATTCACGAATCTGTTCTTACAAAGCCAGTGTGGGGTGTAGTGGGGGATTGTAAGTACTAGCAGTGTGTAATG
This sequence comes from Protopterus annectens, assembly GCF_019279795.1. NCBI lineage: Eukaryota > Metazoa > Chordata > Ceratodontiformes > Protopteridae > Protopterus > Protopterus annectens. The sequence goes on from NC_056736.1 coordinate 675,133,040, forward strand.
TGTTGAGTGTGTGATTGTTTGGACCCAGCAGTACTGGTAAATTCAAATTTCTTACAATTTTAAGTCAATTAAAGTGTTGGGTAAGTCTGCTCTGAGTTGGTACAAATGTATGCCCTTTAGCCAATAAGTCTACTAGTATTAGGTCTACAGTTAACTCAGACAAGTTAAACGCTTTAAAGTCTTTTTCTGTATTGTAAACAATTTTACAGTTCCTAGAATCACTTACTGCAGGGTTGTTCTGTGTTTCCAGTTGTTTCTCCTGTTGTAGTATGTTCTGGTAGTCCTTTGCCTCAAGTTGTAAATTGAGACTGGTTGCAAAAAATTTGGGGCATCTCCTGGTGTAGAATTTACCATATTTTGTTGTCTGTTGCTGGAATTCGACAGTTCTATGTCATCCTGACTTCTGTTTGCACTTCTATTCCCTGATTTATAATCCAAACAGCTCTGTTGATGCGTGTTGTTCTCCTGCCTTCCTTTTCTAGATGTTGCATTTCCTGGATGAGTTGGATTCCCTGTAGACCCTCCTCTAGCTTGTGAAACTCTGAGCCCTCCACTAATCCTGTAGGAAACTGTCAAACTCTCAGTCCTTTAGGAGTGATATTCTCACTCATACACTCTTTAAAGTAAGCTACTTCCAGATGCATTTTTTTATATTTTAGTAGTCTTTGATCAAATTCTTTTAACATCTATGTGATGTCTCCTTCCCCCCAGCTGGTTGCTCCATTTCTGAACTCCTCCTTGGTGTTTGAAGAGAAACGGGCTCTTTCAGCCATGTGGTCAGTGATGGAGCCCCAATAAGCCCTGAGGGTACTTCTTGGTGTGTAAATCTTGTTTCATGAGTTTGTGTCAGTTCTTGTGGTCTATTTTGTAACTCCACAGCTGTGTTACATGCAGTACCATTGACTGGGCAGTTTACTGTACTGGAGAATGTTCTATTACCCTCTCTTCCTTCCTGGGCCAACTGAGTGGCCAAAGGTGGTTGGGAAGTACTTGGAGGGTTAAATGAATGCACTAATAAATTAGTCTTAGTTATAGAATCAAGTCTAGTAGCAATGTCTTCAACTCGCCAAGTGCTCTTATTAGGAGGGTAAGATTACCTACATTGTTGTCTTGTGACAGCATGATGGGTGAACTTGCTGAGTCTTCTGAAGCCATGAGTACAAACACAAAACCAGAAAAAGTAGGAAACCAAACAACAATCCAAGACACTTGCGTTAGAAGGTAAGTCCACTCCAAGTACTGTAGTTCTTTTTCTTTAATATAGCACAAGCAAAAATACAAAAATACAGAATATATATTGAAGTAGATGATAAAACAAATGTGAACACAAAGTGCTTTTCGTACCACGTGGTGGTGAGACTTCTTCAGGTAAAGGCATTCACTAAAACAAGTGCAATTAAATACAGTCCATGGTGCAAGCATATAGTTAGTCAGCCAATGGGTGAGGGCTATTCCCAACACACTGATGATGCTGTGAGGGTCCACTCAATAAGTAATTATTTCCTTTAAGAGTTTCTTTTAAAACACCCTCTGGACTTATTAAAAGGCAAGTAAATATACACACACTCTTGTCCAGTATTGTGACATAGGAAATCATACTCATAATATGTAACCATACAGTTATTAAAAATATTTAAATGATTAAAAATATTTAAATATTTGAGAACCTTTTAAAAATGTTGTTAAAAATGTTTGAAAATATTTAAAAATATAAATGTGCTTAAAATGTATATAACAGAATGGTGACATATAAAGAAGTAGTAAAATGTACTAATGCATAAAAATGTTCAAAACACTTTTCTGTCTTATGCATCGTGGCATGGCATCCTACAGTTAAACATTAGAATAAAAAATATATATAGATTTGGGGTAACAATTATATATGGATACATCATAGCATGGCACCCACCATTTGAATTATGCGTTACTAAATTGACTGCTGTTAACAGTTCATACATATAAGCTTGTACTAAGACAACTGTTATATATTTGACATAGCTAGTTTGTCCTACAATTCATCATGTTAGTCATCTCTGGAGGTTTCTTAGCTTTAAAATGCAAGAAATACTGTAAACCTCACTTAACCCAGGCTAAGCGCAAGCCATAGTCCTGAGTTGCCACAATAACTCTAACCTTTCTAAATGTAAAGATTCTGAGCCCCCCCTCTTCCATCAGACTTCACACTGTCTATTGCCTTAAATTTAAATTTGTGATCTGTGTATCCCTGCTTGTGTCTACTTAAGGCATTCTTTTGGCTCCCTTTCTTTATATGGTACATGTGTTCTTAAACTCTTTCCCTGAACCTCCTGTCCATTTTCCCAATGTAGAATGCTGGACATTGTTGGCATAGAGCTACATAGATCACAGCTTTAGTCTAACAGTTACATTTGTGTTTTATTTGATACTCTTTATCTCTAATGATAAAGGTTGACCCTGTAGACATGTGTGGGCAATAATGGCACATGCTACATCTGCACATACCATACCTAAATGCATACTGGTAAATACTATGGTTAGCTTCCGAGATATTTTTTAGGATGGGGCCCTGTTTGAAAACTAATCTAGGTGGGGCCTCTGTTCTTGACCTGGTAGTTGGGTCATTCCGTAAAATGTCCCAGATCTTAGTGATGACCCTCCTGATCTCATATGCATCTGAGCTAAACATACCCTGTAGTTTACTACATTCAGTGAAAAAGTCTTTTTACTGAAGGGGTGGCCGCTACTGTAGTGTAAAAAGGTGTTCGAGTATGTTTCTTTCCTGTATATAGTTGCTGAATAGCAACTATTAGTGTAGTCTTTGCTAAGGTTAATGTCCAGATATGCGATGTTATCTTTCCCAAAACTAAATGTGAAAGATAAAAAGTGTGTGGTACTGATGAAGTATGAAACCGGTTCTTCTGCTTGGGTATGATCTCCTTTATTAACATAAAATATCATCTAAATAATGGGTGTAATAGTGGATCTGATGTAGGGTCTGCCCTGATTTCTTTATATACTCCTCCTCCTAGTAGGCCATCACTAGATCTGCTACGCTGGCCCTGCAAGGTGAACTCATTGCTACCCCTATTTTCTGGAGATAGAACTTGTTACTGAACATGATGAAATTGTATGATAGAATAATGTCTAAGATGACTTCCAACAAGTGTGATTTCCTCTGCTGGTGCCCCTCCCTTATACAACATGTAACTGACCCATTCTATACGCTCTTGGTGGGGGATTCATGAATATAAGTCCTTCACTTCGACTCTCAGGAAGTTCAAGTCTTTGTTGAATTCCAGTTTATTGATATTAGATAACAAAACTCCATGAATCTTTACATATTTGTCCCTCTTTCTTAACATATTTCTTAAGTATGTCATCTACAAATTTAGCACAGGAGTATGTAATACTACTCCTGGAATCTACTAGGGGTCTCATGGGTAAGTCAGTGATACTTTTGTGTATTTTTGAATCCCTAAAAGTACAGGGATTCTAGGTGCTGGCATGTTCAGGTAGTTGAACTGGTCCATGTCTATTTTCCACTCAATAAACAAATCAAAATTGTTCCAATTATCCTGTATGCTGCATTCAATTCGTTTCTGGAAACTTCAACACAAACATCGCTTTGTAAAATCCTGGACATTCTACCTTCATACTCTTCATAGTTCATTATTACTAACCAATCCCGTTTGTCTGGTTGCATAATCCTGACAGGGGCTTGTTTTAGTAAAGACAATGCTTCTTTTTCTTTTCTAGTGATGTTGCTGAATCCAGTATTCACCTCTTTACCATTGTTTAGACAGTTTGTTATGTCTAATTCACAAATCTGTTCATACAAAGCCAGTGTGGGGTGTAGTGGGTGTTATAAGTACTAGCAGTGTGTAATGTGTTGAATGTGTGATTGTTTGGACCCTGCAGTACTGTTAAATTACATTTTTGTACAGTTTTAAGTCAATTAAAGTGTTAATCCAAACAGTTCTGTTGGTGCGCGTTGTTCTCCTGCCTTCCTTTTCTAGATATTCCATTTCCTGGATTAGTTGGATTCCCTGTAGACACTCCTCTGGCTTCCATTTGGCCAATCAGAGCTCTGGGTTGCAATAGAGCCGACTTTGGATAGGCTGAACCAGTCTCATAAGGCATGTCTATCTCTGTTAAGCTTTTTCAGCTTGCCTTTTTTCAATTTTGGAATATACTGATCTATACTGGTGACACTGCGGTGGTGGTATGCGGTAGCATTGTCACCTCACAGTAAGACGATGTCCTGTTCGATTCTCAGCTAGAGCGTCTTCTGTGTGGAGACATGAGTGAATGGGCGTACTTTCGTTGAAGGTTGTGCATCAGGGCCGGCAACTTGGCACGTAAAAATCTACTGCCAATCATTAGCGGACCAGAGTTCCACTGTGGCGACCCCTAACCAGGAAAAGCCGAAAGACATAACAACTGATCTATACTGGTGAATGATCTTTTATAATCAAATTTATCCCTATTAAATTCCACATTTTCAATGATTTTTTTGGTCTAGGATTGTTGCTTTCTCGATTAATTTATTTGCCTATAACTGATAGTGTTTGCACATGACTGCTTGTAATTCATAGCCATGCTTGTCAAAGAGTTTCAGTAATACTTGAACTTCCTGACAGTCGATGTGAAGTACTTGTATTCCATCAATTCCCCACCAAGAGGGTATAGAATGGGTCAGTTACATGTTACGCAAGGGAGGGGCACCAGCAGAGGAAATCACACTTGTTGAAGTCATCTTAGACATTATTCTATCATACAATTTCATCATGTTCAGTAACAAGTTCTACCTCCAGAAAATAGAGGTAGCAATGGGCTCACCTTCCAGGGCCAGTGTAGAAAATCTAGTGATGGCCTACTGGGAGGAGGAGTATATGAAGAAATCAGGGCAGACCCCACATCAGATCCACTATTTGGATGATATTTTTCTGTTAATAGAGGGAGACCATACCCAAGCAGAAGAACCGGTTTCATACTTCAACAGTTTTATCTTTGACATTTACTTTTGGGAAAGATAACATCGTATATCTGGACGTTAACCTTAGCAAAGACTACACTAATAATTGCTATTCAGCAACTATATATGGGAAAGAAACGTACTCAGACACTTTTTTACATTACAGTAGCTGCCATCCCCTTCACCAAAAAAGATTGGTGGTGAATGGGGAACTAGTGAGGGCAGCAAGGATGGTCACAAAAAATGAAGACTTTTCCAATGAATGTAGTAAACTACAGGGTATGTTTTCTCGAAGGGGTTACCCAAACCACTTACTGAATCAAATAATGACAGAAGTGCAGTTGAAAAGATCAACAGGTTTTTATAAACCAATACTGGATATGAAAACCATTCCAGAAAACTTAACATTAGATTTGCACACAAAAACAGGCACTAACAATCTTGGACAGGGTAGTTTAATTAAACCCAAACAAGCAAGCAGTATTCACGACGAACGACTCCAAACCACAAAATTTAAGCAGTTTTATTATTTAAACACAAAGACACTTGTAATTCCTCTATCATAAATGCCTTCGCTATACGTTTACATACGTTTTCGTCATTGAAATGACTTCATCATACTGCTTGCTTGTTTGGTTATAGTTACTTTTTGGCAGTATTATCCATCTTTTCATTATTTCTTAGTTTAATTACATCCTTTAGCTCAGATGCATATGAGATCATGAGGATCATCACTAACAAATGGGACAATTTACGGAATGACCCAACTACCAGGTCAAGAATAGAGGGCCCACCTAGATTAGTTTTCAAACGGGGCCCCAACCTAAAAAATATCTTGGAAGCTAACCATGATACGTACCAGTATGCAGTTAGGTATGGTGTGTCCAGATGTAGCATGTGCCATTATTGCCCACACATGTCTACAGGGTCAATCAACCTTTACCATTAGAGATAAAGAGTATTCAAATAAAACACAAATTTAACAGTCAGACTAAAGCTGTGATCTATGTAGCTCTGTGCCAACAATATCCAGCATTCTACATAGGGAAGACAGACAGGAGGTTCAGGGAAAGAGTTTATGAACACCTGTACCATATAAAGAAAGGGGGTCAAGAGAATGCCCTAAGTAGACACAAGCAGGAATACACAGACCACACATTTAAATTTAAGGCAACAGACAGTGTGAAGTATGACGGAAGAGGGGGGCCCAGAATCTTTATATTTAGAAAGGTTAGAGTTATTGTGGCAACTAAGGAGTACGGATTGTGCTTACCCTGCGTTAAATGAGGTTTACTCTATTTCTTGTATTTTAAAGCTAAGAAACCTCCAGAGATGACTAACATGATGAATTGTAGGGCAAACTAGCTATGTCAAATATATAACAGTTGTCTCAGTACAAGCTAATACGTGCAAACTCTTAACAGCAGCCAATTTAGTAACGCATAATTCAAATGGTGGGTGCCATGCCATGATGTATAGACAGGAATGTTGTTTGTACTTCCATGTATCCATATATAATTGTTACCCCATATATATATATATATATATATATATATATATATATATATATATTTTTTTTTTTTTATTATAATGTTTAACTGTAGGATGCCATGCTGCATAAGACAGAAAAGTGTTATGAACATTTTTATGCATTATTATTTTTACGCACTAGTACATTTTACTACTTCTTTATACTTCACCATACTGTTATATGCATTTTAAGCACATTTACATTTTTAAATATTTTCAAACATTTTAACAACAACATTTTTAAAAGGTTTTCAAATGTTTAATTATTTTTAACTGTATGGTTACATATTATGAGTATAACTTACTATGTCACAGTACTGGACAAGAGAATGTGTATATTTACTTGCCTTTTAATAAGTCCAGAGGGTGTTTTGAAAGAAACTCTTAAAGGAAGCAATTACTTATTGAATGGACCCTCAAAGCATCATCAGTGTGTTGGGAATAGCCCTCACCCACTGGCTGACTAACAACATGCTTGCACAATGGACTGTATTTAATTGCACTGGTTTTAGTGAATGCCTTTACCTGAAGAAGTCTCACCACCAGGTGGGACAAAAAGCGCTTTGTGTTCACAGTTGTTTTATCACCTACTTCAATATATATTCTGTATTTTCTTTATTATTTTTGCTTGTGCTGTACTAAAGAAAAGGAACTACAGTACTTGGAGTGGACTCACCTTCTTCCACAAGTGTCTTGGATTGCTATTTTGAAACTCCACTTTGTTTCCACTCCCTAGCTATATTTTCAGAAGTTGTTTCCTAATAACTCCAGAATAATTCCCACTACTACCCATTCCTTAAATTCCTTTATTTAACAGATAGGTGAGGAAGCTCCAGTGTCTTATTATTGTTCCAGTATCCTGCATTTTTATTTTAGTTATTATTGGCTCATGACCTGAAATAGCTATTGGATGGGTATCAAAACTTTTAATTAAATGCACGTTTCTGTGAAATATAATTTCTATCTAGCCTAGCCCAGTTTTTGTACCTTTGGAAATAATATACAAGTTCTCTCTGAATTCCTACTACTGACTTCACATATTCCATATATTTTCAAAAAAATCTTCAGAAATATATACTCCTTTGTTGTATTTTCCCCTATAGGCCCTCCAGATACATCCTTATTATTGCAAATCAAATTCCAGTCCCCACCTATAAGTAATGTTCCCTGTTGAAAGCTGATTATTTCGCCCAGACTTTTCTTAAGTTCTATTGTAGCAGTTTTAGGTGGAATATAAATGCATGTCAGTGTAATCCTCTTCCCTTGCCAGTATCCCTTTAGTACTACAAAACCTACATTACTATCTTTTTTTCCCTCTACTATCACTACTGGAGCTCCACTTGCAATTAATATAAGTACTGCCCTTTTCCTTTGCCCTACATATTCCACTGAATAACCATCCTGGAAACCTTTCCTTATCAAATTCACATGCTCAGTTTTTTCCAAATGTGTCTCCTGTAGCAGAGGTATTTGCACTCTGCAATTTTAACGTGAGTCCATTCACATTTAAAGACACTATAGAAAGTATTGTCATTATAATAATAAATTATTATTACCACCTGTTATGTATGACAGCTTTTTTGTTTAAATGTCTAGTTTCAGCTTTTGTGTTAAGTGCATACAGTAATATCTGGCACATTAATCTTTTATATAGTTGTTTCTTGTCATATCCATTTGATCGTATGTCACATTTTACAATAACTTTTGTTTTAATGAAAGCCTTGAAAAAAACACACTCACACCCAGAACCTATTAACTTAATATAAATACACCAAACTATAGATGTCTAGAAATAATGAAGTTTAACTGTCCCAGACTGACAGCCAATCTCAAAGGAATGAATTAACCTATAATGGTTAACCATGCTAAGATGAATGAGAGAGCCTGTGCTTCTACTTACAATAACTGCTGTCTGTTTTTGTTTTATCTTTATTCCTCTCCTAGATGTAGAAACCAAGTTGAATGCTTTCAGAAAACATTATCTCCTAGCCACTGAAAGAAAAAATAAATTATGTACCTACCATAATGTTCCATCTGTGTTGTCCATTTTCATTCTTCCTCAATTATTGGGTTTGGATGACTCGGCCATTGCTATAGCTCATGGCCACCTAAAAGCTCTCAAGCTCCTCCCTATCCATAATGCACCAACCCCTAACATACCTCAGATCTTGTTTGCTAGATGACATAAAGTAAGAAATATTAATATAATATTCCTGACAGAAAAAAATATTACCTGGAGATCAATATAAGGCACTGTGGAGTCCTTATAAACTCTCGTTCTTCCAGAAATCCATAATGAAAAAGGATGGGGGTTGGTGGGCAGGGAGTTGAGGAAGAATGAAAATGGACAACACAGATGGAACATTATGGTAGGTACATACTTTTTTATCTGATGTTGCCAATTTTCATTAATTCCTTAACTATTGGAACAGAGTCCCCAGCTACCTGAAATCCCAAGTGAATTATATGGAAGAATATTCCTGAGCACAACTGCCCTTTCCCTTGAGACCAGATCTAATTTGTAATGAGTGATAAAGGTATGAGAGTTAGCCCAAGTTGCTGCTGCACATATATCATCCATGGACTGCCTAGATAAAAATACTGATGACGTTACCATGGATCTAGTTGAGTGGGCTATTAAAGGTTTTGATAATGAGACATCCAATTTATTGTAGACAAATGATACACAGTCAGTGAGCCATCTTGCCAAAGTTACTTTCATAACAGATTTGCCTATTTTGTTGTCTGCAAAAGAGATAAATAGTTGATCAGATTTTCTAATTTCTTTTGTTCTGTGTAAATAGAAACATAATTGTCTATGAACGCAGCAGAAATGCAACATGTATTCCGTCTTGTTTTCAAATTTTGAAAAGCAGATGGGCAGGTTAACGGACTGGTTTATATTGGATTCTGGCACTACCTTAGGAAGGAAAGAAGGACTGGTTTGTAATGTTACCTTATCCCTTTGAAAAATCAAGTAGGGAGGTTTAGAGAACAATGTTTGACGTCCAGAAATTCTTCTGGCTGAGATAATGGCCACTAGAAGGATAGATGTTAAGTTGTCAATCTCACCTTCATTCTTGCTGGATGAGTTCGGAGCCGATCCTTGGCTCCGACTCAGCACTTGCTAAGCTCGAGAGCTAATTTTACCAGCTCGAGGCAACCCTATATCCCATGATGCAAGGCGGAGATTACTCAGATCTCGTTTGCCGCTTCGCTAACGAGGTGCCTTCTTTTACCAGCTCTAGGTAAGTGAACTTTTTAGAGACTTTTTGTCTACCCCCTTTAACTTTATATATATAAAAATTATATTTTGTTAATTACCGACTCACTTTAACCCTATTCCTGTCAGTGTTCCCTTCTTTTTGAGTAAATATTCCCTTACCCCTAGATAGGCCTTAGGCCTTCCCCTCCCTAAATTTTTCCTGTCAGGGATTTTTTGTGTGTGACTGTCTGTTATCCCTATTTAATTTAATTTAATTTAATTTAATTAAATTTGTTGGACTGAGTGTTTTTGTGTGTGAGTGTGTTACTGGTGTTTCATCGACACAGTTATGTCGAAGGACACTAAGGTCTCAGGCTTCAAGAAGTGTGACTGTCACACTTCTTGTGTTTATTGCCTGGGACCTTCGCACCTGCAGGACTCTTGTGCTATCTGTCATGCTTTCAGCCCGAGAGTCCTGCAGGAACGAAAAAATAAGCTCATATTAAGGGGCTTATTAAAGCTCGAGAGCTCCCCGACTAAGTCGGCGCCGGGGAAACCCTCGAAACCTGTTAAGCCTTCAGCTCAGGCTTCCAAGCCGTCGGCTTCAGGTTCTTCCTCACCAGGCTCAAGATCGGCTCGGGCCGGAGCCAAACTTTCCATACCAGTCTCAGTATCGGCTCCATCCGGCACCAATACTGTCAAGTCCAGACACTCAGTGTCGGCTCCGGCTGGAGCCGATGTATCTTCGGCTCTGATGGCTCCATTGATCTCAAAAAAGAGATCTCGATCCCCTTCTGTGGAATCTATTCATTTGGCTCCAAGATCACCCTTGTTCTCGGAGCGGAGTCATCGGAGCCGATCTTCTCGGTCATCCAGGCTATCTGATCACGACCTTGAGAGAGTGGTGAGTAGACTATTAAAGTCTCAGGCATTGGCCCAAATACTCCATAGCCCATCTCAGCAGACGGTAGCTATATCACATCCACCAAACATTCCTCCTTCGACTCTCTTACAGAGCTCGGAGCCGGAGCTCCTCGGAACCGGTACCGTTGTGACTTTGGAGCCGATACCACCCCTTTCAGCTCCATCGTCCTCTGCTCCGATTTCCTCCTTGAGACCTTCATTGGAGGGATCCGGGCGTCTGGTCTCTCTCGTCGGCTCCGAGGGGGCAAGTGACATCGGACCCTTGTCCGACCCCGTTCTCCCTCTCGGAGCTTCGGCGTTGGTGAGCTCGGCCCCAACATCTGCCTTGGAGCCTTCCCTCTCGGTGAGGCCTGGGGTTCCTATCTCTTCGGAGCGGGAACTTTCTGGTCTCTCTGACGGGGGAGCCTTCGAGGTGATGAGGAGTGTACTAGCCCCTGGGCTTAGTCAACAAACAGTTCCATCAGTTCCTCCCACTACAGTGCCTGCTGACGTCTCTTCCCACTCTCTTGCTCCTGGACCCAGAGATCCAACGCCTCAGGTTTCCCCATTGGGAATATCTTCCTCTTCCGAGGCTTCTCCTGATCCGTCAGGAGAACCCCCCCCCCCCGTAAGAGGACATGTAAGAGGAAACATTTAGACTCCCCTGAGTCTACTACATCAGATACTGACTTGGATGAGTCGGAGGGATCCCCAAGGTCCTCCTCTGAGGATGTCTCATTTTCAGACATCCTTGAAATCCTTAAACAGAGGGGGAACTGGCCCTCCCTTAATCCCTCCGAGGACGAGTCAATATACCTGGAGGCGTTCGGATCTCGACCCTCCACCTCCTAGGTGTCTCCGCCTTTCGACCCTCTCATGGAGGTAGTGGCTCGGAAGGTGTGGATGGCTCCAGATTCGGTGGAACCTATCCCCAGGAGACCTTCAAAATTTATTACTGCCCCACAAGACAGACAATATTTAACAAAGGGTGTCCCAGTTGATGCCATGGTGGTGGCTGCTGCCACCAAGAAGGAATTAGCTGATCCTTCAGTACCTGTCCATCCTCCTAATAAGGATTCTAGGACTATAGACAGGTACGGTAAGCAGATTTTTTCTTCAGCGACTTTTGCCATGAGATCGCTGAACTACTTATGTCACTTCACCCGCCTTCAAAGAGATGTTCTTAAAGAGTTGGGAGAAGTTTTACAGGATCCGTCAGCTGCTGGGTCTCAGGATAAGATTAGCTCACAGCTAGGAATCCTTAACTCCATTGCTAACTCCTCCATGCAGCTCATTTCTTATGCAGCCAATGGAGCGAGTAGGGCCGCAGGCACAGGAGTGGCTTTAAGGCGTCAGTCCTGGATGCGGCTTTGTAATTTTGCAGACCCCTTCAAGGCGTCTTTCACAAACTCCCCTTTTGATGGCTCGACCTTGTTCGGTCCTCAAGTGAAAGACACTTTGACTAGATGCGAACAAGATGGCAAGACTCTTTCTGCCGTAGGAGTCCATTTCTCCACCCCTTCTAGACCTTACCCCAAAGGACAGAAGGGAGGGAAAATGTGGTTCCGCAAATCTCAAGGAGTCATGCCTGACGCACAAAGTCAGTTTACCCCCAGAGGCAGAGGGGGTAACAATAATAGACGCCGCCCTAGGGGCAGAGGTGGTCCGCAGAATCAGGGTAGCAGAGAGCCTCTTTCTGACAAACCCTTCCAGCATCCCCGAGATGTTGCCCGACTGTCTGCCTTCGGAGGCAGTCGGGGGGAAAATTATCGCTGTACCCAACAGCCTGGCTTTCCCTTTCTCAAGACAAATGGGTACAGTCAATTATATCCAAGGGTTACAAAATTCCCTTTATTCAAACCCCAGTTCAACAAATGGGAACCCTTCCAGACGTTCCACCCGGTCTAACGGAATTAGCAGTACTAGAAATATCAAAACTGCTAGTAAAAAGAGCCATCCAGCCAGTCCCAGCAGACCAAATAGGATCCGGAATCTACTCAAGGTTCTTTTTAGTTCCAAGACAGGGGACTGGAGACCAATATTAGATCTGAGCAAACTCAACAAGTTTGTAAAGAAATCAAGATTCCGGATGGTCACGCTTCAGTCCATTCTGCCCTTTCTGGGCAAGGACAATTGGATGTGCTCGATAGATCTTCAGGATGCGTACTATCACATAAAAATTCACAGATGCTCCAGAAGATTTCTCCGCTTTCGGCTGGGGACCAGTCACTTCCAATTCAGAGCCCTGCCCTTTGGACTCACTACAGCCCCCAGAGTGTTCACCAAATGCATGGCAGTGGTTATGGCTCACCTGAGACATCAAGGATTCCAGGTGTTTCCATATCTAGATGACTGGCTCCTCACTGCCACCACCAGGCATCAGCTTCTCCAAGCCAGAAATTACACCATTCACACTTGCAGAGGGCTAGGAATTTCTATAAATTTCAAAAATCTGCCTTGTCGCCTTGTCAATATATTACTTTTATAGGCGCAAAATTGGACACCGTACAACTTTCAGCAAGGTTGACAGACCACAGGATCTTGGACATTCAAAGACACGTCCAAGTGATTCTATTCAGCAGCAAAATTCAGGCCAGATTTGCTCTGAAAGCACTGGGTCTTATGGCGGCCGCCATAACACTTCTTCCCCTCGCCCGCTTTTACATGCGGCTTCTACAATGGATGCTATTCACCCAATGGTCCTTTCAACAACTTCCCATGCGTCACGAGATCATAGTAACTCCAACTTGCAAAAGAATCTGACTTGGTGGATATCGTCCCCTCAAATCCATCAAGGCAGACCATTTGTTCCTCTTGCCACGGTTAAATCGGACACCTCCCTGATCGGGTGGGGGGGGCATTATCAGGACAGAATGGTCCATGGCACTTGGCAACTTTTCGAATACCATCTGCACATAAATGTTCTGGAGATGAGAGCAGTGCTTTTAACATTGCAAGCCCTCAAAGACTCTCTTCCCCTGGGAACTATTGCAGTCCAAACGGACAATATGTCCGTAGTGTGGTACATAAACAAACAGGGCGGAACCAAGTCCTATCCACTGTGTCGAGAGGCTCTCAGACTTTGGCAATGGGCAATCTCCTCTCACCGGTTTCTGATAGCAATGCACATCCTCGGGAAATCCAACATCATAGCGGACAGATTGAGCAGAGCTATTCTCATGCCTCACGAGTGGTCTTTCAAACAGTCAGTGACGGAAGAGATTTTTCAGAAGTGAGGCCTTCCTTGCAGCGACCTTTTCACTACACCTCAAAACAGCAAATGCCCAGACTTCTTCTCTCTCTTCCCCCTTCCAGGCCATCCCCCCAGAGATGCTCTAACCCAAGATTGGCCCCGGGAGGACTTCTTTATGCTTTTCCTCCTTTTCCGCTGATACCTCAGCTAATTCAGAAAGCAACCGCCTTGAGAGCCAAGTTGATTCTCATTGCCCCTTATTGGCCTCGACAGATATGGTTTTCGTTCCTACATCATTACCTCTTGGTACAGCCATGGCATCTGGACCCTGTTCCAGATCTTCTGACCCACCAGTCGGGTCAACTGCACCATTCCATACCTTCTCTCAACCTCACTGCTTGGTTGCTCCACTTCCATCCTTAGCCAGGCTTCCTATGATTTCTAATCCTGTACGGGATATCATAGCAGCTTCCCTAAAATCTTCTACCAGAAAGATCTACACTAGTAAATGGCGACGTTTCTCTTTCTGGGCAAAAGTTAGGAACATAGACCCCTATACTGCTCCAATTCATTCGGTATTGGACTTCCTAGCTGACATTTTTAATTCAGGATCCTCTTCTTCCACAGTGAAAGTTCAACTGGCAGCCATTTCAAATTTTCATATAGGCTTTTTGGACCACAACACTATGTCACAAACTTTGCAAGGCATTCCTTCGAGGTATCTTTTTATTGAAACCTCCAATTAGAGACCCCCCCACCACAGTGGGATCTAAATTTAATTTTAACATCCTTGATTCTTCCCCCGTTCGAACCTGCAGCTGCCTGTTCTTTGAAGTTGCTTTCTTGGAAGACACTTTTTCTAGTTGCCATTACATCTGCCAGGAGAGTATCTCAGCTTCATGCTCTCTGTGTTCGCCCTCCCTATCTAATATTCCACAAAGATAGGGTATCCCTAAGTACTAATCCGTCTTTCTTACCAAAGGTGGCATCTCAGACTAACCTAAATCAGTCCATTGATCTTCCAGTATTTTTCCCGAATTACTCTGATAGAGCTGAACAAAAGTTACATTATCTCGATGTTCACCGTCAGCTCAGATATTATCTGGATAAGACAAAAATTTTTAGGAAATATGATCAACTTTTTCTATCCTATGCAGAGAACAGGAAAGGCCTTCCAGTTTCTAAGGTAACTTTATCTAGGTGGCTGTCTTCTGTGATCACTTACATTTATCAGCTCAGAGGCAAAGAGTTGGTTTCTAACCCAAAAGCCCATTCTACCAGAGCTCTAGCTACATCTACAGCTTTTCAAGCTAGACTTCCAATAGACACTATTTGTGCAGCAGCCACATGGGCCTCTCCTCATACATTTGTTTCACATTACAAATTAGATTTGGCCTCCAGAGACGGAGCAAATTTTGGTTCCATCGTTCTGAAGAGTCTGTTCCATTGAGCCACCCAGAATAGAGGTGCTAGGGACGCGGTCACATCCAGCAAGAATGAAGGCGAGATTGACAACTTAAAATTTTGAAGTTATGTACCTACCATAACGTTCCATGTTAGTTGTCTTCTCTCGCCTTCTTTCTTGCGTCCTGCCCTCCTTCCCCCTAGCCTGGTCAGACCGAGAAGATTATACATCTTCTATTAAGAGGTTATTACCTTTTTCTAGCTGTTCAACTCCTAGTGTCACTAGATTATGTGGATCCTTTCTAGAGGGTTATGATGTTATTTAGTATTTCTTATTTTCTTACTCCTAAGTTGGAAGAAAATACTGCTATTTCTTTAGCTACCAAACGAGATCTGAGTAATCTCCGCCTTGCATCATGGGATATAGGGTTGCCTCAAGCTGGTAAAATTAGCTCTCGAGCTTAGCAAGTGCCGAGTCGGAGCCGAGGATCAGCTCCGAACCCATCCAGCAAGAAAGAAGGCGAGAGAAGACAACTAACATGGAACGTTATGGTAGGTACATAACTTCTAATTTTCCATATCAGAAATTTAAGATCACATTTTGCTGCTGGTTCAAATGGGAATGAGTTAAGGCCTAGTACCAGATTTAAATCCCATGGTGGCATAGGATCTTTTTAGGGAGGTCTTAGCTGTTAAGTGCCTCTCAAAACAGCTTTATAAAGTTTAGATGATGCCAAGGAAGAATTCTCAAACTTAATATGAAAGTTGAAAACTGCTGCCAACTGAACAGCTCCTCATTAAAAATCACAGCCAAAAGCTCAAGAACACATTGTATGGGAGCTGAGAAAGAGTCAGTGCATTTCTGATTTGCCCCCCCCCCCCCCCCAGAAAAAAAGAAACCTTTTCCATTTACTTCTGTAAAGTTTTCTTATAGAAGCCTTATGGGAAGATAAATGTATATGATGCATTGGTTGTCTTGATAGTAATGGAAGTGGAGAAAGCACGCTGTCAGCTTTAGGTTTGAGATATCCGGGTGAACCATCCCTTTTGAGTGAGGCAAGAGGTCTGAAATCAGATCCAGAATCCAAGGTGGATAAAGTAGATGAGGCCAAAGAAAGGGGAAGCAAACCTGTAGAGACCAGTAAGGTCCAATGAGGATGACTTTGCTCTTCAACCTGGCAACTTTTTTGCAGAAATGTTAGGATCAAGGGAGTCAGGGGATAAGCACAGAGAAGACCAGGGGGGCAATTGTTCATAGGTTCATAGGTTTATACTAGGCTATCTGCCCTAAGGCATTTATAAGCCTAGCCCAAAGTTTTGTGGCTTACGCCACCCCTTATATGAAAAAATACTGTGCCCATTAGTTTGTTGTGCCTCTGTCCAGCAGTGACACAGAGATGATTCCCGGGGTAAACCTACGATCTCCCATCCACAGGTCAAGATTTCTCTTGAACAGAGCCAGCGAGATGCTCTGCCTCACATGGACCGGGATTTTATTCCACAGCATAGGGAGTCTCTGAGTGATAACTCTATCCCTCCAGCACGTCCTATTTATATCCGTGCTAAGGTTTAAGTCACTTGCTCTAGTGGTTTTGGTGGATTTGGATTTTTTGAGTTGGAGCATGTCCATTAATTCCAGGTTGGACATGGCCTTGTATGTCAGGCACATGTCACCTCTGTGCAGACGGTATGCGACTGAATAGAGCTGGAGTTTCTTCAATCTGGCAGCATATGACAGATTTTGGAGTCCCTTTATCCTTTTGGTGAGGAACTTTTGGGGTCTCTCCAATTGCTGCAGATGTCGGGTGAGATACATCCCGAATGGGGTATTGTACTCGATCATTGGTCTGATAAGTGAAGAGTACAGGGGAACAATGACCTCACTAGATCTGGATGTGAATCCCTTCATGATCAGGTGGGCAATGTAGAAGGTCTTTCTAACCACTTTAGCAATGTGAGTGTCAAAAGAAAGGCCACTGTCAACCTGGGTCCCCAGGTCCCTGATAACCTCTTCTGTGCTTAGTAGATTGCCGCCTATATGGTAGCTTGGGGTTACCTTGTTTTTCCCGAAGGGTATGACTATACATTTTTTGGCATTTAACTTCTCAGGCCATGGCTCTGGCACCAGCTATCTGTTTCTGTGAGTCCCTTCTGAAGGATATCCGTGTCCAATGCACTTTCCACTATGGCGCCCAGTTTGCAGTCGTCTGCAAACTTTGTCAGCCAAAGTCCTCCCATGTTGGCCTGTACTTCTGAGAAGTAGATGCCAAACAATAGGGGGCCAAGGACCGAGCCCTGTGGGACACCACTTGTGACCGGCTTGGAGTCTGACATAGCGCCAGCAACTCTAACCCTGTGGGTTCTGTCCTTAAGCCAGTTTGCAACCCATCTTGTGACATATGGGTTTACATTTAAGCTGGTAAGTTTTTCTACAATACCCAAGTGGGGTATTGTGTGAAAGCCTTTGCAAGGTCAAGGTAGGCTGTATGGACTGCCTTTCCTCATCAATGGCCTTGGTGACTGTTTGAAGAAGTCGACCAAGTTCAAAGGCATGATCTGCCCTTGAAGCCAAACTGGGTCTGGTCCAATGTCTGCAAGTCCTCTATATCTTTGTTTATGAGCTCCATTATGATCCTCTCCATAGCTTTGCAGACTAGACTTGTTAAGCTTATGGGGCGGTAATTACCAGGGTCCGTGAGGCACCGCCTTTGTGGAGTGGGACCATAGTTGCCGTCGCCACTCCTTGGGCACGTATCCTGTGGTAAGGCTGAGATTAAACAGCTGCCTTATGTGCGGGTTTAATTCCTCATTTAGCTCGTGTAGCACACAGCCGGGGACACCATCCGGTCCCATTGATGCTGTGTTTTAGCTTTAGAGAGAGCAGCTTTCACCTGCACATTTGAGATGTCTGGGAGGCTACACTCCGCTGGGATAGTTATCTCTCGTTTAGGGGAGGGGGTGAAGTTTGCACTGAACCTGTCTGCCAGTATGTTGGCAATGTCTGTGGGTTCAGTGATTTTTGTATCATTTTGGACTAATTCTGAGCATATCTGGGAGTTTCCACCCAGGTTCCTAACATAGCTGAAAAGGCCTTATGATTGTCCTTTGAATCCATGGCAATTTTTCTCTCAAAATTGGCCTTAGTTGATTTTATGAGTGCTCGTATTTTTTTACTAATAATGATCAGGGGTGACTTCCCTTTTATGGAATTTATTCTATCATGTAATAGCTTTCTCCTCTTACTGTAAAGTTTGTTAATGGCTGGGGTCCACCAGACTGGACGTTTGCCCTTTGTGGAAAGAGTCTTGGTTTTATTTGGGATTACCTGATCCATGCAGTCCTGGAGGTGTTCATAGAAGGCATTTGTAAGGGCTTCCGCAGCTTGGGTTGTGGTTTCCACTGGCTCAGGGGCCTTGAAGGATACCACACCAGTCTTGAGTAGTGTGAAGTTTGCTTTAGAGAAGTTCTTCACTGTGGTCTTTTGTCGGGATGTGGATTTCCAGTGAGATTAGTTTATGATCAGATCTCACCAATGAGGGATATACTTCCGGTGTGGAGCATTTTGTCCCCATGTTTGTGATAATGAGATCTAGTATATTTTCTCTTCTCGTGGGAACAGTGACTAGCTGTTCCATGGCATTTGAATTTATGAACTCCAGGAACCGTTGGGCTAGAAAGTTAGGGCTTGAGTAATGTTCCCAGTCTATATTCGGGTAGTTGAAGTCACCCAATATGATGGTGATGTTCTTCATCTCACATTGCTGCAGTCCTTACACTTGGGTAGTCCGCTGTCCTCGGTCGGCCCGAATATCAAAGTATAAGGCTGACATCGGTCAAGGCGCATTTGACTGACATCAGGACGTCAGGGTACAAATGCACATGACCGACGTCATATCCTCAGTCTTTTTTGCCGCATGGTCCAATGCAGAAGCAGCATTGCAAGTGCCGGTTGGTGTTCTGAGATTTTTCGATTTCGGAGTTTCAGACCGAATCAAAGTTGGCTAAGTACCCCGTTGGGGAATATTTTGGTTTTTTCTTGCCTCAGTGGTTTACCAGATGTCAGAAAAAGTGAATAATTGCATTTCTTGTGGGAAACAGATACCGCATAGAGACTATCATACTTTGTGTATTCCTTGTTTAGGGCCTGAGCACGACGTTGTTGGGTGTCGCTCTTGTGCTAGATTCAATAAACGCACTATAAAGAGAAGATTGGATTGTGCCAGGTTAGTCTTTGGGAAGCGGTGCAATTATAAGATGCCGTCGGATGCTCTGACGCCCGCTTCTTCGAAGAAGCGCAAGGACAAAGCAGTTAAGCCTAGGCTAGAAGAACCGTCTGTACCGGACGCCGGTTCTTTAGAGGTGTCGGTGGAGCCGGTGGTTCCACCGGAGGTTTCTTTGGGTTCCCAGGGAGAGACTTTGTTATTGCAGGATGTGGCCTCTCAGGAGGCAGGTCAGGCTGAAGGGGCTTCTCAGGTTACTATACTCCCCTCCCTTCCTAGGGTGGTTAGGCCCTCTCCTTCGGTTTCCAAGGCTTCTCACAGAGGCAGGCCAGGTTTAGCTTCAGTTGGTGTCAGCCCTAGTTCTTCAGGAACTGTGCCCAAGAAGCATATGCTTAAAATGGCAGAAGATTTGATTACTTTGATTAGGGGTTCTTTGCCCCCTCCTGATAAGAGACCTAGGGTGGAGCCTGAGCCAGGGAGTTTTGAGCAGGCTTCGGATGTTTCAGAGTCTTCGGCTGAAGACTTGCAGGAGTATTCTCCCTATTCTGACTCTGATGTGGATGATTCTACTCCTTCTGCTTCTCCTCCTGAGGATTTTTCTTTTTCAGAAACTCTTCATTCTATGAGGGAGCATTTTAAGTGGGAAGGTCAGGACTTCTCTGATTCCAGGAAAAGGCTTAGGGAATTTTGTTTTACCCCAGCATAGGCCTTTGGCTATACCTCCTGTTTTAGATGTGGTGGAAGATGTTTTGCAGAGGCTTCTCTTAATCCTGATTCTTTGCCTCCTGCTCCTGTTAAACCGGATAGATATTACAGGGTGCCTGAAGCTCATAAGTATCTTTTAAGAGTCCTAGGGCAGACCCAGAAACTGTTAGTCAGGGGCCTAAAGGTGTTAAGGCTTCTGTTGTCAAGAATCGGTTCCTTCAGACAAAGAGGCCAAGGCTTTGGATAGATGGGGAAAGAAAGTTTATACTTCTTCCACTCTAGCCATGAGGGCTTTGAATTGCCAGTTTCACATGTTAAAATACCAAAACTATCTCCTTTCACAATTGAAGTCTAAGGTTGATGCTCTGGCGGAAGGTATTGATTGTAAAGAGTTGCAAGATTTAGTACATGTTTCTGAACAGGTGGGTAAGCATTCTTTGCAATGTGGTTTTGATGCTGTACAGGCCTCGTCTAGGGTGGCTGCCACTGGGTCAGTTCTTCGCAGGCACGCCTGGCTGAGGGATCAGAATTTATCTGACCATGTTAAAACAAGGATTTTAGATGCTCCTTTACAATCTGATGTGTTGTTTGGTTCTCCTGTTGAGACAGTTTTAAAGAAAATGGAAGACAAGGCTAAGTCTATGCAGACTGTTAAAGATTTTTTGCAGGTTCAGCCTCCAAAGTTTAGTAGAAATTGGCCTACTAAGGGGTGGATGTATCCTTCTTATGATTCCCAGTCTAGGGGTAGATCTAGACGTGGTAGGGGCAGAGCTCAGGGCTCTTTTAGGCCTAGAACAGGGAGTTCTCCTGCACAGTCTTCAGGTGAGGGCAGGGGTCAGTCCTTTCGTAAACAGACCCAATGACCTACCTTTTCAGCTGCCAGAGCCTTCTCATCTGGCAGCACCTTTGGGAGGAAGGTTGGCACTTTTCAAAGAAAATTGGAGTTTAATTACCCAAGACAGATGGGTATTGGATATCATACACCACGGCTACAGGTTTTATTTCCATACCTTGCCTCCTTTCAAAGGCATGCCAGACGTTCCTCCTCCACAAAGAATAGAGGCTCACAAGCAAATTTCTCTGTTACTCCAAATAGGGGCCATTCAGCCGGTCCCTATGCCAGAAGTGGGCCTAGGATTTTATTCTCGCCTGTTCCTAGTACCAAAGAAAGGGAACACGTGGAGACCAATTTTGGACTTATCTATCCTCAACACTTATCTGGACATTCCCAAGTTCAAAATGTTGACGTTACAGCAGCTTTTACCTCTGCTGGGCAAAGATCATTGGATGGTAACTTTAGATCTCAAGGAGGCTTATCTTCATGTTCCTATCAGACTGAGTTGCAGGAAGTATCTGCGTTTTCGAGCTGGGACTTCTCATTATCAGTTCTCTGCATTGCCCTTTGGCTTATCTACTGCGCCTAGAGTGTTCACGAAAGTTCTGGCTCCAGTGATAGCTTTCCTCAGGTTAAAAGGAATACAGATTTATCCCTATTTGGACGATTGCCTGATTCTGGCTCAAGGAAGGGACGAGCTTCTTCATCATTTGGAGTATGTGATAGCAGTGCTAAGATGCCTGGGGTATTCTGTGAACGAAATAAAGTCCAGTCTAGTACCCTCTCAGGACATGTGCTTTCTGGGTGTGAGACTGAATACAGCATCCCAGATGGCCTTTTTGACCCCAGACAAACAAAAGAATCTTTCCCTTTACTTTCATCAGTTGTCTCATCAGTCCGGGCTGACTGCAAGGACAGTCCTTCAAGCCTTAGGGTTCATGGCATCTTGTATTCTGGTGCTTCCCAATGCCAAACTGCATATGAGGAAGCTACAATGGTATCACAAAAATGTATGGACACAGCACTGCCAGGATTTGGACACTGTCATTCAAATAATACCCTGCATTCAAAAGGAATTTTTGTGGTGGGCTCAGGAATGTCACCTAAACAAGGGACTCTCTGTGACCCGGCCAGAGGCGAGTCAGATTCTAACGACAGATGCCTCAGACAAAGCTTGGGGAGCTCATCTGAATGGAAAGTGGATACAAGACAAGTGGCCTGCCAGACTACAACATCTACATATCAACTTAAAAGAGATGTTAGCAGTCCAGTTTGCATTAATAGCTTTCAAGGATTTACTTCTTCCAGGGCAGGTGTTGATTCTAACAGACAACACAACTGTCATGTGGTACATCAACAAGCAAGGCGGAACACATTCTTATCCTCTATGCAGGCAAGCAATGATTTTGTGGGAGACTGCTCTCAGTTTACAGCTAAATCTTCAGGCAAGGTTTCTGCCGGGAGCACAGAACTCCTTAGCAGATGTGTTGAGCAGACAAATTATGGATCCCCACGAGTGGAAATTGGATCCTCATGTATTTCAGAAATTGACAGTGTCATGGGGAACTCCAGACATAGATCTGTTCGCTTCCCCACTAAACCACCAGTTGCCAAAGTTTTGCACAAAAAGGTTTCATCCCACAGCTTGGAGAGTGGATGCTCTTTCTTTCAATTGGAGCAATCTTCATGTGTATGCCTTTCCGCCTCTGCCTCTCCTCCCAAAGGTACTACTAAAGGCCAGACAAGACAAGCCAAGGATGATTTTGATAGCTCCAGATTGGCCTCGACAGCATTGGTACCCATTACCTAGGAGCCTGGTACGGAAGCCTCCATGGCCTTTGCCTTCGATTCCACACCTGTTGTCTCAGGAGGACAGTCATTTGCTCAATGTCAAGCTTCACTCTCTGCACCTAACAGCCTGGCATATTCTGTTTTGAACCATAGTGGGCCTCCACTTCCACAGCAAGTTTTGAATGTTATTTTGGAAGCTAGAAGGCCTAGTACAAGGAAAGTGTACGCAGAAAAATGGAAGAGATTTTTATTTTGGAGTGCAGCAAAGGATTTTGATGTTTCTGAGCCTAATTTAAGTGTGGCTCTTCAATATCTTACTGAGTTACTGGACAAAGGTTTGTCCTTCTCTTCTATTAAGGTTCATGCTGCAGCAATTTCGACTCACTATGATTGTGACCCACCATTGTTTTCTCATCCTTTGTTCAAGCAATTTCTTAGAGGGGCAAAGAATATAAGACCGCCACGAAGAGCTCCTACTCCTGCTTGGGATCTCAATTTTGTGTTGGAGAAACTCACTCTACAACCTTTTGAGCCTGCAGCTACTGCTGACTTGAAGTTTTTATCATGGAAGACTGCTTTTTTGTTGGCTATTACCTCTGCAAGAAGGGTTTCTGAGTTGCAGGCCCTTATGGCAGTTGAGCCTTTCTTAATTTTCCATAAGGATAGGGTATCTTTACGTACTAATCCTTCCTTTATGCCTAAAGTGGTTTCTAGTGTGGCTTTAAACCAAACTATTCATTTGCCTACCTTTTATGCAAATCCCCAAAATAAAGGGGAAAAGATTTTGCACACTTTAGATGTACACAGGCAGTTGCGATATTATTTGGACAGAACTAAGGGGTTCAGGCAGTCTCAGCAGTTATTTGTTTCTTTTGCTTTGAGTTCTCAGGGCAAGCCTGTGTCGAAACAAACTATTTCTAAGTGGATTGGGTTTTGCATTGCTTTCTGTTATTCCCATCATGACAAGGAAGTTCCAGCTGGGATTAGGCCTCATTCCACTAGGGCTACTGCCACTTCGACAGCTTTTCTGAGAGGGGTGGCAACTAAGGATATTTTGGAGGCAGCTACTTGGAGTTCAGTGCATACTTTTTCCAGGCATTATCACCTACCACTTTACTCTAAATCCAGGGCTGGTTTTGCCACTGCTGTTTTGCAGGGCATTTTGGCAGCTCCTGCTTCCTTATAATTTGGCCATCCTCCCTTACCTCTGCTTTGGGATTCTACCCAAGTGTAAGGACTGCAGCAATGTGAGATGAAGAACATAGTACAGTTTTGTACCTACCATAAATGTAGATGTTCGAAGATCCACATTGCTGCAGTCCAATTTACCCTCCCTCCTTCCCCTCTGTAGTTAGAGGCGATTGTGTGGGTTGGGTGGTCATTTGGGTGTATATTGTATATATTGTACATATTTTTAGTGTTAGGATGGTTGGTTGTTGGTTTGCTGTCTTTTGGTTTTTTGACCTTTATTTTTAGGGTCTTATGACATCTGGGGCAAGAAAAGACTGAGGATATGACGTCGGTCATGCGCATTTGTACCCTGACGTCCTGATGTCAGTCAAATGCGCCTTGACCGACGTCAGCTTTATACTTTGATATTCGGGCCGACCGAGGACAGCGGACTACCCAAGTGTAAGGACTGCAGCAATGTGGATCTTCGAACATCTACATTTATGGTAGGTACAAAACTGTACTTTTGGAGATACATTTATACCCTCCAGTGTCTTCAGGAAGGCTGTGTGGGGTTCCTGAGTTTAAGAGGGTGGCCTGTAGCATGCTAGAATTTGTAGAGCAGTTTTGCCTATGGTTAGTTGCACCTGGATGGTTTCCGAAGCTTCGTGCATTGCCACCAACCTGGAGGTGTGGGTATCCTTTATGAATATGGATACACCCCCTCCTTTTGTGGTGTGGTCCGGGTTTTGGGGCCAGATCGCATGATATGAGGTAAAACCTAATAGTGCCGGGGTGCTCTCCAGAGCCTTGAACCAGGTTTCAGTTACAGCACAGACATCGATGTTCTCCATACTGAGAAGGGCCTCGAGTGCGTGCATTTTGAGATTTAGACTTCTGGCATTGAGCAGCATTACCCTCAGTTTCTTCCCATTTTTGTTTTCTAGGGTGGTAGGTTTAGAATTTGAGCCTTGCCTAAAAAAGGCACTATGGGGGTGGGTGGCAAGAGCCTTAGTCAATATCCGGAATCCCAGGGGTGACAGGTGCAAGCCGTCCCTTGCAAAGCAGCGTGGCTTGTCAAGCATGTCATCCCAGGCAGACAGACACTGGATCCCCTTTGAATGACACCAGACATTAAGCCAATTGTTAAAGCTGATCATCTTATCTCTATATTGTGGCATCATTCTTGGTGAAGGAAGGATACTGCTCAGGGTCAGGGTCATACCTGCCTGGGCTACATAATCAGAGAGCTCCTCTATGTCTCTTTTCATGTAGTCCAGGGAGGTACGTCTCAGGTCGTTCACACCAGCATGGACAATGACTGTGTCATATTTGTACTTGCCGTGGAGTGACCCGAGTGCTTGTGTTATGTGGCGGATTCTGGCGCCCGATAGGCAGCTTACTGTGACCCTCTCCTTGTTCAGCCTGGTGAGTGGGACGTCAGTGTGTCTGACTATGGAATCACCTATGACAAGTATGTTTGGTGTTGTATTTGGCCTTAAGGGCTGTGACTGCTTTGCACACTGATTTTGTGGTTTATGTGTTGCTTGTGGGTTGTCTTGAGGTAGCAGTTGTTTGGGTGTCTGCTTTGGAGGCCTCTGCTGTTTAGGTAAATTTTTACTCAGAGCCTCCGAGTATGTCTTTGTGTGTTTATGTGTTTGATTCAGTGGTGTGGTAGCATTATGTGAGGCTGGTTTTGTGGTGTGTAGTTGCCTTCTCCTCCTCCTGTCTGGTCTTGCCAGTCCTGAGTTGAGAGAGCTCAGCCTCCAGTTTGGCTAAATAGCTGCATCTCTCGCAAGTATTTGTGTTATGTGGGAGGAGGAGAGGGTTGCCTGTGTACATGAGGCAATTGTAACATTGCCTCAATATTCCCAAATTCACCAACTGGGTAGGAGAGGACGCCAGCATCTGGCCCTTCGACATGCTAGAAGAATTAAGTTGTTAGGTATGAGACTGAATAAGAGAGGACTTAGTAATGAAGTGGGTACTCTTGGGGGGGTTTCGCAAGTGAGGGACTTTGTATAATATAGAAGTGACAAGTGCTGAGCTTTTTTTTTTTTTTTTTTTTTTTGAGGAAAAAAAAAAATAAAACTTTTAGGAAGAACAAGTGCTGCGCTTTTTAGTCAAGGGATATACTGTTTAGGTTACTAGTAGAGCAGTTCTAAGGGAAAAAATGAAGAACAGACTTTATGGAGCCAGAAAAAGTTTAACCTTGTTAAACCGGCGCTGCCCGATGCTGCTTTAGTGGCAACTCCACGCTAAAGCGTGCTTTATAGCAGGGGGCTGGAAAAGGCAGGAAATGACCCAAAATGGCCACTGAACTACAAGTTACTGTCTTAAACCACTCCTCTGAGGACAAACAGGCAGCTCAGTACTCCCCACTCCCACTGGTGAGTAAAGAAACTTCCCCCTGACCAAACAAAGAAAATGGAGAAGTACAGGAACCAAGACAAAGCCCAGGGATCAGCAAAATCTGATCACTGGAACAAACTAGCCAGGAAAGTTAGGAGAACAAGAATATATATTTTTTTTTTCAAGTTTTTTTTCACAGACAGAACAGAAAACACAATAAATGCTTTGCTTTTTGATTAAATGCTATCAAAAGCTAGTACACTTGAGTGTATTAGCCTGTAGTTTAACTTTTAAGCAAACTTAAACTAAGAAGTGCAACCAACAATTAAAGCTTATAAAAACAGGAAAAACAGGTAATACCACTATAAAATAGACAGAAACAGTCGTCGAATTGTGGAACAGAGCATCCCTCAGAGATTCCCCCAGTGAGGGGATCAGGACAAGGAAGCTATTACACTTGTTTAGGGGAGAAGCAAAAAGCTTACAGCAAGGCTGGCCCCATTGGCGGAAAATCACTTCTGTCACTTTCATGTTGAGAGACCACTGGTGAGATAGTAGAATGGACCTGCTCAGCTCGTCTATCATGTTGGATTTTGTGGAATGTGGGTTGCTGTCAGAAAGCTGTTGGGAGGAGATTGCCTATTTTCACACACTGAGTGCTTCTCAATACAAGGGGTAAGATCTGGTTCCTCCTTGTTCATTCATGTACCAAAGTACTGACATATTGTCTGTTTGGATACCAACTGTCCCTAATGTGAGAGCATCCTGAAAGGCTTTCAACGCTAAGAGCACTGGTGTCATCTCTAGGACGTTGACATGCAAACTGGCCTCTTCAGGAGACAAAGTGCCTTGGACTGTTTCCCCAGGAAGTACCCCCCCCCCAATCCGGGAAGCGTCCATGGTCACTATGGCCTTGGATTAAGGGGGAATAAAAGGACAGCCTTGTCGAACCTAATATGATCAAATCCACCAGCAAAGATATTTCTTGCATGCTTGAATGATCCTTATTTGAACTGCCATTCATATATAATGAATTGACCATTGTGTTGCAAGCATCCACTGAAGAATTCTCATATGAAATCTTGCCAGAGGGATTAAAATTATAGCAGCTGACATTGGGCCCTAAGGCTTGAATAATCAACTGGGCTGAAATGTTTGTACTGTGAACAATTTTCTTGACTTGAAATATTATTGTTTGTACTCTTGTTAGAGGAAGCAAAGCTGTTAGATACTGTGTGTAAAACTGTTCCTATAAACTTCAGTATTTGGAATGGTTCTAGCTGGGATTTGTTGTAGTTTACTGTGATTCGTAGAAGGAAGCATGTTTGGAGTACCTGATTTCTCACTCTTATGAATAGATGCCTGGTCAGAGCTGTGATGAGCCAGTCATCTAGATACAGAAACATCCAGAATCCCTGCAGTCTCAAGTGAGCTGCTACCACTGCCATGTATTTGGAGAGCACCCTGGGGGCTGTGGTAAGACCAATGGTTAGGGCTCTGAAGTGGTAATGACTGGCTCCCAGCTGGAAGTATAAGTTCCTTCTGGACTGTCTGTTCATTTTTATGTGATAGTAGGCATCCTGAAGGTATGTCAAGCACATCCAGTCATCCTTGCCCAAAAAGGGGCAAAATGGACCGAACTGTGACCATCAGAAACTTTGCGTGTCAAACTGATTTGTTCAAGTTACCGAGATCCAAAACTGGTCTCCAGACCCCTGTTTTCTTTGGCACTAAAAAGAATCCTGAGTAAGTTCTTGAGTCCATCTGCTCTGGTGGGACCTCTTGGATGACTCTTTTTTTCTAGCAGCTTTTGTATGTCTAGTGCTGCTTTTTTTTCTCTGATTGGGTGGAACATTGGGAATGTTGCATGAGGATGGAGGTGGAAAGGAAAAGGGAATTACATAATATCTGGAAATGATTCTCTGCACCCATGTATCTTTTGTGATATCTAGCCAGGCTGTCTGGTGCAGGGATAAATGACCCCTGATTGCCTCCAGAGGGGAACAATTGGGCCTCCTATTAGGAGCACTGATGAGGTTTGTCCAAGAAGGAATCTCTAGACCCTTGGCTTTGTGGGCAACCTCTGCCATATGGATGGCGTTTTCCATTTGAGTTCCCCCTTCTGCCTCTGGGGGAACTGTCTCCACATGGATCTTGGAAAGGACTCAGATTTTTTGAAACACATTTTTCATCTTCTTCGTTGTTTCCTACAGAAGGTCCTTTGATGGGTCGAAAAACATACTGCTACAAGAGAAAGGGTCTTTCCATCTATTTCCCACATAGAAAGTGTGTCCTTCACTTTGGAGCCGAATAAAGAAGTTCCATCATAGGGGACCTTGACAAAAGAAGACTTGAAGGGCTGTGCAAATTCACACAAGTGCTCCCAGGCATGCCTTCTGCTAGAAATGCCTGAACCCACTGCGCTTTTAGTAATCTCAGCAGCATGAGATAAGCCTCATGGACAAATCTGAAATGGACTGCAGGGTGGCCAACTGTGAGGCCACAGAAACCCAAGTCTCAGCAGCAGTGGTCTCTAAAAGATAATTTGACAGTTCTTTTAACAAATCTCTTTGCAACCTAGTAAAATGGGCCAGAAAGTTCAGCGCCCTAACAGCAAAGGTCAATGAAGTGTAGACACACTTCCCAAATTTGTCCAAAGCCCTAGACTCCCTGTTAGGGGGATGGACAGTGGAACTCTGTTCCGGAACTTCCTTCTTAGTGGCCGCTGCCATGACCATGGCATCCACAGGTACTCCCTTATTCAAAATCTCCCTTCCTGTCAGCAGTGCCAGAATGCGATCCGGTCTCTTGGGGATAGGTTCAACTAAGTCAGGCTCCTTCCATGCCCACTGAGAGATCAAATCAATGAGGTTGTCAGCAGGCAGAGTAAACCAGAAGGTAGATGGGCCAGATCCAAATGCCTCCAGAAATATCAATTCCTCTGGAGAAGGATTGTGGGAGGACCAACCACCCCTTTAAAGATCTCTAGAATGTCTCCAAATGAGATGTCCTTGGGTGGTGATCTTGGGGATCCTTCCCCTACATCAAAATTTGTACCATCAGTTATAGATTCCTGTGGGGAATCTAAGTGCTTCCTTTGGTACTTTCTCTACCAAGGTACAACTTTGATGGGATGCTCCGGAGAATTTTCAGAAGAAATGGTGATATCATGCTGGATAGCCCAAAGAGGTTGAACTGGCTGTCCCTGTACAGTCAAATGTTGAGGCTCAAGGTAGAGAGACAAATGACATCCTAAAGAGAGATCCAGGGAGGGAGAGAACATAAGCCCAGCTGAAGCAGAGAACACTCTCTCCACTACCTCAAAGGCAGAATGTCCCAGGAAGAAGGAAGCTGATGGAGCCAAGAAGCCATGCTTCTGCCCCACTGGCTTCATCTGCCCTGAAGGCATTCCACCAGAGGCAGAGGTCGGAGCTGATGTGTCCAATGCTGAAGCTCTGAGGAGCAGAGATGGCTCCAAAAACTTTGTAGTTGACTCCAACACCTCAAATCCAACCAGGAGACTATGGATCAGAGAGTCATCCAGCTCAGAATTTGTCAGAGCTGGGGTGTGCAGAGAAATCACTGGATCTGAGGAGAGGATACAAGTATCCTCTGATCCAAGCCAAATGGTCTCACCAAACTCAGATCCAGGGACTCCAAATTGAACTGTCGGATCAGAGAAGGAGTCGATAGTGGGGGTGCAGAACAGACCAAAACTGACCCAAAGGGGTAAAAGCTGGGAGAACCCCCATCTGTATCTGTGTTGAGAGAAATTTCCTCATTTTATCCAAGTCGGCTTCAGTGAGACTCCTGGAAGAATGAGAGGAGGCAACAGAATGGGATTTTGAACTCCATCTCTCAAAAAAGGGAGATGGGACCCTAGATGGCACTGGGTCAATGGATGGTGAATACTGAGTTCTTCAAAGGAGCTTTGAATCCGATGAACTCAGATCAGAAGTTTTTGGAGATCCAAGAGCTGTCTTCAAGATAGAAGATCTTCAGATCTGATCTATGTTTCTTTTTTGGTGGCTCTGTCGATGACAGAGTGGAAGAACCAGATGGTCTAGGGGACTTTTTTTTAAGTCTCCTTAGATGAAATTTTAGGATGTTGACCCCCTGTAATTGCTTCGGAAAAGGCTGTAGGAAATAAACCCTTTAAAATCAACTTATTCTTAGGATCCACGATTGCTTGCAGGTTGAAATTTTTACAAATAGTACAATTTATATTCAGGTGGTCAGGGCCCAGACAGTACACGCATAGATTATGTGCATCTGATAGCAGAAGTGTATAGCCACACTACTTAAACTTTTCAAATCCCGAAGGGCCTTTTTTGGACATCATTGAAGATAGATAGGAAAAAAGGATAATAAAGATTTTTTTTGGGGGGGTTGAAGTAGTGGGTAAGAGAGGAAAATAGTACCAACAGTGGCAAAGAACAGAACACTGAAGGTGTAGAGAGAAAAGTTAAAAGGGGTAAAAAAGATACATTATAAGAAAATACCAGCAATGGTATATAAAGAAGGATACACTATGTGTAAGAAAAAGATAAGACAGCAAGAAAAAAATTCGAGAAAAAAAAATCACTCATCTGTAAAATTGCTCAAGAGCTGAGATAACGTCTATTTTGCGAAAGCGGCAAACAAGATCTGGGATATGCTAGGGGTTGGTGCATTGTGGGTAGGGAGGACCTTGACAGCTTTCAGCTGGCCACAAGCTATAGTAGCAGCTGACAAAAAAACACACTTCTGGACCACAAAGTATCCAAATAAAAGCTCCAACAAGAAAAAACACGATAAAGGAAGCAGCCAAACTGGATTAAATTTTTCTTTACTGAGTTCTGGTACCTCGGCCTTCGCCTTCACATGGAATAACATCACTTTGCTTTAACCAGTATAAATCCACACCCCCAATTATTCACACCAATTAAACAATTAATCAATAATGTGATATATAATACATTTTCAACTAAATTTTGAGAAATACAAAATTAGTTAATACAAAAATGTTAAATACAATACATAATGTTTCTATAATGCTTCATAACAATAATTATACATCTAAATTCATTCCAGCAGACTGGACAGTCCTGTTGCTAGTCACTTTCATCAATTTCACAATGGGGATTGTACTGGTTTTGAGTTTAGTGTTTTGGCAAAACCATTGGGACTAGGAGAAAATAATAAAAATTTTCAGAGTAAATTATTAAATATGGAATCTAAATTTATTATTAATTATAGAACCTTGTTTCCCAATGGAATTAATTTAGATGTATAATTATTATTATGAAGCATTATAGAAACATTATGTATTGTATTTAACATTTTTGTATTAACTAATTTTGTATTTCTCAAAATTTAGTTGAAAATGTATTATATATCACATTATTGATTAATTGTTTAATTGGTGTGAATAATTGGGGTGTGTATTTATACTGGTTAAAGCAAAGTGATGTTATTCCATGTGAAGGCGAAGGCCGAGGTACCAGAACTCAGTAAAGAAAAATTTAATCCAGTTTGGCTGCTTCCTTTATCGTGTTTTTTCTTATAGTAGCAGCTGAGTCAGATCCAAACCCAACAGTTGAGGAATGAAAAAAAATTGATATCAGATGAAGTATTCTATTTTCATTGCCCTTATCAGCTTGTCTCCATAGAAACATAAAAAACAGATACACAGTTGCCTTCTACTACAAGCTTTTCATGTTACACTGTGAACAGTTGTAAACTGATTTTTCTACATTCCTGGTACTGTCTGTGTTATCAATCTCTGTGAAAACTGACATCTTTTTATTGCTGATCCTAGTACAGCTGTAAAATCGGTACCTGTCTCAGATTGTTTATCTTAAAGCTGTACTTTTTTATTGTTGCATTGTCTTAATGTGGAGCTTTTGTCCCCGGGCATCAGCTGAAAATGGGCTACTAGCCAAGTTGGACCTCCCTGGTAAACAAATGTCAAATAAATAAAAAAAATATTTGCTAGAGGAAAACTTTTCATTATATTCAGTGTTCTTGTATTTACTTGTTTCCCCCTAAAACTTATTAGATCAAACCAAAGACCATAATCCAGTCATTCTCCTATGCAAAAGTAAGTAAAAGCATATCGATTGTACTTTTACCATGCTCTTTTGTCCATGATTTCTTCTGTTTTTACATTTCAGTGCCTATATTTCTTAAAAATGAAGAAGAAAGGAAGAAGGAGGCAACAGTAGGGCACCTGTTAACTGTAATATCCCTATTACACACAACATAACTGAAAATGCTTTACTTTACAGCATGCAGTATATGTTATGTTTTGTAAAAATATTGTTAAGAACATTTGTTTACTTGCAGTTATATCTTTCCTTTAATTTCTCCTCTCCTTAATGTTTTTCTAAACATTAATGACATGAAGTAGGCCATATGCTTTAAAGTCCACACAAGTTTAAAAAAGTCCAACATTTCCATGTTTTCTTGTTCCACCATATTTCAAAAATGTTACTGATACTTTGTAATCCCACATTTATTCATTAATTTCTGAGTTGCTGGTTTTCTTCCTATGGATCTCTATCTTCAAAATCAAGTCTCTGGTCAATTTCTAATGCACTCCTGGTAGTTCTAGTCAACTCATGTGCATTTTTTTTTCTGTCTTGGGTTTCCACCTTTCCAAATGCCCAAAGTGGGACATTTTTTGTAGAAATGTGGGATTTTGCAGGACAAAACATACCCATGGTCAGTGCAAAGGACATAACTTCACTTTTTTGCCAAAATAAAAGTTTAGTTTTGTAGCGTTTGAGTTGCTTATGCTATTTCATATAATATTTACGTGTTCCAGATGGAAAATAACCATTTTATGCAACTATTAAAGAAAACTTAAGAAATATATTTTGTCTTAAAATCTCAGGACATTTACAATTGTTTAGATTTTTCTGCAGGACACGGCTGCCCAAAGTGGGACTATCCCTCGCAAAGAGGGACACGTGGTAACCCTACTTCCAAGCATGTTCTTTTGGAACACTGGACAGTGTTTCACTGGCATAGTCTGTCTGTGATCTTTATTATCAGAGGAATAAGAAGCAGAATTCCCTTCCATTTGATATCTCACTTTTTAGTTGGACAAACGTTTGTATTTCCTCCTTAGCATGTTCTTCATCAAAATATGACTTTGGCCCTCCGGGAAAAAATATTCTGAAGATAGCTGGATACAGCAGCTTGAATTCCACCCCTGCTTCTTGACATTCTCTGATTGTTGGAATAAATGTACTCCTCTTCTGCCTGGGGTACAGCGAGTAATCATTTTCCACAAATGCTCTACTGTCTCTGACTTTTAGTACTTTGTCCTTCTACCACAGTTTTTCAGAATCAACTCTTTCTGATGGTAGGATTGTATCTTTACGATTAAAAGTGTTGGCTGCTTTTTCATGGCCAGGTTTGAAGTATAAACACTATGTGCCCTTTCAATTAACTGTTGCTGTGGAATACCAGTCCAATTGCTTATTTATGCTTTCTCTTAAAATTAATACAGTCTGTTCCTTCCATTTTCTCTGGTACAGCAGACAATCTCAGGTTGGTCTTATGTGCTCTGTCTTCTACTTACTTCAGTTTTTGAAATATCTCTTGATGAACAGTCTCATACTCAGCCAGCCTTTTCTTCATTTCAACCTCTGAGTTTTGCAGTTTTGTCAGCTTATCTGAATATCTGTTTAAAGCTTCTTCCATTTTCCAGAATTTTTATTTGAGTCAATATACTCCTTCAGCATTTCATTTATTTTAATCGTCTCTGAGAACTTTTGAGTTATTTTTTTCCTCTAGATCACTGGGAGTCATGTTGTGCATCAGAGATGGAGCCTGAACTGCTTTTTGCTGAACAGCTGCAGGATTCTTCCCACCTTTTGTGGTTGAGTTTCTGTCAGGTTAAATTTCTTCTTTGTGTGCATCCAGGCATTGCACTTACTAGAGAGTAACTAAAATTTACCCCAAAATATATATTCACTGGCTCTCTCTTCTGAGTTTCTTTTTCACACTGGAGAGCTGAAATTAAGCTGTTACTTAGTGTGCAGCCATCTTAGAAGTCCTACAATGGACACATGTTGGTCAAAAGTCAGGTCAGTGTCACTCAAGTTCCTAAATCCCGAACAACTGGATCAGCTGTCTAGCACATTTTACACTAAATGTTATCTGTTCTTTTCTTAGCTTTATTCTTCTTCCATATATGAGTCTGTGTGCTTTCTGTGATGGTTGGGTGCTGGGCTGGTGACTTGACACTGTAAAAATCCACTGCCAATCAATAGCAGACTGGTGATCTGCTGTGGTGATCCCTAACCAGGAAAGCCAAAAGATTTTCCTACCATATATGAAAAACAGCATGCATGCCTTCAGTACACATTAATTTTTAGCCCTAAAACATACACTGGCTACCATTAAATAAGTAAATTGTACACTGTTACATTAGATGAATTAAAGTACAAAGACTACTGGGGAAAAGCTATTTGCATAACGTATCTGAAACTTTATTTTTCACTAAGCTTGCTAATGTACCGTTAAATGTTAATTACACTGTAGCTTACACATTTCACTCAGCAGTATTTAGACCCCAAATGATTAACTGCTCGCACCTGCAGACTTCATTTCTCCACATTAAAAGAGTTGGTAGTGAAAAAACAGCTATTAACTTTGCAAATATAAGAAATAATCTTTGTAAATTTCACTGAGAACACACAGTTCAGACATGTCATTAATAACTGATTGCACCTGTAGACTTGTAGCATTTGCTAATGAAAAAAAGGAGGTAATGACATTGCAAATGCAAGAAACTACTACTATCTTGAATGCCTTCCATCATTCTAGCTCATGCTCAAGTCTATTTGCTTAAAAACACTTGTCTGTAGCTTAAACAAAGGACTATAATTTAGATACCCACCTCTGTAAAAGCAGCAGAATTTATTATATTACTTTGCCATACAATGTAATCAATACACGTTTACATCCCCCAATAGTCCAAGATCACATATTATCATTACCTTGCTTATGCCCATCCTTTATCTTGTTACAGTTTAAAACCTAGGCACTTTACAACTAAGAACAAATACTTTATTGATTTAATATATTTCACATATACAGCAGTTGCTGATAAGACTGCCCTACTTCTCAGTTAAAATACCCGAGTGCACATTATATAAAACCGCTTTACAATATTACATGCAATTTGCTTAATGAAATGTTTATGCAATTTACTTTTAATTATTCAAGTCCTGTCAGTGTCCTCCTAAGCATTAATTTTAATAAGTGACTCATATGCTTTGCAGCTCACCCACCAGACTAACACTGTAAAATAAATTCTTGTCTTTCTTCTTCATACAAAGCCATATTTATTGTTAGCCACATAGCTGGGCTGGTCCAAAGACCCTTTTCAGGCATGACCTAAAAGTACAGAAACATAAGGAAACAGCAAAAATAATCAAGAAACATACAGTGCATAAGAGCAAATGCAAAATCAAATTATTTTTAAAAAGTCATGGAACAAATGTATCTCTTATGTACAGAAAAACATTGCAGAGATAGAGTTAGGAGTAAAACCAAAGTTGTTCACAGTATTTACAGTGTATACATAAAGGCCGTTTTGTCAACATTTCTGGAAATGAGCAGGGAAAGACTGTCACGCTGGAGAGTAGTATCATGTTAGAATTTTTAACATTTCATGGTTTCTGTCTTACTGGAGGTAGTATGGTGTTTGATGGCAAATGGTGAGTTTAACTATCATCCCTAAAGCATGTACATTCAGTTTCCTTGTTCAGATGTTTGGAGAAAACCTTTATGTGATATTTCAGGCCCCTTAATTCAGGTATTAGTCTATTCTAGAATGCCAGACCTAGTCAGGAGAAGGCACATCCTCCAGTAATTGTTTTATTTGGAGTTCCACTTAATATTATAGCTTTTTTCTGGGTACTTCTTGTGGAGTAAATCTGGTCTTTGATGGGTATTTTCTGTTTCAGAGGTATGCAGTATCTACTATTTAGTATTTTGCAAGTAAAAGTACCTTAGAGAGCGTTTGACCTTTTGGTGACGAAGTCATATTAGATGTCGTAGGAGGTCTTGGATGGGTATTTTCTGTTTCAGAGGTATGCAGTATCCTCTGTTTAGTATTTTGTGAATAACAGTACCTTGGAGATAAGTTGACCTTTGGGTGATTGGAAGTCATATTATATGTTGTATGAGGTTAAAGTAATGTAATCTGTCAGGAAGGAAGACAGTTCTGCAAATTTTATATTCTGTTATCTGAAGTCTTTGACAATAAGTCTTAGCTGAGTGAAAGGTAACCAGAGGAAGATTGTATTCTAGTTTAGGGAGAACATTTTTGGCTAGGGAAAAAGTAAGGTGAAGGGGAAAGTAAATGAGAGATTCTGTGGCAGAGCTTAAGTTGAAATACTACAGTGTTAGTTAATTTGTCTTTGTCTATATATTTTGAAAAACTTAGAGAAGGTTCAAGGTTGAGTTCTTTGTAATTGTGTTCAGAAAGAAGGGAATGATGTTGTGGTTATCAGTGGTGTTACTAAGCGGCAGACAAGCAAGTTTTTCAGAAGTTGTAAATAGGATAAGGTTATTTTTTTTTGTGGTTAATTAGGAGGTTATTACAATCAGCCCAGTTACATAGCTTAAACAAACATTGTTGTAGT
Organism: Protopterus annectens; assembly: GCF_019279795.1. NCBI lineage: Eukaryota > Metazoa > Chordata > Ceratodontiformes > Protopteridae > Protopterus > Protopterus annectens. The sequence continues at coordinate 675,169,948 of NC_056736.1, forward strand.
TTGTTCTGGAGATCACAGGTCCATTTACTGGCTTGTAATACAAGTATGTCATCTACATACAGTATGACATCAAGGAATTGGAGGTCATCTGTAATATCATCAACAATGAAAATAGAATGGAGCCTAGAAATAAACCTTGTGTCACCCCAGTGTTTAGGGTACCAAGTGACGATAAGAGGTTGTTAGTGGGACTTGGAATGTTCTCTTCTCCACATAACTTTGGAAACACTTGAAAATGGTGTGGCCAAAATTGTTTGCCAAGCTTCATAAGAAGAATATTATGGTTAACAGTTTCAAATGCCCTGATCATATCTAGAAATATCCCAGCAGTGACCAGACCATCATTAATACAACAAAAAAATGGAGTCAGTTGCAGTAAGTCAGCAGTGGTACTGAAAGCATTTGTAAACCATGTTTGCCTGACAGCAAGCCATAGGTATTAATATGTGTTCTTATTTGCACAGTATATATATATATATATATATATATATATATATATATATATATATATATATATATATATATTTATATTTACAAGTGGGCAGAGAATGGCAGTGGGTATAAAGTCCTTGATAGTTTTGGGAGAGGATATTTTTGGCAGGGATTGAATGTTTTAAGGTTATAGTAAATGTTTTCAGTGGGAGACAAGAACTATATAATCATTCATATATCAAACGGGTTGATGCTATACAGTCTCCATTCACTAATTCACAATGTTGCTTGTCTTCCTGATCATCTCTCTGTCTCCCAATACTAGTCTCTGGTTCAAGTCCAAGGTAGTCTTGATTCTTCTAGTTGGCTCCTTGTTTCTTTTCTTTCAAGCAATTGGAATAATGGAAAATGTTTCACTGGCAAAGTCTCTTTCTGGGTTTTGTTATTGTTAGAAGAGTGAGAAGCTTGCTGGCTCACTTTTCGTTGGATATTTTTTTATTTCCTCCTTGGCCTGTTCTGTATAAAAAAATTCTTTGCTTCTCCAGAAAGAAATATGATACAGCAGCTTGAACCTCATACCTACCTCTCAAAGTTTCCTGACTGCTGGGATAAACTGCTCCTCTTCTGCCTGGTGTACAGTGAATAATCATTTTCCCCAAACATTCTGTTGTCCTCAATTTTTAATACTTTTCAGTTCTGCTACAATTTTGTCAGAAAGACTAATAGTTTCATTGCATGCTTATTAATATAGGTCTTCGCTGTTTTCTGATGTCCAGATTTGGAGGCTATGCATGATGTGCCTTATCAGTTAATAAAACCTGCTGAGGAACATCATTCCAGTTCTGTATGTGTTCTTTCATAAAACTAATGCCTTCTGTTTCTTTTTCCAGTTTCTGTGCTGCAGAAGAACATTTTGGGTTTTCTCTGCCTTCTAACTACTATTTTTTGAAAGTGCTCTTCATGTGAAGCCTTATACTGGTCCACCTTTTCTTCATTTCAGCCTCTGAGTTTTGCAGTTCTATCAGTTCTACTGAAAAGCAATGTTTCAATTCTTCAACCTTTTGCTATTAAACTTTCTGTATTTTTTTCAGTGTTTCACTTATTTTGAACATCTCAGAGAGCATTTTATTTATTTTTTCTTCTAAATTACTAGAAGCAGTCTTGTGTACAAAAGCTGAAACTTGAACTACTTTTAGCTGCACATCTACAAGATTATTAAAAGCCATTTTTTTTCTTCTTTTCTGTTTGATTTTCTTTTATCTTCTCCAAAGTTCTTCTCTGCTAGCATATAGGCAGTTGAACTACTAGCCATACCACTCAAGTATACCTCATTGCGAGGAATGTACCTCATCTGGGGTCTTAAAAAGTTCATGTTCCTCGAAGTTACTCAATGTTCCACATTGAAAGAGTCTGTCACACATTCAATGTTAGAAATTTTTTTAAGTGAAATCCATTGCAAATAGAAATTAATCATATTAATTCATTAAAAGATCTTCTTTATAAGTAAAAACAGTATATTTTAACCATCCTATGACCTTCCTAATTGAAGTTGTTAGTAAGCCATTAGTACGTGTTCCACATTTTGCCCATTAGTTCCACATTATGAGGGCTAGTGTTCCTCATTTTGGATATGGAAGGTTGAGAGCTATGCTACTAGCCAGTAACTAAATTCTACCAACACTTAAGATTTTATTGGCTTTGTTTCACAGTTGCTGTTTTCACACTGGGACAGATCTAATTAAGCCACTGATCACTGTGCAGCCAGTTTGAAAGTCTTATTCCTTTTACCTCTTGCAATTTACTCATGTGGTTGGTATTGGTTGAATAGCAGTTTCATATGAAAATTTTAATGTCATTTCTACCACAACTTTTAAGATTAATTTTGCAGTTACCTTGGAACACATTATTTTACCTGTTGTACCCTAGCTCAAGATTCACTAGAAAAATCAGAGCACACTCTCACTTTTGTTATGGAAATGCTAAATTCTTATATTATGTTTTTAGACTTTTACTTCCACTTTTACTTCTTGTAATCTTGACATTTTCCTTACCCATGTCTTGAGATGTAGTATTCTTCAGTCTGAAATCTTCAAGAAAAACTTTCACTTGGCCTTTAACTAAGGCTGCAGTATTACATTGTTCAAAGTTAACTTTCTGAGCTTTACATTGTTTCTTGTGTTTCTCATTCAACATACATTGTTTCTGAAGTGCTTTACTAAAATTAACTTCTCTCTTCTGTGGGGTTTATAATTAAACAGGAGATCAAGTCAATCCCTATACACACTCAGCATCAGAGTTCTTCATTTTTTAACCAACAGCAGTCCAGAATGTAAAGCTTTATTAACACCCAAAACTTCTTGCAATTTTTAAACACCTTGTCTTAATGCGTCAGTTACTTAGACCTTTTTAAACAGCCCAAGTATCAGTTTGTTCAGACAGATTATCATTACGCTGTTATAATGCATCATCTGGCTTAGACACATTTGTGTTACTACTCTTTAAAGCAACTACCTATACATTTAAAAGAGTTCCTATCTTGAGATTTGTTCTTTGTTTTACTACCCCAACTTGTTCAAAATGTTTAGACAGTTTATTGGGCAAAGTCAGAGTTTCTTTATCTGTTTCAGCTGCTTATGATCAGTCATGTCTTTTTTGTACCCTGCACAGTCTCATCAAGCTCTGTTATTTTATTTCTACTTACAGAAGTCATCAGCTGTTGTTGACAAGACAGCACCATCTGATGGCTTTTGTAATTTCAGATTCTTAAGCTTTATATATATGCAGTATTCTCTTCACTTAAAAATCTAAGTTATTTGGAGCCTTACCTGCACCTAGCCAATTTTGTTGACTTTGTTTTGCAAAGTTGTATTATTCTGAATAGTCTGTTTGTAGTCATACTGTTTTTAATTGGTTTGCATTGTAGTTATACCTTCATAAAAGACTCCTATCCTATTGCCTCTTCCATAAGCCTGTTGTTTATAATATTGCCTAATATTCAAAACACAGTCTGGAGTTGTTCACAAGCTCACTGATTTGCTCATTAGGGTTTGGTTGTTGTGACAAAACACTTTTGCCTTCCTCAACCATTCTACACTATACTTACTACAAGCCTCTAAGAGTCACATAAAATTTCACTAAATTTATGCTATGAAGGTTTTCAGCACATGACCCTCTCACTACCACAGTACTTTCTTTGTCTTGTTTAGGCACATGGTGAACATCCTTTGCAATCTTGATGGTGCCTTATACAGCAAATATGCATTGGCTTGTTTTCAATCCGATCTCTTTACTGTAAATGCATTCATACAGTTCTTTTTCAAGCCAAATTTCTTTTGTGAATCTGTAATTCTTGACCCATAGTCAACTAGTTTGTTTCCTTGTAGGAACGACACTGTGATACCATTTGCTACTTACTTCACCTTGTTAGGAGGGAGATGGGCTGGTCCAAAGATTTTCGGTTCTACAGTAAGCCACACACACAACAGCAATCAAACAATAACAGTATCTTCATACAAAGTTATTCTGAATGGCATCTACTTGCAGCAGAACCAGCTTATTTGGATCCTACAAATTTAAAAATACAGCAACTGCTCCTAATTTCTTGAGCATTTCAAAACTCGTTTTGTCCTCACAGTTCTATTCTAAGCCTGCACATTTCTTTAACTGTATTCTTACAGGTATGATTTTTTCAGGTATTTTAGGAACAAATGTTGGCGAAATGCTGTATCATTTCTTGAAATCTGTAAAACATCCATACTTGTCTTAGGGCCTTGGCATTTTTATTTATTTATACTTTTACTGACTGGGTAAATCACACATTGCTAGCAGCCTTTTTTCAGTGGGCGACCCGAGGTGGTAGTTATACTACTAAAGGAAAATTGGCCAGGACATTGGGGAACTTCCCCTATTTATCATTTGTGTGAGTGGGACCCATTTTGGAGAAGCACTTCTTGTTTCCATTCTAGATGCATAGGTGGCCTGGAGAAACAGGGAGACAGATAGTGAGAGAAGGAAATGATGGAGTGGTGAATAAAATGGAGGAGAAAGCAAATAGCGAGACCAGAGAATGTGTGCAGGATTCTGAGGAATTGTTTCAAAGAAATCTGATGGAGATGAGTCAGAAAGTGGTGGATGCATGATTACAACCCTGCAGTTGGGAGGGTTGTCGGATGATTTACTTGGTGCAGAGTGAGCCAGAAACTGGAGGAGATATTTTATGGGGGGACATTATGGAGAAAATACAAAAGGGGGATGCAGAGACAATCCTGAAGAATAGTGGTGAGATGGAAAAGAAAACACATACAGAGAAAGTGAAAGAAGGCAAAAGTGGAGTAGAAGAAAATGAAAATGGAAGCATGTGGTAAGGATTCAAAGTAAAGACAAAGAAATGGACAAATATGAAGTGTGGGACAATTTAATAGCTCCTTTGCATGTAAAAGCACATGAGATAAGAGTATTTATTCTTATTAACAAAGAGACCTTTTCTTCTTCTTTCGGCTTTTCCCGGTTAGGGGTCGCCACAGTGGATAACCTGCTTCCATTTCTTCCTGTCCTCTGCATCTTGCTCTGTCACACCAACCACCTGCATGTCCTTTCTAACCACATCCATAAACCTTATCTTAGGTCTTCCTCTTTTCTTCTTATCTGGCAGCTTCATCCATAGCATCCTTTTCCCAATATACCCAGACTCCCTCCTCAGCATATGTCCAAACCAATGCAATCTCACCTCTCTAGCTTTGTCTCCAAACTGTCCAACCTGGGCTGACCCTCTAATATACTTATTCCTAATCCTGTCTACCCTTGTCACACCCACTGCAAATCTTAACATCTTTAACTCTGCCACATCCAGCTCTGACTCCTGCCTTTTTGTCAATGCCACTGTCTCCAACCCATATAACACAGCTGGTCTCACTTCCCTTTTGTAGACCTTCCCTTTCACTCTTACTGGTACTCGTCTGTCACAAATCACTCCTGACACTCTTCTCCACCCACTCCAACCTGCTTGTACACTCTTCTTCACCTCTCTTCCACACTTGCCGTTACTCTGAACTGTTGATCCCAAGTATTTAAACTCATCCACCTTTGCCAACTCTACCCCCTGCATCCTCACCATTCCTCTATCCTCCCTTTCATTCACACACATATATTCTGTCTTAGTCCGGCTGACCTTCATTCCTCTCCTCTCCAGGGTCTCCTCAACCTGTTCCCTACTCTTACTACATATTACAATGTCATCTGCAAACATCACAGTCCACGAGGACTCTGATCTCATCTGTCAACCTGTGCATCACCAGTGCAAATAAGAAAAGGCTCAGAGCTGATCCTTGATGTAATCCCACCTCCACCTTAAAAGCATCTGTCACTCCTACTGCAGACCTCACCACTGTCACACTACCCTTGTACATATCCTGTACCACTCTTACATACTTCTCTGCCACTCCCGACTTCCTCATACAATACCACAACTACTCTCTAGGCACCCTGTCATATGCTTTCTCTAAGTCCACAAAGATACAATGCAACTCCTTCTGACCTGCTCTGTACTTCTCCAGCAACACTCTCAGGGCAAACATCGTATCTGTAGTGCTCTTTCCTAGCATGAAACCATACTGCCGATCACTAATCATCACCTCTCTTCTTAATCTAGCTTCCACTAGTTTTTCCCATAATTTCATGCTGTGACTGATCAGTTTAATCCCTCTGTAGTTACTACAGCTCTGTTCATCACCCTTATTCTTAAAAATCGGTACCAAAACACTTTTTCTCCACTCCTCAGGCATCCTCTCACTTTCCAATATTTCATTAAACAATCTGGTTAAAAATTCCACTGCCATTTCTCCTAAACACCTCCAAGTTTCCACAGGTATGTCATCTGGACCAACAGCCTTTCCATTCTTCATCCTCTTCATAGCTATCCTTACTTTCACTTTGCTAATCCATTGTGCTTCCTGATTCACTATCCCCACATCATCCAGCCTTCTCTCTCTCTCTCATTCTCTTCATTCATCAGCCCTCAAAGTACTCTTTCCATCTGTTCAACACATTATCCTCACTAATGAGTAAGTTTCCCTCATTATCATTTATCACCCTTACCTGCTGCACACCTTTCCTAGCTCGGTCCCTCTGTCTAGCCAATCAGTACAGGTCCTTTTCTCCATCCTTAGTGTCCAACCTTTCATACAACTCTCTATAAGCCTTATCCTTAGCCTTTGCCACCTCTCTCTTTACCATGCACCTCATCTCCTTATACTCCTGTCTACTTTCTTCATATCTCTCTGACAATCCCACTTCTTCTTCGTCAACCTCTTTCTCCGTATACTCTCCTGTACTTCCTCATTCCACCACCAGGTCTCCCTGTCCTCCTTCCTCTGTCCAGATGTCACACCAAGCATGTTTCTAGCAGTCTCCCTTACTAGCTCTGCTGTAGTTACCCAGCTATTTGGTAACACTTCACTGCCACCCAGTGCCTGTCTTAACTCTTCCCTGAACTCCAGCTCACAATCACCCTTTTTCAATTTCCACCATTTGATCCTTGGTGCTGCCCTCACACTCCTCCTCCTTTTCTTGATCACCAATGTCATTCTACAGACCACCATTCTATGCTGCCTAACTACACTTTCCCCCATCACCACTTTACAGTCTCCAATCTCCTTCAAACTGGCCGTCCTGCATAGGATATAATCCACCTGTGTGCATCTCCCTCTACTCTTGTATGTCACCCTATGCTCCTCCCTCTTGTTAAAATACGTATTCACCACAGCCATGTCCATCCTTTTTGCAAAATCCACTACCATCTGACCTTCTGCATTCCTTTCCTTAGCACCATACCTACCCATCAACTTCCTTATCCCCTCTGTTCCCTTTACCAACATGCCCACTGAAATCTGCTCCAATCACCACTCTCTCACCCTTGGGTACAGTCATCACCACTTCATCCAACTCACTCCAAAATTTTTCTTTCTCATCCATCGCACACCCAACTTGCGGAGCATATGCACTAACAACATTCATCATTACACCATCAATTTCCAGCTTCATAAACATCACTTTATCCAACACTCTTTTCACCTCCAAAACACTCTTGGCATACCGTTACTTCAGGATAACCCCTACCCCATTTCTCCTCCCATCCACACCATGATGGAACAATTTGAACCCACCTCCAATACACCTGGCCTTACTTCCCTTCCACCTTGGTCTCTTGTACACACAGTATATCAACCTTCCTTCTGTCCATCATATCAGCTAGCTCTCTCCCTATACCAGTCATGCTGCCAGCACTCAAAGCTCCTACCCTCACTACCGCACTCCTAACCTTTCTCCTCTCTTCCTGCCGTCGGGCATGCCTTCCCCCTCTTCTTCTCCTTCTCCTCCTTCGGCCAACAATAGCCCAATTTCCGCCAGCAACCCTATAGGCTAAGAGTACTGGTGGCGGTCATTGTTAACCCGGGCCTCGACCGATCCAGTATGTAAATCTGTATTGGTTTCCGCATATCTCATTTGGCAAATGTTTTATGCCGGATGCCCTTCCTGATGCAACCCTCCCCATTTATCCGAGCTTGGGACCAGCACGAAGAAATGCACTGGCTTGTGCATCCCCACCTTTTATCACATATTTTTTCAGTGGAAAATTTTCTTGGAGAATACGAAAAAAAGAAAGACTTTAATCCATGGAACCTTTATGTGATAAAAGCATTCAACAGGGAAAAAAAAAAGAAAATGTATGTATCATTCTGAACAAGATATAAAGAGAAACCTTGAAAGGACATAAGTACTGGACATTGCAAATGTTTATGACAAAAGGGGTTTATGGACTGGTGGCTAGGAATGTAATATTGTGTTAAAAATAGAAAGAAAAAAACTACACATATACCAAGCATGATAAACATGTTGGGAAAAAGGGGTATTGTAAAATACTGGGGACAACCCCCCTTTTTTGGGGGGAAATGGAAATTTGATAAGTAACTGCAACAAAAGAAAATGTTATATTTTTGGGGAAACAGGACATGATGCAAAAAATGTGAACTAGAATGTTATAAATGTTACAAAATACACATTTATGGGTGGATTGCAAAAATGAAAATAAGAGTAAGGAACAACAACAGAAGAAAGTGAACAAACAGAAGAAATTTTATAAGTAATAGAAACAGAAGAAAAATTAGATGAGAAAAAAGAAAGAGGACATAGAAGGTGGTTCTGAATTAAGTAATGAATAAGACAAACTGGGAGGTAGTAGAAGAAAAAACAGAATTCTATTGGTAAGGGTAGAAGACAGAAATACGAAATTTAGGATAAGAACAAAAAAAAAAGAAAGGAAATGTATAAAAAGAATACATACAGCTAATGCTTGGGGGTTGGTATAATGGTTAAAGTGCTTGACTCACAGACACAAGGTACACCATTTGATTTTCACCTTTGGGAGGGACACTGGATAGGTTTAGAATGGCCTATTAAGAAAGCTAGTCCAGTAATTAGCTATGAACTTATGAAACCATTAATCTAAGGAAAAGGGAAAATGAAAATATTACAGTGCTTTCTGTAAGGGTAAATAGTATTAATAATATTGTAATAAGAAGAATAAGGATTTTTGAGTGGTGTAGTACATGTGATGCAGATGTTTTATTAGATGGCACAAGATTTTTAACAAATGAAGATTACAAACAAAAAACTATGGGGAGGCAAGATAATTTGGGAAATGGGAGATGTTCTGGAATAGCCATATTTTGTAAAAATACAGTAAATATATCAGATGCAACTTTAGCAAAAAAGTAGGAATGTTAACCATTGTATATTTAAAAGGAAAACAACAAGTATATAAAATTGTAACATATGCTTACACTAATTGTAAAGGAAGGGAATGCTTAATCAGATTTTAGACAATATAGTGATACATTTGACTATTATAATAACAGGAGACTTTAATTTTGATTTAAGAGGCAAGCATAAAAAGAAATGAAATTATATTATTGGGTTTGGGAGGGTGGCCTAATGGTTAAGGTGTTTGCCTTACAACAACAAGGTACAGGGTTTGAGTCTCACAAGAGATGATTGGCTAGGCTTAAAATGGCTCACAAGGGCAGTTAGCCTAGTACTAATCTATGAACCTATACAAAAAATGTTAGCAGTTATAAGATGTGGTAAGTTAAAACTCTGTGACAAAAATTCATGAACTTACAAAAGGGGTATATATAGAACTGAAACGGATTACTTTATAGTATCAGAAGGTTTGGTTATAGAAGGGGGTGTATTTGAAATAGGATTTTCTGAGCATCTTGCAATGTGGCTAGAGATAAAAGAAAATAAGGACTGTACAAAAAGGCAAAGGAATAAAAAGGATACATGAGAAAGCATGAAATAAAGAACCAAAGAGATTAGTAATACAGTTATGTTATAAAAACTGGTCTGGATGATGGGTGATATTTAAGGAAAATATACACTATTTTACAGTGGCAATATGATGTATGAAACGTACAGAAAGAAAAATACAAAAAATGTATATTGATCCACTGAAAGATTTAGAAGATAATGATATAAAGTATTTTGACAAAAATATTATAAGAAAGAATTTAAGAAAAATATAAGAATTGTTATATAAGCAACAGTATTTTTACAATGAAAAAGAGAAATATTAAATTACTTAAGCATATTAGTAAAGGAAGTTAATAGTGTAATGAGAGAAATAAAAAATGTAAAAGGAGAAATGGAAAGAACCCAGGAAAAGATTGAGTAGTGTAGTACAATATTATGAAGAAATGTTTAAAGACAAAAATGAGGGTAGTGAATAAAACATGGAAAGTAAAAAAAAAAAGTTAACAGAAAAAGAGAATAAAGAGTTAGAAAAGGAGATTTCATTAAATGAGCTAAATAAAGTATTAAGACAAGTAAATATAGATTCAGCTGCAGGACCAAATGAAATGGGGTATGAAACGTACAAAAATTTAAGGGACTCACAAAAAATATTTTTTTAAGATTTTGGATGAATGGTTAAATGAAAGTTTTCTGTATACAGAATTATGTAGTAGAATACTTAAATTCATATAGAAGAAGAAAGATAGAAGACAGTTAAAAAAATACTGGAGACCTATAATACTGAATATTAATGGTTACAATATATTTATGAAAATAATGAAAAAGAGATTTGAAACTAAGATGGAAAATATTATGAAAGATAGTATATATAGTATAAAGGGAAGAGTTGTCAAAAATGATTAATGATAGAGAAGTTGTGGTTGATATGAATAGAAAAGGCAAAAATCATGATAGCAGACCATAATAAGGCATTTGAAATAATTGGACATGAAATATTATGGGTAATAATGAAATAATATAAGTGAGAAAATTAGGACATTATGTACGTCAGTGTACAATAATTATAACGTAAAAAATCTTTGTAAATGGCTGGTTAAGCCGAGTTACATATGAAGAATGGTGTATGACAGGGATGTCTAATGAGTTGTATACTCTTTGCATTAGTTATAAATGTGACAGTATGTGTAATAAATTACAAAATGAAGGAAGTGGTGTATATAACACCTTAAGGGTTAAGAATTCCAGTTCTGTTAACATATGCAGATGACATTTATTACAATAACTGCTAAAGAATTTGGATAAAAGAAGTAATCATTTGCACAAATGAGTTTCTAGAGGTGATAGAGATGGCTTTAACTAAAGAGAAAAGTAAAGGTTTAGGTTATGTAGTAAAGCTAAGGGACATATATTTTACAATGAATTAAATTTCTGTGTAGGTATAATATTTGAAAATTAAAAAAATAAGTAGAATTCAGTGGGGAAAACAACAGAAGAAATAAAACAAACCTGTCTTTTCTGGAGAACTTATAAATTATCATTCAGAAAAAGGCTTATTTGGTAAATGCAGTACTGATGGGAAAATAGCATATTTAGCAAATGTATTTATGCTGCCAACGGTATTTGAAAAGGAATTATTGCAGATTTTTTTCAGTAATATGGTGTTCTAGATTATACCCAGTAAAAAGAGTTTTCTATGTTAATAAACAAAAAGGAGGTTTAGGGTTAATAAACCCAATGGTATAAGCTGCTTCATTACATTTTGCAAAGTGTTAAAGTGGATAAATGAAAAATATGAGAGATTAGTATTGAAACTGTATAAATACAAGTATGATAACTTTTGGGGTACGTTAAAAAAGAGTAGAAGAAGAAAATAATGCATACATGAAGAAACATGCTACCAAGAAAACATATTTTTGTGGAAAATAAAAATTGATGATATAGAAAAAGATAGAAAAGTATGGTAGAAGAATGTAATGATAAACCATTACTATGCAAAACCATGGGAAAACCTAACGGATAAAAAAAAATAAAGCTATAAAAATAAGAAGCAAATGGTATAATCAGAAAGTAGAACATCCCACAAATATGAATAGTAAAATGATTAATGGAACTAAAAAATGTGGGAGATGTAATTATTGCAGTTACATCTTACAAAACAAAACAGTGTCTGTAGGTAATTCAGAACAGCATATTAGGTTGGACACAGGAAATTGCGGCAATTCTGGTCTTGTATACATTGCAACTTGCTCCAAATGTAATGATTTATACATTGGGAAAACTGTTAGGAGTTTACGTAAACTTATATACGAGCACCTGTATGCCATTAAAAACAATGATAAGAACAATGCTTTATGTAAGCATACAAAATATTGTGGCTATGACTAAAAACTCTTATTTGGCATTCTGGAATAAGTTAAAAGGGATGACAAGGGAGGCTTTTGGGAGAATAGTGTAGAGGAATGTGATCTCAAATGGCAACTAAGGCTGAATGCAACAACTTTGAATGGTATTAATGAACATATTGTCTATCTTGCCTTTTTTTAAAGGAAAAAAACAATGATTTTAAGATCTATTCAATGAAATGTTAGTTTCTTTAAGGGAACATTGAGTGAATAAGTCACATGACGATTTTAAATGCTATTTAAATGATGGTTTTATTTTTTTAAAATGGTTCTGAAGAAGTTACTTTGGGAAACAAAAGCACTTGACCATTTTTTGTTTTTGAATTAAAGAGTTATTTAGACTACGACATCTTGTCTGGACCTTATTGGGAATTATCCACCTTGTTGGCTTGTTACTTGGTATAAGCTCTGAAATTCTTCAAGTGGAGGTAAGAGATACACAAAGTGCAAAGTGCCAAGAAGGAAGAGACCAGGTCCAAATAAGTATGGTTAAGTGCTTTCATAAGGTTTATTGCCAAACTACATCAGATCAATAACAACCATTGGCCCATATTTAAACCATCTCATACACCAATCAGAATCAAACACGTCACTATACTCATTAATGTTAATGATCTCAACCTTTCAAATTCTTAAAAACATTTCTGTAACTTTAAAGAGTCTTTTTATACAAAAATAATAAAACTCATATAACATACAATTTCAATTTAAAACTATCTGTGTTCATAATTTAGCGGACCTCAGTTTTAAAGCACTAGAAATACTAATATTGTCGTTCATCCCAGGGGCTCTACTCATATCCAATTTTAATTGACAAAAAAGCTCACGATATTCAAGTTGAGCTTCCCAATGACCACCCCTGGGGTTTGGCGCTATTTGTTCAATTATTAAAAAATGAAACGTACTACTAGGATATTCAGTGGAGTGCCTGTACAATGCGTTTGTTTCCTTTTTATGATTCAAATCATAAATATGCTCATACACTCTCTTTCTGAAGCCCCTCTCTGTTTTACCAATATAAAAATTCAAACAGGAGATGCACTTCACTAAGTATACAACTCCTTTAGTACTACAATCAAAGTGTCCTCTAGATCTAGTTAACAGTATTCCTTGCCTTTAGTTGTATCTCACTAATATTGGACATATGTATGCACTGGTTACAACAATTACATTTGAAAGTACCTAATGTTTTATTGTTGTTATTATTTTTGTACCTATTTTCCCCTTTTTTATTTCTTTCATATTTCTTCCTCTTTTTCTTACAAATACAGGGGCGTCCTTTATAACTTTTTGCACTTCAGGGTTAGACTTCAAGATACCCCAGTACTTTACTATAATATTCTCAAGGTCACTTGAATCACTACTATGTTCGTCAACAAACACCACTTCATGTTCCCGTTCTGGGCTAACTGCAGTCACCAATCTCTCTTTTATACCTAAGATGGGTCCATACCAGTTTTCCTATTTAGTGCACACTTCATCCTCTATTTATTTAACCAAATCCAGTGGGTAGCATCTATCAAGAAAAGTTTTTTTATATAACACATCTCTTGTTTAAAAATATCTTTCCCAGTGGTCATACGTGAAGCAGTGATGATCTGACCTTTCACAATGCCTCCTTTTTGATAAGGAGGATGTTCACTAAAATAATGTAGATATGAGTTTGAAAATGTATCTCTGCGATATATTGCTTTCCCAATAGTATAAAACTAAGTTGGAAAACAGTGGGGCACAGCAGGCACCCATGGCAACCCCTCTAGTTTGCATAAAGTGTTCCCTTTAAAATAAATAAAATTTTTCTTCAATATTGTTTCCATAAACTCCACAATTACATTTGCCTCAGTGTTAGATATGTCTTTACACTGAACCAAGATTTGTTGAAACCAATCTAAACTCTCTTCATGGGGTATACTGGTAAATAAGTCGATGACATCGACGGTGACAAAAATCAATTCATCATCATAAATCTCATTAGAGATACTACGTAAAAAATCCCAGGAATCCTTGATAATGTGTTTAATAGATGACACAAACTTCTTTAGTGTTTGGTCTATATATATATATAGCTAAAGGTTCAGTTTTCAAACCAGCACCTGCCACTATTGGTCTCAGGGGAGGTTCTATTACATTCTTATGTACCTTCGGAATACTGAAGATACAGGGAATGCGAGAGTTAGGTACACTTAAGAATTCAAGCAATATTTTTTATGAATACTGCCTTGGTAAAAATGATCCCTAATATAATAATCAATCTTAGAATGCGCAATATTAACTTCATTTTTTGACACTAACTCATATTTTAAGTCATCACTCACAATGTTGTGCATGAGGGAATCATATTCAATGGCATCCATTAAAACCACCCCTCCCCCCTTTATCTGGCTTCATCACCCTGATACCAGAATGAGCCATCTTGTTAATTAATTCAGTCTCATTTTCTGTTATATTCGAATTTACACTTTTTCTGTGTTTGAATTTTCTCAAGTCAGCTTCTACAAGTTCTTCAAATATCTTAAGAGTTGGGTGCAGGGGTGGGTTATAAATACTTTTCCTTACTAAACACATTTCCCTAGTTTCAGAAGTCAAATGACTGTTTTTTTAACCAAATGCCAAAATTCACTTTTCGTAGAAACATTTTTAAATCCATTAGTGTTTCCACTAACCTCAAAGGTTTACTAGGTACAAAACTGAAACCTTTGGTAAACAATTCAAAAAAAGTTTCATCCATCTGTACACTAGTGTAATTAAACACATTAAAGTCAAGAAAAGTATTCTTAATCTCTTCAAATGACAGAACAGTATCACTTGATGCAATGTTGTCAACAAAATTTAGTTGTAGTGGAAGCTGGGGTAACTGAGTTTTCCCCTTCCCCTGCCTCTCATCACTTGTCCCCTTGCCCTTTGAAGATAGCTGTCCCTGCAACCATTCTGAGTTGTAGCATTCTGTTTCGCTAATCTCTCGCCCCTCCTCAAGGGGGGATTCCCTAAAATGAGGCTAGGGACTTCAGTTGTACTGTTAGCATTTTCACCAGCTTCCACAACATTAGAATTCTCAGAGACTTGATGTCTATCAAATGGGAAAGGATAAGCCTTCCCTTTAGCGTATTCATTTAAATCCCGTCTTATTTGAATTAATTTTCTCTTATAAATATTATCGCAATGTATGCCCACATCTTTAATCATTTTTACAATACATAGTCCTATCTACATTGTGTAATAAATCTGATGTAATGCGTTCGTTCAAAGTCTTTACTTCATCCAGCATTTAACCAACTGTCGCTGGTAATTACGCACCCCAAAGTTGTTGAATAATTCAAGTTCATGGTGAAAAACGCTATCCTTCTCCACATTATTCGGATATTTTACTGTGTGTAAACCCTTAGGTACTCGCCCCACTTTGATACATTTGTTTAAATAGTCAATCTTGATTTGCATTGTATGCACCTGAGCTAGGTTTATCTTTAAATGTGCGAACCATGTCCTTGTAGGTACCATTCGGGGCTTCGTTTAAGTCAGTAAAGTAAGTTTTTTTTTCTTAATCCATCCTTCCAGATCAAAAGTTACAAAGTTCTCATCAATGCCAGGACTCCATGAAGAACCTAGTAGTCCGTTATCATTAAGTACAGAATTAGAGTCAAAAGTTCTTCCTGTCTGCAACATATTGTCCAACTCGACATGCCTAGCATTCACCTCACTGGTTCAGGGGTGAGAGGGGTGCTGATTCAAGAATTGTAATTGGTTCCCCGGCAAGGAATGTGCTGATGAGCCTGAGAAACTCAAAGAATGCTGTGAGCTTGCTATTTAGGTCAGCAATTCAATAACTTGTGATAGCTCACTTCTGGAAACTGTAATTCCTTCAATCGTTCCCACTCTGTCACCTCCAATAATGTCCATATTCTTTACAAGTAAATGGCCTGTCACTCCCAGCCATGGCACAAGGTAGACCAAAAAAACAGAAAGGCACCAAAAACCAATAAAACCACACAAAGTGCCAAGAAGTAAGAGACCAGATCCAAATAAGTATGGTTAAGCACTTTAGTAAGGTTTATTGCCAAACTTCATCAGAACAATCCATAACAACCATTGGTCCATATTTAAACCATCTCATACACCAATCAGAATCAAACACGTCACATGTCTACCCTCCTCAATCCCAACAAACCAGATAACCCAAGCCTAGACCCTAACACTCCTGACATAGACTTGGCCACTCAATTCAACACCTTCTTCATTGATTCTATCTCCAAACTAACCTCATCCTTTTCATCTTCAAACCCCACCATACCCCCCCACTACACCACAATTCTGCCCTACCAACTTTTCACCCCTCACCACTGCTCATCCCCCTATCTCCACTCCATCATCAACATTCTCAAATTCTCCCCCCTCCCCCCACCATTCTCACTAAAACCTATACCCACATCCACCATAAAAAAACTACTGCAGAAACTAAAACCATGCTCTAATGCCCCTGATAACATTCCTTCTTACTTTCTCAGTATAGCTGCTGAAGCCATTGCTTACCCCATCAGCATTTTAATCAACCGTTCCATTCAAGAAAGCTCGGTACCCCAAATCTGGAAAAAGGCTTTTGTTCCATTGCACAAAGGAGGCATCAATAACAATATTACTAATTTCCGTCCCATTGCTATTCTATCTCCTATCTCTAAACTTTTATAAAAGTGTATTCACCTACAACTCCTACCATACCTCTTAGACAATAACCCAATAACAATAACTCCAACACAACATGGTTTTAGACCAAGACACAGTACTATGACCGCCCTACTCTCCTTCCTGGAAGCTGTGAACAAAGCCCGGGACACAGGACACATTGTCTCTACCCTCCTACTAGACCTCTCTAAAGCCTTTGATACTATCTCCCACAATTTATTACTAACTAAACTCTCCAAGCTTAACTTGTCACCCTCTTCTCTGAACTGGTTGACTAGCTACTTATCCAATAGATATCAGGCAGTGAGATGGAAAAAAGCCACCTCTCCCCTTTCATCAACACCCCAAGGATCTATACTGGGTCCCCTGCTTTTCAATATATTCATAAACGATTTCCATAACTCAATCCCTTCAACTAAAATTATCCAATACGCAGATGATTCAACTATAATCTGCTCTGCTACCTCCATCCCCACACTGCTAAAACTTACTCAAGATGCATTCTCAAGCACCGAACAATGGATGAAAACAAATCACATTGTACTCAATGCCTCCAAAACCAAAGTAATGGTATTCACCCCTCTAAAGCTACCTTTTTCAATCCAAGTAATTTCACTATTACTAGTCACAACAATACACCCTTAGAACTGGTATCTGAGGCCACATTACTTGGGGTCCAAATTGATAGTCAGCTTAAATTCAATTCCCATCTTCAACTAAATATAAAAAAAACACACCAAAAACTCGGCATGCCCTACAGACAGAATCGTTATATTACACCCTCCACCAAACTCACCCTATCTACCACATTTCTCATCCCATCCCTCCTATATGGCGCCCCACTTCTATCTAACCTACAGTCTTCTCTCAAAACACAACTCTCCTCTTGCTATAACAAAATTGTCAAGTTTGCTACCTCCCATAAGTCCTCCTCACACCACTGTTCAGCTCTCCACAAACTAAAATGGTTAGAACTACCCATTCACCTCACCTACGTCCAACTGACTCTTGCACACAAACTCATCTTCAATCCCTCCCTCTGCCCATCCCTTTCCTCTACCTTCAAAATGCACCTCCCTGATAGAATTCTAAGATCTAACAACCAAAACTTAATTGAACAGTATAAACCAATTCGTCCCCCTGGAAAAAAATCTCTTATCCTACAGTCTTGCTCGTCTCTGGAACTCTTTACCCCTATCCATTCGTACCATCTCAAATCACTTCTCATTCAAAAAATCCCTTCACTCACACCTAATTTCCCAGTGGGATTGCTCCTTCTCCCACCCAACATAATCTCCTCATGCTGAGAATTTTCACTTCTCCTCCCCCATTCATAATGAGAATTTCTACTTACTCTCCTAAACTCATAGATCTTGCTCTTTCTTGTATTAGCTTTTTCTGAATACTTAAAGGTACCTTAGTGTAAATATATCCTCTGATGGAAAAGTTTCTCTGTTTCTATATTGAAAGGTTCTATGTCAGCACATATACCTTTCTCTTGATTGTATTAAGCTATTCATCCTGAATGTATGAAAGATATCTCCAGTATAACCCACCCTAAGTTGTAAAAGCCTCTCAGTTTCTATACTGTAAATTGTTTTCAGCGATACAAGATTGTAATATTTTTATATGTTTGTACACTAGTCTACTGTATTTCCAAGTCCATAGGAATTGTATAATTGAAACTAAATACCTTATTGTAACCTTGCTAATTTTTTTTGGAGCTTTTCTCCCCAGGACTCCATTGAAAATGGGTTATTTTGGCCCAGTGGACTATCCTGGTAAACCAACTGCAAATAAATAAAATAATAATACTCATAAATATTAATAATGTCAGTCTTTCAAATTCTTAAAAACATTTTAGGGGAAGACATTTCTAAACAAGAGATGTGTTATATAAAAAAAACATTTTCTTGATAGATGCTACCCACTGGATTTGGTTAATCAAATAGGGGATGAAGTGTGCACTAAATGGGAAAACCAGTACGGACCCATCTTAGGTATAAAAGAGAGATTGGTGACTGCAGTTATACCAGAATGAGAACATGAAGTGGTGTTTGTTTACAAACATAGTAGTGATTCAAGTGACCTTGAGAATATTATAAGAAAGTACTGGGGTGTCTTGAAGCCTAACCATGAAGTGCAAAAAGTTATAAAGGATGCTCTTGTATTTGTAAGAAAAAAAGGAAGAAATATTTGAAAAATGGGGGAAATATGTACACAAATAATGAAAACAACAATAATAAAAAATGAGGTACTTTCAAATTAAATTTTTGTAAACCAGTGCATACATATGTCCAATATTAGTGAGATACAACTAGAAGCAAGGAATACTATTATTAGATCTAGAGGACACGTTGTAGTACTAAAGGAGTTGTATACTTAGTGAAGGGCACCTCCTGTTTGAGTTTTTATATTGGTAAAACAGAGAGGGCCTTCAGAAAAAGAGTGTATGAGCATATTTATGATTTGATGCATAAAAAGGAAACAAACGCATTGTACAGGCACTCCAATGAATGTCCTAGTAGTAAGTTTCATTTTTAATAATTAAACAAATAGTGCCAAACCCCAGGGGTGGTCATTGGGAAGCTCTACTTGAATATCCTGAGCTTTTTTGTCAATTAAAATTGGATGCAAGTACAGCCCCTGGGCTGAACGATAATATTAGTATTTATAGTGTTTTAAAACTGAGGTCTGCTAAATTATGAACATAGTCTTAAATTGAAATTGTATATGTGTTTTATTATTTTTGTGTAAAAAAAACTCTTTAAAGTTACAGAAATCTTTTTAGGAATTTGAAAGGTTGAGAATATTAATATTTATGAGTATAGTGACGTGTTTGATTCTGATAGGTGTATGAGATGGTTTAAATATGGGCCAATGGTTGTTATTGACTGTTCTGATGAAGTTTGGCAATAAACCTTACGAAAGCGCTTAACCAT
Organism: Protopterus annectens; assembly: GCF_019279795.1. Lineage (NCBI taxonomy): Eukaryota > Metazoa > Chordata > Ceratodontiformes > Protopteridae > Protopterus > Protopterus annectens. The sequence continues at coordinate 675,189,707 of NC_056736.1, forward strand.
ACTTATTTGGAGTTGGTATTTTCCTTCTTGGCACTTTGTGTGGTTTTATTGGTTTTTGGTGCCTTTTTGTTTTTTGGAGGTAAACGCTACCAGGAAAAGTGTCTTCAAAAAATATACTTTAACTCCACAGTCACAGCAGGTTCAAAAGTTTTTTTTTTGTCAAGGCCTGAAGTAAAATAGTAATGTACCAAGGTGGAACAGAACATTTTTAACGGGGGGGGGGGTCAGAGAAGCATAGTACACCTTAAAAAGGCTTTAGACAACATCAAAGGAGCAATAGGAGTCTGTTTATCTCCCACATGAAAATTTGAGATGACAGCCATTTGAACTTTAATAGTGGAATGGTTAGCCCTGTCTTGAAAAAGACCAGCTAGAAAATCAAAAATAGCATGGAGTGGATCCAAAAAGGGATCTATATTCCTGATGGACATACATCCAGAAAATCTTTTCCATTTTCTTTTATTAACTTTCCTAGTAGAAGGTTTCTGAAAGGCTGTTAGGATATGATAGACCTGGGATGACAGCGTGGACTGTCTGGCCATCATCAGAACTGGAGAATCCATGCGTTTAACTTCAGGGCGACAATGTCTGGGTGTGAACTGTCAGATGGTTGAGAGATTAGATCCAGAATTGGATCCAGTACCCAAAATGGGTTTATTCGGTGAGGTCAGAGAGAGAGAAACCAAACCTGTTGGGGTCAAAAGGGAGATATGAGGATCACTCTCATCTTGCATCACTTTGCTTTTTGCACAGACTTAAGACAATGCAAGTGGGTGAATAAGAGTATAGAAGACACAGGAGCCACGTGTATCATACACAGCATACCTCTGTGACGTTTCCCTCCTAGGGGATCAGGGCAAAATAGCTACTGCACTTGGAGATGGTGGGAGTGGCAAACAGGTTTCAGCATGGCTGGTCCCAGGGAATTAAAATACAATCTACCACCACTTCACTGAGAGACCACTCATGAGGCTGAAGAATGGACCAACTTGGCTTGTCTGGTAAAATACTGCATTTCCCTGGGTTGGGCATTACCACCGGAAGGCAATCGAAAGACACTACCAACTGTCAAAATCCTTGTGGTTTCTCAACACAATGGGTAGGATTGTCTTCCTTCTTGTTTGTTGATGTACCAAACCAATGACATGTCTGTCAGCATCAAAAGCATGCTTCTGGAGAAGGAGTCTTGGAAAGTCTGCAACTACAGGAGGACTGCCCTCATCTCCAAGACACTGATGTAGAGACTGGCTTCTAAGGAGGGCCACATGCATTGGACTGTGTTTCCCATGAAATGCCTCCTACCCCAAATGGTAAAAGTCCGTAGTCACTGTGGCATGAGGGAACTGTAAAATAAAAGGGCAACCTTGGGAGACTAGGGGAAATTTTAACCACCACTGAAAATGCTGTCTGCATATAACTGGTGAAACAAATGGAAAAATGCATCAGAGTGTATAACACTGACTGCTGAACTGTGAGAGTCCACTCCAACACTCTTGCAAAATATGGCCTGAGGGAATCCGATGACAGAGGCTGCCACTGATCCCAGGAGATATAAAATGCATCTGGCTGGGCGTTTCTGATGGAAGAAAACTGTTGATGCTTGTTGCTGATAGGGTTGCCACCCCTCCATTTTTTTTCCGGACTATCCAGAAATCAAACTGATTCTCTGGTAGTCCGGAAAACACAGTACAAACTCTGGTATTCTATTTCAAAAAGGAAACAGACTATCGGAGTTTGTAAATCGGCTGATTTACTATGCTTTTTTTTTTTTTTTACAGAAAAGCATAGTAAATCAGCCGAAAGGAAGCAGCAGACACGGGGAAAAAGGACATTCCCTGCCAAGTGATGTCATCATGGCGTCACAAAATGGACGGAATGTGGGTGGGAGATGGGGTGGGCGGGGTTACTGGTGACGCGAGGGGTGTGGCTTTACTCCGGTTTTCGCCATGAAAGAAGGTGGCAACCCTAATTGCTGAAGGGTTAGAATTCTTGACTTTGGAAGCCTGGCTGTCTGCAATATTAAAACTTGATGGGCCCCAATTAACTGTATTGTTTGGACAGGAACCAACTTTGATTTTTCCATACTGATCATGATTCCAGATGGGAGCAAAGCTGGAGTAAGGAATTCCTGGCCTGAAGTAATAGACTCCTGGAGAAATATTTATGATCAAGTCTTCTAGGTATGGGAGCATGAGGAAACCCTGCATCTGAGGTGAGCTGCAACCACTAGTATCCACTTGGTGAACACTCAGGGGGCTGTGGTAAGGCCAAAGGGCAGGGCTCTGAACTTGATAAGACTGACTCCCAGACAAAAGTGAACATACACTCTGGACTACTAGGCTATCCTGATGTGGTATTATGCATCCTGAAGGTCTGTAAAGCACATCCAGTCATCCTTCCTTAACAATGACAGGATGGATTGAATTGTGACCATCCAGAACTTCATCTGTTTTACATACTGGTTCAAATGGCTGAGGCCCAAAATGGGTGTGAGGTCCCCATTTTAGCATGGTATCAAAAAGAACTTTGAGTAGACTCATGATCCTTGTTGGTCTGGTCAGACTTCATAAATGACTCACTTGTCTAGCAGCTTTTTTTACCTACTGTGCTGCAGCCTTCCTTTGTGGAAAGTGGGATGTTGGGAAATCTTTTCAAGTTTAGGGAAGAGAAAGAAAGGGAACTGTGTAGACTCTAGTTATGATTCTCTACACCCACATATTTTGGGTGATGGCTGTCCAGGCTGGGGGATGCACAGACAAGGTCCCCTAACTGCCTCCAGAATGCAGCAATAAGGCAACTCATCAGGAGTACTGGAAGGATCTGTGGGAGCAGGGGCCCTCCAAACACTGATTCTGCAGACCACTTTAACTGTGAGGATAATGTCCATTAAGATTATCCCCTTTCCCCACCTCCAGATAGCCTGTTGCTATATGTGTTGGGAGCAAACCTTTGAAATTTATGGAACACAGCTTCTTGTCCCCTATTTCTTAGAAAAGTTCATTTGGGGGTAGAGAAGTGGATGGCAGAAAAGGTTGTGCCATTCTGCTCACTTCCAAATAGCATCTCCTCCATCTTAGGTCTAATGAGAGTGGATTTGTCACAGTGGGTATTGATAAGGGACATCTTAATGTCTTCAATGAAATCACAGAGATGCATCCAGGTGTGCTGGCAAATAGCAATTCCAGTGCCCAGTGCTCTCAAACTTATTTCAATTGCATTAGAAATAAGGTGAATGGACACATTTCAGAGGAACTGGAGGGTAGCCAGCTGCATATCCACTGTTATACAGGCTTCCACAAGTAAGGACACTGTGACAGACTTTGAAATCTCCTTTAAGTTACTGTGAATTCATGTTAGATAACCTAAGTAGTTTAGTGCCCTTAATGCAAAGATAACTGAAGCGTAAGCCAGTCCAATAGCAAAGATTTACTGTTAGGTGGATGGACAGTAAAGCTCTTTTCTGCAGCTGTTTCTTAGTGGCTGCTGCTACCACCATGTAATATACTACAAGACTCTTGCTCCAGAAAGGTCTGTCTTTAGGTGAAATTAAGATTTTATCAGGTTTATGGGTAACTGGTTTGACTACATCCGGTTCCTTCCAAACCCATTTTGAAACTAAATCCACAAGTTTGTCAGTAGGAAGGATTACTTAGAAATTAGTTAGGCCAGCCCGAAGGCCTCGAGGAATACAGATTCCTCCTATTGGGGGGGGGGAGGGACGTCAGTTTACCATTCCCCCTTCTGTCTTAATTCCAGAATCTCACCAAAGGAAACATCCTTTAGTGGGATCTAGGGCAACCCTCATCTTCAACACGATTAGTATCCTCAGTGAGGGATTCCTGAGGGGAGTAAGTGCATCCTTTTGTACGCATACTTCCTATGTACCACCACTGTAGAATGCTCCAGTAAGACTCAAAAGCAGACAGGGAATCCTCAACATGGACGGTCTCTAGACCTTTAGGGGCTGGCTGTCCCATGTTGGCAGGATGAGGAGGTAGAAAACCCAAAGAAGTCAGTAGGGAAGGGACGACTCTGAGTGTGAAAGAGACCCCTGCTCTCTAGACTTAGAGAGAACCCTTTCAAAGGGTTTAGCTGAAACCAGTACAAAACAAATTCAGCAGGATCCAAAGATCCTGAAAACAGCACATTCTGAGAACCAATCCAGCTTGGTTCCAAAGCCAGCCCTGGGGCTAAGCTGTTGAAAGCCAAAGTGACAAGAGGAAGGGAAGGATCCAAGAAACTTGGAATTGATCTAGTCCAGCTTAGCTCAGAAGCCAACACCAAGACCCATCAAAATCTGATGCCGTCAAAGATAAATGGGTTAGAGATAATCAGAGTTAAAGAAACCCAGTCTTTCAGCTCTGACACAGGCAAGTGCATGAGAACATTTGGATCGATGGACACCAGATCCGAAGGTTGTATTGGAGAAGTAATCACCAAAGGAGTATAAGGATGGCTCTCAGCCTTCCCTTCTACTCCTCTGGGTATAGCTCCCTGCCTTCTGAAAGTGGTCAGTGTAAGGACGACTCCCAGATGAATTTGGTCCCTCAGAAATTTCCTCATCATCCTGTCTACATCAGCTTCAGACTGTTTCCTAGATGACCACAGTGACCTCAGAGAAAAGACCATAGAAGGTGGCTTAGAAATTTGCTGGAATGACCTATCTTGTAGATGGGAAAGCAAAGTCGAGGACTAAATGGCTCCAGTGAATGCCTGGATACAGAAAAAGGCAGCGCTGGAGATCTGACTATGATCAGATCTAAAAGAGTAGGAAACTCCGAAGATTTCTGAACCTTTGGAGCCAGATGTGCTGGGTCTATTGGATCAGGAGACCTATACTTCAGTTCTTTCTCTTGGTGTTTCTCTTGAATTATACTCTTATTTTTCATTTATCTTTCTACCCCTTATTATTCTCTGCTGCTTTCTTGCTAGAGAAACAAGAATATGAAGAGTTACCTCCCTCTGTGGAGGCAGGGAGAAGCCTCTTCAAAGTCAACTTCAACTGCTGAACATACAAAGCAATCCTTATCAAGATGCAAAGCCTCTAAACAATATAACCATTTGGAGTGTGCTTGCTGTGACAGAATTTTGTGTCCACAACAAATACACTTTTTAAAGCTGGAGGCCTTGTCAGACATACTGAAAATCAGAGAGTTTGCACAAACAGTAATATCCAAAGAGGAAAAATGGGATAACAAGCTGCTATAAAGATACCCAAAGATAAGCCCCAACAAACAATGCTCAAATCTAGTAATCTCAATAAAAAGAATTTATGTCTTACCATAACGTTCCATCTGAGTTGTTGATCATCTTTCAGTCATCACTGATGGGTTCGGTTCTGAGCCCTTGGAACCGAGTCAGCCTAATACCAAGCTCGCGTACACCAAAAACTCTCGAGCTAAGCTGCTACCCACAATGCCCTTCTCCCAGTTACCTCAGATTGAGTTTGCATGCAACACATAGAAAAAAACAGAGACCATTTCTGCGCAGAAACCCTGAAACATCACGAGGATCCGGAAGATCCACCAGGAGCCTTTGAAGGGGGACGGTGGGAGGGTGTGATGACTGGAAGATCATTAACAACTCAGATGGAACATTATGGTAAGACATAACTTCTTTATCTGAAGTTGTTAATCTTCTTCCTATTCATCACTGATGGGACAGAATCCCAAGCTACTTGGAGAACCTGGATGGCCCTTATGGAGGAACATTCCTGAGAACCACTGAGCCGAAGGCTGCTCTTCCCCTGGAGACCAAATCCAGTTTGTAATGTTTGATGAAGGTATGGGGTTTAGACCAATTGGCTGCTGCACAAATGTCATCCATGGAAGCTCTGGAGTGAAAGGCAACTGAAGTTGTGATGGCCCTAGTTGAATGAGCTTTGATTTGAACAGTTTAGATTCATTTGCAAGGGAGTATGAAAAAGTAATGCAATCTCTGAGCCATTTTGATAAAGTAACTTTTGATACAGCACATCCCATTCTTAGGCCAGAAAAAAAAATTAAAAGTTGGTCCGACTTACGGAAGGACTTAGTCCTGTTCAAGTAGAAACGTAGTTGTCTATGTACGCCCAATGAATGTAGGCAGTATTCTCCCTTGTTGGAATAATTTGGGAAAAACACTGGGAGCTCAATGCACTGGTTAATAGAGAAGTCGGAAACCACTTTGGAGAGAATGGATGGGTTAGTACGAAGGGATACTCTGTCCTTACGGAAGATTAGATACGGGCTCTTGATGCATAAGGCTTGTAACTCGGATATTTGTCTGGCTGATGTGATCGCTACCAAAAATAAAGATTTTCATGACAGGAATTTTAGATCACATGTCGCAGCAGGCTCAAAGGGGGGTAGAGAGAGAGACTGTAGAACACAAGAGAGATTCCATGTCTCTACAGGTTGCCTGATAGGAGGTCTGCTATGGAAAACTCCCTTGAGAAAGGTCTTGCAAAGTCGGGTGGAGATAAAGAGGAATGCCATCTGAACCATTGTGAAAATTGGAAATAGCTGTTAAATGGACTCTAATAGTAGAAGCTGATGTCCCATTGTCAAAACTCAGAAAGATACTGGAGTATAGCAGCTGTAGGAGTTGAAAAAGGATCTAGCATCAGATTATTAGACCAGATAGCGAATCTTTTCCACTTGTCTCTGTAGAGTTTTCTGGTGGATGGTTTATGGGATGCCAGAATAATATCGCGAATAGGTGACGAAAGGGTTTCCTGCCTGGCGATTAACGGAAATGGAGAAACCAAGCTGTCAGCTTAAGAGCGGACAGATTTGGGGGAGTCACCCCTTGAGGATGAGATATCAGGTCTTGATGAGTGTCCAGGATCCAAAGAGGTTGTAATAAGTGAGGTTGGAGGAAGAGAAAAGTACAGTTTTGTACCTACCATAAATGTAGATGTTCGAGTGCTCATACAGCTGCAGTCATAACAGATGGGTTATCCTGCCGTCAGGAGGGTCCTCGGTCGGCCGAATTCCAAAGTCTAGGTCCGGCGTCAGTTGTCGTCGCTTCTTCCCTGACGTCAGTTCGGCAGGGGTATAAAAGAGGCAGCTGACGCCATTTTCTTCAGTTTTTCTTGCCCCAGATGTCAGGTGCCCCCAGAAGGAAGGCAAACATAATGTTATGCAAAGATGCAATGTTGATAAATCAAAAACAGTAGTTGCAAGCAAATACACCATAAAAGAATAGTCCAAAAAGTTTATATGAAAAGTGTTTGTCATAAGGCCTGTCCTAAGAGGGGATGGAGGGAGGGAAACCTGGACTGCAGCTGTATGAGCACTCGAACATCTACATTTATGGTAGGTACAAAACTGTACTATGTTCATCGTGCATACAGCTGCAGTCATAACAGATGGGTAGAATCCCAAAGCTAAGTAAGGGTGGTAGGCACTAAGTGGAACTAGGAGGAGCTAGGATGCCCTGCAGGACTGCTGTGGCAAAGCCCGCTAGATTTTGAGTATAGTGGGAGGTGATAGTGCTTGGAGAAAGTGTGCACTGAACTCCAGGTGGCTGCTTCCAAAATGTCCTTGGTAGGGACCCCCCTGAGGAAGGCTGTAGAGGTAGCTGTGGCTCTGGTGGAGTGGGATCTGATGCATGCAGGCACAGTTTTTCCATGAAATGAGTAGCAAAAGTGTATGCAGTGGGCTATCCATTTTGAAATTGTCTGTTTGGAAATAGCCTTTCCTTGAGCACCTGCAGCATAGGACACAAAGAGTTGCTCAGATTTCCTGAATGGCTTTGTTCTGTCCAAATAGTAACTAAGTTGCCTGTGAATGTCCAAGGAATGTAGTAGTTTTTCGCCTTTGTTTTGTGGATTAGGATAAAAGGTAGGTAAGTGGATAGTCTGATTCAAAGCTACACTGGATACTACCTTTGGCATAAAGGTAGGGTTGGTTCGTAAGGAAACTCTGTCCTGATGGAAAACGATGAATGGCTGCACAGCCATGAGGGCCTGTAGCTCCGAAACCCTGCGTGCTGAGGTGATAGCCAGAAGAAAGGCGGTTTTCCATGACAAGTACTGTAACTCTGTGAAGAAGCTGGCTCGAAGGGAGGAAGGGTCAGCTTTTCCAATACGAAGTTGAGGTCCCAAGCAGGGACTGGTGGTTTCCTTGAGAGTTTTATATTCTTTGCCCCTCTGAGGAACTGCCTTAAGAGAGGATGAGAGAATAAAGGAGGATCTGTGTTGTATTGTGCAGAAATGGCTGAAGCGTGGATCTTGATGGAGGAGAAGGAAAGTCCATTGTTTAACATCTCAGCTAGGTACTGTAAAATTTGAGGTATATTTATTACCCAAGGATTCTGTCCCTTTTCCTGATTCCAGGCACAAAATCATTTCCATTTGGCGGAGTAGGCCTTTCTAGTAGAAGGTCTTCTGGCCTCCAAGATGACGTCCTGCACCTCCTTGGAGAGGAGAAACTGTTGGGAAATCAAGGAATTCTCCATGCAGCTAGATTTAGAGTTTTGAGATGGCTGTGAAGAGTTTTGTAGTTGTGCTGGGACAACACAAGAGGGACTAGAGGTAGGGTCCATGATGGTGAATGTGTCAGGCTCTTCAGGAACAGATACCAGTGTTGTCTTGGCCAGTCTGGAGCAATGAGAATCATTTTCAGCCTCTCTTCTCTGGCTTTTAATAGAACTTTGGGCAGCAGACGAAGAGGCGTGAAGGCATAGACTGTCGATGTTGCCCAATTGAAGGAAAGTGCGTCCACTTTCCAGGCCTGTGGATAATAGGTCCTTGAACAAAATTTTTTCAACTGGCAATTTCTGTGGGTAGCAAAGAGATCTATATCTGGCTGTCCCCATGCCTGAGTTATCTTTGTGAAAACTTGAGGATGCAACTTCCATTCGTGTGGATCTGTCATATTTCTGCTTAGGTTGTCTGCCAGTGTGTTTTCCTTCCCTGGCAGGAATTGTGCCAGTAGTTGAATTTGCAGTTCCAGTGCTGTGTTCCATAGGGTCATGGCTTGCCTGCACAGGGGGTATGAATGAGTTCCCCCCTGTTTATGTACCACATCACTGTGGTGTTGTCTGTCCTTATCAATAGCTATCCTGGATGCAGTAGGTCTTTGAAGGTCATAATAGCCTTTTGCACGGCTAGCATTTCCTTTTGGTTGATGTGAAGGTGCTTCTCTTTTTGGGTCCATTTTCCCTGAATGCACTGATCTGTCATCTGTGCTCCCCAGGCATAATCTGAGGCGTCTGTTGTAATGATTTGAGTTGCTTGAGGTAACACAGAAAGGAAGACCTGTGTTTCTTTGGCAAGCTTGAGCCCACCACATAAATTCTTTTTGAAGGCATGGAATGAGTGGTATAATTGCTTCCAAGCTGTGGCTATGTTGAGACCATAAGTTTTTTAGGTACCATTGAAGTTTCCTCATATGCAGCTTTGCACATGGGATTAGTAGGATGCAAGATGCCATGAATCCCAGAGCCTGCAGGACTTTCCTTGCAGTTAGCCTGGTGTAAGTTGCCATTTTTCTGACGTATTGAGACAGTTGTCCTTGCTTGTCTGGCGTGAGGTAGGCCATCTGGGTGGTTGTATCCAAGCTGGCACCCAGGAAAATTATTTGTTGAGAGGGTATTAGTTTTGATTTCTTTTTGTTGACTGTGTATCCCAGGTAGTTCAACAGTTTTATTACAAACGCCAGGTGTTGCAGTAGTATGCCCTTGCTGTCCGCTTGGATCAGGCAGTCATCCAGATATGGGTAGATTTGTATCCCTTGTAGTCTGCAGAAGGTGATTACTGATGCCAGGCATTTCGTAAACACTCTGGGCGCAGTAGATAAGCCAAAGGGCAATGCAGAGAATTGGTAATGGGTTGAACCTGCAAGAAATCTGAGGTATCTTCTGCAATCTTGTCTGATAGGGACATGCAGGTATGCCTCCTTGAGGTCCAATGTTACCAGCCAAGACTCCTTGCCCAGCATGGGAAGAAGCTGCTGTAATGTGAGCATCTTGAATTTTGGCACCTGTAGATATGTGTTTAGGATGGATAGGTCTAAGATAGGTCTCCAATCTTTGTCTTTCCTTGGTATCAGGAATAGTCTGGAATAAAACCCTTGACCTTGTTCTTTGGCAGGTACCTCTTGAATTGCTTTCATGTCCATGAGAGCTGAAATTTGTTTTTGTGCCTGCCCTTTGATTTTGTGGCAGGTTTGGCATGCCTCTCATTTTTGGAAGGGTGTGAAAGTGGAACCTGTAGCCTCTGTCTATAATGTCCAGAATCCATTTGTCTTTTGTAACAATATGCCAATTTTTTGAGAATAATGTCAGTTTTCCGCCCAAAGGTGCTGCCATTAAAGCTTTGCTTTGCAGGTGTAGGGGGAAGTCATTGTGTCTGTTTTCTAAAAGACTGTGATCTATCTTCTTCACCTCTTGGGGTTGGTGCTTGCCACTGTCTGGCTCTGAAAGATCCTTGAGGTTGCCCTCTACCCCTTGGACGCCTGTATCTGCCCCTTTGAGGTCTGTCCGTGGCTGGAAAGGACCAATTTTTTGAAGGCCAGTTTCTGCTGAAACGTGGAGGCTGTACCTGCAGGAAATCTTTCACTGTTTGTATTGATTTCGCTTTTTCCTCCATTTTCTTTAGCACCTCCTCAGCTTTAACACCAAACAATACATCTTTTTGAAGAGGTGCATCTAATAATTTAGCTTTGACATGATCTGGTAAGGTTTGCTCTTTGAGCCAAGCATGCCTACATATAACAGACCCTGTAACAGCAGCTCTACATGAGGCCTCTAAAGCATCAAAACCACACTGCAAGGTATGTTTACCCACTTGCTCTGCACCATGAAACAAATCCTGCAACTCTTTTAAATCTGGTTGTTCTGGTTGTGTCATCTTGCTTTTCAGCTGAGATATCAAAAACTGTTGATACTTTAACATATGGAACTGACAGTTTAATGCCCTCATGGTTAAAGTGGCCGAGGTGTACACCTTTTTCCCCCACCTTTCTAAAGCTCTGGAATCTCTCTCTGAAGGGTAATGGGTTTTTAGCAGTAGAGGCCTTAATTCCCTTGGGACCCTGTGAAATTGTTTCTGGGTCAGCAGTATGGCTTTTATATAGGAACTGGTGAGAATCAGGAACCCGGTAATACCTGTCTGGTTTACCAGGAGCTGGAGGCAAAGAATCTGGATTAAGGCTGGCTTCTGTGTACACATCATCCAATATATCTAAAACAGGAGGGATAGCCAGAGGCCTATGCTGGGGGAGCAGAAGACATTCCCTGAGCCTTTTCTTGGAATCTGAGTAATCTTGGCCTTCCCAGTGAAAGTGTTCCCTCAATGTATGCAGGGTTTCCCCAAAAGAGAAGTCCTCAGGGGAGACCGAGGAATAGACTCCTCTGCATCAGAGTCTTCGAATGGAGAATAGGCATAATCCTGGTCCTCAGATAGTTCTGAGGTAATAGAAGCTTGATCTGAGGAAGGGTAGTCTTCCTCTAATCTGGGCCTTTTGTTAGAGGGGGGTTGAGAACCCTTGATAAGAGTAATCAAATCCTCAGCCATTTTAAGCATCTGTTTTTTAGGCATGGTGCCTTGAGAGGGGGTCTGAGGAACCCGTTTTTTGGTTTTCATGGCTGCTTTAGATTTAGTGAAGGCTTTAATAGAAAAGGAGGAAGGCCTGAAGACCCCTTGAGAAATGGCAGGCCTGTCTAAATTCTGAGTTTCCCCGCCAGGAGTGGCGTCTGTATCTGTAGTTGGAATGGGGGCCGAGGAGCCTGCGACCTCAGGTACTGAAGACACCGGTAATGCATTGTCATCGGTACTCAGGGGCTGCGTAGGTGCCTCGCTGAGTACCGGAGAACCGGTAGTCGGCCTTAGCATGGTTTCAGTAGGAGGTGCGGACCTCTTATGTCGGTCCTTATCTTTGCGTTTTTTTGCTCAAAACTGGAGTCGGAGTATCCGACATAATATAATTAAATTTTTTGCCAAAAAAGTGAAGGGCGATCTCCGCCCAAAGCTTAATAGTGTGCTTGTTGAATCTAGCACAAAAACGGCAGGCCGAGACATAGTGGTCTGGGCCTAAGCAAGGTATACAGAAAGAGTGGAAATACTTATGCGGTATTTGCTTTCCACATGAAATGCAATTATTAACTTTGTCTGCCATCGGTCTGAGGCAAGAAAAGTTTCCCCAACGGGGTACTTAGCTTTCAAGAAGACTTCGGCTGAAATACTTTCGTAAATCTCAGGAGCTGGCCGACCAGCACTTGCGAACTGCTTCTGCTTCGGGCACCACGCGGCAAGAAAGACGGAAGAAAATGGCGTCGGCTGCCTCTTTTATACCCCCTGCCGCACTGACGTCAGGGAAGAAGCGACGACAACCGACGCCAGACCTAGACTTTGGAATTCGGCCAACCGAGGACCTGCCTGATGGCAGGATAACCCATCTGTTATGACTGCAGCTGTATGCACGATGAACATCCACACTTGTCGAGGCCAGAAAGGGGCAATGAAGATCACTTTAAATCTCAACCAGATTGCTTTCTTTAAAAATAGGGGTATCAAAGATATCAGAGGATAAGCATACAGGAGACCCGTGGGCCAATCGTGAGTCAAAGCATCTTGCGATGATTCCCCGTCTGGGGGAAAAGAGGACAAAGTAGCTGCTGCATTTTTTGTTTGAAGGGGAAGCAAAAAGATCGCAGCAAGGCTGGCCCCAACAGCTGAAGATTTCTGCTGTCACATTCGGGTTGAGAGACGTGTGGACGAATGATTCATCTGCTCAGTCTGTCCGCAATCACATTGGAGCTCCCCGGGATATGCGTTGCAATAAGAAAGCGGTTGGACGCTATTGCTCAATGCCAAATTCTCATGGCCTCGTGACATAGAGGGTAGGATTTAGTCCCTCCCTGTTTATGTACCAGACAACAGACATATTGTCCGACTGGATTGCAATTGTTCCCGACGTAAGGAGCGGATGAAGTGCCTGCAACACTAACAGCACCGCTCTTAACTTCAGGACGTCGATATGCAAGTTGACCTCCAAGCTGGACCACGTGCCTTGGACTGTCTTTCCCTGGAAGTGCCCCCACCCTATCAGTTTTCATCTGTTCTCATCCGCCAGAGATCTTGCTTGCAGGAATTGGTGAGGTGGATCTGTAAGTTTAGAGGATGGAAATTGGATACCCACTGGGACAAAAAGAGCCATTGTAATAGTCTCATATGCAATCTTGACACGGGGACAAACATGATGGCTTCCGCCATAGACCCCAGAGCCTGTAGAACTTCCCTTGCAGACACCCCCTTCAACAGAGTATCACTTGTACTTGTAATCCTAATCTCTGAAGTCTGTGAGGAGGGAGAGAGACTTAGCTTATTTGAATACTGCTCCTATAAATTCCAACTGTTGGGTAGGATGAAGGCTGGATTTTTCCCAGTGTATTGTGATGCCTAGAAACTCCGCCAGTGCCAGAGTGCAGCGGAGGGCCATGACCAGTAGGCGCTTGGGGGGGGGGCAGAGAGGAGCCAATCGTCTAGATAAGGAAACACCTGGAATCCCTGAAGTCTCAGATGAGCTGTTACCACTGCTAGGCATTTCGTAAACTCTGGGGGCCATCGAGAGACAGAATGGTAGGGCTCTGAATTGGTAATGATTGGCTCCCAGCTGGAAGTTAAGGAGACACCTGGAGTGCTTGTCCATTTTGATGTGGTAATATGCATCCCGGAGATCTACTGAGCACATCCACACACCCTCCCGAAGAAATGGGAGAATGGATTGTATCGTGACCATGCGGAATTTGGTCTGAACTACTGATTTGTTTAGTTGGCTGAGATCCAAAATGGGTCTCCAGTCCCCGGTCTTTTTTGGCACCAAAAAGAATCTTGAGTAGAAACCGGATCCTTACTGGTCTGGGGGGACTTGTTTCTTATTTCTGAAGCTGTTTCTTCCCTTTGACTGGGTGGAACATTAGAAAGGCATTTTGGAGGTCTTGGGTAAGAGATTAGAGGGATGTAATAACCTCTGGAAATTATTCTCTGCACCCACTGATCGTTTGTAAAAGTGTGTTAGGGAGCTTTGTGCAGAGAAAAATGAGCCCCAAATGCTTCCAGAGGAAAGCAATCAGGCAGCGCTTTAGGAGCGCTGATAAGCTTGTCCAGAGAAAGAATCCCTAGAGTCCTGATTTCGGGGGTCCCCTCTGCCCCTAAAGGGGAGTCTTCCATTATTGGAACCCCCTCTGCTTCTGGGGGAATTCTCACCATGTGCACTATGGAAAGGGCATTGAGATTTTTTGTGCCTTATCTTTCCACTCATCTGGTTCCTGGAGAAAGAGCGCTGTGGTTTGGGAAATGTAGGCCAACGGCAGACAAGGATTTTCTGTCCTGCTCGCACCTGGCTAATGTGTCCTTTACTTTAGAACCGAACAAAGCAGATGGTTCAATAGGGGTGTTCAAGAAGGAAGACTTGAAGGAGTCCGCGAGGTCACAAATGCGCATCCAGGCGTGACGTCTCATAACTACACCTGCACCCGTAGCTCTAACCACCCTTTCAGTTGCATGGGACAGCAACCTCATAGACAAATTGGAGATAGACTCTAGGGTAGCAGGCTGAGAAGCAACTTTATCGCATGTCCCATCAGAAATTTGACTCGCAAGGGTTCTAGAGAGTTTAGAGATGAGATCTCTTTACAGCCTCAGAAAATGTGCCAAATAATTCAGAGATCTGACAGCAAAGGTCGCTGAAGCAAAATCTCGCTTCCCTAATCTGTCCACCGCCCGGGACTCTCTGCTGGGTGGATAGACAGTAGGACTTTCCTCTGCAAGATCCTTTTTTGTGGCAGCCAGCACCACCATAGCGTCTACTGGTAAGCATCTAGACCAATGGGGCTGTTCCTCTGAAGGGGAAAGTAACATGTTTGGTCTCCGGGGAATGGCCTCAACAGTATCAGGGTTCTTCCACGCCCACTGCACGATGAGCTGGGCTAACTCAATGCCAGGGGGTGTCACCCAAGAAGTAGAGGGCCAAGAGCGGAAGGCCTGCAGGAATACAGATTCCTCTGAGGAAGGGTTGGAGGGATTCCAGTCACCTCTCTGCCTCAAAATTTCCAGGATGTCTCCAAAGGAGACCATCAGGGGGTGTCCGTGGGGACCCTTCCCCATCATCAGAGTCCGCATCCTCAGTGAGGGACTCCTCCGGGGAGTCCATGTGTTTCCTCTTACATGTTCGTTTCCGAGGTGGTTCTTCAGTGGGAGCTTCTGAAGAAGACTCAGAAAGGACATTACCTTGTACAGGGGTTTCCTGAGGCTTGCGCTCTGGGTGTCTCGGGGAGGTGGCCTGTGACAGCTGCAATTCAGGAGGAGTAGGGGGAAGGTTCAACATAGGAGGAGTGTTTCCCGAAGCAAGCACCCTCTCCATCACCCGGAAGGCAGGCCCACCTGAAGAGGAATGGGAGCCCAGAACAGAGGAAGACAATCTCAGAATGGGGGTCACACCCCACTCCGCGCGGCCTGCTCCTGGGGATGGAGCCTCAAGCAAAACCAGGATGGGTGTTGCCCCCGGATCTGAAGACGGAACCGATAAAACAAATGGAACCATACCTGGGAGCAGGGGGTTCCACCTCCCAAGCATGAGATTGAGGAAAGGATGGTTCTGAAGGAACCGAAACCCAAAGGGGCCTCGGAGCCTCAGAGAAAGTCACTGTTGGTGCCGAGGAGAGGACTCCCCCAAAGACACTGGAGCTATGGGCCTCGGAACTGACGGGTCCAAGGGAGGAGAATACATGGGAGTCATGGGTGCAATGGACACAAAACCCAGAGTGGGATGGGTTTTAGGAAAATTTGTAATCCCTTTGTCAGCAGCTGATCGAACAGGCGCACCACATCCAGTTCAGATAGACTCCTGGTGGACCTTACCAACACTCCTAAGGGGGAAGTCAGTTTGGTCCAAAAAGGGGCTAAAAGCTTGTCCTGAGAACGGATCCAAAAATGGGTAGTACTGTGTCCGTGGTGTAGGAAAAGTTGGCACCATGGATTCCAGTTTTGAAACAGGCAAAAGGGGGACTTATCGGTGCCAAGATAGGGCTTGGAGCCGAGGGAATAGCTGGAGTGGAAGTCATTATCGACTCTGAAGAAGTGGTTGGTACCGATCTCGGAATGGAGATGGGTGACGATGGTGCCGAGGCAATAAGGCTGGAGCCGAAATCACACTTGGAACCGTAGTAGTCAGTGCCGAGGGCAGCACCTATGTGAAAGTCAGGATATCTGCAGAGACCACAGGAGCAGAACTCGGAACCAAGGTGGTCGGAGCCGAGGAGGCAATCTTGTGCTCCGTGGAAGACTTATGGGCCTTATGCTTATGAGGCTTGCCCTTATCCTCCAGCCGGTGAAGAGGGGTCAGAATGAGGATGTTTTTTGCCCTTTGAGGGAGGGGTTGAGACCTCCGACGCAGAAATAGCCTCAGAAAAGGGAAAAGAAAGCAGGCCTTTCATAATAAGTTTATTTTTCCTTTCATTCAGAGTCCACTGACTGAAACTGACACAAATCTGACACGGAGGTTTCACAGATAAGTGGGAAACCCCCAGACAATATACACAATCATCATGAAGGTCGCTTTTGGGGAGTTTACCATTGC
Source organism: Protopterus annectens (assembly GCF_019279795.1). Classification (NCBI taxonomy): domain Eukaryota; kingdom Metazoa; phylum Chordata; order Ceratodontiformes; family Protopteridae; genus Protopterus; species Protopterus annectens. Next base: position 675,206,272 of record NC_056736.1, read on the forward strand.
AGGAAGTGCAATGCTTAAACCCTGAAGTCCCTATCTTTTCAGACATACTAAGTACATCGATTCAACAATCCAAAAAGGTATAGCAGAAGGAAGGAAAAGAGAAAAAATACCAACAATGGTATCAAGGATACCACAAGGGTAAAGAAGGGCATTTACCAACAATGGTAAGAAGAGGATACCTGTGGATAGAGCTAATTAAGATAATAAGATATAGAAGAGTTTTTTAGGAGAAAAATCTTAGAAAATACAATAAATTTTGAAAAAAATACAACACTTAGCTGGAGAGCTCAGTGAAACGCTGCTATATGGCTGCACGGCAAACGAGATCTGAGGTAACTGGGAGAAGGGCATTGTGGGTAGCAGCTTAGCTCGAGAGTTGTTGATGTACACGAGCTTGGTATTAAGCCAACTCGGTTCCAAGGGCTCGGAACTGAACCCATCAGTGATGAATAGGAAGAAGATTAACAACTTCAGATCAAATGTTGTCTAAGAAGAGAAAGTTAACAATACACTACTTTTTTTGTAGAGGTAAACAGCAGTACCAGAAAAAGCCTCAAATCTTTGAAGGGGGGAAACAAGGTATCAAGCACTAGCTAGAAGGAAGAAAAGCCTACATACTATCTAAAACACAGCACTTATCTGCTAAAGCGCACTAAGCCAAGGAGGCCACACGACTATAGTGGCAAATGACATTTGAAGTATTCAGTTGAAGGAGGGTAATTATAGAGAGAGGGAGGATCCCGAGCCTTGGATCCAAAAGACTAAAGCTGACAATGTCAGACCTGACTGAACCATCAGTTGAAGACATAGAGAGAGACAACATTGGATCTTCAGTTTTCCTGGAGTCAGGCACAGCATTTATAAAAACTGTAATGGGCATAACAACCTGTCCTTGCATTATGATTTGCCTACATTTCATCAAAAGACACCATTTTGATTGGCGTTTTTTCTGAAAATTGCATTCTGAAAACAGTCCATCAAAGACTATTAAAAAAACCCACACACACATATTGTTTTTTTTTTTTTGAAAGGGGGCAAGTCCTCCTTCATCCCCATGTTGGAGGCTTTGCTCCACACACCTCTTAATTATATATACCAACTCTATGGTTGCACCACTGTACAAAAAGGGCAAAATCCCCTCAAAAGTGCAATGCCAGCTCACACTATTCAACACACTGCGGTAAAGCTGACTGCAACATTATATTTTTGAAATGAGAACACCCACCAAAGAGGCATCAACGAGGTATAGGGAAGCCCACATTATTGCATCTCTAATAACCTTCAATAGGTGGTAAGAAAACCACAGCCGTCTTTAACCTGTGCAGTGAAGGGATGCATCTAACCACCAACATCTGGAGGAAAAACAGTCTTTTTGTGTACAATAGACCTAATTCGTATGGTTGCCAGTACCTGCCTTGAGGTGATTCTGACACTTGCTCCAAAAAACTTAATTTTCACTAAAAAGACTGTTGTTCATGGGCTTTATTACCTTAAGATGCATCTTCCTTTTACAAATACTTCTTCATTTTTTTTTTAATCTTTATTGAACTTGATTTTTTAAAGGACATGGGTACAGGTACCTACAGTAACAGAAAAGAAAATAAACCATAAGAATACTTCCATAATTATTTTCATGCAGTAATTATTTTTTCTTTCTAACAATTTTCATTCATTCCAACATTAATAAAGTGCTCAGATCCTGTGTTACCTTAAATTTCACTTGCCTTCCTGAATATTATTCTGCATGTATTGTTCCCACAAATTCCATTTATTTCTATATAATTTGCTCCTTCACTTTTCTAAAGATCCCATCACCAGTTCTTTTATCTCCTTCACAAAGCTCAATACTTCAGTTATGGCTGGTTTAGATTTTGATTTCCATTTCTAGTAATTGCTTATTTGGGTAGCCAAAAGCATTAACCTTGGTAAAGCCTTACTACATTTGGGCAATTCAGATCATGTGTCCCAGTTCAAAAGAATCATTTCCTTTAAAATATTTCTTCTTAGTACCAGTTTGCCCCAAAGAAAGATCAAGTGCATGAGAACCAGCTGGAGTACAATAGCCTCATATAGTCTTAAGCAATCTTGCAAACTTTGTTTTCTTCTAGCCAAGGTTTTTTTTTTTAAACTTCGCAAAATTCTGATCATAAGAACAACTATACTTTTCCACTATGCAAAACAAGCACTGCAAATAATCTTTTTAAAGCAGAAAACTGAAAGTCACAAGAAATGTACTAGAAACTTTATCCTGGCATGTTATAGGAATCTAACGAGAAAGGCAAACTACCTAATAGTAGTCAATTTTCCAAAGCAGTGTAACTAGTACGAAATTATGAAGGTGAACAATGACTGAACTAACCCACAGCAGAAAGTGCATCACAGCAACTATCAATAGAAGTGGGGTGTGTGTGGAAAATGAAATACAATGTTCTTCTTTAACAACCATTTCCCACTAATGGCCATGTCTAGACCCTGCAAGTCACATACCCTACAGATGAAAAGGGGCTGAAACATTCAGGTCAGGCATTCATTTGTCTGCATGTGATTAACTCTCAATCATATTATGACTTCTTTAGCTATGGTATTATGAGATTTAGAACATCTGTATTTAAACGTTACTACCAAAAAAAAAAAAAGGCAATTCACATCTGGTGTTTACAACTACTTTAAAAAGACCAAAGAAAATTTATTTTTTCAAAAAACATTTTATTTAATGATAAAATAATTTTATAAAAAATAAAATAACTCTGCATTCAAAACCCTGATATGATTGTTTTATATACAATATATAAATACAAACATCAATTTTCTACACATATTTTTTTTTCTTGTACTGACGGATATCAAAGTTAAAACTAATTCAGATATACTGAATTTATAGCATTAATACTGAAAATAAGATGCATAATAAAATTAATATTGCAACTTTACTAATGGATTCATTCATATGTCCATATACAGTCAAGTTCTGGAATCCATAATAATATTACCGTCTTTATCTTTAACTCTTACTCTTCCTGTAGGGTACTTGGTTTCTTGTTGCCCATTAGCATATACAGTCTTTATAGTACCATCAGGGTATTCACGTCTTTTAAACTGTAGTGTATGCAGTTCCTTCTGTCCATTGTTAAATTCAATAATTTTACTTCCATCTCTGCAAAATTAAACAAATAAATACAATAACAAGTTCTAAGGAAATCAAGTGTCTGCTTTAGCCGATATGCAAAAGGTCATAACTAAAACATTTGAAGCAGGCCACAATGCTGACTTAAACATGTCATAATCATCAAACAGAAGCATCAAATCATTATTTCTGTATTGGGGCTGCACTTTCCTAAAACTACATATGTGGAAACATTGCCCCTACACTCTGATCTTTATATATACCCGAGTGTGTAAAGGTTAAGGAAGAGGAAATGACACTCACCTTGTCCCTTTTCTATGAGTCACATGACAGTTTAGTTGTGTAAGTAAACCTAGTTTAACAGTAGATATTCAAATGATTATTGCTACAGTAGGCTAAGCTGTAGGGGTTATATCCTCCACAGGATATAACAGACTTCCCGCTTCCAAAGCTTATGGACACCTTCCAGGTGTCCAAACCATTATCAGCTCAAACAAAGCAGAATAAAACCAACAGTTCTGGTACTAAGCCCTTCAGAGCTTTTTGTTAACTGAGGGAGGGAGTCTAGAGCCCATTAAAGAGGTCAATGTTGGGAAGATAAAATTCCAAGTCCTCGCCTTGGCAACAAAAATATATATATATATATATATAAAAAAAAAAGAAGTTACGTCTTACCATAACATTCCATCTGTGTTGTCGATCTTCACTAATACTTCACTGCAGGCTCAGTTCCGAGCCTCGGAACAGACTTGGCCATTATTCCAGCAAGCGTTTTCCAAAAAACTCTCAAGCTAAGCTCTACCCAAAGTGCTCCTCACCAAATTACCTCAGATCGAGTTTGCAAACTACAGTGACAGACAAGAAATAATAGATAAGAGACCATATCTGTGTCCCAATTATGAAGCCAGTCTTTGGGAATATTCGATCCATCAAGAGTCCTAAGGGACAGGGGAAGGAGGGAGGGAATGTCAAAGATTAATGAAGATCAACAGCACAGATGGAAAGTTATGGTAACACACAACCTCTTTATCTGATCTTGTCAATCTCTGCATAATCCTTGACTGTGAGGCAGAGTTCCTAGCTACCCGAATCTTTGGAGGTCATTTGGAAGAATATTCCTGAGCACCATTGAGCTGAATGATGCACGTTCCGTAGAGACCTGGTCCACTTTGTAATGCGTAATAAAAGTATGACGAGATACCCATGTTGCTGCAGCACAAATATCATCTAAAGAAGCTCTGGCATGAAAAACTGCAGATGCTGCTATTGCTCTTTGAATGTGCTTTTACGTGTCCTGGTGGTAGGAGTCACTTTTTGTTGTAAACAAAGGTGATCCAATCCTTAAGCCATTTCACCAGCGTAACTTTAGATACTGAACTGCCTAAAGAGACTGAAGAAAAGGCAATAAATAGTTGGTCAGAGTTTTCTAATATCCTTTGTCCTGTGAAGGTAGACACGTAATTGCCTGTGTACATCTAGTAGATGTAGACAGTATTCCCCTTTATTGGAAAAATTGGAAAAAAGACTGGGAGATGTAAAAACTGATTGATATTTGACTCTGAAACAACCTTTGATAGAAGGAGGGATTTATCCGGAGGGAGATCCTGTCCTTATGAAAGTTCAAATAGAGGGGTTTGCAAGACAAGGCTTGTATCTCTGATATTCTCCTGGCAGAAGTGATAGCTATTAAAAATAAGGTTTTCCATGGCATGAATTTTAAGTCACAAAATGTGAGAGTGTTCAATCTCGCCTTTGTTCTTACACATGGGTTCGGAGCCGATCCTCGGCTCCGTGCCGGCCGACTGCAAGCTCTGCATCGAGAAGAAGCTCGAGGACATCTAATACCCACAATCCCCCTCTGCCTTTACCTCAGATCTAGTTTGCCGCTGCTGCATACGCATCGTTGGAGACTAGCTCGAGGCTGTACAGATAAGATTTTTATCTATTCTGTTTAAATTTCAGAGTATTTTATCTAGTTACTTAAAGTATAAGAGTAGGTGTGTGAGTCATTAGAAATTCTCGATAATTAGAATAGTTAACTTAGTTAACTTTCGAGTTTAGAGTTTTTCGGGGCCTACCCCTTCTTGGACTTGTGACTAGATACTTGTTATAGTCTTGCCTTTAGGCATTTCACGGATTTGACAATTTTGACTAAAAGCTTGTTTTAGTTAGTATCAAACAGACTTTTATAACCGGATTTGACACTTTTACTGGATTAGACTTTTTACTGGACTGGACTATCTTTTCTTTTTCAATATGTCTGAAAAGATGAAATCTGGCTTTAAACGTTGTCAGTGTGGCCAAAAAATGTCGGTCACAGACAACCACAGTTCCTGTGTCTACTGTCTTGGCCCTCTCCACTTACAAGAGGACTGCTCTATTTGTCACTCTTTTAGTGGGAGGGTCATGACAGATAGGCGCAGGAAACTGATGGATAGAGGATTGCTGAAACCCTCTTTCCAGGAGGCTCTGGATGCTTCAGACCAGGCATCCAAGTCTTCGAAGGGGTCGAAGGCGTCGGAGCCAAAGTCATCGGCTCCGAGCTCTTCGAGTCTAGTTAGATCACCGGTTCCACAGACTTCGGGGCCGAGTGTTCAACTGTTGGCAGTTCCCGAGCCTCGAGTCTTGGAACCGGTGACGGAGCTCCCTCCACCGACTCTGCTGAGGTCGGCGCCGTCTTCGATCCCTTCGACTCGTTCTTCTAGAGCCCTTTCCGACACCGACGTGGACCGTGTGGTGCAGAAACTTATGGAGCATACGGCCCTGTCCAAGCTTATTTCGGTCTCCTCTCAGTTGATGTCGAGACTTGAAGGCCTGCCACTATCTCCATCTATTCCTCCTCCGAGACCTGTTCAGTCTTCGGAGCCGGAAGAAGCTGACCTGATGATTGTGGAGCCCTCGGTGCCAGAACCGTCTTTTTCTCGGTCGGCACCGTTTACCTCGACTCCATCCGATCCGGTACCGGAGTCTCGGACCCGAAGATCTGTCCTTGGTTCCGGGACCGAGAGTCGGACCGATGTTTCGGTTCCGACTCTCCCTCTCGGGCCTCGCACGGATCGATTCGGTTCCGTCCTCGGGTCGGTGCCTTCGGCTCCTGCTTCGGGATTCTTCCCATTTCTTCGAACCGAGATACCTCGACTCGGGACCCGGGGCCTTCGACCTCATGAGGAAGGTGTTGTCTACTCAGACAACCACATCAGCAGGTACAGCTTCTCCTCCCCGCAGGACCGTTATCCTCCTCTGCACCCACGGCCACGTCCAAGCGTCGGGCACCAGTGTCTCAGCCACCCCTGGAGGGTGCCCCTCTTCCTCGGAGGCTTCTTCGGATGCTCCCACGAAGAAGTTCCTAGGAAAAGACTGTGTAAGAGGAGACACTTGGATTCTCCACAAGAATCCTTGACATCTGATACTGACTTAGATGAGTCAGAAGGGTCCCCTAAGTCACCTTCAGAGGATGTCTCTTTTGCTGACATCTTGGAAATCCTTAAACAGAGAGGTGACTGGCAAGCCCTCCCCTTCTGAGGATGAGTCAGTTTTGCTGAAGGCATTTGGTGCCCGCCCTTCCTCCTCCTGGGTCACTCCGCCTTTTGATGAGTTAATGGAATTAATTGCTCAAGGGCGTGGAGACTCCTGACACGGTGGAACCTGTCCCTAGGAAGCCAAATAAGTACATCACGGCACCACAGGACAAAGCTTACCTTACCAAAGGAGTTCCGGTAGACGCCATGGTGGTGGCAGCGCCACGAAAAAGGAGATGTCGGAGTCTTCCTCATCTGTCCATCCGCCTAACAAAGATTCTAGGACCATGGACAGATACGGGAAGCGCATTTTCAGTTCAGCGGCTTTCTCTATGCTCCCTGAACTATTTGACCCATTTTACACGTTTACAGAGGGATCTAGTCAAAGAGTTGGGAGATACCCTCCAGGGTGCTACAGATGCCGCTGTCTCAGAGAAAGTTACAGCGCATCTCAACACCCTTACGTCCATTGTGAACTCGTCCATGAGGCTGATATCCTATGCAGCCGAAGGATCGAGTAGGGCAGCGGCTTCAGCGATTGCTCTTCGTAGGCAATCCTGGATGCGCTTATGTTCGCTTGGAAGCCTTCAAGTCTTCCTTTACTAACGCCCCATTTGATGGAGCCACACTTTTGGCCCTAAAGTAAAGGAGACCCTTACCCGGTGTGAACAGGAGGGAAAGACTCTGTCTGCTGTCGGAGTCCGTTTTCCACCCTTCCAGACCGTACCCCAAAGGGCAACGTGGTGGGAAAATGTGGTTTCAAAACCCCAAGGGTCTTTCCAAACACACAGGGTGATGCCCCTCTAGAGGCAGAGGGGGCAGAGGTGGAAGACGCCGCCCTGGCGGCAGAGGGGTCCATAAAACCAAGGTGACAGGGATAACCTCCCTGGCAAACCTTTTCAGCACTCCTGAGAGGAGGCCCGACTGTCCTGCTCTGGAGGCAGTCGGGGTCGCTAGCTTTATACCCTCAGGCCTGGCAAAACCTTTCTTCAGACAATTGGGTAAAAGCATTGTTACCAGAGGTTACAAAATCCCGTTTCTATCCACCCCCATTCCAAAGAGAAAACTCCCAGATGTACCACCCCATCTGCGAGACCCAGCAGCTACAGAAATTTCAAAGCTGCTAGAAAAAAGAGTCATCCAACCAGTCCCAGCGGACCAAATAGGATTCGAACTTACTCAAGGTTCTTTTTAGTTCCAAAGAAAACAGGGGACTGGAGGCCAATTCTGGACCTAAGTCATCTCAACACCTTTGTCAAGAAGGAAAAGTTTCGAATGGTCACGCTTCAATCGATCCTTCCATTCTTACGGAAGGACGACTGGATGTGCTCAATAGATCTGAAGGACGCATACTACCACATCAAAATGGCCAGGGCGTCCAGGGATCACTTGCGCTTCCGGCTGGGAGCCAGTCACTATCAGTTTCGAGCCCTGCCCTTTGGTCTGACCACAGCCCCAGGGTCTTCACCAAATGCATGGCAGTGGTAGCGTCTCATCTGAGGCGCCTAGGATTCCAGGTGTTTCCGTATCTGGACGACTGGCTCCTGTCTGCCACCACCAGGCGTCAACTGATACATGCCAGGGATTACTCCCTACAGCTTTGTACACACCTTGGCATTTCAGTAAATTTCGAGAAATCTTTGCTACAGCCATCACAGCATATCTTATTCATAGGAGCGGAATTAGATACTCGTTAGTTAGTTCTAAAACTTCCGACAGAAAGAATAGTAGCACTTCAATTCAACATTTCCCTTCTGCTGTCGTCCAGAAAATCCCCAGCAAAAATTGTTCTGAAAGTTCTGGGTCTCATGGCAGCTTCTCTCATAGCAATACCATTGGGGAGACTGCACATGAGAGTGCTACAATGGCTTCTATTTGCACAATGGTCATTCCAACAACTTCCACTGACTCACGAAATATTGATAACGGAAACATGCAAATCACACCTAAGGTGGTGGTTACAGACTTGCAACCTATCCGGCGGAAGACCATTTGTGCTACCCACACCGTCAGCAACGATAACCACGGACGCTTCCCTGATAGGGTGGGGGGGCATCTTTCAGGGACAGACAGTCCAAGGCGAATGGACCAATCTGGAGTACAATCTGCACATCAATGTTCTGGAGTTGAGGGCAGTGTTCTTGGCGTTGCAACACTTTGCTCCCCTTCTTCCTCCAGGGACCATTGCAGTTCAGACAGACAACATGTCAGTAGTCTGGTACATAAACAAGCAAGGGGAACCAGGTCTTACCAACTATGCAGAGAGGCCATGAGAATTTGGCAATGGGCAGAGTCCACCGGTCGCTTTCTGATCGCAACGCACATCCCGGGGTCATCCAACGTCATAGCCGACAGGCTGAGCAGGGCAATACTATTGCCTCACGAGTGGTCCCTCAAACAGTCAGTTGCGGAAAGGATTTTTCGCAAATGGGGCCAGCCTACCTGCGATCTGTTTGCGTCTCCAATGAACGCCAAATGCAGGAGCTACTTTGCCCTATTACCCCCTCCAGGGGAAGTCCCCAGGGACGCACTGGTGCACGATTGGTCCCCGGGTCTCCTATATGCTTTTCCTCCATTTCCCCTGATTGCAAAGTTTCTACAGAAAGCAAACAACCTTCAGAGGACTATAATTCTCATTGCTCCGTTCTGGCCTCGTCAAATTTGGTTTCCCTTTCTATTGCATCACCGCATTCGGGGACCTTGGATGCTGGACCCAGAGCCAGATCTACTGACTCATTCGTCAGGAGTTCCTCACCCATCCCTGGAATCTCTCCATCTAGCAGCTTGGCTGCTCCGCTTCCCTTTTTAGCCAGGTCAATTCCCCTTACATCGGTGGTTCAGGATATTTTGGTAGCTTCTCATAAAGTTTCCACTACAAAGACTTACACCAGTAAATGGAAACGTTTTGTCTTCTGGGCGGAGTCACATCAGTTGGACCCTGTTACAGCTCCGTTAAACAAGGTTTTAGAATTCTTGACTGAATTATTTCATGAAGGAGCTTCCCCGGCTACTTTAAGAGTACAGTTAGCTGCCATTTCTAACTATCATATAGAAGAATGTGGGGCGCCTATTATGGCTCACAGACTTTGTAAAGCCTTTTAAAAGTTTCCTTTCATATCAGACCACCAGTCAGAAGTCCGACATCACCGTGGAATTTAAATTTGTTGCTTTCTAAATTAATGTTGCCACCCTTTGAACCAGCTTCAAGTTGCACATTGAAATTTTTGTCATGGAAAACATTATTTCTAGTGGCCATTACATCTGCTAGACGAGTGTCTGAGCTTCAGGCCCTTCGTCAAACATCCTTATTTAATATTTCATTCTGACAGAGTATCCCTACGCACTAATCCATCCTTTCTTCCCAAAGTTTGTTCCTCTAGTAATATCAACCAGTCCATTGAATTACCCACCTTCTTTAAAAACCACTCTAATAAGTTGGAGTATATGTTGCACAAACTAGACGTCCATAGACAACTCAGATTTTATTTGGATAGAACAAAAGATCACAGGAAATCTGATCAACTATTTGTAGCTTTTGCTGACAGCAGGAAGGGTCTTGCAGTTACAAAACGAACTCTTTCTAAATGGCTAACTGACTGTATCACATATGTTTATGAAGCCTCTGACCAAACTTTATCTGCAAAACCTAGAGGACATTCTACTAGGTCAGTGTCTACATCTTTGGCTCACGCAGCTCGCTTACCTTTAGACACTATCTGTGCGGCTGCTACTTGGGCTAAACCACATACATTTATCTCTCATTACAAAGTGGACAGGGTTTCTAGGGATAGGGCAACCTTTGGTTCCACTGTGCTCAAGAACGTTCTCCCTTGAGTTCCTCAGGATCATGGAGCTAGGGACGCTACCCATGTGTAAGAACAAAGGCGAGATTGAACACTCTCACATAAAGAAGTTATGTCCTTACCATAACGTTCCATGTGGAGTGTTCATCTCGCCTTGGTTATTACACTCCCACCCTTCCCACCCTTAGGAAGAACGTTCGATTTGGTGCCTGGTCTGGAGTATTCTCCTTCTGCTGTTGCAGTAGTGCTGTTACTATCATACTCAGGGTATGTTTGTATATATGTATATTATGTATATAGTGGTATGTGTGCGTGCGTATGTCTGGTTTGCTTGCAAACTAGATCTGAGGTAAAGGCAGAGGGGGATTGTGGGTATTAGATGTCCTCGAGCTTCTTCTCGATGCAGAGCTTGCAGTCGGCCGGCACGGAGCCGAGGATCGGCTCCGAACCCATGTGTAATAACCAAGGCGAGATGAACACTCCACATGGAACGTTATGGTAAGGACATAACTTCTTTTTTCTGAAGGTTGAAAAGGGGGAGAAATGAGAGACTGAAGTACCAAATTCAAATCCCATGGTGCAGTGGGCTCTCTATATGGAGGTCTGAGCCTTAAGGTTCCTTTCAAAAAAGTTTTATAAAGTTTGTGCGACATAACAGCTGAACCATTGACACCAGTATGGAAGTTAGATATTGCAGCAAGATGTACCTGAATCATAGATGCTGATGAGACAGACTCAGACCAAGGCTAAGAAGTCTAAATCTTTGTGAACAGGTGTTGAATATGGGTCAAGATTACAGTCTAGTGACCAATTAGTAAACTTTATCCACTTGTTGTGGTACAATTTTCTAGTTAAAAGTTTGTGGTGGGCTAGAATGATGTGTTGAACCAGGGAGGTGAGGGAGGGATGCCTGGCAATTACGGGAACTGGAGAAGCCACACAGTGAGCCTGAGATGTTGTAGATTCAGATGAACCAGTCCCTCTAGGTGGAACAACAGGTCTGGAGCTGGGTCCAGTATCCAGGGTTTCCAAAGCAGATGAGGCTATAGGAAGGGAAACCAGACCTGTCAAAGCCAGAATGGGGCAATGAGAACATTTCTGTTCTTTGACCTGTTGGCTTTCTTTAGAAAGTGACATATCAGTGGAAAGGCATACAATATACCAGGGGGCCAATTGTGAAGGTGATCATCTTTGGGTGACTCACCCGGGGGGGGGTAGAGCAAAGTAACTGCTGCAGATATACCCCAGGGATTACCTCAGTGTCACTGCTCAACAGAGGCACAGCAAAATAATGGGTATAGTTCCCCATACTAAAGGGGTGGCGTAAGCCACAAAACTATGGGCTAGGCTTGTAAATGCCCTCGGGCAGATAGCCTAGTATGAACCTATGAACCTATGAACTTGTAGTTCAAAGGAGAAGCGAACAGATCACAGCAAGGTTGGCCCCAGTGATGGAATATCTTGTCTGTCACCACTGGATTGAAAGACCACTTGTGAGGCATGAGGATGGTTCTGCTCAATTAGTCTGCGATCACATAGGTGCTCCCTGGAATGTGTGTTGCCATCAGAAAGTGGTCGGAGGAAATCGCCCATTGCCAAACTCTCAGCACTTCTTGACAAAGAGGGTATAAGATCTGATTCTCCCATACTTGCTGATGCACCAGACTACAGACATATTGTCTGTTTGTAGTGCAGTCATTCCCAAGGGAAGGGTATCTTGAAATGCCTGCAACGCTAAGAGCACCGCCCTCATCTTTAGAACACTGATATGCAAGTTGGCCTCAAGCTGGGACCAAGTGCCTTGGACTGTCTTTCCCAGATAATGCTCCCCCCCAATCTGGGACGCATCTGTGGTCGCTATAGCTTGGGGATGAAGAGTGACAATGGGACGGCCTGATAATATTTTGTTGGGAGTGAAGCCACCAACTAAGGTCTTCCTTGCAACGACTGGTAATCACAAGCAGATGGGACATTGGCTGATTCAAAAAGGACAACTGGGAGGCCAGAAGCCACTGAAGAATTTGCATGTGATATCTGGCCAGGGGAACTAGAGTGGCAGTGGCTGCCATTGACCCTAGAGCCTGTAGAATGAGTCTTGCTGCTACTTTCTTGCTTCAATTGATCTCATTTGAGATCTGATCCTTTGGAGTCTTTCTAGAGGAAGAGACGCAAAGCTGGTGACTGTGTCAAGCATAGTTCCAATGAACTTCAGGTGTTGTGATGGTTCTAGATGGGATTTTTTGTAGTTTATAGTGATTCCTATGCTGAACAAAACAGAAGATACAATCTCGTGCCTTTAGGAGTTGACACCTGGTGGGAGCGGTAAGGAGCCAGTCATCTAGATATGGAAACACTCTGAATCCTAGCAATCTGAAATGGGCAGCTACCACTGCCATATATTTGGTGAACACCATGGGGGATGTGGTGAGACCAAAGGGCAGTGCCATGAACTGAGTGTGACTGGCTCCCAGCAAGAACCGCATGAATCTTCTGGACTGCTTGCTCATTTTTATGTGGTAATACACACCCTGAAGAGCTACTGAGCACATCTATTCATCTTTTTCCAAGAACAGAAGTATAGATTGAACCAAGACCATCCGAAATTTAGTTTGCCAAACTGATTTTTTCAACTGACTGAGGTCCAAAATCGGTCTCCAGTCCCCTGTTTTCTTTGGCACTAAAAAGTATCTTGAGTAAATTCTGGATCCTCTCTGGTATGGTGGGACTGCCTGGATGACTCTTTTGTTGAGCAGTTTTTGACTTTCTAAGACTGCTGCCTCCCTGTGACTGGGTGGAATGTCCGGGATTCTTCTTGGTCTTTCTGGTTCTTCTGAAAGGGGATGCTGTAACCTCTGGTAATGATCTTCTGGACCCATTTGTCCATCAATATTTCTAGCCAGGCAGATTGGTGCAGGGATAATCATCCCCCAAATGCCTCCAGAGGAAGGCAATTGGGCCTCCTTTCAGGAGCGCTGATAGGAATTATCAAGGAAATAATCTCTGGAGCTTTGATTCTGCAGGACATTTCTGCCTCTTGAATGGCATCTTCCATTTCTTCCCCCCTCTGCCCTGGGGGAAGTCAGTGCCACGTGAGTCTCGGAAAGGTCCTTGGGTCTTTGTGGACCATAGCCTACCACTTCTCTGGTTCCTGGAATAAGGCCATTGAGGAGTTGAAAAGCATATGCCCACAGCAGAAAGGGTCTTCCCATCTTTCTCACATCTGGCTAGAGTCTCTCTAACTTTGAGGCCAAACAGGGATGATGCATCAAACGGAGCACTGAAGAAAGAAGACTTAAATGGCTCTGCAATATCATATAAGTGGATCCAGGTGCGTCTCCTGATGGCTACGCCTGAATCTGCTGCTCTTGTCGTCCCTTCACCAGCATAAGCAATTAGCCTTATGGAGAAATTGGAGATTGATTCTAAGATGGCGAGCTGAAAAGCAACTTTGTCTTAAACTCCTTCAGCTACTACTCCTGAAACAGCACCTGAAAGCTCTTCAGTCAGAGCTCTTTCAAGCCTGGTAAAATGTGCCAAATAGTTCAATGACCTGACAGCAAAGGTCGATGAAGTGCATACGCACTTCCCAAATCTATCCATTGCCCTAGGCTCTTTGTTAGGAGGATGGATAGTAGGATTTTTGTCAGCAAGTTCATTTTTAGTGGCTGCAGTAACCACCATGACATCTACAGGAATACTTTTGGCCCAATGTTGCTCATCTTTTGGGGTAAAGAGAATACGATCAAGCCTTTTGGGGATCGGCTCAATAGAGTCAGGTTTCTTCCAAGCCCCACTGAGCAATCAACTTAAGATTATCAGTGAGTGGAGAAATCCAAGAGGTAGAGGCTAGGCTCAAAAAGCCTCTTTGTATACCAATTCCTCTGAGGAAGGCTTTATGGAAGTCCAGCCACCCCTCTGTTTAAGGATTTCTAGGATGTCCCCAAAGGAAACATCTTCAGGGGAGTCTATGTGCTTCCTCTTGCACTTTTCTTTAAAGGTACCTCTTTGGTGGGATGCACTGAAGGGGTTTCTGAAGACAACATAACCTGGGAGGTTTGGTCCTCAGACTTTTGTGCCCTCTGTCCCAGGGTAGAGACTGATGGAATCTCCAGTTGAGGGGATGGACACAATCTTTGGTCTAAAAGGGAAGGCATAGACTGTTTTCCTGCAATACACAAGGTCCTCTTCCATAGACTGGAAGGCAGACACCCCTGTACAGGGATGGGAGCCCGGGATCAACACAGACCCCTTTGGAACCATGGTCCCATCTCGCACCAAGGAGGCTGCCCTCGACATTGATGCTGGGGCCAAGCTTACATATGTCAATGAACCTGGAGACATGGAAGGCTCTGAAAGAATCAAAGTCGAACCTTGCCCCCTGGAATCGACAATGAAGCACCGACCTGGGAGGTCTCCAGTTCCAAGGAACTGGTAGAGCTGAGAGTAACTATCAGTGTTGGAGAAGGAGCCCTGGCCCTCACCAAAAATGTCGAAGCTGGAAAGGTCGGCACCGTGGGCTCCAAAATCTCAGCTGGAGTCGAAGCAGGAATATGCATGGGGGTAAAAGAAGCTAAGGTTCCAGAGCTAACAAAGCTAGGAACTGTGGATGGAGGTAATTCCCTTGCTGTCAGGAACTGGTCCAGCAGTTTCATAATATCAGACTCAGACAAACTCCTGCTGGATTGAATAGAGGAGACCAATGGAGACTTTGGTGGTCATCTCTCCAAAAAAGGACTGGGAGCATGGTCTGCAAATGGAGCTATCAAGGGGGAGTATGTTGTACGGGGTAGAATTAGCATCTGAGGGTCCTTCTGTACCGAGTAATCAGTTGGTACCAAAGGAAGTGTTGTCTGCACAAATACTGGTAATGAAGAGGTTGGGGCTGATGGCACCGAGGGGGTGAGAATCTTGGCCCACTGGTATTAAGGAGGCTGTTGGGACTGTGGAAGATTTGGCTATTTAGGAGGCAGTTCCAAGGAAGTTGTCGGAGCCAAGTGACTCTGCTTTTTAGGTTTAGCAGAACAAAATGATGAAGGGGAGTAACTGGCTTCTGTCTTCAGACCAGATAGTGCATCTTCAAAGTCATACTTAAGAAAGTCTTTCAAGATCAATTTGTTTTTGCGATCTATCAGGGTTCTGGAACTGAACCCATGACAGATCACATAGTCTTCATGTAAATGAACAACACCGAAGCAATACACACACACACAGTGTGTGTCCATCTAACTTAGGCATCTTTCTGTTACATTTCTGGCACCTCTCCAAGCCAGAGGTGCCTTTAGAGGGTTTGTCGACCATAATGTGAAAACTAAGGCCACCTTACTCACACACACACACATATGGACTGAACTATAAGGAAAGAGGAAAGGTGTTTTTTTTTTTTTTTTATTATCATTATTGTATCGGAGAGAGGAAAAAGGAGAAGGGAACTACTAAAGATGGTATGAAAGGTTACCCAAAGGTAAAAGGGGGAGAAAGTACCAACAATCATACTTGAGACTACCTAACAGTAAGGGAGAGAGGAAAACACACTCATGCACATGCTGAAAGATATCTAGAGGGGCAGGTAGATTAGACAGAAATAAAAGATAAAATTTAGAGATAGGATATGGAAAAAAATGACTTACAGTTTGAAGAAAACGTTAATGCTCGAGAGATTGGATAGAATGCATCTGGCACTATGAAGTAGCAAATGAGATCAGAGGTAATTTGGTGAGGAGCACTGTAGGTAGAGCTCAGTTCGAGAATTTTTTAGAACTTGCAAGCTGGAATAACAGCCTAGTCGGTTCCGAGGCTCAGAACCGATCCCACAGTCAAGGATTATGTGAAGACCGACATCAGATTAAAAGGTCTGGAGGGAGAAAGTGGCTACTGCAGCAATGATCACACAATGTCTACTGTTACAGTAAGTTTATTTACACAACTATACCATGCTCATCATTTGATCACTGCTGCTGTAGCCTTAGATATATAGTTAAACTCCCATAGCTTATACTGACTGAGAGGAGGAAGCATAAGAGTCCAGGAGAATGGTCCTCACAAAGCCTTCCCTAGATCTGGAGAAGGAATCTAATTTGTAGTGCTTTGAAAAGGTGTGTGCAGAGGACCAAGTTGCTGCTTCTGGAGTACTCCAAGAATCCATCACTTTCCAAAAGCTACTGATGAAGCCAATGCCCTGGCAGAGTGAGCTTTGACCCTGCCTGGAACTGGACTGTTTTGGTGGGTATAACAAAAGGAAATAGCATATGACAATCATTTGGAGATGGTCTGTTTTAATATGATCTATCCTTTATTCTTACCTTCATAAGAAATTAATAACTGATCAGCATTTCTGAAGGGTTTGATTCTCACAAGATAATATCTGTGTTGTCTATGGAAACCCAGAGTATGAAGAATCCTTTCCCCCCTCATTTCTAGGATCTGAAAAGAAGACAGGGAGATAGCTTGGCTCAAATTAAACTCAGATACCACTTTAGGCATAAAGGAAGTATTATGTCTCAAGGAAGCACTATCTTACTGGAAAATGAAATAACAGTTGACCCACCATAAGAGCCTCCAACTCAGACAATCTTCTTGCAGAGGTCAGATTAATGGGCAAAACCGTTTTCCATGTTATAAACCTCAAATCAGGCTGGTAGGGCAGATCAAATGGAGCAAGAAAAGCTACATTTCAGGCTACTATGGCTAGTATGCTGAGAAGGTAAGATCTGGGTCCCAGTTTGTTTATGAACCACATCACTGTGGTGTTGTATGTAACCATTTCTAATGATCCTGTGGACTATAGATGACTGAGAGAGTTGAGAGCATTTATTATTGCCAACATCTCGTCTTTCCTTTTTGTTCCAAAGACACTGCACTTTTATTTCAATAGACACTGCCCCCAACCAAAGTCTGAGGCATCTGTAGTTAGACTGTGCTAGGGCAGGAAGGGAAAAAGGGAGACCTGGTTTCAGATAAAAACTGGTCTCACCACAAAAAGAATTCCCTTTTTTACAAATTCCAAAACAGGAATCTAGTATATGTCAAGAGATGTTGATGTTAG
The DNA here is from genome assembly GCF_019279795.1 of Protopterus annectens. Lineage (NCBI taxonomy): Eukaryota > Metazoa > Chordata > Ceratodontiformes > Protopteridae > Protopterus > Protopterus annectens. The sequence goes on from NC_056736.1 coordinate 675,223,759, forward strand.
GAACACACAAATTTTAGGTACCAAAGAATTTTTTTTTCATGGGGAGTGTGGCTAAAAGAATCAAGAAAATCATGGAGGTCATGAATCCTAGTATCCTGAGAAATTCCCTTGGTGAGGCTTTGATTGAATGGAAAAACTCAGGAACAGATCTAGATCTGGATCTGGATCTAAATTTTTCCAGTGGAAGAAAAATTCTTTGAACTGAGGCACCCAGGAGATGTGTCCAGGAAAGCAGTTGTGTAAGGAGGAGTTGAGCAAGACTTTTGGATGTTCTCCTGAAATCCCAATCTGTGAGGGAGTCCTCTTCATAGGTTCACAGGTATATACTAAGCTATTGACCATCAGGGCCTTTATAAGTCTAGGTGCACAACCCAACCCAATTGTGTCCCTATATATCATGACTTTTATTAGAAGGGGGTATGTCAGTTAGGAAGTTTCTAAAGGTTATGTTGGTGGGTAGGGTAGTTAGTTAGGGCATAGTTACTGTCTGCCTCTGTCTATCTGAGACATGGGATCCAGACCCAGGGTGAATTTCTAATTTCCCATTCATTGGTCAAGGTTACAATTAAACAGGGTTAGGGATGAACTCTGTTCCAGAGCTTGGGGATCCTCTGAGCCACATATCTGTGTCATGAACATGTTGTATTTATGTCACAAGCAAAACTTAAATTCTTAGATCTAGTGGTTCTAATACTGCTAATTTTGCAGATGTGCAAAAGATCCATCAGAGATGGATCAGAGGAAGGCATGTATGCCAGACACAGATTACCTCAGTAGCCTGTAGGAAACTGCACATGGAGATGGGGCTTAAGGTGATCAGTATAGGATAATGTGTTTACACGTTGGATTGTCTGGGTGAGGAACCTTTGTGGGCATCCCAAATGCTGCTTATGTTTGATAAAGTATATGCCAAAGGGGGCATTATACTTGAAGATGGGTCTGATAAATAAGGGCTGAATATAAGTGGCACTATGACTTCTTTATTCCTGGATGCCATGCTCTTACTTATAGCTGGATGACATAAAATGATTTTCTGACTACCTTGGCCACCTGTTGGTTAAAGGCCAGATTACTGTCTACATATGTTCTCAGGGGTGTTTTACTGCTGAAGAAATTGGCCTGGGTGGCCATTTTCCCAAAAGGCACTATAATTATTTTTTTTGGGACAAATCATTTGTCTGTGTTTGACCCCCTTTAAAATGTTCGTCACTGAGGAAGGCTAGGATGGTTCCTAATTTGCAGTCGTCTGCAAACTTAGCCAAAGGCCTTTGTCATTAACCTTCACCTTCGTGTTGATACCAAATAGGAGCAGTCCCAGGATGGAGATGCGAGGTACCCCACTGATGGGGAGGTGGGGTCAACAATCCTGACTTCCTGGGTGCTGCCTGTGAGCAAGATGGCAGTCCAGGAGTTATGAATGGGTTAATGCCCAGTTTGGTAAGATATCACCTATACCTGAGTGGGCTATTGTGTTGAATGCCTTAGCCAAGTCCATGTAGGTGGTATACACCATTTTCCCCTCATCCATTGCCTTGGTGACCTTCTCAAAAGAAATTCACCAAGTTTAGTAGGCAAAACCTTCCCTTGACAAAACCAAACTGGGTTGGGTATAGTGTCTGAAGGTTGCCTATGGCTTTGTTGATAATTTCCATGATAATTCATTCAAGGCCTTGCATATTAGACTAGTCAGACTAATGTGTCTGTAGTTGCCGGGGTGAACTGATGGTCCACCTTTGCGAAATGGAATAACCATTGTAGTCCTCCATTCTTGTGGTACAAAATCTATTTTGTGGCTGTAGTTAAAAAGTGATTCAATTGGTCCTAATAGGTCATGTTTCAAACTATTCAGGAGACATACCAGGATATTGTCAGAGCCCACTGGCACTGTATTTGTGGTGAAGGAAGGCATGCATTTTCTGTGTCCAGTCTGCAGCCTGAGAACACCAGATCCTGTGTGGGGACCACGTGGGATTTTTTGTAGTTTATAGTGATCGCCAGACCTGTCAGAAGTTAAAGGGGGGATGTGGGGGTGGTAGGGTAGAGGGGGAGAAGTTTGAGCTGAATTTGTCAGCCAGCAGATTCACTATGTCACTCTGCTCAGTGAAAGTGGCACCACTGAACTACAGTTTGGCTAACAGCTGTGTGCTGCTTTTGACATTATATACATATCTGTAATCTGTGAGGCTATCTTAACCTCATAATTGGCCAGGTTAGACTTAATTAGTCCTCTTAGTTTCCTGTTTAGTTTAATTACATAGCTCTTATAATTACAGGAGTTGCTCTTCCTGATTTTAGCCATGACTTTATTCTTTTGTTATATACCTTGTTAAGGTTAGGATTCCCAGCAGGGTGGTTTGCTTTTTATTTTAGAGTTTGTTTTGGATTTAACTTTAGCAGGTACATCAGCCTCTATATAGTCATTTACAGGGTCTCTATAAAAAGTTCAGCATAGCTTGCTGTGAACTTGGGATTAGGAGGGGCATTGAATTTTGGCAAACTATCACTTAATAGAATATACTTGGAATAGTTCCTAACTGTAATGGGTTCTGCTGGGATTATCGAAATGATTTTAATTGAGGAGACAGCTTTGTGATCCAACCTCATCAGTGAGAAAGTATAGTTGTGTAAGAACTTGCCATAACAGTAGATGTCGTACTGATCACTGTTGCAGTATTTCTGAAATAGGAGTTCTCACCGGTGATAACTGGCCAGATGCATGACCTCAGCTCATATGCATCGGGGTATATAAATGGATATATGAGCATGGATCCTCAGACTATCTCCAAGCCAGCAGCCTGAAGACTATTGAGAAAGGAGCCTGGTCGTCTAGGAGGGGTGTAGCTTGAACAGGTAAAAAGAACTCCCCATTCCCATGTAACAGAGCAGAGGTGAAAGAGTGGTGGAAAGGTATATGAAGATAGAAGTGAAGCAGAGAAGAGAGGCTGGAGGGTGGGGTAGAATATTGCAACAGCTACTGTTACAGTAAATTCTTACACAACTGTACTATATCCTAACTGAAATCACTGTTGCAGTATTCCTGACAAGAAGTTGCAGTATTCCTGATAAGAAGTTATCAGGGACCTGGGGACCCAGGTTGATAGTAGTCTGTCATTCGACACCCATGTAGCTAAAGTAGTTAGGAAGACCTTCTACATTGCTCACCTTATCATGAAGGGATTCTCATCTAGATCAAGGGAGGTCATAGTCTCCCTATACTCATCACTCATCAGACCAATGATTGAGTACAATGCCCCATTCGGAATGTATCTGACCCGACACTTGCAGCAGCTGGAGAGGCCACAAAAGTTCCTCACCAAAAGGATAAAGGGTCTCAAACATCTGTCCTATGCTGCCCGACTGAAAGAACTCCAGCTCTATTCAGTCGCTTATCGCTTGCTCAGAGGTGACCTTTGCCTAACATACAAGGCCATGTCAAACCCAGATTTGATGAATATGCTTCACCTCAAAAAATCTAGATCCGTCAGAGCCACAAGGGCGGGAGACTTAAACCTCGACACGGCTATTAATAGGACGTGCTGGAGGGATAGATTCATCACCCAAAGACTCCCTATGCTGTGGAATAAAATCCCGGTATATGTGAGGCAGAGCACCTCGCTGGCCTTGTTCAAGAGAAATCTTGACCAATGGATGGGAGATCGCAGATATACCCCAGGGATTACCTCAGTGTCACTGCTCAACAGAGGCACAGCAAAATAATGGGTATAGTTCCCCATACTAAAGGGGTGGCGTAAGCCACAAAACTATGGGCTAGGCTTGTAAATGCCCTCGGGCAGATAGCCTAGTATGAACCTATGAACCTATGACACAGGAGTGATTCTTAGAGCTGAAGGAGGTAAGAAGGGTAGTTGGCTTATGAGTAAAAGAGCTGGCCAGCAGCCTGGACAGAAGTGACTGAGCAAAGGCTGCCCTGGATCTGGAGGAAGCATTAATTTTGTAGTGTATGGTAAAGGTGTGTACAGAGTACCAAGTGGTAGCTTCTAAGATAGACATTGAGTCTATTCCTTTGTGAAATGGCCCTGTTGAAGCAACTGCTCTAGTGGAATATGCTTTAAAACAGGAAGGCAAGGTCTTACTATAGTGCAAGTAGCAGAAAGAGATAGCCTTAGAAATCTAAGCTGCAATTGTTTGGAGACTGGCAAGGCACAGCTAAGGGTTCTTAAATGGTACAAACAGCAGGTCATTTTTTTCTGAAGGATTTAGTTTTGGTCAGATAAAATCTCAACACCTGTGAATGTCCAGAGAATGTAAGACTGCCCCCCTCCATTTTGTGGATAGAGAAAGAAAGTGGGAGGATGAATAGCCTGATTGAGACACAGCTCGTTCACTACCTTAAGAATAAAAGATGGATTAGCCTTGATAGTCACCCTGTCCTTGTGAAAAATAAGAAAATTATGAGTGAAATTTTTGTGAAAAATAAGAAAAAGCCATGAGAGCTGGCAACTCAAGTCTGGCCAGGAGAAGCACAGAATAAATAATGGCTGCCACAAATCATTAAGTCCTTAGTATCTCTCTTGCTGAGCAATGGGTTGCAGAGGAGAGACTTTGGAAAAATCAGATGGACTGTGAACTTTCTCCTGGCAAGGGAAGGCATGTATTTTCTTTGTGTCCAGTCTGCAGCCCAAGAAAAACAGATCCTGTGTAGGGATCGTGTGGGATTTTTTGTAGTTAAGTGAATGCCAGACTTGTCCGCAGATGGAGGGTGAAGAGTAGATGCTGAAGAATAATTTCTGCAGGGAAAGCCTGGATCAGTAGTAGGTCATCCAGGTGGAGTAGCATTTGGATTCCCTGAGTATGACAGAAATCTACTCCTGGAGCTATGGAAAGACCAAAAGGCAGAGCAGTAAACTGAAAATGCAGGGAGACAGAAAAAAAACCTGAGGAATTTCCTGCAAGAAAGATGTACGAGTATGTATCAGTAGATGTCCTTCAAATTTAGTGACACAAACAAAGCTTGGAGAAGGATGAAAGGCAGAATAGTGTAAAGAGACAGCATTTTGAAAAATGGTACCTTCAAGTAAATATTTATGCAAGACTGGCCTAGGATAGGTCTCCACTGCCCTTCTTTCCTTGGGACTAAACAAATTCTGGGGTAAAACCATTTTCCAGAGAAGTCCTTTAGGCCTTGCCCTTTGGTGCCCTAATTAATGAGGCCTTGAATAGCCAGGGCCAGAAGGGATATTTGGTTTTGAGGAAGCTGTGACATGCCTTTCAAATGGGGAATATTTTCCTAAGACAAGACATAACTATCCTTGATGATTGAGCAGACCCATTTATCTGTGGTAAATACTTCCCACCTAGCCAGGGACAGAGACCTTCTTTGGAAAGAGGAGCAATGGGACTGAGGGCAGAGGGAGGAGAGCTGTTGAGGCAGTCAAAGATTTTGCTTCCAAAGGAAGTCCTCCTCATTGGCGGTTGCCAATGGGTTTTTCAGAGTACCTTTTCCTAAGACTTTTCCTTTGTTACTGAATTGTCCTAGGATCCCTTCTAATGAAGGGGGTAGATGTAGAGATGTAGTTCATATGGTATGTAGGAATTGAGGACAGTAGAATCTGTCTGTAGTCTTTCCTTGGTCTTGGAGAGTTTTGAACAGGCTGACAGCCTGACGATCAAGCAGTAAGTCTTTGTCCAATGGAAATTCTAAAATTTCTGATTTGAAATACTCAGGGACAGGCTGCCTGTGAAACCATGCATATCTAAGAATAACAGATTCAGTGTTATCTGCCCTAGAAGAAGCACCCACAGCATTTTAACTGCACTCATTGGTGTGTCTGCCAGTTTGAGTTGCCTGTGATTGTAAGCTCTGCACTGATGCTTAGACTTTGCTGTAGGAGGTTCAAGTATAACTGTTTAAGGAATGCTGGACAGAGATCAAGTACTTTGTCATCTGAGTCTGGAAGTTAATTTCTCTAAAGGCAAAGGTGTCAGAAGTGTAAACCCTTCTCCCATCTATCCATATTATCTTTACCAGTAAGTAGGGCATTAGTGCTGGGAAGAAGCTTACAGGGCTCATCTGAATAGAGAAATACTGTAGACACGTCTGCCACTGGGTTCGCATATAAATATTTATGTCATCAGACACATTTTGAAACATGTCTGGTCTTTTAGGAGCTGGTGGTTCAGAATGAGGTGCAGAAGAGGTGCATGGAAAAGCATCCTGGAAAGCCTCAATGACAGGAGGAACTGGAGAAGGGTCAGGTTACTCATCTTCAAGAAGGTGTAATATCTCTTCTGAACATTAGAGATCTGTGTGGATTACCATTCAAAGTGTTTCATTATGTTCTGTATAGTCTCCCCAAAGGAAGCTTCCTCAAAAGGGGAATCCAGTGAAAGGGAGTCCTCTTCATTAGAAAAGATTTTTCCTAGAGAATGCACCTGAGAGGAGTACTCCAGAGAATGGTCAGAGTCATAGTCCTGTTCTTCATCAGAAGAAGAGGAAATTATGGTAGGTTTTTGAAGAGTAGCCAGTGATTGTGGAGACCCAAAGGAGGGAGGTTTCAAAGACAAACAGCTTTGAAGAACCCCTGTAAGAGAAATCTATGCACTACTTTTCCCTAGCTGCTAAAGGAGAGGTCACATGTCTAGTTGTTTTATTTTCTTTTTATGTGTGATGTCTATCTGGATGAGATGCGGAGGTTTAGAATACTGCCTGACGGGAGCCTGGGATCTCTTCCCCAACTAAAATTTGAGGTACGTTGTGTGGTCTCTCAGAAATGATGATCAGTTCCTTGGATGTATCAGCAACAGTCTGCAAGGCCTCAGCAGACATACCGGCTTCTGATGAGGTCTCAATAGAGGGCAACAGAGAAGTAGCCTGATATAAGACAGGTTCTGTAGCTATAATGGATATGTTGGAGTCAGAAACACTGGACTGTGGATTAGTTTGAGGCCTCTTTAGTTTGTTCATCAGCAGCAGAGGAACGGTCGAGGATGTGGAATCAGTCATCTTGGACTGGGCCAAATGTTTAAAACGCTGGATCTCTAGAAAGGTGTTGAGAGTGTAAAGCATTGACCTAAGGGATTTGGGAACGAATGACTGACAGATTGTGCAAGGTTTGATATCGTAGGTCTGGGCCTAGGCAAAAAAAAAAAAAAAAGACGACACTTACGCAGATTCCATACAATAACTTGCATACTATTGCACTCGAACTTACACATCCTAGCTAACATCTATAAATCATCAACAAAGTAGCATAAGATAAAAAGGAAGGTTCCCCAATGAGGCATTTATCTGGAGAAACAACTGAAGCAAAGATACCAATGACCAAATGGTAAACAGTCAATGGATCCACAACTTGCATTTTGGCTGGCAGCAAGACAGTCTGAGGATGCATGCTCATACGTTTGTCTACGTATTCCAACACATACGAGCTGATATCATGTGTCGGATGTATAACATAGGGAAGGTAAAGCTTTGGTAATACAGCCAAACATCAGTGCTGAGAACCCATATATCAAGAATACTGCAGCAGTTATTTCCGTCAGGACATCATGATGGAGTGTGGTGGGGTGCATATTGGGAAGTACCATGTCCAGTATATTTGAAACTCTGGTGGGTGTGCACACAATCTGGTCAGTGGTATTTGTATTATAAGTCCAGGAATCATTGTGCCTGTGAGTTTGAGGCAATGTAGTTTCCCAGTCTACAGAGAGGTAGTTAAAGTCTCCCATGAATAGGACATCTGGTTTAATGCTGAGTGTGTCCAGTAGGTCTAGGTACAAGCTATAGGATTATCAGGACATGGAGAGTGACCTATTGCTTGGTAGGATATGGTATGGGATTCTTTTATGGTGATTTGCATGTGGATAAACTCCAGGTCATTATCCTGTTTAACCAACCTAGAATTATACTTGATGTTAATGCAGATCAAGATTCCTCCACCGTTTGTCCCTGTCTGTGCAGATGATTGTCTAAATGTGTGGAAGGGACTGAAGCCTTGCACTACCAGAGTGAGGAGAGCTTGTAGGGTGTGGAGTTTCTTGTTTAGGCTCCTAGAATTGACCAGTAGCACCTTTTGGTTTCTTTGGGTTTTATTTGCTATGTCAGTAAACTTAAGTTGGCATTGCCTAAAAAGTCTCTAAGAGGGTGGATAACGTTTTATCCAATATTCAGACACCTAGGGGAGAAGGGTGCTGAGCATCCTTTGCAAAGCAATGCAGTTTGTTATCCATGTCCTCCCATGTTGACAAATATTGAATCTCCCTGGAAAGACACCAGAAAATAAGCCAATTATTAAAGTCAATCATATTTTGTTTGTACTGTGGCATCATCCTTGGTGAAGGTAGAATGCTGCTCAATGCAAGGTACATACCTGCCTGAGACACATATTCAGAGAGACCAATAATGTCTCTCTTCATATAGCCCAGACAGGTATGTCATAGGTCATTAACACCCACATGAACTACGACAGAATCATACCAGTACCTGTGTTGTATTGACTTTTATGTGTGTAACTTGGCAGATCATGGTTCCAGATAAGCAACTAACCATTATTCTCTCTGTTCGCTCTGGTGACTGAGGCATTTGTGTCTCAAGCAAAGGAGTCCCCTATGATAAGAGTTCTAAGTCATGTGTTTGCTTGCCTTATATGCTTTGCTTTTGGGGATCCTCTGGGTGTAGGCATACGTGTGTTTTTTGGTGCTGACTTTTGTGAGTGTTTTACATACTGCTCAGACCTCCCAACCGTTCCAAATTACTCGTTTTTTACAGAGTTTTGGGGTCCAAATGAAGGGGTGCCACGATTCCAGAGTGGCACCCCTTCATTTCCGATTTTTCTTTGCATTTTTGAAATTTTCGTGCTGTCGGAGCTGACGTCATCATGTGGGCAATGACGTCAGCTCCGCCAAGCTACCAGCCAGTCAGAATTGAGCTCAAGGAGCTCACATCATCATTTCCGGCTGGCGGAAACGGCGGGAATTCAAGCAGTTAGAGCTGGGATTAATGGCGGCAAGGAAGCTGAGCAGTTAGAGCCAGGATTAATGGCAGCAACGGTTCCCCAGGCCGGGATTAACGGGCCGACAAACAGAAGAGCAGTTCACCAGGAGTAATGGACAGAAGAGCAGTTCGCCAGGAGTAATGGCAGCAAAGTTTCGCCGGCTGGGATTAATGACAGCAAGCTGGCAGACCGAAGAGCTTGGATTCAGGCAGGTAAGGAACAGGGTGTGTGTGTCTGTGTGTGTGAGTGTGCCTGTGTGAGTGAGTGTGTGTCTGTGTGAGTGTGTGTGTGTGTCTGTGTGTGTGTGTCTGTGTGAGTGTGTGTGTGTCTGCGTGAGTGTGTGTGTCTGTGTGAGTGTGTGTCTGTGTGAGTGTGTGTCTGTGTGAGTGTGTGTCTGTGTGAGTGTGTGTCTGTGTGAGTGTGTGTCTGTGTGAGTGTGTGTCTGTGTGTTCATCAGACAGTAAAGGAACAGAAAGCGTCCAGAGCATAATGAAGGAAGCTCTTTAAATTACTGCCTTCACCAGGTTGATCAGAGTGGAGCTCAAACCTTCTCTCACCTGACTGTGCTGTTGTGCTCTGTGCTCCTTTATTTAAGCATGTAAAAATAGCTCTTAAGATTTGATAATTGATGCAAACTTTACTTGGTATGGGGGAATGTGCTATTGTGCTCTGTGCTCCTTTATTTAAGCATGTAAAAATAGCACTTAAGATTTGATAATTGATGCAAACTTTACTTGGTACAGGGGAAGTCGCTGGTAGTTAGCACAGAGGATTAAAGTTCTGAATGGTTAACAAACTACTTCCTTTACACAGAGGGCACAAGGTTTGATTCCTTCTATCTCAATTTGCCTGTTCTGTGACTCTTTGAGGAGACAGTACACTCCTGTGCTAACCCTGCTAAGGGACACTTGTGTCAAGTCAGCTTATCTGGGTAACAGATGCCTAAATAAATAGTAAATAAAAGCTAATAAATAAAAAAACACTGTGTGATTTTTAATGACGTATGATTAAAACTCATGTCATACCCTTAAACTGGAAATCATAGAGAATTAAGAGGTCACAGACTACACAAACTATGTGTGCAGTCATTTAAATAGTTTTGCATCTTTATTCATCAGGAATGAGATGACTGACAACAAAAATGTAATACTATCTACAGCTTGCTGGCAGTAGTGTATTTGAAATACTTGGTATGCATAGGACCACAGCAAAAGCTAGAAATCGCAAATGCATGTCAAAGTCAACTACCTCATAACTGCCCAGATTTTTGCAGAACGCGTACATTTTTGCCTGATATTTTTGCTTTGTTTCTCAAATAATTTGCGTTTTTCTGCAAATTATTTAGGACAGTAGTCATTAAATAATGACAGACATTTGAGCTTCCCCTCCTTCAGAAAGGGGTTGCTAATAGAAAACCTTTTATTATATCATCTTTCTAAGTTTATAATAGCAATATTTAAAATCTGTTTCTATATGCGACCCCCCCCCCCATTATTTGTGCCATTGTCCAAATCTCTAAGCTAAGAGGTTGAGAGGTATGGTCAGCTCAGTTTCTTTAAATTACTTAATTGAGTAATAGGAGCTTTCCAGGCAGCTGAATTATACACCATCTGACTTGTTGTACAACTAATTATTCAAAAGAATGAGTGTCTTAAATGTCACAAAGAAGTACACACGTCACAGTTTCACTAAATCTCTCATACTTAACATTTAGATACAACTAATTCTTGCATTGAGTTGCTTTGATATATTTCAAGATCTTATACAACATGATGCTTGCAATTTTTATCCATTTTAAAGCTGTTAAATAATCATAAATGTCCCATCTATGCTTGCTATTCTACAAGATGGATGTCGGAGTTAATGGTTTGAGATGGTCTATATGTCATGAGAAGAGCTTGTATTGTCTCCTTCAAGATATGGTAGTTTTTTTAAAGTTACCTTCATTATTTTTTTTTCAGAAATGTAACATCATTTTCCATTCTAACCTATCACTTCTAAGATCAGGAAACAGAGAAAAGATAAAAAATCCAACTAAAATATATAGCTGCACCCATACAGAATAGAAGTAAAAAGATTCACTAGAACAAACTATAAAGAGATTACTCTGAGATTAATACAGTAAACTATCAGTTAACCAGCACCCATGGGGATTGGTAGATGCCGGGTAACTGCAGTTTCTGGTTGCTTGAGAGTTACTATTAAAAACAGGCCTGAGGGGGACCCTGGTGCCATGTTTTGTTTGTCTGTTCTTCAATTTGCGTTTGAAAGTTGGTATCCCACAATTCCATCGGAGTGGGTGGGGTTACATAATTATGTATGCAAATTAGAAGTTAATTAGCGTACAGATTTGTACCTATTTTTCATGGGCCTTGTCCAGATTTTTGATGTTTCCAGGTTGAGAGGTATGATACTGCTAGGTTAGGTGTTACTGATTATAGGATAAGTATGACTTGAGGTTAGGAAAGATTGTTTTTTTAGTGCCTCAGCATAAATTAGTCTATACGTGTGGTGGATGTAGCGTGTGTATGTTCTTAACAACCTTGTTTGTATGTTAAATTTTTGCCTCCAGTGAAATTTTAAATGTGCATCTCTTGCATACTGTGTTTGTTTCTTTAAAGATTAAAAGGTTGTCTGTGAACATGAGACAATCGCTACATTGTCTTAGAATGCCCATATCTACCAAGCTCCATATCCATGTTCTTTGGACCTGTATTTGGGTGGGTTACTCTAGAATGTGGAATGGGTTATACAGAAGTAACCTTGGGTAGTCTCTGGGATTTGGCACTAGACTATGTTAGATTGTGCTACAATTTGATAGTTGTGATGTTTGATGCAAAAAACGCTGCTCTAAGCTTGTCTCTTCACGATGGCTTTATTTTAGCTGCACTAAGTTACATGTTTGAGTGTAGTTTTTTACCTAAGATTTACTGTCTATGCATTAGCACTGGTACAGGGCAATGAAAGAGGGGAGGGGGTACTTTAGAAGTCAGATCACCATAAGGGGTGGAAGGCAGAGGCACATCATTTTAAAACCACAGTAGGAAAAGGGTGAGAAAGTTGGAGAAAAATTCAAGCTGCAAGAGGCAGACTTTCTAGTGACAGAGCCAGTACTGGGGCTCTAATCCTATGGTTACAATTTCAGAAACTTTAGCTTAATGTTTCAGTGGGGGCTGAGGCAAACACAAAGAACACGGGTAAAGATGGCTGCAAAGTAAATTGATAGGTACTAGAATACAACTTTAACCAGGTAAATGATAAGCAGAATACTCTAGTAGCAAAACTGGAATAAAAACAGCTATAAAAAGTAATAAAGCACAAAGCCTGGAGCAGAATTCACAATACTGCCACTACTGCAATCCCACCACAGACTAAAGCACCAGGCTATGCAAAAATTTACCAGTAACACTGTTTAATGCAAGTAATTTCTAGTTATCGAGATAGAAGTACAGCATAATGTACAAACAACGCTAAAATCCTGCATTAATAAATCTTGCATTAATAAAAAAATCTTCCCACAACTGCAAATGAAGCGACAAGCCTACTAAGGTCCTACATTAGAAAAAAAATGCAAACATATAATGTTTTGGCTAAATCCTGGAATAAAGCAGAAAATAACAAAAATGTATCATCACATAGGTCACTGTAAGTGCAACATAAAGTATTTAAGCAGAATTTAAAATAAAGGCCTTTTCTTTCCTTATCATGAAAATATTTTTTCTCACACTTTCAGGGTTTCTACAGCTCTCAGAGTCTTGAACAAAAGACCCTGGGTAGGTGTGGCTTTGTGCTAAATACAGCAGACTTGCTGGATAGGGATACTAATAAATGATGAAATAAGGCTCAAATCTGACAAAAGCTCACAGCTTTAACTTTGAATGCAGCCACACTATTAAGGCCCCAAAGTTTTAAATACAGATGATAATTCTACTTTTGGAGAGACATGTCCTGTATAATGTATAAACAATGCTAAAACCTTGCAGTAATACACACTCTTCCCACAAATGCAAATTAAGCCACAAGACTAACACTCTAGAACAGACAAAAAATGCAAACAGACAACTTTTTTGGCTAAAACATGCGATAAAAGCAGAAAGTACAAAAAACATCTCATGTCACTATAACTGCACTATAACTGGTATAAAAGACTTAGTGGGTGAGAAACCATCTTTTAGCTATAAGAATACTAAATCTTTGAAACGTATGCTTTGTAATGAGAGAGTGCCTAAAAATAAGATCTCCTCTGAGAGAAAGGGTACATTTGCATGTCGCTCTTGCAACCAGTGTATATATATAATGAAATCTAATGTTTTTATACATCCAGACACTGGTGTTAAATATGAGTTCAATGAATACGCTGATTGCAAGTCAAGAAATGTGATTTATTTAGCATCCTGCATAAAATGTTATTGTTTCTATATAGGAAAGACTAATAGAACTTTAAGAGAAAGTATACGAGAGCATTTGTATGCTATACATAGAGAGAATGAAGGGAATGCCCTAGCCAAGCATGTACTACAAAATGACACCACACATGCCTTTAGATTTTTAGTAATAGGACAGTTAACAGAGACAGAAAGACTTGGTAATATTGGCAATAAGACAGAAAAAGCTGAGGCAAAGTGGATAATTAAGCTATCTGCGAATAAAGGTCATGGTCTCAATGATAAATTTTCATTGAGACCATTTTTATTAGATAAACCTTTGAAACATTAAACTGTAGTTATATGTTTCATTATCTAATACATGTTTTAGTATGTTTTAACATTTTACTTCTACTATTCATTTATTAGCATGAGATTTTTAGGATATACATATTTATATATTTTATTTTATGTAATTTTTATGGAAAGGAAATGATGTATTTTTGTAACTTGCATGTGACTTGCTAATGTGATTTTCATTGGTGTTTTACTTATATATAAGTTGATTCAAATTTTTATGGTTTGTTGAAGTCTGATGAAGCGTTCTGAGCAACGTGAAAGCGCTTACTTATTCGAATAAAGGACTTGTCTTTTCATTCATCTGGTTTGCTTCGTTTGTTGTGGAGTATCAACCTCTTCTGATTTTGGATTTGTGCTTTTTTTGGGAGGTGATACCTTACCCTGACAGTGTTCTTTTCTTGCTGAACTCTGCTATTTTGTTGACTGAAGGGACATGACAGAAGAAACCAGCAATGTGTTACTTGAATCCAGATCTTTGGGTCTTACAGAAATCTTAACAGAAGGTATTAATCCACTTTTAAAACTGTCTTATGCTGAATTAGCAAAAGCAGCCTCTACACACAGAGATACTGATTGGCATGTAGATGTTTTACAAACAATGAGAAAGCTCGAGGGCAACCTTAGTAAAATTAAGAATGCCCAGTGGCAAAAAAGACATATGGAGGCATGCATTAATTTTAAAGTTGTTCCTAGAGGTCTTCGTTTGTTAAAAATGCCTACTTTTGGCTCTGCCTATCCTGAACTTTTGTCTAAGTGGCAGCAACTTAATTTAGATACGAGCTGTGCCTACATGAGACTACTTATTGAGCAATATACTTTGATAGAGTTGGAACTTCAGCAAGAAGCTATAGCTTTAGAAGAAAAATTGACTGCAGCTCTCACTAACACACAGAAAGAAGATTTTCTTTCTGATATAGCGACTACAATGCAAGCATTAGATAACAAGTTATTATTGGCAAAAAAGAAGAAATTAGAAAGAGACTGTATGGATTTCTCGAGGGGGAACGTCTTCTCCTGGCTGAGAGAGTCCACCAGGACAACATATGCTGCGACGCGCACTAACATTGAAATGCCTTTGTCTGAGCGTAACACTATCTGCTCCTACTCCTTCCATGCCTGCTTCCTCTTCTCAGGTAGAAGCAGCAGTCAGTGAACAATGCCCCAGTGTGAATACAGTACACTCTGATGTTTCAAATACAACGACCATGTCAGCACCTGTAGTGAGAAGAAAAACACCTATATCAACAAGTGGAACTGTTTCAGCTGAATCTAATGACACTTCTCTCCGTTTTCCACTCCCTTTTCGACAGGAGATGAGGCGCAATTGGAGTCCACAAACCACCAGGAAAAGGAAGATATCAGGAGGACAGTTAGAATTTCAGAAAAAAACTTTCAAAACTGTAACCAGGACTTGATTATTAATCTTTCTAGTCACATGCTTATGGACAATGAAAGAACGATTTTGAACAAAGGTTTGTCCTTCATTCCCTCTCAGGGGACTGATGTAAGTGATTTAATTGTTGACATAAAATGTTTTGTTAGAAATATTGCACTTGGTTTACAGTTTGGCAACAATGCTTCTAATACTGATGTTTTGTCTTTTAAAAAACCTTCTACATATATGCCTGCTATACATCCTTTATTGGAAAGTTTTGAAAGAGCTTGCAGTGATGATTTGTTGAAGTTTTTTGAATCTGACAATACAAAACTTGATTTTTACAATATTACCAAGGAAGAGAAGTTAGCCCTTCATGATTTAAAGAACAATACTAGTATAGTCATTCGACAAGCTGACAAAGGGGGAGCTACAGTGCTTCTAGACACCGGCTACTACCATGATACTATGTTAGAAATGCTTTCAGATACTACTACTTATAAGAGATTGGGCATGTCAGATTTAGATAAATTAATAAAAACAGTACATGCAGATTTATATGACATGTTGATGTGTGGGATTATTGATGAAGAACTGTACAAATATTTTTTGATAGAGAAACCTGTGATACCAGTAATTAGAGGTTTACCTAAGGTACATAAGACTACACATAATCCTCCACTTAGACCAATAGTATCTGGCAGAGGCTGGTTAACTGAGACAATATCTATTTTTCTAGAAAAAAATTTGAGACCAGTCGTGGAATCTACTAAATCCATATTACGTGATAAGAAACAGTTTTTGGAAACACTAGCACCTTTCAATGAGAACAATATTCTAGAAACTACAGATTATATGGTAACACTAGACGTTGTTTCTCTTTTCACCTGCATACCCAATGATGTAGGAATAGATTTCTTAAGGTTATATTTGTTAAACAAAGGACTTAGCAACAATCAAGTTATTAAACTCACAATGCTGTTAGAAATGGTTCTTTGTCACAATGTTTTTACCTTTAATAATGAATACTTCCTTCAAATTAAAGGAGTAGCTATGGGCACATCTTGTGCAAACTCTTATGCTAACCTTGTGTTAGCATATTGGGAGAATACGTATGTTTTAGAACATTTGGCTTACTCCACTTCTATAAAATATTATAAACGCGTTTTGTGGATGACCTTTTTTAATTTGGGGAGGCACATTAGAGCTCCTGAAAGAGTTTGTTCTATATATTAATGGAACTACCACATTTCTTAGGTTGACTGAAATGTATTCACATAACACAATTGATTTTTAGATGTGACATTGAGCAAAAAAGACAATACTCTAGAAACAGAAGTATTTAGGAAGGCATGTAGGAAGAATGCTATTCTTCACAGAAGTAGCATGCATCCCCCCCATATACATAAAAACATTGTAAATAATCAGGTGAAACGTTTTTCTAACATAACTAGTGATGATTTGGTTTTTTCTAATGCATTAAAAACTATAGAAAGTGATTTTAGACATAGAGGCTTTTGCAATAGAGATATGCGTTCATTGGATACTTTCGAACGTACACATCTAGGACATCATTTTATTAAAAAACAAGGCAGTATAGATGAGAGACCTATAGTGAGGAATAATGATAAGAGGAGACTAGTGATACCCTTTACTAATAATAATACTTCTATTGTCAACATTATTAAGAGACATTGGAATATTCGACAGTTAGATGATGGTATAAAAGACTTAGTGGGTGAGAAACCATCTTTTAGCTATAAGAATACTAAATCTTTGAAACGTATGCTTTGTTATGAGAGAGTGCCTAAAAATAGATCTCCTCTGAGAGAAAGGGTACATTTGCATGTCGCTCTTGCAACCAGTGTATATATATAATGAAATCTAATGTTTTTATACATCCGACACTGGTGTTAAATATGAGTTCAATGAATACGCTGATTGCAAGTCAAGAAATGTGATTTATTTAGCATCCTGCATAAAATGTTATTGTTTCTATATAGGAAAGACTAATAGAACTTTAAGAGAAAGGATACGAGAGTATTTGTATGCTATACATAGAGAGAATGAAGGGAATGCCCTAGCCAAGCATGTACTACAAAATGACACCACACATGCCTTTAGATTTTTAGTAATAGGACAGTTAACAGAGACAGAAAGACTTGGTAATATTGGCAATAAGACAGAAAAAGCTGAGGCAAAGTGGATAATTAAGCTATCTGCGAATAAAGGTCATGGTCTCAATGATAAATTTTCATTGAGACCATTTTTATTAGATAAACCTTTGAAACATTAAACTGTAGTAATATGTTTCATTATCTAATACATGTTTTAGTATGTTTTAACATTTTACTTCTACTATTCATTTATTAGCATGAGATTTTTAGGATATATATATTTATATATTTTATTTTATGTAATTTTTATGGAAAGGAAATGATGTATTTTTGTAACTTGCATGTGACTTGCTAATGTGATTTTCATTGGTGTTTTACTTGTATATAAGTTGATTCAAATTTTTATGGTTTGTTGAAGTCTGATGAAGCGTTCTGAGCAACGTGAAAGCGCTTACTTATTCGAATAAAGGACTTGTCTTTTCATTCATCTGGTTTGCTTCGTTTGTTGTGGAGTATCAACCTCTTCTGATTTTGGATTTCACTATAACTGCAACTGAAAATATTTAAGCAGAATTTTAAATACAAGCTAATTTCTTCCCTTTTTATGAAACACTTGCTTCTCATCTTTTGGTGGTTTCCACAACTATCAGAGTCTAGAACAAAAAGCCTTGGGTGGGTATACTCTGTTAAATGTAGCAGACTTGCTAGAGAGGGATCTAATCGACTAACGTCAATATTGGAGCTCTAGCCTTATGGTTGGAATTTCAGAAACTGTAGCTTAATGTTTCAGTGTAGGCTGGGTAAGACACAAAGAATGGGAAAGCAGTTACAAAGTAAACAGGAAGTCACTGAATTGCAAAGTTAGCCAGATAAATGAAAAAAATGGAATATGAACAGCTATAAAAAGTTATGAAGCAAAAAACCTGGAGCATGATTCACAATACTGCCACTACTGCAATCCCACCGTAGACCAAAGCTCTAGACATGCAGAAATATATGGAAAAATTGTTGCAATAAATGACTAAATGTGGCTCGGATCTAGCAGTAGCTCATAGTTCTGCTTCAGCTGTGAATAAAGCTATAAGATTAAGGCCCCAGTCAGGGTTTTAAATACAGACAGCTAGCCTTTGCAGGTAATTATACTTTAGGAGATAGAACTGCAGTATAATGTATAAACAATGCTAAAACTTAACAGTAATACACAATCTTCCCTCAACTGCAAATGAAGCTGCAAGACTAAGGTCCCAACACCTAACTGAGAGTCTCCTGACACTTTGAAAAGACTGCAAAGATCAACAAGTCATATAAATAAAGAAAAACATGAATACTTTGCAGTCTGCAGTAGGCTATCACTGGAGCTAAACACTTTGTGAATACTCTTGGAGCAGTGGATAACCTAAAGGGTAATGCAGTGAGATGAAAGTGGGATTCAGACAAAGAAAACCTTAAGAAACATTTCAAATCTATCACTTTAAAGAATGTGATGATAAGCATCCTGTAACTCTAGAGTTACTGAAAAAAACATAAAGGGAGAATGAGAAGTAACAGGCTGTGAAGGGATAACATTTTCAACTTCGGAACATTCATGAATTGGTTTAGAAAGGAAAGATCGAAGACTGGCCTCCATGAAGCTTCTTTTACTGGAACAAGAAACATTCTTAAATAACAACCCTTTCCCTATCAAGAAGGAGGGACAGTTTATATCACCCCATGAGACAGCAGATGCTGAATGACAAAACAAGGAAAAGGAAGTTTGATCTGGCAGATGAGCAGGAATCTCCTGAAAAGGAAAAAGGGAGGTATCCCCACTACCATCTGTATCCCTGATGAATCACTCCCAGAACCCATTTTGAGATTAACTGTTGCTATGGGCAGAAATGGAGAGCTAAATTTTGGGGAAGATGGAAAGGCTTGTCACGGTAGGAAGCAGAAGATACATTTTGTAGATACTCTTTTAGAACTGTTGGACTGTCCTCATTTCTGGGAGGCTCCTCCTTTCTTTTTGGAGCCCCCTTGCCACTGACTTTTGAATGACTGCTTCGCAGAAGCTCACTGTGTCTGCTTATATTGCTTTTTATAAAATAGTGATGAGATCACTGAAAAACCAATCAGTAAAAACAAAATGAAAACTCCAGCAAAGCACTTCCACTGAGTGACCTCCCAAACCTCTTGTATCAGAAACACATGGGATGTATGCAAATGACCCTTATGAACATCAGGTGTTTCAGCTAATTCTGAATGCCCATGCCTTGTCTTGTCATTTTTAATGGACCAATTTCAGGCCAGTAAAGCCAAACCCACTAGCTATGCATATGCATATTTTGGCCTTGTTATGACCTCACCAGCATGTGAAGAACTTTGGGTATGGTATTACATGAAATGGGGGAAAGGCATAAAGAAGTCCTGGGGGCCAATCGTGAACAAGTGCATCCCTGGGTAACTGTCCCAGTTGGGGACCAGGGCAAAATAGCTGCTGCATTTGGCATTCACAGATGTGGCAAAAAGGTCGCAGCACAGCTGGCCCTACTTGCAAAAAATTTGATTCTCAATTTCCTGCTTCAGGGACCATTTGTGTGGCATCAGAATTACCCTGCTTAGTTTGGCCGCTATCATGCTGGATTTTCCTGGGATGTGCACTGCAATCAGAAAACACAAAGGACACTGCCCACTGCCATTCTCTTATAGCCTCTCGGCACAAGGGGTAAGATCTGGTTCCACCTTCCTTGTTGATGTACCACACTATGGACATGTTGTCTGTTTGAATTTCAATAGTCCCCATCACTAGAGAGCCCTGAAGTGCTTGCAATGCCAGATGTACCACTATCATCTCCAGGACGTTGATGTGCAAGTGGCATTCTTGTTGCTGCCAAGTTCCTTGAACAGTCTGTCCCAAATAATGCCCCCCCCCACTCTATCTGGGAAGCATCCCTGGTCACTGCGGCTACCGGTTGGGGAAGGATGAACGGCCTTGCCTATCATTACTTGTGTAGACTGAAGCCAACATTCTAGATCCCTTTTACAGGTCTCTGTAATGTGGATCTCATGTGACATGGGAAGATTCTGCATGGATCATTGAGCAAAAAGAAGTCACTGCAATATCCTCATATGGAAGCGTGCCAAGGGAACTAGTGTTATTGCTGCCGCCATTGAGCCTAGCACTTTGAGGACAAATCTTGCTTGAATCTTTTTTCTCCTGATCAAGACTGACACCTGATGTCTTTTAGTTGACAATCTCTCCTGAGGCAATTTTGCGATCATGTCTTTTGTATTTAAATCTGCCCCTATAAATATAATATGCTGACAGGGCAACAAGGCATATATTTTTTTAGTTGATAGTGATACCTAACTCTGAGCAGAGATGAATTGTGGTGTCCCTTGCTATGATTAGTTGATGCTCGGTGGTGGCAGTAAGGAGCCAGTCATCTAGATATGTAAACACCCGGAATCCTAGACGCCTCAGGTGAGCCTTAACTACTGCCATACATTTGGTAAACACTCTGGGGCTGTAGTGAGACCAAAGGGCAGAGCTCTAAACTAATAATAACTGGCTCCCAGCCGTAAGTGTAGATATCTCCTGAATCACCTGTCCATCCTTGATGTGGTAGTATGCATCCTGGAAATCGATGGAGCACATCCAATTGTCCTTTCCCAGAAAGGGAAGAATGGACTGCAGTGTCACCATCCGGAACTTTGCATTCTTGACAGACTTGTTCGGCCTGCTGAGATCCAAAATGGGTCTCCAGTCACCTGTTTTCTTTGCAACTAAAAAGAACCTTGAGTAAGTTCCGGATCCGATTTGGTCTGTGGGGACTTCTTAGATGGCTCGCTTTTCTAGTAACCTTTGAATTTCTAGGATTGCTTGTTCCCGTAGAATGGGTGGTGCATCTGGGATTGATTATTGTTTTTTTGGGAAGAGGTGGCATGGAGAAAAGAATACTGTATCCCCTGGATATTACCAACTGTATCCATGTGTCTTTTGTGATATTTTGCCAGGCTTCTGGGTACACTGACAATCTGGCCCCAACTGCCTCCAGATGTGGACAGGCGGACCTATTTTCAGGAGCACTGGAAGGGCCTACCAGAGAATGCATCTCTGTCTCCCTGACTCTACGGATCCCCTCTGTGGCGAAGGCGGCATCTCCCGTTATTATCTCCCCCTGTGCCCGGGAAAAAAATCACCACATGCATCAGGCAAAGCTCCCTGGGATTTCCGGAACCAAAGTTTCCCTCCTTTTTGACCTTTCAATGAAGTGACCTCCCATACCTCCTGTAACAGAGGCACATGGGATATATGCAAATGACCCTTATGAACATCAGGTGTTTCATCTATATGGCGATTCGGATTGCCCATGACTTTCAATTTCAGACCAATAAAGCCAAACCCCACTAGCTATGGATATGCATATTTCGGCCTTGTTATAACCTCATCAGCATAGCATAAGCAGAGTGTTTGACCATAAGAAACACAGGTAGCTGATGTCCATTATCATTAGGGTGAATGCAAAATAATCCAAACAACAAATTAAAACAAAGAGTTAGAAGGTCACACTGAAAAAAACAACCAGAAAAAACTAAATGAAAACTCCAGCCAAGCTAGAACTTCCAATGAGTGACCTCCCATATCTCCTGCAACAGAGGCACATGGGATATATGCAAATGACCCTTAAAAACATCAGGTGTTTCAGCTATATGGCAATTCCGATTGCCCATGACTTTTACATTTGAAGTCATTTAAATGGACTCTGCTTATGCTATGCTGATGAGGTCATAACAACGCCAAAAAATGCATATCCATAGCTAGTGGGGTTTGGCTTTATTGGCCTGAAATTGTCCATTAAAATGACTTCACATGTAAAAGTCATGGGCAATCCGAATTGCCATATAGCTGAAACACCTGATGTTCATAAGGGTCATTTGCATAGATCCCATGTTCCTCTGTTATAGGAGGTATGGAAGGTCACTCATTGGAAGTTCCAGCTTGGTTGGAGTTTTCATTTAGTTTTTTCTGATTGTTTTTTCAGTGTGACATTCTAACTCTTTGTTTTAATTTGCCTTTTTGACCTTTGGGATAAGGTCTAGTAGAGGCAGAGAAACGTACTCCCACAGCAGAGAGTTTGGCCATCTTGGTCGCACCTGGTAAGAGTCGTTTCTACCTTAGGCCCAAACAATGACGAGCCATCAAATGCGGCACTGGTAAAGGAGGACTTGAAGGGGTCTGCGAACTCACAAAGGCACATCCAGGAATGTCTTTGTAAGGGAATTCCTGTGCCTGCTGCCCTGCTCACTCCATTGGCTGCGTAAGAGATGAGTCTCATGGAGGAGTTGACTATAGAAGACAAGGTCGCAAGCAGGAAAGCAGTCTTATCTGAAGCCCCCACAGCTGTAGGATCCTGAAGAGCATCTCCCAGCTCTTTGAAGAAATCCCACTGGAGACAAGTGAAATGGAACAAATAATTCAGTGACCTAAGGGTATAGGCCGCTGATAAAAACATACGGTTCCCATATCTGTCCATCATATGGGACTCTTTGTTCGCCGGATGGACAGAAGAAGAAGTTTCTGCTAATTCCGTCTTTGTGGCTGCCGCAACCACCATACCATAAAGTGCAACACCCTTAGACAGGAAAAGCGTGTCCTCTGGCGCTGTGATAAATTTACTGGGCCTCCTCGGAACCAGTTCCATAGATTCTGAAGAGCTCCACGCCTTTCGACTGACCACCCCCAGTAGCTGGCCGAAAGGAGGAGAAACACAAGAGGTGGAGGGTTGGGAGCCTGTCACAGACTGGAACAGAGGAGACTGAGGTATAGAGCATACCAGCTTCAAGGAGGGAGACCGGTTTCTTTTATGGCTCCTGGTCGGTTCCGAAGACACTGGAGGAACCAAAGGAGATTGTGTTTTGTCGGACCCGACTGACTTCGGATCCGACAAACTTGTTTGCTTGTCATGAGCCTTTGATGGTTCCAAGCTTGGAGCCAACGAAGATGCTGTTTTGGAGGCCCTATCTGATTTGCATGCCTGATCCACTTCCATAGATTCCTCAAAGGGTGCTTTCAGTAACCCTCTCAGAATCAACTTATTTTTCTGCTCTTGCAGGACCCTAGCACTAAAACCATGACAAATGGAACAACAGTCCTGCAGGTGAACTGCTCCTAGGCAGTACAAGGAGCTAGTATGGCCATCGGTCAGTGACATCTTTTGAGTGCAGGAATCACATTTTTTGAATCCTGAAGGCTTGGATTCTTTTGCTGACTCCTTGGACATGCTGATAAACCACAGAGTAACTACCACAACATTTATTAATAACAGTAACAGAAGAAAAAACAGCCAAAAGGACTAGGTATTTTATTTTATTTTTTTTAATCAGATGGGAAACAAGGGATGGAAGAAGGAGAGTCTCTAAGTTAAGCAACAACCCCTCCGACCAGGGAGATGCCTCTAACTTAAATGGCGAGCTCCCCTTAAAAAGGGGAAAGGGAAAGAAAGAGGAGAGAAAAGCCATCCAACTAAAACAGGCTGAAAGGGAGAAGCGAATTCTCTAACTAAAATGGATTTGTGGGGGATTAGTAAGCCTGAGAGAAGGAAACGATGGCCTCAACAACAAACAGCAAAAAATAAGCCACTAGACAGGAAGTACCTAAACAGTTGGCAACCCCTAACTACAAGGAATACTACAATTAAGAAAATATCAAGATTCTTAATAAAAAATAACAAGAAAAAGTACAACTTAGTCTGAGCCAGGCGCAGAAAATCCCAAAGCTTCAAGTAGCAAACGAGATCTGGGTAACTCTCGCTAGGCATGCTGGGTTGGGGTCTAGCCTCAAGCCAGTGGCAGCTCTCAAGCTTTAGGATACAGCCGACCCACCAAGCAAGAATGAAGGTGAGATAGGGGACAACAAAACATTTATATTTACAGTCGCCCTATCTAGAACGAAACTGACCACCAACCTCTAGTTACTATTTTGAGGAAAGCCTATGCATATAGCTCCAGCTAGACTGCAATGTATGATGTTCAGATTGCAAAAGAACAATTTCAATCTTGTTTACACAAAAGGCACAGTTCTTTATCTTGCTGATATACCTTATCCAGATAGCGTAGAAAAACTATAAAATAGTGTAACAATGCGCAACTTGATTTTGAGATCATGGAAGTGAGAAATTTTTTCTTCCAAACATCTTGATGAGCTCAAAACTCACAAAGCTTCAGATCCAGCTCTCCAGAAGCTACACATCTTTATCAGTCAGGATGGCCTTCAATGCAATCTTGTTTACAAGTAGAAGTGCAACTTATTTTCCATATAGAGATGAGATTTTGATAGGTAATGGTATCATCATGAGAGGTCCTAAGGTGATCTGTTCCAAACTCCTTGCAACAAGAGTATATTAAGATCTTGCATCATGGCCACCTAGGAACCGATTCTAACAAAAGAAGGGCGAGAATTCTAGTATTTTGCCCCTCTATGTCAAGAGATACCAAGAATGTACTTTCATCTTGCTCAGCATGTAGAAGGGCAAAGCTGCATCAACAGAAAGAACCACTTCAGTTAAGCCAGATTCCTGAACTACCTTGATTGACAGTAGCCACAGATATCTTTGAGTGGAATGGTCAACATTATTTGGTGTTAGCAGCCAAAAAAAAAAAAGGAAATCCTCTGCAATGAACTGCTCGGTTCGAAAAATTCAATGGAAAAAACAACAACAAAAACAAAGCAGAAACACAGTGACTGGATAAAACAAGCCACAACTTTAATAAAAAATGATAAGCACTTTCCCAAAACCACTTTTGCTTCTTCAGATCATACTCCACAACTAAAAAACACCATGAACTGAATAGAAAGATACTATTCCCCTGGACCACCCCAACCAATAGACACACAGACAATTAGTAGACAGACTGCTGCTAATGACTTGACTATGCTTAGTCTTTCAATTGTACTAGTATCAAGTAATCAGTTACTTAGCAACCATAACTGTCTGCGTGTCTATTGGTTGGGGTGGCCCAGGGGAATAGTATCTTTGTATTTAGTTCATGGTGTTTTATCCACTCGCTGCGTTTCTGCTGCATCTTTTTTTTTAGTTGTTGTTTATTCCATTATATGGTGTTAGTAGTCTTTTACTTTAATTGGTTCAAAATTGACTTCCCAACCTAACTTCCACTACTGCTATTACTAAGTAGAAGCGACAATTTTCTGTCCATGGTAGTCAGCACAGAGTTATTTCTAACAATGGTGCATAGTTTACCAGTCAAAAGTTCAAGAAACCTGCAGAAGAGTGGGACTGTTCATATTACAAGTAGTCCTGAATACCCTCAGTCAAATGGCTTGGCTGAACGTGCAGTTCAGAGTGCAAAGCACCTGTTAGAGAAATCCAGACATGACAATACCAACGTTTTTCTCACCTTGTTAAATCTCAGAGACATTCCTCGTGATAAACATCTTGGTTCACCTGCCAGAGACTTATGTCAAGACAAACCAGAACCACATTACCCATCAGCAGTGATTTACTAGTTCCAAGTGCTAAAAACAGCAAAGTAGTAAAAGCCAAATTGTTAAAAAAATGTTTGTCCCAGAAGTCTTACTATGATAAAGCCAGCAAACTGCTCCGTTCTTTAGAAAAAAGAGGAGAGGGTGAGGATGCAGACATCAAAAGGTTTTGATCACATCGGATTTCTGAAAAGTGTTTGTGAAGAACAGATATCATACATTGTGGAATGACAAAACTGGAAGCATTTGTTACCAGTGTCCGAATCAGTGTTACAGCATCTTGCCTGTGACAAGGACTCTAGTTCTCAGAGTGACTTGTCCAATGTTCCTATTCCAGAAGACATTCCATCAGCAATCCCTGTTCCTGAGAAAATCCCTTAGAGCCCACAAGCAAAACATTCCCCAGTGACTGTCCCTGTTGCTAAACCCAATCCTAACTATGTCACGAGATCAGGTTGCATCTTGAAACCTACTTCCAGATACACGGCAACATGGACATGACTGTTTTTATTTATTAGTATCTGAATAAATTGCATGCCTACTGAAATGTCATTGTTTACATGAAATAGCTCAGTAAAGAGGGAGGATATAGATCAGTGTGTGTGATATACCTTTAAAAAGCCTTCCATTGAGTCAGCTCACGCATACAAGTACTGAGCACGTGTAAGCAACAGTGCCATTTTGAGTGAGTAGCCATAGTGTGAGCATGCAAGTATGTAGTCAAGTCAGTTAAAGTTTAACGTTCCTGCCATCCATCCGGATGTATGTGTATACAATATACTACTTAAATGAACACCTAAGCTTCAAAGTCTTTTTAATGCACATAAGAGCAACAGGGAATAGCCTGGAAAACCTACTGGTACATGAAGCAGGAAAAGGCACCACAAGCTAGTGTTGAACGTGAAGGCACTGAAAAAGGAGCCAAGTGAGAAACCATGGTTAGTACTTATTTATTTTATTTTACATTTGTTGACCAGGCTGGTCCAACTGGATATATGTCCATTTTCAGCAGAGGCCCGGGGAGAAAAGCTCCAAGTGAAATACATTAAACATTGGGCATTAAACAAAATTAAACATTACAAGCATTAAACATTAAAAAAGTTACAAATAAAGCTCAGAGAAAAATAATCATATAATAGTATTCTTGCAGTGGCTGCAATAAGCAAAATAAGAACATCAAAGGGAATTTAAATTCGAATTGAATAGTAAGTTTTTGAAAAGATTTGTAAGCAAGATAAATGAGAGTACTGGAGCAGAATGCTAGCTAGTCAGGGTTAGAGCAGGGGCAGAGCCAGTGAGTTAGGAGGTGAGTTTTGAGTTGGGATTTGAAGCTGGGAAGAGAGGAGATAGTGAGGTTGGAAGGAAGGGCATTCCAGGCTTTTCCAATTGTGTTAGAGAACAAAGAGTCACCTGTGAAGTTGTTGGATTTACAGGTAGATATTAGAAGTTTGTTAGAAGAACGTAGGCTTTTGAGATTACAATAAGGACTAATGAGGGTAGTGAGTATAGGGGTGTTGGTAGGTTTGTAGAGGATTTTATGGGCTAAGGAGAGCTGGTGAAATAAGATGAGATTTTGCAGCTCAAGCCATCCCAATTGTTTTAAGTTTAAACAGTGGTGAGTTCTAAAGGTGGAGTCAGAGGCAAATCTGGCAGTACTGTTGTAGGCAACAGTCAGTTTGGAGACCCCTAGTACATTCACATTTATGTTGTTACTGGGACAAAGTGACTTTTGTGGTTTGCAATGCTTTACCAGTACCAATGCACGATGAAGCAATCAAAAGACAGGTTGCACCAGCTGAGTGCCCAAGCACTGTGAAAGAAAGGGATTTCGTCAAGTACTATTACCATAGCACCTTCCCTGATGGTACCCAGTTCGATTCTAGGTAGGGGTAACACCTTATGATCATTACGTATTTCATTTCCTGCATGCTTGGGAAGGTACCATCTGGAACACGGAATGAAAATATTTGATTTGCAATCCCATTCCCAAGAAAGACCCGTACTTGATTTAAAAAGTAATTTGTGAATAAATACAAATTTATTTACTTGTGGGGAAACAAAATCCAATCTCTTGCTTTTTTTTTGCCTTCATTTGGTCACCATTCATTTCTTTTATTATGGAGTTGTAATTTCTAGTAAATGAGTTATATTGCATGAGCTTTGTACTTCAACTGCAGTCGGTACAGAGGACTTGTTCCATGGGCACTTGGTTTTAACTCTTGCAATACACTTACAGTTTGTAAACATATGTGGTCTCATTTTACTTCCTGAATGCTGCATTTTCAGTTCAGACTTCTCTTTTAAGAGATACTACTGATAAAGAGTAATCCTGAATTAACTTTACCAAGTGAAGAAATATTGCTGTTCTTATTCGTGAACAGATGTTCCCCAAAAAGTGAAGTAACCACTAAAAAAAATGATTCTTTTATGCCATGTTCAGGATATTTTTCTATATATAAAAAAATCAGTCATCACAGTGTTAAAACTCAGATTTATTAATTTCAGCTTGTAGGCAGATCAGAGCTGTTGGTGACAAGGATGGCTTGGATACACAGGGGGATGAAAAGGAAGACTTTTTATTTTTAATTACTACTTATTATATTTTATTTTTATTTCTTGTTCCTGTTATTAGCTTCATAATCTATTTGGTTTAGATTACATTTACATAGCTCAACACACGCAGGAACTTGTATTCAGGATAAACAGTGGCACAATGTTTCAATTACTAGTTACTTATTCCTACAGCATAATTTTACACATACATGAAAAAAAGATGGTAATGCATTTTAACACACTATTATAAAAAAACTCATTTTCATCCCCCATGTATCCAAGCCACACAAAGATTTGGGCCATCTACACGTACCCTAATAGTCCCAACCTACTGCATTAAATTGGTATCACTTCTGTGTTTATCCACCAAATGGTCAGTTTCCCATTCCCACAGCTCTGATCCTGGCCCCCCACAGGACTAAGCCTACATCATACCTCGCCATGGGCTTTTGGACTTGCATATTACCAAGTCACCCAATCGTACACTGGGTCATAGGTGTGTACTAGGCTAATGGCCCTGGAGCCTTTACAAGCCCAGCCCCAACAAACTGCCAAGGCACTGTGCCACCCAATGTTATTTCACAATGCCCCTATCCAGTAGGGCAACTGGAGTGATCCCTGGAGTGAACTTTCTGCTACCCATCCACTCAAGATTTCTCTTGAAGAGGACCAGCGAGGTGATCTGCTTGGCATGAATGGGAAGCTTATTCCAGAGTATGGGCAGTCTTTGGGAGATGAACCTGTCCCTCCAGCATGTTCTGTTAACTGTGGTAATGAGGTTGTGATTTCTGGAGTGTGTGGCGCAGGGGGATTGGGATTTCTTTAAGTGTAGCATTTCAAGTAGGGCTGGGTTGGACATGGCTTTGTAAGTCAAGCAGAGATCATCTCTACGTAGACGATAAGACTGAAAACAGCTGAAATTTCTTGAGTCTGTCCATGCAGGACATGTTTTTAAAGCCTAGGATCATTTTTGTGAGGTACTTTTGTTGCATCTCCAGCTGTTGTAGGTATCTGGTGAGGTACATGCCAAACGGGGCGTTATATTCGATGACTGGTCTAATGAGGGATGAGCAGAGAGGGATGATGACCTCTTTCTTCCTTGCTGCAAAACCTTTGGTTATAAGATGTGCCACGAAGAAGGACTTTCTGACCACAGTGGCAATGTGGTGGCTAAAGGTGAGGTGGCTGTCGACATGGGTACCCAGATCTGTTATGGCCCCATCAGTGGTCAGTGGGCTCCCATCAATGTGGTAATTCATGAGAACTGAGTTTTTTCCAAAGGGGATGACGACGCATTTTTTGGCGTTAAGCTTCAGGCCATGGTTCCGACACCAGTCATTGGTCTCAGAGAGGCCCTTTTGTAGGATGTCTGCATCACTTGGGGAGTTGATAATGACTCCTAGCTTGCAGTCATCAGCAAACTTGGTCAGCCAGAGTCCTTCTGTGTTGACCTGCACTTCTGAGAAGTAGATGCCAAACAGAATAGGGACCAGGACCGAGCCCTCTGGGACTCCACTCGTGACTGGTCGACAGTCTGACGTGTGTGTGTGTGTGTGTGTGCATACATAAATATATATATATATATATATATATATATATATATATATATATATATATATATATATATATAAAAGTGTGTGTGTGTGTATCAGATTATTAGACCTTAGGCTTTACTTGAAAAACTGAATTTGTTTCTGTTGCACAATAATGAAGATGCAAGTCGGGATACCGGATTCATATGCTACCACACACACCCCTGTGACACTTAAGAAAAAAAAGTATTTTTAACCCTATGTTGCATTCAACGTTACAACACTTTTCAAAGGGTCTGTGAGTTTGATTTACAGGCTAACTCACTAACAATAGTGAAAATAAACGGTTTAATCTTTCTGCTGGAGAACGCTTAGCAATGAAAGAACTGACAAAGATAAGCAACTGAGAATTATGAAAGCTAATTAAAGGCACAGGAGTTGTGTTGATGGAACAGTCAGAATATGTTAAAAAATGTAGGAGGATTTAAATAATGAGTTTTATAGACTAGTTGATGTCAAAATAGTTAATAAGCATTTCTCCACGACTGACAAACTTTTACATAAAATGGAACTGAGCCATTGCATAACACTTGATGAATATCTATTCATGCTTCCACATCCAAGTTTAGGAAAACTGTTTGCTATACCTAAAATCCCTAAAATACACAAAGATGCACATAACCCCTCGTTCAGACACATTATTTCTAATAAACAGACTAAAAGTGAACGAATATCAGAATTTACTGATTTTGTCCTGAACCCCATAATACAGTCTATTGCTTTTTATTTGAAGGATTCCTGTTGCTTTTTGAATGAAGTGTTTCTTCTGGACTTGATTTTACTAATTGTTTATTGGTTACATTAGATACAGTTTCCCTGTACACAAATATCCCCCATCAAGAGGGATTGGAGGCTGTTAGAACAATTCTATAAACACAAACGTCTCTCAATTAAAGATGGATACACTGTGTGATCTGACTTGTATAGTGTTAACAAATAACTTTTTCTATTTCAATGGTAAAGTGCACCAGCAAGTGAAGGGAGTTGCTATGGGGTCCAAAATGGCCACAGCCTATGCTAGCCTTGTCCTGAGTTCTTGGGAAATGCAGAAACTGGTGCACATTTCTGAATTCCAAAACATATGTTTATATTGTTGTTATATTGACAATATATTTTTGTGTGGGAAGGATCAAAACATGACTTGACTACTTTTGTGCATTTACTGGCAGACAGCATTGGTTTCTTAAAATTCATGATTTCAGGCTGTGGTGAAGAAGTTTTGTTCCTGGATACTATCACTTCAAATGACCCGGTCACTGGCTCCTTACATTCCAATGCTTTTAGGAAAGAAACCTACAGAAACAATTTTCTTGATTTTCGCAGCCAGCACCCATTTTTTATTAAGAGGAATGTAGTGCGTGGCCAATTAGACTGTCTCAATTGGTTAGTGATGATGTTTTTGATACAGAAGTTGCCTTTTTAACCTATATGTTCATTCAAAGACATTATCCTAAACCTTCGACAGAAATTATCTTTTAAGTGCTAGCTGCAGGGAGACACACTAGATTTAAAAAATTTATAAAGTACATTTTTTATTGATTATCATTTGATTTAATTTTCCATAGGCTATTGTATTGCTTTAATTTGTTCTTACTGGATGGTGACTATTCCATTCGTTTCAAGGACAGCATCTTCACTTTAGGGTAGCAAAATTGGAGTTGTACACTACTTTTAGGTTTCATGTTTCCAGCATAATGTCTACTTGAAGTCTGCAGAGGAGGGAAGAAAATCAGTCATCACATTTGGGTTATCTGCTTGCAGCAGCCCTCAGTCGGCCTGAATAACAAAGTATTGGGTCCTGCATCGGTTGCTGTCTCTTCTTCCTTGACGTCAGGTCATCAGTGGTATAAAACATGCAGCCAACTCCATTACATCAGTTTTTCTTGCCCCAGATTTCAGGTGCCCCCCTAATGGGAAACAATTAAATCTATAAATATATAGGGTTATACCTCCAACAAAAAAGCAAATAACCAAAAAGCTTTTAAGCATAGTAAAGGAGAGTAGAGGTATAGACAAAAAGAAGTAAGGGGGCTGGAGGGAGGGTAACCAAGTCTGCAACAGTGAATACACTCGAACATCTATATTTATGGTAAGTGTACACAACTGTACTATGTTCTTCATGTTTCACTGCTGCAGTCATCACATTTGTGTAGATTCCCAAAGCTAAGGATGGGAGGAGGAATTTAGATAACATTAGGACCAGCAAGACTGCAGTGGCAAAGCCAGCTCTGGATTTAGAGAAAATTGACAGATGGTACTGCTTGGTGAAAGTATGTACAGAACTCCAGGTAGCAGCTTCTAGGATGTCCCTGGTAGGGATGCCTCTGAGACAGGCTGTAGAGGTAGATGCAGTGCTAGTAGAGTGGGGTCTGATCCCCTGTGGAACAGGTTTTTCATGGTGCTTATAGCAAAACTGAATGCAATGGCCTATCCAATTAGAAATAGTTTGCTTTGAAATAGCCTTCCCCTCTGCTCCTGCAGCAAATGCCACCAGCAGTTGTTCAGATTTCCGTTGAGGTTTAGTCCTGTCCAAGTAGAATCTAAGTTGTCTGTGCACATCTAAAGAGTGCAGTATCCGTTCCCCTTTGTTCTGTGGATTAGGAAAGAAGGTTGGCAGATGAATGGATTAAGGGCCACACTGGATACCACCTTGTGCATGAAAGAAGGATTGGTCCTGAGGGACAACCTGTCCGCATGAAAGGTGATGAAAGGCTCCACTGCCATAAGGGCCTGTAATTCAGATACCCTTCTTGCTGAAGTGATTGCTAAGAGGAAAGCTGTTTTCCACGAAAGGAATTTTAAATCTGCAGTAGCAGCTGGCTCGAAAGAAGGGAGAGTGAGTTTCTCCAAAACAAAGTTAAGGTCCCAGGCTAGAGTTGGAGCTCTCCTGGGTGGACTTAAATTTTTCGCCCCTCTGAGGAACTGCTTGAGCAGTGGATGAAAGAAGAGGGGAGGTTCTGAGTTATAATGAGCTGAAATGGCTGAGACGTGAATTCTGATGGAGGCGAAAGACAGGCCCTTGTGAACCATCTCAGTTAAGTATTGTAAAATCTGAGGTAAATTGGGCACTGCTGTGCTCATCCTTTGAGATTGGTTCCAGGCACAGAATCTTTCCCATTTTTCAGCATAAGATTTCCTAGTACTAGGCCTCCTTGCCTCTAAGACGATATCCATCACTGGTTTACTGAGGGATGGTAAAGGAGAGATTAGGTAATTAAACAGGCTGCTAAAGTTCAGTGTTTGAAGCTGAGGGTGCAGAATCTGGTTCTCCTGCTGAGACAACAGGGTAGAAATCTGAGGCAGGTGCCATAGTACTTTGGAGACCAGGGGCAGAGGAGGAAAGGTATAAACTGATAGTTTTTTCCAGCTGAAGGACACAGCATCCACTTTCCAAGCTTGTTTGTGGGGAGTCCTTGTGCAAAATTTGTCCAATTGATAATTCTGGGGGGAGGCAAACAGGTCTATACCTGGGCCCCCCCCATTTGCTTGTCAACATGTTGAAAAATCTTGGTTCCAATTTCCACTCGTGTGGGTCCATGAGGTTTCTGCTTAGTCCATCTGCCAGCATATTTAGTTTTCCTGGCAGGAATTGAGCTTGTAGATGCACTCGGTAGCTCAAGGCTATGTTCCACAATGCCATGGCTAGTCTGCAGAGGAGGTAAGAATGTGTACCCCCCTGCTTGTTTATGTACCACATAACAGTGGTGTTGTCAGTCTTTAACATTAATTGTCCTGGAAGAATGTGGTCCTTGAAAGCTGTCACAGCATTCTATATGGCTAACATTTCTTTTTGATTGATATGCAGGTGCATTTGACTTGGGTTCCATTTGCCCTGAATGCACTTCCCTGCCAGGTGAGCCCCCCATTCATAGTCTGTTGCGTCTGTTGTTAGGGTTTGGGCATCAGGGGGGTAGTGTGAATGGTAGTCCCTTGTTTTGGTGCAAGGTATAATAGGAATCATTGCTTCTAGAACTTGAGAATGTTGACACCATAGGCTTTTTAGATATCATGTAGTTTCCTCATATGCAGTTTTGCATATGGAATTAGAAGAATGCAGGAGGCCATGAACCCAAAGGCTTGCAGTATTTGCCTTGCAGATAGCAGGGGTTTTGTGGCCACTTGTTTGAAGTAGGTAGTCAAAATAATTTGTTTCTCTGGCGTGAGGAAAGCCATCTGAGAAGCTGTATTCAAGACTGCTCCCAAGAATATAATTAGTTGACAGGGTACCAGGTGTGATTTCTGTTCGTTTATGGTGTACCCCAAACAAGTTAGCACCCTTTGTACAAAGGCCAGATGATTCAAAAGTATGTCCTGGCTTTCTGCTTGAATTAGACAATCACCCAGGTATGGGTATATTTGAATATTTCTTTGCATGCAAAATGCAATGACTGGAGCTGGGCACTTTGTGAATAACCTGGGTGCAGTAAATAAGCCAAAGGGCAATGGAGATAACTGATAGTGCTTGTAGCCTGCTTTGAAGCTTAGGTATCTTCTGGAAGATTCCCTGATTGGGATGTGCAGGTATGCTTCCTTTAAATCTAGTGTTGCCAACCAGGCATCTTTGCCTAGCATAGGAAGCAACTGGTGAAGAGTCAGCATCTTGAATTTTGGAATCATCAAAAAAGTGTTTAGAGTAGACAGGTCCAGGATAGGATGCCATGAATTGTCTTTTCTGGGTACCAGGAAAAGTCTGGAGTAGAAACCTTGTCCCTTTTCTTCTTCTGGTACTAAGTGAATAGCCCCTATACTTAGGAGAGAAAGTACTTGCTTTTGGGCCACTGCACACTGATCTGGGGATAAATCTGGCTACCTGCTTGGTGTTGGTAATGTGTGGAAGTGAAATCTGTATCCTTGGGACACTAAATTTAAAACCCATTTGTCCTGGGTAACGAGTTCCCAGTTCTTTGCATGAAGAGCAATCTTTCCCCCCAAAGGGGTGGTCGGTTGAGAAGTGCTTGGAAGTTTTAAAAAAAGAAGTCATTGAGACAGTTTAAAATAAGGGGGAGTTTTATTACTCCCAGATTTGGAAGTGGAGGCCCCCCCACTGCTTAGTGTTGTGCATACCCTGGGACTGAAGCCTGGGTGCTCTGCTGGATTTGGGTTTGGACTGAGAAGGTCTGGAAGAGGCAGGAAAGGACCAATTCTTAGAAGGCCAATGCCTACTAAACCTTGGAGGTTGTACTGGTAAGAAATCTTTAACAGTTTGCATAGATTTAGCTTTTTCCTCCATCTTTTTAAGAACTTCCTCTGCCTTGTTGCCAAACAGGCGGTCCTGATTTAAGGGAGCATCCAGTAATTTTGCAATTGCTCCTTAAGCCAAGCATGCCTTCTAAGTACAGATCCAGTTACAGCAGTCCTGCAAGATGCCTCTAGTAAATCAAAACCACATTGCAAAGTATATTTTCCAACTTGTTCAGCTGAATGCAGTTAATTCTGTAAATCCTTGTTTTCAACACAATCCGGAATCAACATAATTTTCTGTTTAAGCAATCCAATAATATGCTCTGATACTTTAACATATGAAACTGGCAGTTTAAGGCCCTAATGGCCAAAGTTGCGAAAGTGTATACCTTCTTACCTCATCTATTCAGCACCCTGGAGTCTCTATCAGAGGGGGTAGGATTTTTGGCAGTAGTAGCTTTAATGCCCTTGGGTCCCTGTGAAATTGTCTCAGGATCCGCAGTAGGATTTTTGAAAAGGAACTTGAGAGTCAGGGACCCTGTAATATCTATCTGGTTTTCTGGGAGCAGGGGGTAAAGAGTCAGGGGCCAAACTAGATTCTGAAAAGGCATCATCAACAATGTCTAGTACAGGAGGTATGGCTAAAGGCCTGTGCTAGGGCAGGAGTAAGAAATCCCTAAGCCTCTTTTTCAAATCAGAGAAATCCTGACTTTCCCAATGAATATGCTCCCTGAGGGTATGCAAGGTTTCACCAAAAGAGAAATCCTCTGGGGGGGATGCAGAGGGAATAGAGTCCTCAGCATCAAAATCCTCGTGGGTAGATGAGGGTAAATCCTGGTCATCTGATGAAACAGAAAATTCAGAATCCTGGTCAGAAGTATCATAAGCAAAGTCAGTCCTAGGTCTCTTAGAGAGGGAAGGTTGGCTTCCCCTGATTAAAGTAATAAGGTCTTCAGCCATTCTTATCATTTGTTTTTTAGGCCTAGAGGCCTGGCCATGCAGACTGGGCATCAGTTTTCTAGGCATGGTTAGAGTTTTAGGCCTTGAAGAAGAAGATGGCATTGGTTTAATACACAAGTCAGTAGGCCTGAATACACCCTCAGAAGCCGGTGCCTGCACTGCAGCTCCGGGACCCATCCGCAGGTTCCACAGTTAAAATATCTTGCTGCATACCGGACTCCGAATGGGTCTCAGTAGAGGCCTGTGAATCTGAAGTAGCAGGTATCAGGGGCTGCGAAAGTGAACTAGCGATTGGCTTAGGAGAAGCATCGTCGGCAGCTTTGGACCTCTGTGGCCTGCCTCTGTCTTTATCTTTGCATTTTTTCAGAATGTCGGTAATCGGATGGCTTACCAAATACATATCAGGATAACTGAACCGAGCACCAAAATATTTAGAAGTGAAAATATACTGATGACAGATAGTTCGTGGTTTAAATAAGGCACAAAACCGACAGCGAGGTATGTCGTGGTCAGGGCCTAGGCAAGGAAAACAGTATGAAT
This sequence comes from Protopterus annectens, assembly GCF_019279795.1. Taxonomy (NCBI): domain Eukaryota; kingdom Metazoa; phylum Chordata; order Ceratodontiformes; family Protopteridae; genus Protopterus; species Protopterus annectens. The sequence goes on from NC_056736.1 coordinate 675,260,234, forward strand.
GAAAATCTTTATGAGGTATTTGCTTTCCACAAGAAATGCAATTATTTACTTTTACTGACATCGGCTTAGAGCAAAAAAAAATTTTCCCCAACGGGGTACTTAGCTTTTTTAGTTGAAGACTTCAGTTCTGAAACTCGAAAATGAAAATTTCAGGAGTCAACCGACCGGCACTTGCGAACTGCTTCTGCTTCGGGCACCGCACGGCAAGAAAGACTGATGTAATGGTGTCGGATGCATGTTTTATAGCCCTGACGACCTGACGTAACAGAAGAAGAGACAGCAACCAACACAGGACCCAAGACTTTGTTAATCAAGCTGACTGAGGGCTACTGCAAGCAGATAACCCAAATGTGATGACTGCTACAATGAAACACGAAGAACATATTGTTTTTTATTGAATGTAATCTGTATTAGAAAGTTCTTTTGGAAGATTCTACTTTATGGTGGGACTGTCCTAGGCCGTTAACGGAAATCTTACTGTGCTAAATGCTATACGAAGGTTTAAATGAGAACGACTCAATACACATGCTTGTTCATCTTGTTTTTTACTGGCTGATTTTCATTTAGTTCATTTTTTTATAGGTTAATGTACTGCTTTACATTCCCTTATTGGCTGAAGACCACTCGGGTAGACTGCCCCAGGTCTTAAAGGAAATGTCAATGTGAAATGTCCCTTTACGAGGGTTTAGATGACTAAGTCTGGACATATCCTTATGTTTTTGTTATTGACTGATTATCATTTAATTTAATTTTTCATAGGGTATTGTACTGCTTTTATTGGGTGGTGGCAACTCCATTCGTTTCAAGGATAGCAGCTTCACTTTATGGCAGAACAATTGGAGTTGCACACTACTTTCAGGTTTTAAGTTTCCAGTATGATGACTACTAAACTTGTTTTTTATTGTATATTTTCTGTTTTAGAAAGCTCTTTTGGAAGCTTCTACTTTATGGTGGGACTGCCCTAGGGCATTAAAGATAATCTTACTATGCTATTTGCTATAAGAAGGTTCAAATGAGAAGGTCTGGATACACACGCTTGTTCATTTTATTTTTATTGGCTAATTTTCTTTCTGGTTCATTTTTTATAGGATACTGGTTTGCTTTACATTCCCTTATTGGATGAAGACCACTCAGCGTATTAGAAATATTGGACCTGCTTTTTGGTGACTATGATTTGTTACTAGAAACCCAAGAGCTCAAATGGCAACTTCTGCTCTACGCCTAGACTGACCCAAGTCTTAATGTAATACTTTTATTTGACAGCTGCTTAGCGATGTTCAGGATTAATAAGTCTGGGCATACCCTCCAGTTCTACCTAATGTCTTTCTTATTGGCCTGTTAGCTGATTATTATTTAGTTTATTCTTACAGACTACGGGAGTGCTTTTTTGTTTCCTTATTGGATGGTAACTACAAGACTCATTTTAAGGATTGCAACTTCGTTTTTGGGTAGCGCAGTTAGATGTGATTACTTTTTTCCATTCTTAGTTTCTTATTTTCTGATTTTAGTTTCTTACTGATGAACTACGGTATATGTTTGGATACTTCTGTTTAACACTGAGACTGCCCAAGTCGTTTACGAAAATCTCTGGGAATATTATGTTATATGATGGTTCAAACTAAAAGAACTGGTCACACCCTCAAGTTTACTTTGATGTTTTTTATTGGCTGATTCACATTTATTTTTACAGGATATCGTATTTCAGTACACTCCTTTATTGGATGAAAACCACTCAGCTCAGTTTTAATAGGATAAATTATTAGTTTGTTTTTAATGGAGTCATACTTTTATTTTGATTTGTTGAGGACTGTGTTTTATGGCTTTCACTTGTTATTTATTTTGGTAACTGCACATATTATCCTTTAGCTTCTGAAGAAGTTCTTGAAATCAATAAAGAACAAAACCAGTCATCATCCATTTCTGCCTTGTCTTTCTTTTTCTTAGTTGAAGTTTTTACACACACACACACACACACACCAATATATATATATATATATATATATATATATATATATATATATATATATAAAACATATTATACCAATAGAATTGGTATAAAATGCATAACTATCCAATAGAAGTTGTAGGAAATAGCAAAGGCTGATATCAAAAATAAATTACAAGTCTTCAATAACCTGACTGATAAAACAAACACTGTAGCAAACAGATTAGTATGAAAGAAAGCATAGCCAAAGAATGTCTGCACTAGAAAAATAGTCAATGACAAATATGTACATGCAAATACCAGCTATCCGTACATGGCAAAAAAGGCTTCATAAAAGGGGAAGACAAGGAAATTAACCAGAGATCCTATAGAGGTTTTAGAGGCCTTCCAGAAATTTTATGAACATTTGTATAAAGCAGAGAAATGTGAAAATCAAAAAAGAGTACAAAAGGAAATATTCGTGGAAGGCTTAATTATGCCAAGGTTAGAGATGGTCAAAGCTCAACAACTAACAGTTAAGATAGGAGGTGAGAAGACAAAAAATTTATGTTTAATTGATCTTCAGGAAAGTCTCCAGGAACAGATGATAGTCCTGTGGAAGTCTGGAGGAAGAAAGTGTTAAAGATCTAGAATATTTTGTTTAACAGTATTTTAAAGGAGGAGAAGAGCTAGCATCTTGAAAGAAAGCTGTGGTGGCTGTGTTACCTAAAGATGGCAATGACCCTTTAGACCCAGCTTATAGACCCATTTCAATTTTAAACCACGATTATCAAATGCTTATGTCTCTACTAGCTAAAAGAATGACAAAGGTGTTGCCAAAATTGCTAGATATGGATCAGTGTGGCTTTCTGGAGGGGAGGCATACATTTGACAACATTAATAGAACAATGATGATCAAGAGGGAAGCAGAACATTAGAAAATTCCTCTGTTTACTGCAGACCTTGATGCAGAGAAAAAATTAACAGAGTAAGCTTGGATTTTATGAGTAGGGCATTGGAAGCATTTATGTTTCCTGATACAATAATAAGGTTAAATAGAAAGATATATGAATGATCAGAGGAAAGAATTTAAGTGGGAGGGTCCCTCTCAGATAAGCTGTGGTGTTTGAACAGAGGAACCAGGCAGGGGTGTCCTCTTTCACCTTTGTTATTTGCTTTATATTTAGAGTCACTGGCACACAAAATAAGGGACTCAGAAATACAAGGATATTAAGAAAACTCAGCTTTATTTGTAGGTGATTAGTTTAAACCTAATAAATCCAGAAAAGCACATCTCTGTTTTGTGAAACATTTTGAAACAGTTTCAAGTCTTTTCAGGATATACAATAAATGAAAATAAAAAAAGAAGTTATGTCTTATAACATTCCATCTGTGTTGTCAGTCTTGACTTACCCTTGACTATGGGCTCAGATCCGAGCTTCCGAACCGACTCCGCCATTATCGAGCTCGTGCCTTCCAAAAACTCTCGGGCTAAGCTCTACCCATAATGATCCTCACAAGGTTACCTCAGTTTGAGTTTGCAAACAATAGTGACAAAGAATAACAGATCAGAGGCCATATCTTTATCTTTGTCATAAAAGCCAATCTTTGCAGAGATCTGTTCCACCAACAGATCTAAAGGCAGGGGGAAGGAAGGGGGATGTCAAGGATAAGTGAAGATCGACAACACAGACGGAACGTTATGGTAAGACATGACTTCTTTATCTGATGTTGTCAATCTTCATCTAATCTTTGACTGTGGGACAGAGTCTCCAGCTACCTGAACCTTGGGAGGCCTCACGGAAGAATATTCATGAGCACCATCGAGCTGAATGATGTGTGTTCCCTGAAGACCAGATCCAGTTTGTAATGCATAATACATGTATGAGGAGATGCCCATGTCACCGCTGCACAAATATCATGCAAGTAAGCTCTAGCATGAAAAACTGCAGAAGCCTTTAATTGCTGTAACTGAATGGGCTTTTACAGGTCCTGGTAGGTTCATTCCCCTTTTTGTTATACACAAAGGTGATACAGTTTCTAAGCCATTTAGCTACAGTAATTTTAGAAACTGGACTTCCCAAAGTGACTGAAGAAAAGGAAATAAACAGCTGATCAGATTTTCTGATTTTCTTTGTTCTGTGAAGACAGAAACATAATTGTGTGTGCACATCTAGTAAGTGCAGACAGTACTCCCCTTTATTTGAGAAGTTGGGAAAAAAGACTGGGAATTGTACACTCTGATAAATATTCATCTCGGACACAACCCTTGGTAGGAAGGAAGAATTTGTTTGCAGGGAGACCCTGTCCTTGTGAAAGATTAGAAAGGGAAGTTTGCAGTATTTCTCTTCTAGCAGGAGTAATAGCTATCAAGAATAAAGTTTTCCATGATAAAAATTCAAGTCACAACTTGCAGAAGGTTCGAAGGGACAATAAATAAGAGATTGAAGCACCAGATTCAAATTTCATGGTGCACAGGGTTCTTTATATGGAGGCCTGAGCATTAAGGTTCCTTTCAAAAAAGCTTTGTAAGTTTATGGGACATAAGGGATGAATCATTTAAACCAGTATGAAAGTTAGAGATTGCAGCAGGATGCACTTGAATAGTAGAGACAGATGCTCCAGCTTCAAAGAGTAAAGTTAAGAATTTCAGAACTTTATCAATAGATACAGAATATGGGTCAAGATTACAGTCTGACGACCATTTAGTAAACTTTAGCCACTTGTTACGGTACAATTTTCTTATTGAAGGTTTGTGGTGGGCTAGAATGATCCGTTTAACTGGGAAGGTGAGAGAAGAATGCCTTGCAATCATGGGAACTGAAGAAACAACGCAGTGAGCTTGAGATGTTGAAGATTAACCAGTCCCTCCAGGTGGAACAATAGGTCTGGAGCTGGGTCCAGTATCTATGGTTTCCAAAGTAGATGACGCCAAAGGAAGGGAAACCAGACCTTGTCGAGGCCAGAATGGGGAAGTGAGAATTATTCTGTTCTTAAACCTTTATTTAGAAATTGGGATATTAGAGAAACCATGGGAAAGGTGTACAATAGATCCGGGGCCAATCGTGAAGGAGAGCATCACTGGATGACTCCTCCCGGGGAGGGGGGGGGGGTTAGGGGAAAATAACTGCTGCACTTGTTGTTCAGAGGGGACGTGAACAAGTCGCAGCAAGGTTGGCCCCAGTGGTGGAATATCTTTCCCTTCACCAATGGATTGGGAGACCACTTCTTAAGTCATGAGGATGGTTCTTCTCAATTTGTCTGCAATCACATTTAAACTCCCTGGAATATGTGTTGCTATTAGAAAGTATCTGGAAGATATTGCCCATTGCCATACTCGAAGTGCTTCTCGACAAAGAGGGTATGATCTGGATCCCCCCTGCTTGTTGATGTACCAAACTACTGACATATTGTCTGTCTGAATCGCAATTGTTCCCAAAGGGAGGATTGCCTGCAATGCTAAGAGCACTGCCCTCATCTCTAAAACGTTGATATGCAAATTGGCCTGCAGTGAGGACCAATTGCCTTGGAATGTCTTTCCCAGATAATGCCCTCCCACCCCATCTGGGAGGCATCTGTGGTCAATATGGCTAGGGGTTGATGGAGGACAAATGGACGGGTTCCTATCGTGTGATCGAAAATTGTAAACGGCAAAAGTGTGTTGAGCGAACCTGATTGGTTGAAACGTTGGAAATCGCCGTAGGGAATATCTTCCCTTTACTTCAATGCAGTGCGATCTCGTAGTAGGAATATTTAATTAACAGGGGTGTGTGTGGGGGATGGGGTTGCAAGGGGGCTTGTCCCCCTGCCTACAGCATTTAGGTAAGTATAGTTTTTTATTTTTATTTTTTTATTATATTTTTGAAATTTCAAACATCGCTCATATGGTGTCAGCCATATGGTGTTCGATGATTGAAACTTTCGAAAATATAATATAGACCCAAATGGACAACCAGACAAGATTTTGCTGGAGTGAAGCCACCAAATTAGGTCTTCCCTGCAATGGTTGGTGATGAAGATCAAATGGTACATTGATTTAGTAAACAACATTGGGATGCCAGGATTCACTGAAGAATTCTCAGGTGATATCTCATTAGAGGGACTAGAGTGATAGAGGCTGCCATTGACCCTAGAGTTTATAGAGCTTTGCTGTTACTTTCTTGCTGAGAATGATCTCGCTGACTTGCGATCTTATCCCTTGAAGTCTTTCTATGAGAGGAGACGCAATGCCAGTGACTGTATCGGGCATCGCGCCAATGAATTCTTTCTGCTGAGGTGGTTCTAAATGGGAATTTTCATAGTTTATAGTGATCCCTAAGTCGAAGCAAAGGAGATTATAATCTCGTGCCTCTATGAGTAGATGCATGGTGGGAGCGGTAAGGAGCCAGTCATCTAGATATGGAAACACCCGAAATCCTAGCAGTCTGAGGTGACCTGCTACCACTGCCATGCATTTGGTAAAAACCCTGGGGGCTATGGTGAGATGAAAGGGCAGTGCCCTGATCTGATAGTGACTGGCTTCCAGACGGAAGCTCAAACATTCTGGAGCATTTGTCCATTTTTATATCGTAATACGCATCCTAAAGATCTTTTGAGCACATCTAATCGTCTTTTTCCAAGAACGGAAGTATAAACTGAAATGAGACCATCCAGAATTTTGTTTGCTGAAGTGATTTGTTCAGCTGACTAAGATCCAGAATTGGTCTCCAGTCACCTGTTTTCTTTGGCACTAAAAAGACTCTTGAGTAAATTGTGGATCTCCTCTGATTTCATGGAACTATTTGGATGACTCTTCTGTTGAGCAGTCTTTGAATTCTTAAGACCACTGTGTATCCCTGTGACTGGGTGGAACATCTGGGATTCTTCTTAGTCTTTTTGGTTTTTCTAAAAAGAGGATATTGTAACCTCTGGTTATAATCTTCTGCAAAAACACCACTCCATGAACCAACTCACCAAAGAAAGAAAAAAAAAAAACACTGAACTGGAGAAACGGTCACCATCCATTTTTACTGTGTTCCTAGTACTTCAGCATCAAGCCTTCCAGGGAATAATCATGCACAAGAATGGAGTACTTTATATGCATTTCACTACATTCATTATTCAATTCAGTTATACAATAATTGATCAATTCATCAGTGAGTCAAGAAAATTAAAATCTAAAGTGCATCCTGAGCAGTAAAGTGCTTCAGAAACATTTAAAGTACTTTAAAACAAATAAAGGGCAACCCCTTACATTCCTATTGCATTTAATTGTAGGGCAAATGTTTTACTACTTGTTAATCTAGAGATGCATAAGTGCTTTTGTATTAACTTCTTAAATTATAATGTTAAAGGTAATAGGAAAGTAAAGGGTTGCACTTTATATGTTTTGATGCACTTTGTTTCTGAAGCACTTTACTGCTCAGGATGCACTTTAGATTTTAATTTTCTTGACTCACTGATTAATCAATCAATTACTGTATAACTGAATTGAATAATGAATGTAGTGAAATGTATATAAAGTACACCATTCTTGTGCATGATTACTCCCTGGAAGGTTTGATGCCGAAGTACTAGGAACACAGTAAAGTGGAAGGTGACCATTTCTCCAGTTGTTCAGTGCGTTTTTTTTTCTTTTTTTTTTTTGGTGAGTTGGTTCGTGGAGTGGTGCTTTTGAATTTTTCTGACAGTATGTTGGTTACTGGAGCTTCGGTTGGTGGAGACATATCCAATTCCATGTCCAATTCAGTGACTACCTTTCTTTCCTGTACAGAAATGTGGAAAGAAAGGGATGAGAAGGTGGCTGCTTCCGATTTGTGGTCTTGTAATGGACTGGGAGACCAGCAGGCAACCAGGTATGAGAGATTAGAACGTTTGCTTGTAAAGGAGGTGTCTTTATATTATGATAACTGGTTGCTGGAGAAATATATCAGCCTGAATTTAACCCCTCGGGGTTTTAGGCTGGACAAACTTCCAGCTTCTGAATTTTCTGAAGCTGAAGCTGATTTATTTGAGGAGTGGAAGAATATCTCTTTACAGTGTACTTTAGGGTGGCTTAAAGTACTTGTCAAACGTAATAAACTGCATGAACAAGTAGGAAATTCAATTTTGGAGCTGCAGGATGAGCTTAAGGGGGAAACTACAACTGCCGTATTTAATTATAAAATGAAAAACAAGTAATCTCCGTGGTATCCCCGAAGTCTCAAAACAACCCACTAAAGTGTAGTGGGTCTAAAAACAAAACAGTGTAAGAAACTTCTCTGTGTGGAAGATTTTCAGTCCATATATTTCTAGTTAATCACTGTATATTAATCAGATCAGACAATAGTAGTAGAAGTAGCGAACGTAAACTCAAGTCAAAAAGTAATAATAGAAAATATATAAATCTACAGTATTACTAAGTATTCGAAAGTAATCTAAGCAAGGCAGGCAGTCTGTTTCCAGTCGAAAATCCTTTAAGTACACAGACAAGCGATCCAAGTAAAACAAAAATAGAGTAATAATTTCCTCACAAGCTTTCTAAATATATATATATACTTTTTATCAGGCATGGGAGTGGTTTATTGTGCTGTAAAACAAAGTGTTATTGGTACATGTTAAATTCACATCCCTTCCCCCATCAGTGTGACATTCGAGCTGGTCCTGCCCTACTAGTAGCTGTCATAATTTTATATAGCCCTAATGTACTTTAATGGTACATCTTATTTAACTAAATTAAGTAGATTATTAAGTCTGTGATTTTATACAAGGCAATATACTACATGGCTGGAAATATATCAACCTTAGTTCATTTTGCGATCAAAAATTATATATAAATATATACATACACATTTTGCATGTAAAAATCAGTTTCTATTTCATAACCTATTGTTAACAAAGATCGCTTTTGTCCTTCTAGACTTCTTCAGGTCTCTGTACAAGAACCCTAAAAACCTATATAATTGTATAATTAGTTAGTATTATTATTACCATCATTTGAATAAAGTGGAAAAAAAAAGAGAACCAAAAAAAAAAAAAAAAAATTACAGTGATTAACTAGAAATATATGGACTGAAAATCTTCCACACAGAGAAGTTATTATAAAATGAAGGACATTCATGTGAGAATGGGCAAAGCTGAGGCTAAAATACTTGAAAGGAAACTCAGTAAACTGGACAGAGATGATCATGATTATAGGAACAACCTCATCTTTCAGTGGCAGAGAAAACCTAGGCAGAGCAGGACCACCGTAAAAAATACGGCTGTGAGGTCTCAGAGTTTGCGAGAGTCATTCTTTTCATCCACAGAAGCAATTGAGTGAAGGAGGTGTCCAGCAGAGCAGTGGTCAGAGAGTGAGCCCACAGCAATCGAAAAGCAAGCGCAACTGGAGGTGGTGTAACAGGAAGAAATGAAGAAAATCAGAGAATTGGACATTTTGGACTTAACATTACTAATGATGTTGTTGTCATAAGTAATGAGCATAATAACAGGTATGTCTTGAATAATGTAAATAGTTCACATTCAGCGAGTCAAAGTGAAATGTTGAATATTATTAATCTATCAGATTTGCAGTTAGATGATAACATGTATAGTTTACTTTTGAAAGGAATGAAATTTGTACCAACATATTTTCCAGCCTTGGCAGACAATGTTAGAAATATGTGTTTTTTGTCGCAAACTACATTTAAAGGCATTTTTTTCTAAAACAAATTCAGAAAATGCAAATGGTAATGTAATGTGCAGCACTGATGAGGATCCATTGCTAGATTTGTCACTGCATGAAAATGAGTTAGTGGATATTTTTGCTTATGAACAAGAGCGTGAAAGTAATAGGGTCAGTGTTGGGGATGTTTTTTCATATTATACTGGCTATGGAAAATTTAGTATTCCTAAGGTTCCTTATGTTAGCACTTTTTATCTGCCTAGAACTGTCTCAGCCACAATAAATTTTGAGTAGGTGTTATACAAACAGTTGCAAGTTGAATATAAGAAGTTTTATGACAGTTATAAACCCAATAACTTGAAAATGTATGAACAGAATGCATTAAGGCAGCTAAGAAACTTGAATAAAGATTATGTTTTTGCACAGGCAGATAAGGGGGGTAATTGGGTAATAATGTCTTGAGTGAAATACAACAATATGGTGAAGGAATTGTTGCAGGAAGTTGGTGTTTATGAACAGGTGCAGTCAACTGTTCTGGATGCAGATAATGATTTGTTGCTGGAATTACTTGAAAAGGGAGAGAGAGAGACTGGGATTTTTTTCCACCAATGATGTCAAAAAGTTACATGTAAAATATCCTAGAATGGCTAAGTTTTATGCCATTCCCAAGGTAGACAAGGACTTAACAAATCCCCCTGGGAGACCCATAGTGTCAGGGGTGGAGGGATTTCTCCAGAATATTGGCATTTTTTTGGAAGCACAGTTGAAAGAGCATTTGAAGAGAGTCCCTTCGCACATTAGAAATGGTAAAGAGCTCAGAGACACTTTGAGAGGTAATGAGTGGCAAGAGGATTTTTTCTGGGCAACTGTTGATGTTAAGTCCTTGTATACCAATATTTCTCATCAGTGGGGTCTGGAAGCAGTAGCCAGAATATTGGGGGAAGGTCCCAGAACAAGTTATATTTTACAGCTGTTGGAGTTTGCACTGACACACAATGTATTTAGCTTTGAGGACAATTTTTTTTCTACAGAGAACAGGAACTGCTATGGGGGCATCTTTTGTTCCATCTTACGCCATATTTTTTATGTTTTTTTTTTTTGAGGAGAGCTGTGTTTATAGGAATACATATTTTTTTGGAAAATGTTACAGTTTTCAAACGCTATACTGATTTGTTTTTTATATGTAAAGGGGAGATTAGTCTTTCTGAACAGTTTATGTTAGAACTAAATCAGAATCAGTATGGCATCACAGTATCCTATCAAACTCATAGACATAAGATACAGTTTCTAGATTTGGCGTTCTTTGTGGATAAAGACAAACTAGTGTCTTTTTTAAACCATTTTATAAGGAAACAGTGGCTAATAATTGTTTCAGTGCAGACAGCATGCATCCAGAACATTTACTTGATTCTCTCTCTTATGGAGAATTCAAGCGCATTAGTGACAATGTTCATGACAGAACCACACTGGATGGGGAATTTAACATTGTTAGATGCAAGTTGGTGAAGAGAAGGTATTCTAGCCAGGTGTTAAATAGGGCTAAGGAAAATGTGAGAAAGCAAACTGCTGGTAGGAGAGTATGGAGTCATTCAATATATCACGGGCGTGGAGATCATCATAAAGTGGGCAAGGATGATACATTTTTTGTTAACAAATTTTCCCATTTTCCAGCTACACTGAAGGCGTTAGTGCACAGGTTTTGGTCTATTATATAGCAGGATGAGGAAGTGGGCAACATTTTTAAGGGAAGGGTTGTTTTTTCTCATGGTAGACTTCACAACCTGAAGGAATTATTGAACAGTAGGGTAAGTAGGATGGAAACTGGTTCAAACACAGCAGGCAACTTTAGATGTTGAAGGTGCAAGGTGTGTGACAAAGTCAAGAACATTTCAGGTACTTTGATTAGTTTTAAGAAGTTCATTGCCCTGGGATCTTAAAATTGCAGTACCAGTGGGGTTGTTTATGCCACTGGATGTGACTGTCTACTTGTAAAGTGGTATATAGGCCAAACCAGAAGAATGGTGAAAAAAAGAATTATGGAGCATTTGGTGGATGTGAGGCATGTTAGACTTAGTATTTATTTAACATTTTTTTATTTAACATTTGTTTACTGGGAAAGTCAGACTAGGACAGAGCCTATTTTCAGCGGAGGCCCGGGGAGAAATGCTCCAGATGCATGTCTTTTGTGGGACGAAACCAGAGTACCCTGAGGAAACCCACACAAACGCAGGGAGAACATGCAAACTCCGCACAGAAAGCACCCCAGCCGAGAACAGAACCAAAGAACCTCTTGCTGTGAGGCGACAACATTAACCGCTGCACCACTGCGCCACCCCGCCATCCTTTCACGTTCAACATTTCCATGCTGTTCACAATGGTAACACTAGCAGTTTATTTTTTTCTGTTTTAAACAAACCTTATGCAGTACAAGGCATGGAATATGGGCGCATTTTGTTAAGGATGGAAAGTAGATATATTATTAATTTTGGAACTTTGTGGCCCCATGGGCTTAATATGGAGTTAGATTTACATGTATAGGATGAAATGTTTTAGTATGCATTATTTTATAAATGCATAGATATATAGGATGAATGATTTATATGTATAGGGTAAAATATTGAAATATTTAATCATTTGTTACTGTAAGGATGTTTAGGTGCATTGGCATGAACTTCTTAAACTATTAAGTTAAATGCAATAGGAATGTAAGGGGATGCATTTTAAAAGTTTTTTGATGCACTTTAAATGTTTCTGAAGCATTTCAATTTCTCAGGATGCACTTTAGAATTAAATTTTCTTGACTCGATTAATTGATCAACCACTGTAGGGCAAAATGTTTTAGTACTTGTTAAACTACAAATGCATAAGTGCTTTTGTATTAACTTCTTAAATTATAATGTTAAATGCAATCGGAATGTAAGGGGTTGCAATTTATATGTTTTGATTCACTTTGTTTCTGAAGCACTTTACTGCTCAGGATGCACTTTAGATTTTAATTTTCTTGACTCACTGATTAATCAATCAATTATTGCATAACTGAATAATGAATGTAGTGAAATGTAGATATGCTCAGAATTAGTTCAAAATGATGTGAAAATTACTGAACCTACACACATTGCTAACATACTGGCTGACAGGTTCAGTGCAAACTTCCCCCCCCCCTCCCCCCCAAAAGGAGAGATATCTATTCCAGAGGATTGTAGCCCCCCAAACATCTCCAACGCCCAGGTGAGAACTGCCCTCACTAAGGCAAAAAACACAGCATCCATGGGACCGGATGGTGTCCCGGCTGTGTGCTTCATGAACTCAACGAGGAATTAAACCCACAGTTAGGACAGCTGTTTAATCTTAGCCTCACCTCAGGATACGTACCCAAGGAGTGGCGCACGGCGACTGTGGTCCCACTTCATAAGGCGGTGCCTCCACAGACCCTGGAAATTACCGCCCCATTAGCTTGACAAGCCTTATCTGCAAAGCCATGGAGAGGATCATAATGGAACTCATAAATAAAGACATAGGGAACTTGCAGACTTTGGATCCAACCCAGTTTGGCTTTGTCAAAGGCAGATCCTGCCTCTTAAACTTGGTTGACTTTTTCGAGACAGTCACCAAGGCCATTGATGAGGAAAGGCAGTCCATACAGCCTACCTCGACCTGGCAAAGGCCTTGACACAATACCCCACTCAGGTATCATCGAAAAACTCATCAGCTTGAATGTAAACCCATACATCACAAGATGGGTTGCAAACTGGCTAGCGACAGAACCCACAGGGTCAGAGTTGCTGGAGCCATGTCAGACTCAAAGCCTGTCACAAGTGGTGTCCCACAGGGCTCAGTCCTGGGTCCACTCTTGTTCGGCATCTACTTTTCTGAAGTACAAGCAAACACAGGAGGGTTATGGCTGACAAAGTTTGCAGATGACTGCAAACTGGGCCATAGTCGAAAACACATCTGACACAGATATCCTCCAGAAGGGCCTCACAGAAAGCGGATAACTGGTGCCAGAGCCATGGCCTGAAGTTAACGCCAAAAATGCATAGTCATACCCTTCGGGAAAAACAAGGTTACCCCTAGCTACCATATAGGTGACAATCCACTGAGCACAGAAAAGTCATCAGGGATCTGGGGACCCAAGTTGACAGTAGTCTTTCGTTTGACACTCATGTTGCTAAAGTAGTTAGGAAAACCTTCTATATCGCCCACCTGATCATGAAGGGATTCACATCTAGATCAAGGGAGGTCATCGTCCCCTGTACTCATCACTCATTAGACCTATGATTGAGTACAATGCCCGTTCGAATGTATCTGACCAGACACCTGATGCAGCTTGAAAGGCCCCAAAAGTTCCTCACCAAAAGGATAAAGGGTCTCAAAAATATGTCTTATGCTGCCCGACTGAAAGAACTCCAGCTTTATTCAGTCTCATACCGCTTGCTCAGAGGTGACCTGTGCCTGACATATAAGGCCATGTCAAACCCAGATTTGATGAATATGCTTCACCTCAAAAAATCTAGATCCCTCAGAACCACAAGGGTGGGAGACTTAAACCTTGACACGGTTATAAATAGAACGTGCTGGAGGGACAGATTCATCACCCAGACTCCCTATGCTGTGGAACAAAATCCCGTTACATGTGAGGCAGAGCACCTCGCTGGCCTTGTTCAAGAGGAATCTTGACCAATGGATGGGAGATCGCAGATATACCCCAGGGATTACTTCAGTGTCACTGCTTGACAGAGGCACAGAAAAATGATAGGCATAGTTTTTATTCAAACTAAAGGGGTGGCGAAAGCCACATAACTATGGGCTAGGCTTATAAATGCCCTTGGGCAGATAGCCTAGTATGAACCTATGAACCTATGTATATAAAGTACACCATTCCTGTGCATGATTATTCCCTGGAAGGCTTGATGCCAAAGTACTAGGAACACAGTAAAAGTGGATGGTGACCATTTCTCCAGTTGTTCAGTGTGTTTTTTTCTTATAATCTTCTGCACCCCATTGTCCATTGTCATCCTTAATCAGGCAGATTGGTGCAGGAATAATTGCCCCACAACTGCCTCCATTCAGGAGCGCTGATAGGAGTTACCAAGAAAAGAATCCCTGGAACTCTGATTTTGCAGGCCACCTCTGCCTCTTGCGTGGCATTTTCCATTGTTACTCCCCCCTCTGCCCTGGGGGAAGTTGTTGCCATGCAAGTCCTGGAAAGGCCCTTGGGACTTCTTGAATCATAGCCTCCAACTTCTCTGGTTCCTGGAATAGGGCCATTGAGGAGTGGAGAAGACAGAGTCATCCCATCTTTCTCACCTCTGGTCAGAGTGTCTTTAACCTTGGGACCGAACAGGGATGTTCCGTCAAACAGAGCACTGACAAAAGAATACTTAAACGGCTCCGCAAAATCACATAAGTGCATCCAGGCATGTCTCCTAATGGCTACACCAGAACCTACTGCTCTTGTCTTCCCTTCAGCAGCATATGCAGTTAGCCTTATGGAAGAAATGAAAATTGATTCTACGGTTCAGATCTGAGAAACTACTTTGTCTCAAACTCCTTCATCTACTGTTCCTTTCATAGTAGCTGATAGCTCTTATCAGATCTCTTTGAAGTCTTGTGAAATGTGTCATGTAATTCAAGAACCTTAGAGCAAAGGTTGATGAAGTGTATACGTGCTTCCCAAATCTATCTATAGTCCTAGACTCTATTAGGAGGAAGAATAGCAGGACTTTGTTCAGCAAGTTCATTCTTGGTGGCTGCTGCAACCACCATGACATCCACAGGAATTCCTTTGGCCCAGTGTTGCTGATCCTGAGGGGCTGAAAGAATACGGTCTGGTCTTTTTGTAATTGGCTCGACAGGGTCGGGTAACTTCCAGGCCCACTGAGCAATCAACAATGATCATCAGTGGGTGGAGAGACCCAAGGGACAGAGGGCTGGGCATGAAAAGCCTCTAGGTACACCGATATCTCTGAGAAAGGCTGGAGGGAAGTCCAGCCACCCCTCTGTTTTAGGATCTCTAGTGTTGCTTGCCTCTCTACACCTAAAAGACAAGCAGGCAGGGTGGTTTATTTAAGACGCTTTATTATATAGAAACACATCAGGATGGATAGCACCATCAGGAAAAATAAATAAACTGATCATCAGACAAAGCTTACACACATACATGCTTACATCAGCTTACTACAAAATGGCAGTCAGGCTTGCACGTGCTTAGTATTTAGTATTTATACACTTGTACAAGCCCTTGGATAGCTTCTTGGAAAGACATACACACACTGATCTACATCCTCCCTCTTAAAAAGATTGCCTTTATCAAAATAACATTACAGATAAACATGCATAAATATAGACAGAAACAAATGCAATGCTCATGTCCAAGTTGCCGTGTATCTGGAACATGGTCTGGAGATGCGACCGGATCTCGTTACACAACAATCAGGACTGGATTTAGCAAAAGGGACAGTCTTTGGTGAACAACTCACATCAGGAACTTCAGGCTTCATCAGAGGAATGTGGATATTCTCTGGAACTTCCACTGGAACTGGAACACTGGACAACTCACTCTGAGATAAAGAGTCTTTATCACAGGCTATATGCTGTGGTACAGGCTCAGGCATCGGTATCAAATACTTCTGATTCCACCTGAATTCTGCTCCTTGTGATTCCACAATGTAGGATCATGGGTCTAGGCAGATGTTCTTCATGACTCCAATCCAATCATAACCTTTGGGCATTTGCATCCTTACCACTTCTCCCTCTTGTAATGGATTGAGCAGTTTGCTGGTCTTAATCATAATAGGACTTCTGGGTTAAACACTTCTTCAACAGATTGGCTTTCATTGGCATGTTGTTCTTGACACATGGAACCAACAAATGACTACTGATGAGTAATGTGGTTCTGGTTTGTCATGAAAGAAGTCTCTGAGCATGTGAACCAAGATGTTTATCACTAGGAATATTTCGAAGATTCAAGAGATTTAGGAAAACATCACTACTGTCTCGTTTTTACTTCTCTAGTAACTGCTTTGCACTATGAAATGCCCATTCTGCCAAACCATTTGACTGAGGATACTCTGGGATACTAGTGACATGAGTAAAGTACCACTCTTCTGCAAATCTTTTGAACTGTTGGCTTATCTGCATGCCATTGTCAGAAATAACTTTGTGTGGAGATCCATGCACTGCAAAATTACACTTCATCTTAGCAATAACAGTACTGGATACTAGATTAGGAAGTATGTCAATCTCAAACCAAAAGGAGTAAGAGTCTACTAAACACCAAGTAATGTTGACCATTCCACTCGAAAATGTCTGTGGCTGCTGACAACCAAAGTAGTTCAGGAATCTGGTTTAGCTGAAGTGGCTCTTTCTGTTGATGTGACCTGATACTGTTACACACAGAATAAGATGAAACTGCTCAATATCTTGTGACATAGAAGGCCAAAATACTAGTCCTCTCGCCCTTCTTTTGGTAGAGTCTGCTCCCAGGTGACCTCAATGTAAGATAGTAATGTACCTCTTGTTGCAAAGACATTGGAGCAATAACTTTAGGACCTTTAATGATGCTACCATTGCATGACAAAATCTCATCTCTGTATGGAAAATACGGCTGCAGTTTTGGAGGCAAACCAAATAGCTCTGATGGCCATGCTTCTTTGAGGAAGTGATTGAGCTTTTGTAAAACTGGATCTGTGGCTATATAATCTCTGAGCTCATAAAGACATGTGGAAGAAACAATTATCACTTCCATGACTTCAAAATCAAATCTCTCGTTCTCATGCTGTTCTGTGGAACTTCTGGATAACGTATCAACAAGATAACGAAGTTTGTATTTCTTGTAGACAAGATTGAAATGATACTTTTGCAATCTTAATATCATGCTTTGCAATCTGGCTGGAGCTGTGTGATTAGCTTTTCTCAAAACAGTGTCTAGAGGTTGGTGATCTGTTTCAGTCTGGGTAGTTCTACCATACACAATCATGGAATGTGGAACAAGCAAACAACTGCCAAAAGCTCTTTCTCTACCTGATCATACTGTATTTCAGCTTGGGTAAGAATTCTAGATGCATAAGCAACTGGGTGACCGTCTTGTAGAATGACTGCACCAAGACTAAATTTTGAAGCATCACATGAAAGAGTAACTGACTTGTGGATGTCACAGTATCTGAGAGTAGGTGGACTGGCAATTCCCTGTTTTAGGACATCAAATGGTCTCTGGTGTTGCTCTAACCAAGACCAAGATACATCTTCACATGTTAGCTCTCTGAGAGGTGTTGATATTTGACTTAAGTCTGGAATGAACTTGCCTATGTAGTTAACCATGCCAAACAAACATTGCAGGGTTTTAACACTGTCTGGAGCTGGCATCTCTAGAATGGCTGTTTGCGTAGAAGGGTCTGATGGTCATAGCCCTGAACTGGTAAATAAATGACCAATATAAGTGATTTCTCGTAGCATGAATTTGCATTTCTGTGGATTCAGCTTAAGATTCACTTTACAACCTCTTTCCAGAACAATTTTGAGGTTTCTGTCATGCTCAGCTTCACCACTACCTCCTACTAGTATGTCATCTACTATAATAGCACAAGGATACTCAAAAAAATTTACTCCATTGCAGGTTGAAAGACTTCACTTGCAGAATTTATCCCCAATGGCATTCTCAAAAATCTGTACCTGCCAAATCGAGTACTGAAAGTAGTGATCAGTGAGGATTTCTTTGTCTTCTTGTCAAGCAAAATTTGCCAAAATGAACTCATTGCATCCAAGACAGAAAAAACAGTGGCATTTGGCATAAGAGCAGTGACTTTTTTGACTGTACACATTGGATGATAAGATCTTTTTAGAGCTTTGTTCAAATCACATGGATTAATACATGTTTTGATGTCATCTGAGCTTTTCTTATGAGCTACAACCATGGAAGATACCCATTCAATTGGCTCATCAACTGGACAAATCACACCTTGTTGCACCATTTTATCTAGCTAGGCTTTAACTCTGTTCTGCATGGCTACTGGAACTTTTCTGGCTGGCCTGACAACTGGGCTGACATTTCGGTCTAACTTTATAGAGTACACAATTGGAAGCTTGCCTAGTTTGCCATCATAAAGATCAGCTTAGATAGAAAAATAGACCAGGCGAAATTAGAATAGTGGTCTTTCAAGCTAACATGGTGAACTTCCTTGTCAAATGAAAGCAGTCCCATTTTCAAAGTGTCTTTGAGAACTAATAACTGGACGTGCCTTTTGACCACATAAAATAATAAGTTGTAGCGTCTACCAGCAGAGTAACATGAAAGCACTACTGAGCCTTCCATCTGAATCTCTTCACCACCATATGCAACAAGCTTTGCATACTTTGTCAGATCAAGCCTTTCATCAGCACATACTCTAGCAAATGTTTCTATAGACATAACATTGCACTTTGAGACAGTGTCAGCTTTGAGCTCTGTGGGTTTGCTATTTTTCTGAACAGTACAAAATACTTCATTCTTGGCCCATAAATCAACTGCATTGACTGTTTCACAAAGCACTGACACACCATTAACAGAAAAAAGTAGGATCACAGCTTTCTAACTGATCAACTCTTTTCCTGAAATGTTCCTTTTTAATAAAAAACATGTGGCTTTTGATTTACAAAATCTTTTGAAATGGCTCCACTTGTTACATTTATAGCATTGCTGACCAAAAGCTAAGTATTTCGCACTTTTATATTTATGACTTCCACCACAATTACGACCGTTAACAATGAAAATAGATACTGGTCCTTGTTCACCCTTATACTTATTTGCTGACTCACTCTTGGTGCTTCACTGAGGCTGTGCAAACTGTGGAACTTGCTCGAAAGCTCTGGGGTTTAGCTGTGAGTGTTGCAGGAGCTACAATAACTGCCATGTACCTGGGCCTGTTTCACTTAACCACGTGCTGCATACTATGAATGTGAGGCTTAGAAGTTACTGGAGACATGCCTTTATCATTTGTAAGAACTTTTAGTTATGTACTCACCATAACTTCAGATGTTTGGGATCCATCTCGCCTACATTCTGACTGATGGGTTCGGAGCCGATCCCTCGGCTCCGACTCGGCACACTTATGCCAAAGAGCGAAGTCTCTTATTGGCTGAGCTTACTATATCCCAGGATGCACCACTACCAGTCCCCCAGATCTAGTTTGTCCGCATACATGCACACATGCACGCTCTGATTATATAACATCGTCAGATGAAACAAGATAAAAACAGTAGAACTCAAACCGTTCAATCTCTTCTGATCTCCAAGGCAGGGGAAGGAGGGTGGGTATTAGGAATGTAGGCGAGATGGATCCCAAACATCTGAAGTTATGGTGAGTACATAACTAAAAGATGTTATGTGATCCTATCTCGCCTACATTCTGACTGATGGGACAGCGTCCTAGCACCTGAATCCTGGGTGGCTCACTGGAAAACACTCCTGAGTACCGTGGAACCAAATGATGCTCGCCCTTTAGATGCCACATCCAATTTATAGTGGGAAATGAAAGTGTGCGGATTGGACCAAGTAGCCGCAGCACAAATCTCCGATATAGCGAGTTTGGAATGAAAAGCTATAGAAGTCGCCATAGCTCTGGTAGAGTGAGCTTTGATAGATGTTGTAAGTTGCTTATTCAAGAAGAATAAGCCTGAGTTATACAATCTCTAATCCATTTGGAGATAGTAGCTTTTGTGATGGTTTTACCCAATTTATTGTCTGAGAAGGACACAAACAACTGGTCTGACTTACGAAATTGCTGAGTCCTGTCTAAATAGAAGCGCAATTGCCTGTGAACATCCAATTTATGGAGAGTGTATTCTGCTTCATTGGAGAATTTTGGGAAGAAAACTGGTAGCTCTAAAGATTGTTGGAGACAGAGATTAGAACAGACCTTTGGGACAAAGGATGGATTAGGCCTAAGTGATACTCTATCCTTGTGGAAAATCAAGTACGGTGGTTTAATAGACAGGGCTTGAAGCTCTGAAACTCTTCTTGCAGAAGTAATTGCAACTAAGAAGGCAGTTTTCCAAGACAGATATTTTAACTCACATGTAGCAGCCGGTTCGAAAGGGGAAGATGTTAATGCACGAAGCACCAAATCAAGATCCCACGGAGGCGCAGGATGAAAAACTGGGTGTCTTAACAGGCCCGCACCTTTAATGAAAGTTTTGCATAGTCTGCTGCTCATCAATGGAGGATCCATGGATTCGTGGAATTTAGAGATAGCCGCCAGTTGGACTTTAATAGTAGAGACAGAAGATCCTTGATTAAACAGGGATGTTAAGAATTTCAAAACTTCCGGGATTGGAGCAGTGATAGGGTCTAAGCTCTGAGTTGAGCCCAGATAGCAAACCTCTTCCACTTACTGAGGTACAATTTCTTAGTGGTGGGTTTGTGGGCTGAAGATAAAATGTGAATAACTTCCGGGTCTAATGTGTGACTTCTGACTAAAGTCGGAAGTGGAGGAGCCAAGCTGTCAACTTCAAGGAGTGTAGGGACTGATGCTGTCGTCCCGACTGATGAATTAGCAGATCCGGAGTTAGATCTAAAGTCCAAGGATCGTCCACCGCATGTTTCTTCAGGTAGGGAAACCATACCTGACGAGGCCAGTATGGAGCAATCAGTATCATTGTGGACCCCAATTGAGAAGCTTTTTGAATGACTTTGGAGAAGTGGAATCGGAGGAAAGGCATAAAGTAGCCCTGTTGGCCAAGGTTGTGCTAGAGCATCCATAGCTGCTTCCCCTTGATGTGGAGTCAAGGAGAAGAACCTTTTGCACTTCGTGTTTAGTGGTGTTGCAAATAGGTCGCAGCACGGCGTCCCCCATCTCCTGAAAACCTGAGCTGCTACTGTTTCGTTTAGGGACCACTCGTGAGGAGAGAGAATTGTCCTGCTCAATCTGTCTGCCAATATATTTGATTTCCCCAGAATGTGGGTCGCTACCAAGAAACGGCTGGTAGCTACAGCCCATTCCCACACCCTCATGGCCTCTCTGCAAAGGGGTAAGATCTGGTCCCTCCTTGTTTGTTTAGATACCAGACCACCGACATGTTGTCTGTGTGGATGGCGATTATGCCCTGAGGGAGAAACTTGTGTAAGGCCTGTAGGGACAGAAGTACAGCCCTCATCTCCAATACATTGATGTGGAGAAGAGCTTCGTCTGGAAGCCAGGAGCCCTGAACTAACCTGCCCAGACAATGCCCCCACCCTATCTGGGAGGCATCTGTCGTCAGGGTAACCACTGGAGAGGAATAACAAAGGGGCTTCCTTGATTTAGATTGGATGTCTGAAGCCACCAGCGAAGGTCCCGTTTGCATGTTTCTGTAATCATAATGGGATGATTGAGGGGAAGGTCCTGAAAGGACCATTGAGTTGACAATAGCCACTGAAGAATCCTCATGTGCAATCTTGCCAGAGGAACTAGAAGAACCGTGGCAGACATCGAACCTAAAACTTGTAGGACCATCCTGGCTGGGGCTCTGGATCTTGAAATCAGGGCTTGAACTTGGCCTTGTAAAGTTTGGATCCTTTCGGTAGGAAGAAAAGCAGCATCAATTTTGAGTCTATCTCTGCTCCTATGAACCTTATGCGCTGAGAGGGCAGCAAGACAGACTTTGACCAATTGAATGTAATTCCCAGGGTAGCACCCAGGGAGATGGTGGCTTTGAGGTTGTCCATTAGTAGATGCCTGGTGGTGGCAGTCAGGAGCCAGTCGTCCAGATAGGGAAACACTTGGAATCCAAGACTCCTCAGGTGAGCAGTCACTACTGCCAAACACTTGGTGAACACCCTGGGGGCTGTGGTGAGACCAAAGGGCAGTGCACAAAATTGGAAATGACTGTCTCCCAGGCTGAAGCGCAGATACCTCCTGGACGCCTGATGTATCGGTATGTGATAATAGGAGTCCTTGAGGTCTATGGAGCACATCCAAACATCCTTCTCCAATAATGGGAGAATGGATTGTAACATGACCATTCGGAATTTGGATTTCGTGACGGATTGGTTTAGTCTGCTGAGATCCAATATTGGTCTCAGGTCCCCTGTCTTTTTTGGCACTAAAAAGAACCTCGAGTAATTTCCGGATCCGATCTGGTCTGTGGGGACCGGTTGGATGACTCCTTTTTCTAGCAGCTTTAAAGCTTCTGCGGCTGCAATTTCCCTTTGACTGGGCGGTGGGTCCGGGATTTTTTGGACGGTGGGGGTGAGCATGTGAATGGGATGGTGTAACCTCCGGCAATGATCCGAAGCACCCATCTGTCCTGAGTGATTGATTCCCAGGCTTTTAGGTGCTTGGCAAAACGGCACCCGACTGGCTCCGGAGCAGCACAGCTGGGCAATCCCTCATGAGGTGTGGGAGGCTGAAGAGCCACGAAAGGACTCGCGGTCTCCAGAATTGCGGGGCCCTCTGCCGCCTCTGGGACGGCGTCTCCCAGAAAAATTTCCCTGTCCTCTGCCTCTGGAAGGGGAATCTTCCTGCTGTTGAGGAAAAAACTTACGTGATTTACAGAACCACATCTTCCCTCCTCCTTTAGCCTTGGGATAAGGCCGAAAGGGAGTGGAATAACGGGCACCTACGGCAGATAAAGTTTTTCCCTCTTGCTCACAGCGGGTAAGGGTGTCTTTAACCTTAGGTCCAAACAAAGAGGACCCATCGAAGGGAGCGTCGGCGAAGGAAGACTTGAAGGCCTCCGCAAACTGACACAAACGGAGCCAGGCTTGTCTCCGTAGAGCCACGCCTGTGCCTGCCGCTCTACCCGCCCCTTCGGCCGCATATGAAATGAGCCTCATGGACGAGTTAGAAATTGACGTAAGGATAGCCAACTGAGAGCTAACCGACTGGGCTAGCTGCTCAGGTAGGTTACCTGAGAGGGAATCTGACAGCTCCTTGACCAGATCCCTCTGAAGTCTGGTAAAATGTGCCAAATAATTCAGGGACCTTAAAGTAAAGGCCGCTGAAGTCAGGGTGCGCTTCCGTGCGGTCCATGCTCCTAGACTCCTTATTAGGAGGATGGATGGACGTTGAAGCCTCTGCCACGTCCTGTTGTGTAGCAGATGCCACCACCATGGCATCTACAGCCACGCCTTTAGTCAGGAACTCCTTCTCGGGTGGGGCAGACAAAAATTTGTTAGGGCGAGAAGGGACTGGTTCCACGGTATCTGGATGTTCCCACGCCCTCCGACAAACTAAATCCAGGAGCTCGTCGAAGGGCGGAGACACCCAGGAGGCGGAGGGCTGAGCCCCAAAGGCCTTGAGGAGCACTGACTCATCAGCAGAGGGGGGTTTGGATATCCAGCCGCCTCGTTGTTTGAGGATCTCTAAGATGTCTGCAAATGAGACATCTTCCGAGGCCGACTGGGACCCCTCCGCATCATCAAGATCAGTGTCAGATGTAATAGACTCGGGGGAGTCCACGTGCTTCCTCTTGCACAATCTCTTCCTTGGGGGTTCCTCTGAAGGCAACTCCAAAGAACCCTCAGGAGGAGGGGAACCCCCAGTGGGGGTAACCTCAGGCCCAGGGGCTCCCCTGCCTACGGACAGGGGAACTGCCAAAGACCCAGTCTCCACGCCCAGGGAAGGTGCTGGTAAAGCCGGGGAGATGGCCGAAGAAGATTGGCCAAGGCACTCCTCATAGCTCTGAAAGCCGGACCCCCAGAATCCTGGGAGTGTCCGGTCCCCGGAGCCATGATAGCAGACGGAAGTCCCGCAGCCGAAGCACCGAGAGGGAGGCTCGGAACCGACAGCATAGGTCCCGAAACATCACCCCCAGGTCCAGCCGAAGAAGTCCGTGTGCCAAACTCGGACCCGAAGGCCGGGGTTGGAGTAAGGGTCGGAGCCGACCCTAAGATCTCCACCGGCTCCAACAGCACCTGCTCCGACGGAGCCGAAGCGGTCGGAGGAGGAATAGCAATGACATGGGCATGGGCCATCGGCTCCGAAGCCAACTGGGTCGGAGCCGAAACAAATTTTTGAAAGACTGGGAACTGGAACAGTCTTTGGAGCACCCTGTCTATATCCGAATCCGACATCCTCGATGACCGAGAGGATACTGAACGGGTTCGAGATGGCCTCTCCAACGGCCCCAAAGGGCTAGGGGACCGGCTCCGAGGCGACCCGATGACTATCGGCGCCGAAGGAATACCCACACTAGTTTCCATTGGTGCCGAGGAGGACTTCGGCGCCGAGGAGGAAGTGTCTGAGCGGGCAACCTTTGTCGGCTCCGAGACCAGTGGAGCCGACGAAGGTGACCCGCCTCTCAATGCCCCAGCCATCGGCTCCGAAGCCAGAGGAGTCGAGACTGGTGGCATCGAGGCAGACCGTTCCGCCCTCGGCTCCGAAGTCCTTGGAGCCGAAGGAGAAGCCTGCCTATGTCTTTTGGCGGTCGGATCCGACGGACTGGTCGGAGCCGACGCCCTTTTCTTTTTAGCTGGAGAAGGAGAGGATGCCAACGCTTCTTCAAAGGAGGGTTTTATTAAACCTTTAAGAATGAGTTTATTTTTCCTCTCCTGGAGGACCCTCGAGGAAAAAGCGTGACACACACTGCATGACTCTTGTAAATGTTTTGCACCCAAACAATAAACACAGAGAGTGATCATCTGTGATTGACATTTTAAAATTACATTTGGTGCATTTTTTAAAGCCCGAAGGCCTAGGATTTTGAGACATTATAACAATAATGCGGTAATTCCCTGACAGAAAAAACAACACTATCCACTTGACTTTCTGATTTAACTGACACTACCAAAAATCAGTTTACAGCTGCCGATTAGGTAAACAATCCGTAACAATTAACTCAAGGGTATTTTGAAAACCCCTAAGGTTTGAGAGGGGTTGACTGACCGGGAAGGCCCTAAGATGAAGGAGGCCTGAAATCAGAACCAACGCCCAATCACACTACAAGGTTTCTCACAAAAAACTCCAATCACACACAAAAGGAAAGAGTAGCCGTTAAAACAGCTTTTTATGACAAGAACAGCAAATTTCTGACAGAAAAAAGTTAGTAAAATACTACTCAGCTCAGCCAGCTCGAGACCACGTCTTCGCAAGTTAGCGGCAAACGAGATCTGGGGGACTGGTAGTGGTGCATCCTGGGATATAGTAAGCTCAGCCAATAAGAGACTTCGCTCTTTGGCATAAGCGTGCCGAGTCGGAGCCGAGGGATCGGCTCCGAACCCATCAGTCAGAATGTAGGCGAGATAGGATCACATAACATCATTTGTTTGTTTTTCTGTGAGCTCATGTATCTGACAAATCTCAATGGCCTTATTCAAGGTTAAATCACTCTCATGAAGCAAAATCTATCTCACAGCATCATCTTTCATACCACACACAAGTCTGTCCCTTATCAACTGATCTCTGAAATCACCAAATCTTCATATTTTAGCTTTATTTTTCAAGTTGGTTATATATATATGCAGCAAAAGTTTTGCCTGGCTTTTGATCCTTTGTGTAAAATAAGTGCCTCTCCATTGCAATGCTGGTCTGGGGTTTACACATTTTTCTAAATTTACATTTTAATCACTCAGGGTCCTCCCTTGACTCACTCAGTACAACAACATGATGGTTTTCTCCCTCTCCAGCAAAGATAGCAGGTGCATACACAAATGAACATTCCCTTTCTATGGCTTCTGACCCAGCTAAATTAAGTAGAATAAATGCCTTTGTACAGTCATATTTATCAGAAAATGCAGCCTGTATGAAAACATTGTACTTTTGCTCAAACACTCTCCAATTCTCTGCATTATTATTATCAAACACTAGTGGTAATGTTTTTCGAAATCCGTGTGCCATGTCAACAAAATATGTGCATGTTTGTGCATACACTGAAAATATGCCCCCTTTTTGCAATTATACACAAACTGCTTTGCAAACTTGTAATAACATTCAAATGCACAATAAACTCTTTGAAACAGTTTACTTTGTGAAATATGCCCTGAAATGGCTGTATTCTGCAAAATAACTGTACTGTAGCACTGCACAACCATGTGAACGCTTCATATACTTCTGATAACTTGGATAGCCTCAGTAAATACAAAAATGCAAGCTTTGCAAAAAATGTGGTCGTTTCTCTTTATTTTATGCAATTTGGACTTTATTTCAAACATTGTCTGTAGTAATTTGAAAATTTCTAGTAATATTGGACATTTCGACTTATTTTAATATAGTTTACAGCATTCTGTAGGCTTCGTTTCATATTTTGCGAATAAGAAATAGTTTGAGCAAGTTTAATATAAGAAATTCGTATCTGACCTGTTTTGAGAATCATACATCCAGCAAAGGATGGTCCACTCCTGTATATACCTCCAACTGTAGTTGAATGCCTCTCAAAGTCAAACTAGAGAAACTGGAGTTCTTTCTGGCCATTAGATATGCCACTTCTGACACCATGTTGCTCGTCTCTCTACACTTAAAAGACAAGTAGGAGGGGTGGTTCGTTTAAGATGCTTTATTATACAGAAACACATCAGCTTGGCCATCAGCATCAGTAAATATAAACAAACTGATCATCAGACAGAGCATACACACATACATGATTATATCTCAACAGCTTACTTAAAAATGGCAGTCAGGCTTGCAGGTGCTCAATATTTATACACTTGTACAAGCCCTTAGATAGTTTCTTAAAGACATATACATACATTGATCTACATCTAGGATGTCCCTGAAGGAAATATCTTCAGTGGGTGACTTAGGGGAATCTTCCCCTATACTGAAATTGGTGTATTCTGTTAAGGACTCTTCTGGGGAATCCAAATGCTTCCTCTTGCACTTTCTCTTTGAAGGTGCCTCTTTGGTGGGATGTTCCGGGCAGGTATCTGAAGAGTTCATAACTACTGTGATTAGATCCTGAGTCTTTTGTGCCCTCTGTTCCAGGGAAGAGACTGGGGAAAAGTTCTGGTCGAGGGGAAGGACAAGGCATTTGGTCGGACAAGGAAGGCATAGACTGTTTGCCCACAATGGACAAGGCCCTCTCCATAGCCTGGAAGGCAGGCCTCCCCTGTAGAGGGATGGGAGCCCAGAACCAAAATAGACTCCTTCAGAACCGTGGTCCCACCCCACACAGAGGGGCCTGCCTCTGAAGCCAAAGCCAGAGTTGAGCTTACATGTGCTGAAGCACCGAGGGGCATGGACAGCTCCAAAGGGACAGGAGTTGAACCCTGCCCCACAGAACAGGCAATGAAGCTCTAAACTGGGAGGTCTCCAGATCCGACAAACCCGAAGAAATCAGGGTCGCTACTGGGAGGTCTCCAGATCCGACAAACCCGAAGAAATCAGGGTCGCTACTGATGCAGAAGAAGAAGCTCTGACCGGCACAGAAACATTCAAAGCCGGGAAGGTCAGTACTGGGGGCTCAGAAAGCTCAGCTGGAGTCAAAGAAGGAATAAAGGCTGGAGTGGAAGTAGGCAAGGTTCCAGAGCTAATATTGCTAGGAACAGTAGAAGGAGGCCCTTAGCACCAGGTGCTGATCCACCGATTTCAAAATATCAGATACTGTCAGACTCTTGTTGAATCGAACAGAAGAAACAGAAGGAGATCTGGGTCGACGTTTCTCCATAAAGGGACTGGAAAGACAGTTCAAAAAAGGGGTCCACTGTCGGTATCTGGTGCGTGGTAATCCCTTAAAAAAAACCTCCTTTAGTTCTGGGGGTTTGGTTGGCATCGAAGGGGAAGAAGCCATAGTTGACATCGGTGCCAATGTAGTCAGTGCAGAAACCAGCACCGACGGCACCAAAGATTAAGTCACTTGACCCACTGGTTTTGAGGAAACTCTAGGAACTGGAGGAGCCTTGGCCTTTTTAACTGGCGGTTCCAAAGAAAGGGTCGGAACCAACTGACTTCTTTTCTTAGGCTTCTTCAGCTTGCTTGAAGAAGAAGGTGAACTTGCATCAGTTTTAGAACCAGATAAGGCCTTGTCAGAGTCTGATTTTAGTAGTCCCTTCAGGATAAGCTTATTTCTGCAGTCGACTAGTGTCCTATGGCTAAAACTGTAAGAAATGACACAAGTCTTCCTGTAAATGTACAAACCCTAAACAACAGACACAAAGAGTGTGTCTGTCGGAGTTTGGAAGCTTCCTATCACATTTCTGGCACCTTTTGAAGCCAGACGCCCCTTTAAGTGGCTTGTCTGCCATGAGAAAAATGGTCTCACACAGACACAGACACACAAACACACACACACACACACACACAGACACACACGGCTGAAAAACTAAGTTTTTAACTAAACTAAACACAGTATAGGTACCACCAACAATGGTACTTACGAAATACTGGTAAAAGTAAAGGAAAAAGTACAAATCATGGTACATAAGAAACTACTGAAGCAGTAGATTAATGAAAGAAGTCTCACACACAAACAGTCCAACTATATAATAGAGGAGGAGGTAGTTGAAAACGAAAGAGAATAGAGATATATGAAGAAAAACATCAGAAACTTACAGTTTTAGAAAAAATTAGCTGTCGCTCGAGACCTCAGAGGAAAGAACACATCTGGCACTATGAAGTGTCAAATGAGATCTGGGGTAATCTTGTGAGGAGCATTATGGGTAGATCTTAGCTTGAGAGTTTTTGGAAGGTGTGAGCTGGAATAACGGCCAAGTCACTTCCGAGGTTCAAAACCGTGCCCACAGTCAACAATTAGGTTAAGATTGACAACATCAGATCAAAGGCTACAGCAGTAAATTATGTATCTACAATGAACTGATTCAGCAATACACATATTCATGGGGATATGATAAGATGAAGTGTTTAGTAGTATGGTTTAAAACGGCTTTTGTTTTGGCATATAAGAATAGAAGAGACTAAAACGATAATGCAAAAATTGAGAAAAGTACAGTTGTGTACCTACCATAAATGTAGATGTTCGAGTGTATTCACTGTTGAAGTCATTACTCTTGGGTTATCCTGCTGGCAGGCTACCCTCAGTCGAACAGAATTCCAAAGTCTAGGTCCGGCGTCGGTTGCTGTTGCCTCCTCCCTGACGTCAGTGCGCCAGGGGTACAAAAGATGCAGCCAATGCCATTTTCTTCAGTTTTTCTTGCCCCAGATGTCAGGTGCCCACAAATTGGTAGGCTGAAAAAATATGCCAATAAATATGCATGCACAAAAATAACATTTCCTTCATCTACAAGCAAATACACCACATAGGTTGTATAGGATAGAGAAGTATAGATAAGTCTCAGCAATGAAAAAGGGGATGGAGGGAGGGTAACCTGGACTGCAACAGTGAATGCACTCTAACATCTACATTTATGGTAGGTACACAACTGTACTATGTTCATCGTGTTTCACTGTTGCAGTCATTACTCTTGGGTTGAATTCCAAAGCTGAGGATGGGTGGCTGGGCTAAACAGGATTAGGAGAGGCTATGAGGCCCTGCAGAACTGCAGTGGCAAAGCCTACTCTGGACTTAGAGTAAAGAGGTAAGTGGTAGTGCTTTGTGAAAGTGTGCACTGAACTCCAAGTTGCAGCCTCTAAGATATCTTTGGTTGGTACTCCTCTGAGGAAGGCTGCTGAAGTGGCTGCTGCTCTGGTGGAATGAGGCCTAATGCCCTTAGGCACTGATTTGCCATGCTGAAAATAGCAGAAACGGATGCAATGGCCTATCCATTTAGAAATAGTCTGTGTTGAGATGGCCTTTCCTTGTGATCCTGCATCATGACACTAAAAGTTGCTCAGTCTTTCTGAAAGCTTTAGTTCTGTCCAAGTAGAAGCGTAACTGCCTGTGTATGTCCAAAGAATGCAGAATTTTCTCACTCTTGTTCTGTGGATTTGGATAAAAGGTAGGCAAGTGAATGGTTTGGTTGAGGGCCACACTGGACACCACCTTACGCATAAATGTTGGGTTTGTCCTCAGAGAAACCCTGTCTGGATGAAAAATGATAAAAGGTTCCACAGCCATGAGTGCTTGTAACTCCGAGACTCGTCTTGCAGCGGTTATTGCTAGGAGCAGAGCTGTTTTCCAGGATAAGAATTTTATATCCGCTGTTGATGCTGGCTCGAAAGGAGGCAGTGTGAGTTTTTCCAAAACATAATTGAGGTCCCAGGCCAGAATTGGTGCTCTCCTTGGAGGCCTAATGTTTTTGGCCCCTCTGAGGTACTGCCTTATTAAATGATGAGAAAAGATAGGTGGTTCCGTATTGTAATGGGCTGAAATGGCAGAGGCATGAATCTTAACTGATGATAAAGAAAGGCCTTTGTTCAGCATCTCAGTTAGGTATTATAAAATCTGAGGGATATTTGGTACACACGTGTCAAAGCCTTGTTCCTGGTACCAAGCACAGACTCTCTTCCATTTTTCTGCATAAGATTTTCTGGTACTGGGCCTCCTGGCCTCCAAGATAACATCCATAACAGCTTTTGAAAGAGGAGTGTTCTGAATGGCTACATTATCCGCCATGCTGCCAGATTTAAGGTCCTGAGTTGGCTGTGCAGAATCTGATTGTTTTGTTGGGTCAGCAAGTGAGACGTTTGAGGCAATATCCATGCTGGACCTTGAGACAAGCTCTTTAAGATTGGGTACCAGTGCTGGCACGGCCAGTCTGGTGCAATCAGTATCATTTTTGGCTTATCTTGTCTGACCTGTAGGTGTACCCTGGGAAGGAGAGGCAGTGAAGGAAAGGCATATACTGTTAGATTTTTCCAGCTGAAGAATAGGGCCTCCACTTTCCATGCTTGCTTGTGATAAATCCTTGTGCAAAATCTCTGCAATTGGCAGTTGTGAGGGGAGGCAAATAGATCTATGTCTGGACATCCCCATTTCCTTGTTATCATGCTGAAGACTTGTGGATCCAGTTTCCCATTCGTGGGGATCCATGAGGTTTCTGCTTAGTTCGTCTGCCAGAGTATTTGTTTTTCCTGGCAGGAATTGTGCTTGCAGGTGAACTTGAAAAGTCAGTGCTGTGTCCCATAAGGTCATTGCTTGTCTACAGAGGGGGTAGGAATGTGTACCTCCCTGCTTGTTTATGTACCACATGACCGTAGTATTGTCTGTCTATCAGTAGCTGGCCTGGATGAAGCAGGTCCTTGAAAGCTGTCAGGGCATTTTGAACAGTTAGCATCTCTTTTTGATTGATGTGAAGATGCATCTGGTTTGCAGGCCATGTGCCCTGAATACATTTTCCTGCCATATGGGCCCCCCAGGCATAATCTGATGCATCCATTATCAGTGTCTGTCTGGCTGTGGGTAAACTGAATGGCAGACCCTTGTTGTGGTGACAGGCCTCTGTCCACCATCGAAACTCCTGTTGAAGGCAAGGAATGAGTACAATTACTGTCTCCAGGCTGTGGCAATGCTGAGTCCAAACACTTTTTAGATACCACTGTAGTTTCCCCATATGCAGTCTGGCATATGGAATTAGTAGAATGCAGGATGCCATGAAACCCAAGGCCTGCAGGATTTTCCTTGCAGATAAGTGGGTTTTTGTTGCCAATTTCTTGAAGTAAGAAGTCAGTTGCTTTTGTTTGTCTGGCACGAGATTAGCCATCTGGCAGTTGTATTTAAGCTTGCACCCAGGAATATTATCTCTTGAGAGGGCACTAGTTTTTATTTCTTTTCGTTTACTGTGTATCCTAGGCCAATTAGTAATCTTTTTACATACGCCAGATGCTTTATAAGAATGTATTTGTTCTCTGCTTGAATTAGGCAGTCGTCCAAGTAGGGATATATTTGAATTCCTCTTTGTCTGCAAAATGCAATTACTGGTGCCCGGCATTTTGTGAAGACCCTGTGCATAGTAGATAAGCCAAAGGGCAGTGCAGAGAATTGGTAGTGCATTGAGCCAGCTATGAATCTGAGGTATCTTCTGCAAGATTGTCTGATTGGGACATGCAGGTATGCCTCTTTTAGGTCCAAAGTTACGTGCTAAGCCTTCTTGCCCAGCATGGGCAGTAGCTGCTGTAGAGTCAACATCTTGAATTTTGGAACTTCCAGAAACGTATTTAGTATAGACAGGTCCAGTATTGGTCTCCAGGTTTTGTCCTTTCTGGGCACTAGGAAAAGTCTGGTGTAAAATCCTTGCTCCTGCTCTTGTTGTGGCACTTGCTGAATGGCCCTCATGTCCATGAGGGCTGTAATTTGTTTTTGTGCCTCTGCCCATTGATTGTGTGGCAGATCTGGCATACCTTTTGACCTTGGTAGGGTGTGAAAATGGAACCTGTAGCCCTGGGACACTATGTTCAGGACCCATTTGTCTTGGGTAACCATTTGCCAATTTGATAAAAAAAGTGCTAGTTTTCCCCCCTAAGGGGGCTGCCAAAAGAAAAGTGCTTGGATCTGGCAGAGGAAAGTCACTGGGACTGTTTCCTGTAAGGTTGTGATTTGTCTTCTCCGCTATTGGAGGAAGGAGCACCCCATTGTTTAGGCCTGTATGAGCCTTGGGGCTGAGATCTGCCTCTGGGACGCCTGTATCTGCCTCTTTGTGGTCTGTCTGACACTGGAAAGGACCAATTTTTAGAAGGCCAGTTCCTGCTAAACCTGGGTGGCTGTACCTGCAAGAAATCCTTGGCTATCTGCATGGATTTTGCTTTATCCTCCATTTTTTTCAACACCTCTTCTGCCTTAGTACCAAACAAAGTATCATGCTGTAATGGAGCATCTAATAATTTTGCTTTAACATGATCAGGCAGATTCTGTTCCTTTAACCAAGCATGCCTTCTAGTAACAGAACCTGTAACAGCGGCCCTGCAAGAGGCCTCCAGTGAATCATAACCACACTGCAAAGTATGCTTTCCCACTTGTTCAGCTGCATGCAATAAATCCTGCATTTCCTTGTTCTCTGAACATTCAGTATTTGTCAACAATTTCTGTTTAGGCAGTGACATTAAATAGTGCTGATATTTAAGCATATGAAACTGACAATTTAAAGCCCTTACAGCCAAGGTAGCATAAGTGTAAACTTTTTTCCCCCATCTGTCTAGAGCCCTAGAATCCCTATCAGAGGGGATAGGGTTTTTTGCAGTGGAAGCTTTAACCCCTTTGGGACCCTGAGATATAGTTTCTGGGTCAGCAGCGGGGTTTGTATATAGGAATTTATGAGAATCCGGGACCCTGTAGTATCTGTCTGGCTTAGCAAGGGGTAAAGAGTCAGGGGACAGGCCGGACTCTGAAAATACATCTTTTACAATGTCTAGAACAGGTGGAATAGCAAGGGGTCTGTGCTGAGGAAGTAGCAGAAAGTCTCTGAGCCTTTTCTTAGATTCAGAGTAATCTTGGCTCTCCCAGTGGAAATGCTCCCTCATGGTATGCAGGGTTTGCCCAAAAGAATAATCCTTAGGAGGAGAGGCTGAAGGAAAGGATTCTTCAGCATCAGAATCCTCATAGGGAAGCATGGAGTAATCCTGTTCAGAAGAGGAATCAGAGGAAATAGAAACCTGATCAGAAGAATCATACTCTGTCGCTTGCCTAGGCCTCTTATCAGGAGGGGGATGGGAACCCCTGATCAAAGTAATTAGGTCTTCAGCCATTTTGAGCATTTGTTTTTTAGGCATGGAAGTCTGAGTAGGAGAATGCTGTACTTGTTTCTTTGTCTTTAGAGCTGCTTTAGTCTTTGAAGCTGAAGATGGCTTAATATACAGTTGTGTAGGTCTGAAGACACCCTCAGAAGCCGATGCCTGCTCAGCGGCTCCAGACCCATCTGAGGGAATGATTTCCGAGTGTCCAATACCTTGAGTATCCAGAGGCCCAGTCGTCTCCACGTGGGAGTCGGGAGCGGCCTGTGGCTCTCAGGTAGCGGGCGCCAGGGGCTGCGAAAGCGCCTCACTGAGAACCGGCGAATGGCCTAGCGGAGGCCTCATCGTCGGTTTTGGACCTCGGATGCCTATTCTTTTCCTTGTCCTTGCATTTTTTGTAAACTCCGGTCGTCGGCTGTTCCGACGGCATTATATAATTAAATCTTCGGCCAAAGTAATGTAATGCAAAATCGAACCGACGCTTAATAGTGCGTTGGTTAAATCTAGCACAAAACCGACAGCTAGCAATGTTGTGATCAGGCCCTAGGCAAGGAATACAGTAAGAGTGAAAGTCCTTATGAGGTATTTGCTTCCCACAAGAAATACAATTGTTAACTTTTTCTGACATCGGTCTGGAGCAAGAAAAAAGTTTCCCCAACGGGGTACTTAGCTTTAATGAAGACTTCGGTTCTGAAATTCGGACTTGAAAATCTCAGGAGTCGGCCGACCGGCACTTGCGATTGCCGAACTGCTTTTGCTTCGGGCACCGCGCGGCAAGAAAGACTGGAGAAAATGTCGTCGGTTGCATCTTTTATACCCCTGGCGCACTGACATCAAGGAGGAGGCGATAGCAACCGACGCCGGACCTAGACTTTGGAATTCTGGCCCACTGAGGGTAGCCTGCCAGCAGGATAACCCAAGAGTAATGACTGCAACAGTGAAACACGATGAACATATGGAAACTCTTATTTATGGATACAGTAGTAAGATACAAGCAATGAAAAGTTTTTTTTTACTTTCTTTAGTCTTGTTTAAGGGTCAGGCATGCTTTTATCAATCGAAGAAGTTATGAACTATAATTAATAAAGAATTGAAAGAATACATCTGAGAGGGAAAGAGGGCAAAATTAGGGGGATAGGTTGACTCTTCCAATAGAACAAGGTGGTTTAGGTTTATCTGATTTGAAGGGATATTTTAGAGCTGCACAGTTAAGGCTCATATACAAAACACAAGCAGAAGGTTATAATTCAAACAGTAGCGTAGCTAGTGTAGGGTAAGAGGGGCAACTGCTCCTGGTGCAAAGTGTTGTGGGGCGTGATCAGCCAATGCCAATATCTAATGCAATACTGACTTTTTAAAGATGATACTGCATTTGCAGTCGAACCTGAGCGCTGTAGTGCTCCGCGTGTGGTTTAAACTGTAGCAGCAGCTTGCAAAATTGTAGCAAGCAGTTTGCTACAATTTAAAATTTAGAAATTTTATTTATTTATTTATTTTTTTTAACTAAAATCTGAGCTCGGTAGTAGTGCTCTGTGTACACAGGGTATAAATAAAGCAACTGTTTGCTACATTTGTAGAAAGCAGTTTGCTACAGTTTATAAAAATAAATTGTTATGTATTTAGTTAATAAAAGAGAGGAGGGTTGGGGGCTGGGCCTGAATGGCTGGGCAGGAGGGAGGGGGAGTGTTGTGCATCTTGCCACCTGGTTGGTGCGGCAGTAGAAAGAATGTGCCTTTTTTTCTTCTTCTTTGTGGAAAGGGATGATGATGATGAAACAATGAAAGTTTAAGAAATAGAGATAGAGTGAGATTTTGGATGCAGATCCTTTCTTTTCTGTTAATGTATGTTTTGCCTGTGTCTTAAGTGATAATTTACTAGAAGTGTTAAAAAAAATAAGCAAAACATATATTAACAGAAAAGAAAATAAACCGTTTTAACATTTTTCCATTTATGCACAATATATATTACATAAATTTTCTTTGCTACTATCAGTCCAGCATTTCAAAACACTGCTGAATCCTTGCCTTCCCTTAAACCTCACTCCTCTTCCTGAACATTATTACGCATGCATTGTTCCCATAATTTCCATTTACTTCTCAGTAATTTGCCCCTTCCCTTTTATAAAGATTCCACTTCCAGATATTTTACCTTTTTTATAATATTCAGTATCTCAAATAAGTTGATGTAGATGTTGATTTCCATTTCCTACTAATTGTTTTTTGGCATCCGAAAGAATTAAACTTAGTAAAACCTTACTATGTCTAGACAGTTCAGATCCTTTATCCCAGCTCAAACAATCGTTTCCTTAATTACAGACATTTACTCACCCAACAATTCTGATAAGAGTGCTCAGTAGGGAGTTTTTTTAAATCTACAAAAAATAAAAAACTTTTTCACCTGGCTAGGTTAAAAAAACATGCCAAACTTGCAACGAAAGAGCTCAATACAAGTCTGGCGTGTTTTTCAACCTAGCCATGTGAAGCAGTTTTTATTCCTTATAGTTCTTAGTTTCTTTTGGTTTTATGTCAATTTTTTTGTTTGAATTTTTTAAAATCTGCCAACTCATTACACTCTCAAAATATATATTCCAAATTACTTCTTTCTTCTCCATTACACCTCCAACATTTGCTATCTACCTGAAAAAAATATTTGAAGTCTGTTTGGGGTATAAAAATACCACTGCAAACACTTCTAAGCAAAGTTCCAAACATTCTAGACTTGGTTGCGTATTTGGGAGCCAAGTATAAGACTTCCCGTTGTTTTGCTGTAAATTGCTTTTCCAGTCTTTCTTTCCAATCTTTTTCTAACCTCTTTTGATTGATTCTTATTGTTATATGCAATATTTACATGCCCTGCTAATTATCCCTTTTTAAGAGCTGCTGCTGTTGTAGATTTGACTAAAAACTGTACTAGAGCAGGTCTTTCACTTAAACCCCGCCATCCCTTTCTCTTTGCCTGTGCTTTGAGATCAAGCCTAGGTAGAGAAGGCAGTACTTGGCCTTTAATCTAAATGTCTTCTTGGCCTCATCCCACTCCATCACCTTCCCTGCTTGAGTTAATTTGCTCCCAATAGCTTGGTTTCTTTGCCAGGTTTCTGCTTATTCCATATTCTTAGCAAGAATTAAGAAGCCTATGCCATTTTTTTCTCTATTACTGACATTTGTTTTTAGTATTAGGTCCCCCAGCTGATGTTTGGTCCCTTAGTGGTGCATTGAGGCAAAGACATTTACAAATTATATGGAGCATACTACAGATAATACCTTTATTATTTGACACTACTATATTGAAAAATTGATAAATCATCTTCTTTCATAAGGGATGGAGAATCAGAGAATGGTGAAAACTGGTAGACTGTGTTTTCAATGTTTGCTGTTATATTCTTGTATTGCTCAGCTGATGCTTGCTTGTGGGATTGTTGATACTTAGTTTATCAGGCTTCTTTGTTTCTTTTACCACTGCCTTTTCAGATAATATTGTTGTTGCCTGCTTCTTCTATGGCAGAAAGGCTGCAGTTTGCTGGGGTAATTCCAAGAATCTTTTGTAAATGTAAACTTAAACATTTCACAGATATTTTCCTTCTTAGATTGGTCAACACTTTATGGGAACAGGACAATAAAAAAGCCTTAATGAAGGTGACACCCAGTAAGCCACTCCTGGCATTATATAGAAACAGCCATGTACTCAGCCATACATACATTATGAGAAGTGCATCAGAGACAGCAGCTCTTAAAATATGCATTCACTGTATTATTTCCACCCAGTCTTATAAATAGCCTGTGTCAGTTTCAAAATTCAGTCTTTCAGTGACAGATCAGAAAAAAGAAATTATATACTTACCATAATGTTTCTGTGTGTTGTCCATTTTCACCTTTTCCTCACAGATTGGTTCAGATCCAACTCGGCCATTACCAAAGCTTCTGGTCACAAACCTCCCCTTTACCCAGAATGCACCTCAGACATTACCTCAGATCTTGTTTGCTGATCATATATACAAATATATATAAATATAGATATATAAACATACACAGAAAAGAAAGGGAAATCAGGATTCCCAGAGCAAGGAAAAAATATACATATTCCTCTGAAAGGAGTTGAAGCCATTGAAAGGTAAAACTGAATAAAAAAAGGAACATACAATCCAGGACATCTTGATCCATCAGAAGCCTCTGTAGGGGGTTGATGGGTGGGTTGTGAGAAAAAGGTGAAAATGAACAACACACATGGAACGTTATGTAAGTACACAACTTCTTTATGTGATGATGTCAATTTTCACCTTATCTTTACCCATGGGACAGAGTACCTACCATCCTGAATCTTGAGTGGCTAAAGGAAGAATATTCCTTAGGACCATAGATCCAAATGCAGCTCCACCCCTGTTAACCAAATCCAATTTGTAATGAGTAATAAAGGTATGGTGATTGGTCCACGTTGCTGCCGCACAAGTAGTGTACAATGAAACCCTGGATAGGAAGGAAGAGGAGGTAGCCATGGCTCTAGCAGAATGAGCTTTAGCAGGTCTGGATAATTGCTTACTCTGACAATGGTAAACATAAGAAATGCAATGAGAGAGCCAATTGGCTAAAGTTACCTTGGACACAGGGAGACCTTTTCTAATATCTGAAAAGGCTACAAACAACTGATCAGTTTTCCTAAAAACCTTTGTTCTATGAAGGTAGAAACATAATTGTCTGTGAAGATCTAGCAAATGTAATGAATACTCCCCTTTATTTTGAAAACTGGGAAAGAAAACTGGCAACTCAATAGACTGATTAAATGTATTCTCTGAAACTGCTTTGGGTTGAAAAGAAGGATTAGTATGGAGGGAGACTCTTTCCTTGTGAAAAATCAGATAAGGTGATTGATTGCAATAAGGCTTGCAGTTCAGATACCCTTTTAGCAGACATGACTGCCATCCATGACAGGAACTTCAGGTCACTGAGTGCTGTTGGCTCAAACGGGTGGGGGGGTGCAGATAATATGACTTAGAATGAAATTTAAGGCCCAAGGTGGTGAAAAGTCTTTGTACAAGGGCTTTAAAAGAATTTTACCTTTCAAAACAGCTTTGCAGAGTTTGTGAGAAATCAATAAAGACCCATTTTCACCCGAATGGAAATTCAATATGGCTGCTAGTTGGACCTTGAGAGCAGCTGCAGTTGCACCTTCATTAAGAAGTTGTGCTAAAAATCCAAGACTGTATTAATATGAATGGTGAAAAGGTCTATGCCAAGGCGCACTGCCCAAAAACTAAAACATTTCCACTTACTGTGATAAATTTTATGGGTGGAGGATTTAAGAGACAAAAGAATAATGTGCCAAACAGGGGAAGAGAGAAAGGGTTGCCTGGCTAAGACTAGAACTGGAGCAGCCAATCTGCCTACTTGAGACTAAATTCGGATGAACCATTGATGCTGGATGTGACAGGAGATCTGGAACTGGGTCTAGAATACATGGTTCATCCAGAAGAAGAGGCCACAGGAAGAGAAACCAATCTGTCAAGGCCAGTATGGAACAATTAGAATTATTGTCCTAGTCAACTGATTAGCTTTCCATAAGAAGGCTGGAATCAATGAGGTAGGAGGAGAGGCATACAGAAGTCCCGGGGACAATTGCGCAAGAGCGCATCCCTCGAGGACTCCCCTAGAGGGGGGAATTAAGGCAAAATAGTTGCTGCACTTGTTCACTGGAGAGGTGAAAAAGGTTGTAACAAGGGTGGCCCCATTGGTGGAAAATCATCTCCACAACTCTCTGATTGAGGGACCACTCATGAGGCATTAGAATAGTCCTGCTCAGTTTGGCTGCTATTATGTTGGATTTCTGGGGAATATGCATTGCTATCAGGAGATGGTTCAACAAAATTTCCCACTGCCATACCATGAGAGCCTTCTTGAAATAGGAGATTCTACGATCTGGTTCCCCCTGTTTGTTGATGTACCAGACTACAGACATGTTGTCCGAATGTACTGCAGTAGTCCCTTGAGGGAGAGAGTCCGGAAATGCTTGCAACGCCAGAAGCACTACTCTCACCTCTTGGACATTTATATGCAGATTGGCCTTGATGGGGGACCAGGTGCCTTGGACTGTCTTCCCCAGATAATGACGCCCCCACCCTATCTGGGAAGCATCCGTGGTCACCATAGCCTTGGGCTGTGGAGGAACAAATGGATGACCCTGAGTCACCTGATCAGACTAAAGCCACCAGAGTAGGTTATGCATGCAAAGGCTAGTGAGGTGAATCTTGAAGGACATGGGAGGCTCTAGGAAGGACCTCTGTACCAATAGGAGCCATTGGAGGATTCTCATGTGGTGAAGTGCCACTGGAACTAGAACGATTGCTACAGCCATCAAATTAAGAGTCTGTAGAACTAGGCAAGATGGTATTGAGTTTCTGTGAAGTAATACTCTGACCTGAGATCTGATTGTCGTCACTCTTGAGAGTGGCAGCTTGGCTACCATCTGATTTGTATCCTGGACTGCACCTATAAATTTGAGGTTGTGTGTGGGTTCTAGAGAAGACTTTTTGAGATTTACCACGACACCCAAAAGTGCACAAAGTTCTAAAACACAGTCTCTTGTCTGAATAAGATACCTATTTGGGGCTGTAATGAGCCAGTCATCTAGATATGGAAACACCCGGAATCCTTGTTGTCTCAAGTGAGCTGTTACTACTGCCATGCATTTGGTAAACACTCTGGGGGCTGTAGTGGGTCCAAAGGGCAGAGCTCGAAACTGACAGTGACTGGCTCCCAGCAGGAAGCGCAAGTACCTTCTGATCAGAGGCATTTTATTTTATGTAATAGTATGCATTCTAAAGGTCTACAGAGCACATCCAATTGTCCTTTTCCAAGAAATGAAGAATGGACTGAACCATGACCATCTGAAACCTTGCCTTTTTTATGACTTGTTGAGTTTGCTGAGATCCAGGATAGGTCTCCATTCCCTCATTTTCTTTGGAACTAAAAAGAACCTCGAATAAGTTCTGGATTCTGTCTGGTCGGGTGGGACTTCCTGGATGACTCTTTTGTCGAGCAGCTTTTATACTTGAATAGCTGCCTGTTCCCACTGACTGGGTGAAACATCCAAGATCTTCTTGACTGTGGAAGGGGTTGGGAAAACAGGATAAGACAAGCCCCTGGATATGATGTTCTGCAACCTCTTGTCATTTGTTATTTTTATCCAGGCATGTAGGTGCAGAGACAGTTGTTCCCCGATTGCCCCTGGGGCAAAGCAATCAGGCCTCCTTTCAGGATTGCTGGAAGGGCTTACCAAAGAATGTTTCTCTGGAGCCCTGGATTTGCAGACCCCTCTGCTTCGAGGGCGGCATCTTGCATTATTGTTCCCCCCTCTGCAGGAACTTGCACCACGCGTGTCCTGGAAAGAACCCTGTGATTTTCTGAACCACATCTTTCTGCTGCTACTTTGACCTTTAGAATAGGGTCGTTGAGGCATGGAAAAACGTATGCCCATGGCAGACAGGATCTTACCTTCCTGTTCACAACTGGTCAGTGTCTCTTTCACTTTAGACCCAAAAGAATGAGCCATCAAGAGGAGTATTCATAAAAGAAGACTTAAAAGGCTCTGCAAAGTCACAAAGGTGCATCCAGGCCTGCCTCTTCATAGATATGCCTGAATCTACTGCACATTCCATCCGGTGCACAGGAAATGAAATGCATGGAAGCATTAGTGATAGAATACAGGGTGGCGAGTTTGGAAGAAACTCTGTCTCGTGACCCCTCAGCTACTGCTCTTTCAAGAGAATCTGAAAGCTCTTTGATCATATCCCTCTGCAACCCAATGAAATGAAACAGTTAATTCCGGGACTGAAGGGTAAAGGTTGTTG
The DNA here is from genome assembly GCF_019279795.1 of Protopterus annectens. NCBI lineage: Eukaryota > Metazoa > Chordata > Ceratodontiformes > Protopteridae > Protopterus > Protopterus annectens. Next base: position 675,302,065 of record NC_056736.1, read on the forward strand.
ATGAAAAGATGCACTTCCCACACCTATCCATCATCCTAGAATCTTTGTTAGGAGGGTGGATAGTGGAACTAGTCTCAGAGTTCCTTTTTGTTTGCTGCCACCACAACCATGGCATCTACCGCAACTCTCTTGGTCCAAAACTTTTTTCTACAGGAGACGTAATGAATTTGTTTGGTCTCCGAGGGGTATTGCTCAAGAGAATCTGGGATCTCCCACACCTTCTTTGAAATTAACTCAATAAGTTTGCGGAGCCACCCAAGAGGAGAGAAGGACGAGAACCAAAGGCTTTCAGGTATACTGACTCCTCCAGAGAAGGATTGCTGGAGTGCCAGCCACTGGCCTGCTTCAATAATTCCAGGATGTGCCCAAAAGATACATCTTGAGCAGGTGACCGTGGGATCCCTCTCCTTCATCGAGGTCAGTATCAGAAGTGATGGACTCCTCAAGCAAGTCTAAATGCTTCCTCTTGCAAGTCCTCTTCCTAGGGACCTCCTCAGTGGGATACTCCAGGGAGGTTCCCGAAGAGGTGGGGGTACCAACTGTGGTATCCTGAGGCCAAGGTTCTTGTGACCCTGTGGAAGAGATGGCCCAGAAGGAAAACACTCTGGTTGAACAAAGGGGGTCTGGAGATCCTAAGAAGACCCAGTCTGAGAGGCTGGAGAAGCTATAGCCCTCTTCAGAGCCCCAAAAGCAGTCTGCTCCCAAACTGAGCAGATCTCCAGATCTGACAAGGAAATAGAGCAGTCACCTCTTTGGCTCCAGAAGAAAGAATGTCCAAGGATGAAGCCAGATCTGAATTCACCTGAGCTGAAGCACCAAGTACAAGGGACCGGATCCTAAAGGCCCAGAGTTGATACCCGATCCCCGGACCAGACTGGTGCGAAATGGCTCCAAGATTCCTCCAACTCTGACAGAGTGGAGGAACTGAAGGTGTATGTCTGATCTGAAGGCGAAATCCTCTGATCAGATGTTGGACAGATCTGGACATTCAAATCTCTCAATTCCGAAGCTTGGAAGGAAGTTGGAGGAGAAACTGGAATAGAGATGGACAACTTGGTAGGATCCGAAGCTCGAGGGGTCGGATCCCACAAAAGCTTGGCCAGTGCCGGAGTGCTTAGGAGTCTTTGTACCACTTTGTCCACATCATCATCTAAAAGGCTTCTGGTGGACCAAAAAGATAAGGCTGGAGACCTAGGCCTAGATCTGGAGGGGGAAATAACTTTCACCATTGTCAGATTATCAGTCCGCTCCAATCTCGTCAGAGCTGAAGGACCTGACCACTCCGAGGATCTGTCTGCTCCACCCTTAGAAATACTCTGATCCGAAGGCCCTGATAGATCTGGTAGTTTAGATTTCTTTTCTTATGGTTCAGAGGAATCTCTCATAGTCGAAGAATGGTGTTTTTGAGGTTTGGACTGGCTACAAGACAAGTCTGAACCAGCAATGACTTCAGAAAATGGTAGCAGACCTTTCAACATTAATTTGTTCTTATGGTCAACCAAGGCCCTTTAGTTGAAACTGTGACAAACACTACAGTTTTCTTGGAGGTGTAATGCCCCCAACCAATACAAACACACATAGTATGTGAATTACTTAACATTTTCTTGCCACATTTCTCCAATTTTTTAAAACCTAATGGCCCATCAGGTTTGTCAGCCATAGTAGAGCAAACTAATATAGATCGCACACACACACACACACACACACACACACACACACACACACACACACACACACACACACACACAGCATACACACAAAAGCAGAGAAAATTAGGAAAGTATATATATATATATATATATATATATATATTTTTTTTTTTTTAACAAGAAAAAGGTGAGGGTAAGATGGTAGTGAAAGATTTAGAAATCACTAAAAAGGGTAGGGAAGGGGCCTACCAGCAATGGTAGGGAAGATTACCTAAAAAAAGGTAGAAAAAGGAGAATGTAGCAATTCAGCAGAGAAAATGACAGTGAAATTTTATCTTACAGAGAGGAACTATCAATACAGAAAGTTATAATGAGAGAAAAAATAGTAAAAAAAACACTTATCCAAACCCAAGAGCAAAAACGACCAACATTCTTCATGAAGTGGTAAATGAGATCTGAGGTAATGCCTGAGGTGCATTCTAGGTAAACGGGGGGTGCCAAGAGCAAAGTTTGTGACCACAAGCTTTGATAATGGCAGAGTCGGATTTGAACCCATCCTTGAGGATAAGGTGACAATTGACATCATCAACTACACTATCAATGGACTACGGCTTACCAAGTTTGATGAAGACCACAGACTGAGGCAGTTATCAAATCCCATTCTAATACTCAAACCTCTGCAGCAAGGGCCAGACCAAACATCTTCTTGTTGTGTTAATCATTGGCTTACCTTCATTTCCAAGAAATGCAACAGTTTTGTTTGGTAAATGTAGCATTATTTGCATTTAGCATATGGATAACTGTTTCTCACAGAGTGATTAGGAATTTGGGTACCTTTGTTCAAAACAGACTCTCCTTTTATCACCATATCTTAGTGGAAAATCCTTCTACCTTGAAAAACTTAACCTTCATGCTATTTCCAAACTGTCCAGATAAATAATTGTCCAGATTTACTCTTCCCTTATTAGGTCCATCATCGAATAAAGTGCACTCTTTGGAAAGTACTTCACTAAGCATCTAAAGCAACTCAAGAGACCTCAAAGGTCTCAGGTCGCAGTGCCCTTAGCTATTCTGACGTATTAAAAGCCATGTCCTATATTTGGTGTCATAAAAAAATCTTTATGGGTGATCTCTGATTAGCTTTTCATTCTATGAATGAAGCAGCACTCTTCGAATTCCTTCACCTAAACAGAACTAGTGGTAAAGGAATCACCTGTTTTAGAGACCTATATCTTTAACACCATCAAATGGAGTGACAGTGACTTAATCCAATATATTCCCCATTTGTGGAACAGACTGTCCCCACATATCAAGCAAAGTACTTCCCTAGCAACCTTTAAAATCAGTCTGGATGACGGGAAGGGTGAGTGCAAATTTTCACCTGGGATATTTGGGGAAAATCTACCTAATGGGGGAAATTATTAGTGTCCTATCAATACAGGGTGATGCGTCTGAGTTTCCTAATGGTTTCCTTAGCCATAAGGTTATTAAGAGATTCTAAACCTATGAGCTAGGTCATATATTTGTTTTAATATTTTATTTTGGTAATCAGTCATGTGGTTTTTGTAGTTAACTGCACTGATATTAAGGGTGGCAGAAGTGTAAAGTACTCTTCTTTCTCTGTCATATAACAAAATGTTAACAGTCAAAATTTTCTTAGAGCCCTTTTCTTTACTTAGGCCCTCAAATGTAGAGCTATCAAGTGTTTTTGATATATAAAAGAATTTAAACTGCTGCTACTCTGTCAGAAGTGGTAAGGTTCTTTCTGATGATGGTGGCTGCGAGTGAGGATCCTCAAGGGTATGTCTGTGCATATGTTGTAAAACAACTGAAGAACAGTTTGTGAATCAATTCCTAAATTGATAACTATCAGTGCCTTAAAAGGGTAATGGTTAATGGCATAGGCATATTACTTCACAGTAAAGTCACAAAATTGTTTTTGGGAAGTAAAGTCTGGTAACTCAATAAAATAGTCCTTCATCAAGGTCTCTTTGAAGCATGCATTATCTAGGGGACAGTAATATGAAAAAGTCATTCTAGTGCATTCACTTATATAAAAGTAAGCCCACTCACTCCTATAAAGTGAGTGACTGTCAGTGTGTACTGTGATCAGTTTTTTCTAAAACTGTGCTTTGTAATAAAGTTGCTCCACGCAGTTATTTAATATCTATGCAAGTTCCTTTAAAGTGCAAAATATAGTGAGAAGAAAATGGAACAACAGTTGTATTATCTTATTCAGAAAGAATGTGACAGCTTAAACTAATAATAGAGTTGTGCCAACTTGCAAGTTGGCTGCACAATGATCAACAAGTTGATTTCAGTTCTCCCAGTGTAAGAAAAAAACTGGGGAAAAAAAGGGCCAATGAAATTCAGTCACTGGCAGTAACTGCATTGTCTGGATGCCAGCAAAGAAGAAATTTGGAGAACCCATGGAAAAAAAAACTGGGAAGAATCCTGCAACAGTTCAGCAAAAACTGTTTTTTTCAGCTTTGGTAATGGGAGATGGGCTCCAGTAATTTAGAGGAAAAATAATTCAAATGTATCCAGAGGTAATTAAACTAAATGCATACTGAAGGGAATACATCAACTCAAATAATAAAAGGCTGGAGAAAATGGCTATTCAAATGAAATGATAAAACTGCAAAAAACAGAGGTTGAAATGAAGAAAAGACTGAATAAGTAAGAGGCTTGTCAAGAAGGGCTGTTTAAGAATAATAAGAGTTAAAAGACAGAGCATGCAAGGAATACCTACAATTTTCTGTTGTACCAAAGAAACTGGAAGGAACAGACTATTCATTTTATGAAATTACAAACAGGCAACTGGAATCCTGTTCCACAGCAGGATTTGTTAATTGAAAAGGTACATTATATTTATGTTCCAGACCTGGCCAAGAGAAAGCAGTCAAGACTTGTATTAGTAAAAATGCAATCATAACATCAGAAAGAGTTGATCCCAATGATACTATAGAAGAAAGGCAAAGTATTAAAAATTAGACACAACAGAGTATTTCTTGAAAATGATTATTCACTGTACACCAGGCAGAAGAAAAGCAAGTTTATGCCAACAATCAAGGAATGTTCAGACAGGCAGGTGTGAGATTCAAGCTGTTGTATACAGTTGTCTTCAGAATATTTTTTTCCTGGATTATCAACATAATTAAGGTGCAGAATAGGCTAAGGTTGAAATAACAAAGTTTATTCAACAAAGGGTGAGAGAGAGCAAGCAGAAGGGGATGCTGTTTCACATTCTTCTGACACTAACAAAAATGAGAGACTGCCATTTAAGCCTTTTCTGTTGAGAGACAGGAAAAAAGCACAGAAGTAGGAGTATTAAGGACTTGAACAAGAGACTGGTGCTGGGAGATGGAGATAAACTAGGAAGACCAGCAACATTAAAATTAGTGAATAGATGGGAAGACTATAAAGAATCAATCCTCATTGCTTATAGGAACAGAAATGTGAAACATTATTTTGCAAGAAAACATGGTTGAGAAATACTGGAATTCTGTTTACTCTGTTAAATGTGGGTGAACCATAAAGTACACATCACACACGTTGTTGTTCCTTAGGCTTTTCCCGGTTAGGGGTCGCCACAGTGGAACTCCGGTCCGCTAATGATTGGCAGTTGTTTTTTTATGGTGCAGAGGCGCCAGCTCGACGCCCAACCTTCAACGAAGGCACGCCCATTCATGCATGTCTTTTGAACGCCACTCGACCACGGGGAGGACATGCAGACTCCACACAGAAGGTGCTCCAGCCGAGAATCGAACGGGAGAACCTCTTGCTGTGAGGTGACAACGCTACCACTGCACCACCGTGGCTGTCCTTTCAGTGTTCTTCTAAACATTAATGACATCATGTGTGATATATATATATATATATATAAATATAGTATATATCACACATGATGTCATTAATGTTTAGAAGAACACTGAAAGGAATGAAGTAGCTGTAAAGTAAAACAGTTTTTGATCTTATTGATATTTGTATAATTTTTTCATGATGGAGACTGCATTTTATATTATGAAGCAGTTTTGCAAAGTATGCAGTCAGGGATATTTTAAATGCAAGGTGAGGGGATTCTTATCACCGACTGCTGTAGATATATATATATATATATATATATTAAAAATGTTAAAGCAAGTCAGTACTGTTTGTTAGTTGTAAAATGTACAGGCTTTATACTACAACAAGATAAGAAAGGGTGGTCAGACGCAAGTTAAAATTAATATAATGCTGTGATCTTTGGCCACAGAGGTGGGGGTGGAGTGTAAAAGTGTATTAAAATATGTACACTTAAGATAGTAATTTACCACATTTTACAAGGGCGGGGATGTCTAGATTAATGCCCTTAGTTTAAGTTGTAGAGATTTATTTATTTATTTATTTTTATATTTGTTTACCGGGAAAGTCTGACTGGGCCAGAAGCCCATTTTTAGAGGAGGCCTGGGGAGAAAGGCTACACAAAAATATAAACAAAATACAATAATTAGTATACATATAGTAAGATGCAGACTACACATCATCTAGTTAGTCTATACAAAAAAAGTATTCAATACAGTTTTCTAGTAGATACAGCTTCAAAAGGAAAAACACAACATTTCAGTAAGGATCAATGCGGAAAAATAACAATACTACTGTGTACATACTAAATAATAGTTATGAACAAATGAGATTTATTATACATATATTGAGTTGTAACACTGAGGGGAGGGAGAAAATGAGGTAAGGAGTGGACGGTGTGATGACAGACTTATAGATAACTTGTCAGACAGGTCTAGCACAGGAGAAATGCCAGTTTTTGGATATATGTTCAAATAGTAGCAGTTTGAAATTGGTAGATTCAGGTGTGTTTTGGAGGGTGTGGGGTAGAGTTCCATAATTTGGCTATTTGATTTGAGACTAGGGCTTCATCGTGAGTGTTGTTAGCTTTGTTTACTGTGAGAAAGTTTCTGTTTGCAGATCTTAGACTTCATGGGCATGAGTAGGGAACAGCAAATTCCTTGATGGATGGGCAACTGTCTGGAAGGTGATACTGTGTGTGAATTTAAGTTGGTAGAAATGGAAAAGATTAGGTAGCTCGAGCCAATTTAATTTATGTACAGCAATACAATGATGGGTTTGGTGGGGAAGGTTGGTTGTGAAGCAGGCTATTTTGTTGTAGCAAGTTTCCAATTTGGTTAGGTCTGATTTTTTTAAGTTGGTAAAGAGGGGGAAATCATAAAGGAGGGCAGAGAGGAGGAAGGTTCTGGATATGGCTAGTCTGGTATTGTCAGTGAGGAATGGCTTGCTTCTGTACAGCAAGCCAAGTTTGATGTGAACTTTCTTAATTATGATGGCTATGTGTTGGTCATATCTGAGTTTCTTGTCGATAGTCATGCTGAGGAGTTTTGTATAGTCAACTGGTTGGATGACTGTGTTGTTTGCTGAGAGAATGGAGAAAGGAGGGGTGATAGGTTATTGTTAGCTACTAGTAAAAAGCATTAACTGTGTCTTTTTGAGGATGAGCATTAGTTGCGATTTACTTAGATATGTTTCGATATCATTAAAAGCTTGTTGGGTTACTATTTCGAGTCTGGTAAGATATCTGCTGAGCAGATTAAATTGAGTCATCCGCATACTGAACTACTTTAGTGTGCGCTGTGGATGAAGCTAGATCATTAGAGAAGATGGTGAAAAAGAAGTAGCCCTAGTATGGATCCTTGGGGGACTCTGACTGAGACAGGCAGAAGTGGTGAGAGTTCAGATTTCTATTGTACTGCTTGTTGTCTGTCAGAAAGATAGCTAACAAACCAAGAGAGGGAGGTCTTTGATAGGTTAAGTGAGGCAAGAGTATTAAGGAGTTTCTGATGAGAAACGGTGTCAAACGCTTTTGACATGTCTAGGAATCTTGATGCTACTTGCTGGTTTAAATTTCTGAACTGGTTGATGGTGGCAGAGAAATTAATTAGGGCTGTGGTGTGTTTCAGCCTGAAACCATGTTGGAAGGGAGAGATAAGGTTGTGAGATAGCAGGTATTGTAGAAATTGAATGTGTATATATATTTCCAGAATTTTGACACAGGAGGAAAGGATGGCTATGGGTCTGTAATTGTTAAATTCTGTTGATGATCCTTCTTTATGTACGGGTGATACAGGAAATTTTCCATAACTTTGGGAAATATTGTTCGCTATAGATCTATTTACTAGAATGGAGACAGGCAGAGCTATGGCATCAGCAGAAAGTTTGAGGTAATCATAGGGGAGTTGGTCAGCTGCTAAGGAAAAAAGGTTTAATTTTTTTCAGCATCGTTCTTTTGGTGTTAGTTGTGACAGGCTTAGGTCAAAAGAGTTGTTGTTAGTTTCCACATTAGGTGGAAAAGACGATGGGGTAGCACTGTTCTCTGTAACTAAGGAGAGGATGGTGTTTATAAATTAGGTGATGATTTGCGAGACAATACTCAGGCTTTGGTTACTGGTTGTTAGTTCTGGGGATGTGGCTTTACCTAGGTGGAGAAGCGAGTTAATTGCCTGACAGAACATTTTGGGATTGTTTTCATATTTGTTTTGCATAGGTGTATAATATGTTTTTGACTAGTTTGAGTTGTTCTTTTTTTTTTTTTTTTTTGTGGAACTGTTGGTATGCTAACAGAGTTTTATTATCTTTTGTTTTCTGGCACTGAAACCAAGTTTTGCCCCTTAGTTTTTGAAGACTAATGGCTTCTTTTGATATCCAGGGCAATCTCTAATTTTTAAAACAACATGAGAGTTGGTGCTAAGCTATTTAGAATAGCTAAAAATGTGTCAGCGGCCTGGTCGAGTTGGAGATGATGGAGTGGTGTCCAGTTACATTTATTGAGCACATCTAAGAACGGTTTGTTGGAGAAGTTTTTGGTATTTTGTACACCTTTGTTAACTATGGTTCTGGGTGGAGAAAAACAAAAACAAACCTGAAAAGAGCATTACGGCGCACAGGTGAAAACCAATAGACACACTTTATTATTAATAAAGTGTGTCTATTGATTTTCAGCTGTGCGCCATACTTCTCTTTTCTGGCTTTAATGGTTCTGGGTAGACTGAGCTGATGATGGATTAAGTAGGTAGGTCTACGGTCACTTAAATTATTTGGAAGGCATCCAAAGAGATAGTTGTAGGTGGTACTATTAATAAGTGACCAGTCTAAGATAGATTCTCTTTTGCTACGTTCATCTATTCAAGAGAGAAACTATGCAGATTTACGAAGGTGGAGGGGTTATCACCAGTGCAAGTATTCCAGTTTAAGTTGAAGACATCTGTGATAATAGTTTTGTGGGTGTAGGTTGAGACTATCCAGACTATGAGCTCCTCAGTGGCAGTGGGAGTGTTGTTGGGAGGTATGTAAGTGGCTATTATGCTAATATTTTTCTATGGGTTGATTCTGAGCCGTGTTACTAGGACTTCAAAGTTGTTATTATGAGGGCATTAGATGGGCAGGTAGTCTATGCTTAGGTTATCTTTGTAGAAGATTGCAACCCTGCCTCCCTTCTTCCTGATTCTGTCTAACCTGTGTATGCAATAACCTTGTGGGAGTATGTCTGGGTCTCTTATATGGGGTTTAAGCCAAGTTTCTGTTGCTATAAGAATGTCTGGTGAGTATTGTGCAATGAATGCATGAAAGTCTGTGATTTTGTTAACTAGGCTTCTAAGTTTCATGTTAAGAGTGAGAAGCTCTGAAGTTTTAATGTGAGGAAGGGGTGGAAAGGTAGGCATGACGGTAAGTTGTTCAGTATGTGGCCCAGGATTGGGGTGTATATCACCACTATGGAGAATCTGTGATAATATACCTGCATGTGTGTGTGACAGTTTGGAGAGTACGTGAAGGTGTTTGCTGAAGTGGTTAGTGGTATTGCTGACGACTACATATTTGAAGTTGAAGTATGCAATAGGTGTGTGATTGTAGAACTGGGAGGAGATTGCAAGGTAGGAGAGTGAGGAGTGGATGGTATTAGTATAATACAGTGTGGAGCTGTGGACATTTTGTATCTGTAGGTGAGTGTAGGATGTCAAAGAGTATGCAGACAGCAGTAAAGTATAGAGTGTGGGCAGGAGAAACAGCATGGTGTGTATTCTTTGTTCTGGAATGCTAGGTTTGTTAGATGGGGTGATAAAGATGATGTAGGGACAGAGGGGTTTTGTTGTAGTGTGGTGGGAGTAGAGTGATTAAGGAGGGTTGCAATTAATTGTGTGAGGGGAGTGAGGAGTGTTACAAATAGTGTATTGGTTACCTGAGTGTTACTGGCGGATGGAGGGTGACTGCTGACTGGGGGAAGGTAGGGGGAGTGGTTAGCGTTTGTATAAGTCCAGGTGATTCAGGGATGGGTGGAATGGGGGTAGGGTTGGGCAGCAGAGTGAGTCTGAGCGTAGCAAGGGTAGGGGAGCGGAGTGAGCCCAGCTGTAGCGAGGGTGAACAGAGCAGGCTGGCCCCCCTCAGAGAAGAGTGCAAAGAAAAAACAATCACTATGAGAAGTGGAAACCTTGGAACTGTAAAGTAAGAAAAAGCAAGGAAGAAGTTGAGGCAGAAAGGTAGGAGTGTAAACAGATAGTTGCAGAAACACTACTTTTATGGCCTTGGTATCCAAGTAAATCAACAAAGGAAGGCAAATCTATTTGGGGACAAAAAAAACCAAGTAAATGGTACTAGCCTTACTTTACAGAAATTCCAATGGGGAGGCAGATTTATTTGGGACAAGATACAACAAGTATATTGTTAGTTGTGCCACCTAGTAGTGAGAGATGAAGCTATAGTTGCCTAGGGTGCAGGGAACCCTTGCAGGTATGCATGCCGGATGAAACAATGTATAAAAAATAACTAGTAAAAGTACCAAATTTGCTATAAAAAGAAATGTAAACATTGAGTCACAATGTTTAAAAAATAACTATTAAAGGACCAAATTTGCTGATGATAAAAATTGTAAACATCGGTGGGTATCCTTATTAAAAAGTGTTATTCTTGGCTTGAAATAACTGTAGGGAGAAACCGGACCATAGCAGTGGTTTTATTTGGCAATGCTGGAGTTGCTGGGGGGGGGACCTGAGCTGCGATGATAAAGGCAGACCAAGTGTGCTGTAAAAAAAGAAATAATAAGTGATGTTAGGAATATGGCTAGTTGTTGCAAAGTACACAATACCTCAGTGAAACTAAAGTAAGAGGAGTGAGGGTGAGCTGACTGAGTACGGGTGTGTGTTGTTAGGACAGGGATAAAGGAACCTAGAGAGACTGTAAGGGGATCTGTGGTGTCTGTGGAGTGATTGTGCAATGACAAAGAGAAAGACGTTCAAAAGACTAATGTACGGACTGCTGAACTCAGGGCTTGTAGCGGATTAGATATCAGGCAGAAATCAAATAATAGTAACAGTAAAACACATACTTATGCAGTCATCATTTCTCAAAATAACTGTGCAGTAGGCAATAATTGGTTAGAATACATTTGAAGACAACACAGAACACACACTTATGCAGAACTGTAATATTAAGTAATACAGATCAGCACTGATCAACACAGCCAGAAGAAGCTTGCCAGTTGCCAACAGGGAACAAGTGTTTCTGTCTCTGGCAACTTAAAACACTGCTTTAGTAAATGGAATAAATGCAGCTGCAGCTTCTAAAAATAACTAGTCAAAACCGGTAAAGGAATATTACATTACATGAGTCACCAGCCAATATCCATTACAAGCATAACAGCATATTTAACAGCAAACAGTTATTGTAATAAAAACAGTCGCTGCTTCAGTTAGTTCCGTACATTATTATAAGCATAACAGCATATGTAACAGTAAACAGTTTATGTAGTAAAAGCTGTCACTATTTCAGTTAGTTCCCTAGACAACCAACAGTTAGCTATGTACTTCAGTTGGAAAGGATAAAAATGCCTACTGACCCAGGTGCACAACAAATATTTAAGAATAGCTTAAAGAATTGCAGGGACTTACTTGCGAGCGTGCACACTAAAGAGGGGCTGGGGAGAGCTTCCTCACCATTAGCAGGCTAAAAATAACTATTTAAAAATGGCACCGCTCAAGAAGACCCACTAATATAGGCTAGTCAATGTGCATGGGATAGTTTAAAAGGAGATTTTTAAGCAAATAAGCTTGAAAAGTAAGACTAGCGATGAAAGGCATGGAAAATGGTAGCTTTCCTGCATTTGCAAAGTTAACAGCTTGTTTTTCTTTTTTTCAACTGGTAAATGCTGTCAGTGGGAGACAAGAAGTCTGCAAGTACAGGGTGTTGGCTAGTACAAGTCTGTACATTGTGTTCTACGTAAAATTACAAAGATTCTTTAATGAATCTGCAAAGCTGTTCTTGCTGACTACATTTGCTTGTAGACAATTGTCTGTAGGTGCAATAAATTAAAATTAAGAGTTCTTAGCACTCTGTTGAAAGAAATGTAAGATTTAAATGTTTATGAAGTGGCAAGCAGTTCAGTGAAACATAAAAATGTTTGAAACTGTGGGAAATGAATCAGAAGTACTAGCCATGCCAGCAATCTTAGTACTTTAACACATTTAAGACAATAGGGCACAATTTACTTTACTTATTTAAAGGCAGCCAGTGTATTTTTTCTTAGAGTCAGTATTACTAAAAACCAAGAAAGCTGTTTTTCACATATGGGAGGGGAAAAGAGATAACATAAGTACAGACTGCAATCAGAGTAAGTGGGAACACAGGCTGTAGAACATGCTTTAGCATGTGTAACTTTAATTTTAGATTATGCAGTACCTGTACAGCTGCTGATTTGGGGCAACTGCCCCTCTACAGAAGAGTAAATTTCATTTGTTGAACACGTACACAGTCTCATAGATATATATATATATATATACATATATGGGTCCAGGACTATTCACTGAAAGCACATTTCACTGAACCATATTTGACTGTGCACAATTCACTGAAACACATTTCACTGAAAGTTATATATAGGTTCAAAGGTTTATACTAGGCTATCTGCCCAAAGGCATTTATAAGCCTAGCCCAAATTTTTGTGGCTTACGCCACCCCTTATATGAAAAAATACTGTGCCCATTAGTTTGTTGTGCCTCTGTCCAGCAGTGACACAGACATGATTCCCGGGGTAAACCTACGATCTCCCATCCACAGGTCAAGATTTCTCTTGAACAGAGCCAGTGTGGTGCTCTGCCTCACATGGACCGGGATTTTATTCCACAGCATAGGGAGTCTCTGAGTGATAAATCTATCCCTCCAGCACATCCTATTTATGTCTGTGCTAAGGTATAAGTCGCTTGCTCTAGTGGTTTTGGTGGATTTGGATTTTTTGAGGTGGAGCATGTCCATTAATTCCGGGTTGGACATGGCCTTGTATGTCAGGCACATGTCACCTCTAAGCAGACGGTATGCGACTGAATAGAGCTGGAGTTTCTTCAATCTGGCAGCATATGACAGATTTTGGAGTCCCTTTATCCTTTTGGTGAGGAACTTTTGGGGTCTCTCCAATTGCTGCAGATGTCGGGTGAGATACATCCCGAATGGGGCATTGTACTCGATCATTGGTCTGATAAGTGAAGAGTACAGGGGAACAATGACCTCACTAGATCTGGATGTGAATCCCTTCATGATCAGGTGGGCAATGTAGAAGGTCTTTCTAACCACTTTAGCAACGTGAGTGTCAAAAGAAAGGCCACAGTCAACCTGGGTCCCCAGGTCCCTGATAACCGCTTCTGTGCTTAGTGGATTGCCACCTATATGGTAGCTTGGGGTTACCTTGTTTTTCCCGAATATATGGCCTTTTCCCCACTGTAGTGCAACCCTGGAGTTAGAATATATACTAAGGAGGTGTGGGGGTGTTGCCCCCCACTTATTTTAAATATTTTGAACTATACACATGGTTACTTGCAATTTCAATAAATTACTCTTTTCTAAACTTAATATATATATATATATATATATATATATATATATATATATATCTCCAAACTATATATATATATCTCCAAACTATGTGGGGGGTGACCCCCCCTTACTATATATATACTAACTCCAGGGTCGCACTACAGTGGGAAAAGACCATATATAACTTTTAGTGAAATGTGTTTCCGTGAATTGTGCTTTCAGTAATTTGTGCACAGTCATTTGACTTTCAGTGAAATGTGCTTTCAGTGAATAGTCCTAGACCCATATATATATGTGTATATATATATATATATATATATATATATATATATATATATATATATATGGGTCTACTTTCTATCACCGAACTTCCGATTCACCGACACACAAGTTACCAACCCCAAACAACCGAAAACACACACCAACAACTCAAAAAACCGAACACCACTACACCGACACAAAAAACGTCAACTACACATTGCACACAATAACATATCCACTAACCTTAACCCTAACCCTAACGTCCGACACTACCGCACACTTACCCAACCCGCACCCTAACCCTAACTCACTTAACCCACCCCTAAACCTCAACACCGTCACTATCGCACACTTACCCTACCTGCACCCTAACCCTAACTCACTTAACCCACCTCTAAACCTCAACACCGTCACTATCGCACACTTACCCTACCTGCACCCTAACTCACTTAACCCACCCTAAAACATTCAGCCCGTCACTATCGCACACTCACTCCACCCGCATTCTAACCCTGACACACTTAACCCTTCCCTACACTGCTCTACGTCACTTCCACACACTTACCTCACCGGAACCCTTAGTCCGACACTACCGCACACTCACCTTTCCCACACCCTAACCTAAAATCCCTCACTATCGTACACTTACCTGTCCGCTCCCCAATCCTAAATCTTTCACTTTCGCACACTTACCGTATCGCGCTCACACGCTGCCGTTGTCGGTCTCTCAGCTGTCGGGATATCGCGTTTTCGGTAACCTACCTGTTCGGTCGTTCCGTCTCGGTGACGTGGCGCTTCGGTCATTCGAAGGAGACCCATATATATATATATATATATATATATATATATATATATATATATATGGATCCCGTTTACATGACTGAATTTTCAGTATCTCCTTACTTTCATCAATGGTCAGCTCACCGAAATTTTACTCCAGCAAAGGAAACACTTGGCCATAGTGGTGAACTTTGCCCTTTTCCCCACTGTAGTGCAATCTCAGAAATGGTATATTTAGTCAGGTGGTGTGTGGGGGGTGCAGTTTCTCACTTGGGTGGGTTTGATTTGGTTTGCTTTGTTTATTTTGACATGGTAGCCAAGTCGTTCCTTTCTTGCAGTAAAATTGTGGTGATTCGAGTGTTCGCAAAAGTAAGTTTTCGACAAAGTTGTCTCGTCCTTTTCAGTTTCGGGTAAGTGAAAATTCAATTATGTGAAGTAGACCCATATATATATATATATATATATATATATATATATATATATATATATATATATATATATATTTATATATAGAGCTATAGATACATATATATTTATGCACATACAAGGATTGCTATATGCCATCTTCTTTTCTGTACCCGTATATGCGGATAAATCACTGAAGCTATAGAATTAATCTAGATGTTGAACAACGTCTTATAAACTATGTCCGAGTTGCCTGGACTTAGATTTAATTTCTTTTGACATTGTAAACTAACTATGCTCCATAAGAATTTAAGTATTCCACTACATAGTTCTTTATACAGAAAACTTTCATTTAACCATTCATTCAAAATCTTTAAAACATTTTTTGCCAATCCCTTACATTTGTATACATTTCATATCCTATTCCATCTGGGCATGCAGCCAAATACATATTTACTTGTCCTAAGACTTTATATACTGTATTTAAAGAAATCTCCTTTTCCAACTCTTTATTGTTTTTCTGCTATCTTTTTTTACTTTCCACATTTTTTTCACTACCATCTTTTTTCTTTAAACATTTCTTATACATATTGTACTATTCATTATCTTTTCCTGAGTTCTTTCTATTTTTCTTTTTACATTCTATTTCTCTAACTACACTACCATCTTCCTTTACTAATCTGCTTAAGTAACTCTATACCACATCTCTTTTTCTTTGTAAAAAATATATTTGCTTATATAACATTTCTTGTATTTTTTTCTTGGTTTCTTTCATATAATTATTTTTCTTTGTCAAAGAACTTTCTATTACCATATTCTAAATCTTCCAATGCACCATGTTTTTTTTCTTTATCTACTTTTCTCACATCATATTGCCACTGTAAAAAATATTTTTACATTTTTCCTTAAATATTACCCACCATTCAGACCAATTTTTATAAAATGCCATATAATACGATCTTTCGATAACTGCATTACTAATCTCTTTCCCTCTTCGTTTCAGGCTTTCTCATTAATCCTTTTTATCCCTTTGCCTGTTTTTTTATATTCCTTATCTTCTTTTATACCTAGCCATATTGCAAATTATCAGAAAATCTTGTTTCAACTACCTCCCCTTCTCCTATAACAAAACCTTCAAATACTATTAAATAATCTATTTCAGTTCTATACATACCCCCTTTGTAAGTCCATGAATTTTTGTCCCACAGTTTTAACTTGCCACATATTATAACTTCTGACATTTTTTTATATCATTTCCTTTCTTTTTATGCTTGCATCTTAAATCACAGTCTCCTGATATTATAATATTCATATTTATCATTACATATTCTAAAATCTGATGAAATAAGATTTCCCTTTCCTTATAGTTAATATAAGCATACAATGTTAGAACTCCATAGACTTGTTCTTTCCATTTTAAATCTACAATGGTTAATCTTCCCAGTTTTGCTAAAGTTACATTTAATATCTTTACTGTATTTCTACAGAATACAACTATTCCAGAACATTTCTCATTTCCCAAATTCCAGATCATCTTTCCACCCTAGTTTCACTGTCTGTAATATTTCATGTGTTAAAATCTTGTCTTCTAGTATAATTACATCTACATCAGATGTATCACACTACTCCAAACTTCCCATTCTTATTTTCCATATTCTTAATAGGTTCATAGGTAGGTACTAGGCTATCTGCCTGAGGGCATTTATAAGCCTAGCCAGAGTGTGCAGGCTTTTCTACTCCCCATTGATTAATTAACTGGTCCTCTGTCAAGCAGAGCCAATGAAATGATCCCAGGGGTGTATTTTCTGTTACCCATTCACTCGTCAAGGTTTCTCTTGAAGCGTGTTAGTGAGGGGCTCTGCCTGATGTAATTTGGAATTTTGTTCCAAAGCATGGGGAGTCTCTGTGACAGGAATCTATCCCTCCAGCATGTTCTATTTATTGTTGTGGTGAGGTTTAGCTCACTAGAGCGTGTGGCTCGCAGTGACTTGGATTTCTTTAGGTGGAGCATGTCCATCAATTCTGAGTTGGACAAGGCTTTGCAAGTCAGGCAGAGATCACCTCTGAGTAAGCGATAAGCCACTAAGTACAGCCGGGTTTTTTCAGTCGGGCTGCATAGGACATATGTTTGAAGCCAGTAATCCTCTTGGTGAGATACTTTTGTGGTCTCTCCAGCTGTTGGAAGTGTCTTGTGAGGTACATCCCAAATGGGGCATTGTACTCTATGATGGGTCTAATGAGTGACGAGTAGAGGGGCACTATAACCTCTTTATTTCTAGATGCGAACCCTTTAGTAATTAGATGGGCCACATAGAAGGATTTCCTAACTACTTTGGCAATAGGACTGTCAAAGGAGAGATTACTATCTACCTGGGTCCCCAGATCTCTTATTACCTCTTCTGTATTAAGGGGGCTGCCACCTATGTGGTAATTTGGGGGTGTTTTGTTTTTCCCAAACGGGATGACTATGCATTTTTTGGCATTTAGCTTGAGGCCATGACTTTGACACCAGGTGTCTGTCTCAGTAAGGCCCTTTTGGAGGATGTCCGTGTCAGCAGGAGAGTCAATTATGGCTCCTAGTTTGCAGTCATTGGCGAACTTGGTTAGTCATAGTCCTCCTGTTTGCCTATACTTCTGAGGAGGATATGCCGAACAGTAGGGGTCCCAGGACTGAGCCTTGCTGGACACCACCTGTGATTAGTTTAGTCTCAGACATGGAGCCCGCAATTCTTACCGTGCGAGTTCTGTCTGTAAGCCAGTTGGCAACCCATCTCGTGACGTACGGGTTTATGTTCAGGCTGGTGAGTTTTTCTGTAATACCGAGTGGGGAATGGTGTCGAAAGCCTTGGCGAGGTCAAGGTAGGCTGTGTGAACCACCTTTCCTTGTCTATGGCCTTGGAGACTGTCTCAAAGAAGTCAACCAGGTTTAGTAAGCATGATCTGCCCTTAAAGCCGAACTGGGTCAGGTCAAGTGTTTGGAGGTTACCAATGTCTTTTTTAATGAGTTCCAAGATGATGCGTTCCATAGCCTTGCAGACCAGGCTAGTCAGGCTTATGGGGCGATAGTTACCAGGGTCAGTTGTGGCCCCCTCCTTTGTGGAGAGGAATAACCATTGTTGCGCGCTATTCTATGGGCACGTAGACTGTGGAGAGGCTAAGGTTGAACAGCGTGTTTAGGTGGGGGGTTAGTTTGTTCTATAGTTCGTGCAAGACGCAGCCTAGGACACCATCTGGTTCCATTGACGCTGTGTTTTTGGCTTTTGAAAGGGCTGTTTTCACCCGTGCGTCTGTGATTTTTGGGACACTACACTTTTCCGGTATTGTTGTGGGCCCTTTTGGAGTTGAGAGGGGGGTGAAGTTTGCACTGAATCTATCTGCCAGGATGTTGGCAATATCAGTAGGGTCAGTATATTTTGTGCTATTTTGCACTAGTTCAGTGCATATCTGCGAGTTATCACTTAGATTCTTAACATAGCTAAAGGAGGCTTTGTGGTTATCTTTTGAATCCTTGGCTATTTTTCATTCGAAGTTAGCCTTGGATGATTTCATGAGGGACCTTAGTTTCTTACTGATATTGATCAGGGATGTTTTTCTTTCTTGGGATTTGCTTTTTTTCTGAACTAAGTTCCTCCTCCTATTGTATAGCTTGTTTATTGCAGGGGTCCACCAAACTGGTTTATTTCTCTTAGAGGAGTGAGTCTTGGTTTTGCTAGGGATGGCACGATCCACGCATCCTTGTAGGTGCTCATAGAGTGCATTTGTAAAGGTTTCTGCATCTTGGGCAGCATTATCCTTTAGCGTGGGGCTGTGAAAATTACCACCTCTGTCTTAAGTAAGGTGAAGTTTGCTTTAGAAAAGTTTTTTATTGTGGTTTCCTTAGTTGGGGGTGGTGGTGGGGTGTGGACATCCAGAGTGATTAGTTTATGGTCTGATCTAACCAGTGACGGGTTGACCTCCGGTGTGGAACACCTGTCGCCCATGTTGGTGATGACCAGGTCCAATATGTTTTCACCTCTGGTAGGAGAGTTTATCAGCTGATCCTGGGTGTTTGAATTGATGAATTCCAGGAAACACTGGGCCTGGGAATTTGTACTAGAGTAGTTTTCCCAGTGAATGGTAGGGTAATTGAAATCGCCCAATATCAGGGTGTTCGGTAGGACCTTCATGTTTTCTAGTGTCTCCAGAAAGGTGGAGTGGTGGTCCTCGGTCATGGAGGATGATCTGTAGTAGGCCACAATTTGCACTGCAGATTTGCCCGATGTTAGTTGCACATGGATGATCTCAGAGATATCATGTTGCTCCACTAACCTGGACGTGTAGGTATCCTTCATGAATATGGATCCACCCCCTCTTTTGTGTTTCGGTCTGTGTTCTGTGGCTGAAACGTGTGGTATGAGTGGTAGCCTGCTAGTGCTGGGGTGCTCTCTGGAGCCTTGAACCAGGTTTCAGTTACTGCAAAGATGTCGACATTCTTCATACTGAGGAGCGCTTTGAGTGCGTGCATTTTGAGATTTTAAACTCCTGGTGTTGAGTAGCATAACCCTGTTTTTTGTTAATTGTGCTGTTTACGGAGGTGGGTTTGACTTTTGAGCCTTGCTTAAAAAAGGCACTATGGGGGCAGCAAGAGCCTTGTGACCCAGACATGGTAGCACAATAAATCACCAAGTAACTGAAAGGTGCAACCACTTCACTGGAAAAAACAGAGTCTGATTACAAGGAAAATACCACAGGCTTGAGCGTGCAAATCCTTTTATTGCCTGTGGTATTTTCCTTGTTCTCTGACTGTGGTTCCTTGATGGATTTAAGTGTGTACAGTATTCCTGGCACTTCTGAGCCTAATGTGACAATTGTTACTAAAAATGTTGGGGGATATACAAAAGTCCCTACAGTTGTTGGTAAAAGAACAGTCAAAGGACGACTTGGTTTGTCTCGGATCTGATGATGATGCAAAGACTGTAGTGCAAGTCAACACCAAAGGTTCCAGCAATTTGATGACTAAAAATAAAGGTATGCCAGAAGATAGGGCTGAAAAGCCATCTTTTATATGCCAACATTGTAGCAATCCGGGATAATAGTGTTGACCCTTTTACGAACACTAAACGGTCAATAGATCCAGATGAAATGACTATATATAGGGAGCAATGTGAAAATCTAAATAAATTGCTCAAAAAACATAAAAGTATGGACATCGAAAACAAATACTTTGTCAAGTGTATTGAACTGGATATACTGCCCAAGGGCCTGAGATTTTTTAAATGTCCAAATGGAGTCACCGACAAAGACCCGTTTTTTTTGTCAAATTAACAGAATTTTTCAATAATGTTGGTCTTGTTTTTTTAAAACTGCTCATAGGGCGCAATCAGGGCAGTATGAGAGACCTGATAGAAGAAAGCGAAAAGGTTGAGCAGTTTATTGAATCCAAGTTCAAGTTTTTCATTGAGAGAATTGAACATACTTTGCTGCTGGATGATGTACAGCAGCATGAAAGAATCTTGAGCCAAAGGAAAAACAACAATTTAGATTGAGATTTAGCATCGTACAATATGGGTACAGCTTATTCTACCTTTATTAATTTTGGTAAGAGGAAGTTTCCTTTTGCCGCTCCAAAACAACATGGGTCAGAGGCAGTCCACCTTAAGATCAAAGAGAGAAGCAAGTTGAGCCGAGCAACGGAAATGACATATTCCTTTGCAGGAAACTCATGGAAAGTACAGTTTTGTACCTACCATAAATGTAGATGTCCGATAGGTATGCATCTGCAGTCATCACATATGGGTTGTCCTGCCTCAGGCAGCCCTTCGGTCGGCCGGATTCCAAAGTCTGGGTCCGGCGTCGGCTGATGTCGCCCTTTCCCCGATGTCACTGCGCCTGGGGTATAAAAGCGTCAGCCGACGCCATCTTCCTCAGTTTTTCTTGCCCCAGATGCCAGGTGCCCTCTAAGGAAGGCTAAATTTGGAGAAATGCAATAAAAAATCCAAACATGCACAATAATATATATATATATATATATATATATATATATATATATATATAAAAACAAATACACCACAATAGATTCCCCCAGCTAGCTATTAGAGGGGTAAGTACCCAAGAATACCACAGAGGGGAAGGAGGGAGGGTAAACCTGACTGCAGATGCATACCTATCGGACATCTACATTTATGGTAGGTACAAAACTGTACTATGTCCTTCAAGGATGCATCTGCAGTCATCACATATGGTTAGAATACCATAGCCAATCTGGGGGTGGAGGTACTAGGAAAAAGATGGTGTAGCTAAGATACCCTGCAGGACAGCCATAGCAAAGCCTGCTCTGGATCTGGAATATAAAGGTAAATTGTAATCCTTGGCAAATGTATGCACGGAGCTCCATGTGGCAGCTTCTAAAATGTCTTTTGTGACACCCCTCTTAAGAAGGCTGTGGAGGTGGCTGTGGCTCTCGTAGAATGAGGTCTAATGTTAGCTGGTACAGTCTTTCCATGAAATGAGTAACAAAAGCGGATGCAATTTCCTATCCATTTTGAAATTGTCTGTTTGGAAATTGCTTTTCCTTGAGTACCAGCACCATATGCTACTAGCAGCTGGTCAGTTTTCCTGAAACCTTTAGTTCTGTCCAGGTAGTAGCGCAACTGTCTGTGAATGTCCAGGGTGTGCAGCAGTTTCTCCCCTTTGTTTTGTGGATTTGGGAAGAAGGTAGGCAAGTGAATGGCTTGATTCAATGAAACCCTGGATACCACCTTTGGCATAAAAGTAGGATTAGTTCTTAATGAAACTCTGTCCTTGTGAAAAATAATAAATGGCTGAACTGCCATCAGGGCCTGCAATTCCGAAACCCTTCTTGCTGAGGTTATTGCCAGAAGGAAAGCAGTCTTCCATGAAAGGTAGTGTAGATCTGCAGATGCTGCTGGTTCAAATGGAGGCAGTGTTAGTTTTTCCAACACGTAGTTAAGGTCCCAAGCAGGTAGAGGTGGTTTCCTAGGAGGTTTGATGTTTTTAATTCCTCTTAGAAACTGTCTTAGGAGAGGATGAGAAAAGACAGGTGGATCAGTATTGTACTCTGCTGAAATTGCTGAAGCATGAATCTTAACAGAAGAGTAAGACAGCCCATTGTGGAACATTTCTGCCAAATATTCCAGGATATGCGCCATGTTCATCATTGTCGCATCTAGGCCCTTTGTGGTGTTCCAGATAAGAAATCTTTTCCATTTTGCTGAATATGCCTTCCTTGTGGAAGGGCGGCGAGCTTCCATAATGATATTCTTCACTCTCTGGGATAGCTTATCCTGAGGAGGAGTCAAGGTATTCTCCACTCTGTTAGTTGCAATGTTTTCAGGTTGGAGTGAAGAGTTTTGTATCTGTGCTGTGTCAGTAGAAGTGGCCATAGAGGTAGGGGCCATGGTTTTGTACGTGACCTGCTCCTTAGCAGTGGGTACCAGTGCTGTCTTGGCCAGTCTGGAGCTATCAGAATCACTTTTGGCTGCTCTGCCCTGATCTTCAGTAACACCTTGGTCATTAATGGAATAGGAGGAAATGCATACACTGTCAGATTTCTCCAGCTGAAAGAGAGGGCGTCCACTTTCCACGCTTGTGGGTGGTATGTCCTTGAGCAGAATTTCTTCAGTTAATGATTGTGGGGGGATGCAAATAGATCTATGTCCGGGCTCTCCCAAGATTGTGTTATCAGTTAAAAAATGTCTGGGTGCAGCATCCATTCGTGTGCATCCATGATATTTCTGCTTAGGCTGTCCGCCAGTGTATTGTCCTTTCCTGGCACAAAGTGAGCTTGTAGCTGTATATTGAGTTTCAAGGAAAGATCCCATAGATTCATTGCCAGTCTGCAAAGAGGGTAAGAATGGGTACCTCCTTGCTTGTTTATGTACCACATAACTGTGATGTTGTCTGTCCTTATTAGTAGATGGCCTTGCTGCAGAAAAGGTTTGAAGGCCTCGATTGCATGTATCACTGCTAGCATTTCTTTTTGATTTATGTGCATGCGTAGCTCCTTTCGTGACCACTGTCCTTGGATACCTCTGCCCTCCATGTGTGCTCCCCAACCTAGGTCTGAAGCGTCTGTTGTAATAGTTTGGGAGGTTTTTGGCTTTGTGAAGGGCAACCCTCTGTTGGACTGGCTGGCCTGAGCCCACCACAGAAATTCCTTGTGAAGGCATGGAATGAGTGGGATTAAAGTTTCCAAACTGTGACTGTGCTGAGTCCATAAACTCCTTAGGTACCACTGTAGCTTTCTCATATGTAGCCTTGCTTGTGGAATCAAAAGAATACAGGATGCCATGTAACCCAGGGCCTGCAGGATTTTCCTTGCAGTCAGCTGGGTTTGTCTTGTCAGATTCTTGAAGTAATCCAGTAGTTGACTTTGTTTTTCTTCTGTGAGATAAGCCATTTGGGTGGTTGTATCTAGATCCGCACCCAGAAAGGTTATTCTTTGGGATGGAACAAGTCTTGATTTGTGCATGTTGACTGTATATCCCAAGGCCTGTAGAAGATTGATGGCATAATTTAAGGCCTTTATCAAAGTTTGTTGGTTGTCCGCTTGTATAAGGCAGTCATCCAGATATGGGTAGATTTGAATCCCCTGGAGCCTGCAGTGTGCTATTACTGATGCCAGGCATTTCGTGAATACTCTGGGCACAGTAGATAAGCCAATGGGCAATGCTGAGAAATAGAAGTTATGTACTTACCATAACGTTCCATGTGGAGTGTTCATCTCGCCTTTGTTCTTACACATGGGTTCGGAGCCGATCCTCGGCTCCGTGCCGGCCTCTTGCAAGCTCTGCATCGAGAAGAAGCTCGAGACAATCTAATACCCACAATCCCCCTCTGCCTTTACCTCAGATCTAGTTTGCAAGCAAACCAATCTACATAACAGCACATTCATGCCATACATCTATACATACATAAACAGACACATATAAGTATATGTGTATACCAACTATGTACAGAGAATAAAGACAGTAGCAAAAATGCTTCTGGCCAGGCATCAAAGAACGTTCTTCCTAAGGGTGGGAGGGTGGGACTGTAAGAACAAAGGCGAGATGAACACTCCACATGGAACGTTATGGTAAGTACATAACTTCTATATGTGATAGTGTTCAATCTCGCTTGTTCTTACACATGGGTAGCGCCCCTAGCTCCTAAATCCTGAGGAACTCACGGAGGACGCTCTTGAGCACAGTGGAACCAAAGGTTGCCCTGTCCCTAGAAACCTTATCTACTTTATAATGAGAAATAAATGTATGTGGCTTAGACCAGGTAGCAGCCGCACAAATAGCATCCAAAGGTAGGCAAGCTGCATGAGCCAAAGACGTAGATATTGATCTTGTGGAATGTCCCTTGGGTTTGTTTAGAAGGGGTTGATTTGCAGAATCGTATACATAGATTATACAATCAGTTAACCACTTTGAAAGGGTTCTTTTGGTAACTGCAAGTCCTTTCCTGCTATCAGCAAAAGCCACAAAGAGTTGATCTGTTTTCCTGTGATCTTTTGTTCTATCCAAATAAAACCTTAGCTGTCTGTGAACATCCAATTTGTGCAACATATACTCCATTTTGTTGGAGTGGTTTTGAAGAAAGTGGGTAATTCAATGGACTGATTAATGTTGTTAATAGAACACACTTTAGGGAGGAAGGATGAATTGGTAAGAGAAACTCTGTCAGAGTGAAAGATTAGATAAGGGTGCTTGATGGAGAGAGCCTGAAGTTCAGACACTGCCTAGCAGAAGTAATGGCTACCAGAAAGAGAGTTTTCCAGGACAAAAATTTTAATGGGCAAGAAGAGGCAGGTTCAAAGGGGCAACATTAATTTAGATAGTAACAAGTTTAGACTCCAAGGTGACGAGGAGATCTGACCGAGGTCTAATATGAAAAACTCCTTTTAAGAAGGCTTTACAAAGTCTGTGAGCCATGATAGGAGCTCCACACTCTTCCACATGGAAATTAAATGGCAGCCAATTGAACTCTTAGAGTAGCAGGAGAAGCACCCTGATGAAATAAGTCTGTTAAGAACTCTAAAATCTTATTCAAAGGAGCTGTAAAGGGATCAACGTGGTGTGTATTCGCCAGAATACAAACCGCTTCCATTTGCTAGTATATGTTTTAGTAGTGGAAGCCTTATGCGAAGCCACTAATATATTCTGGACTGCTGGTGACAAGAGATCAGACCTGGCTAAGTTAGAATTGGAGCAGCCAAGCTGCTAGATGGAGTGACAGGAGCGGGATGGGGAACCCCTGACGAGTGAGTCAACAGATCCGCTCTGGGTCCAGAATCCAGGGTCCCCGAATGCAGTGAATTTTCAGGAGGGAAACCAAATTTGACGAGGCCAGAATGGAGCAATGAGAATTATCGTCCTGTGAAGGTTCCTGGCTTTCTGGAGAAATTTCGTATCAGAGGAAATGGAGGAAATGCGACAGGAGTCCCGGGGCCAATCAGAAACCAGTGCGCCCCTGGGGACTTCCCTGGAGGGGGTAATAGGGCAAAGTAGCTCCTGCATTTGGCTCATTGGAGACGCAAACAGGTCGCAGGAAGGCTGGCCCCATGTGCGAAAAATCCTTTTCGCCACTGACTGTTTCAGAGACCACTGCGGTAGCAGAATTGCTCTGCTCAGCTTGTCGGCTATGACGCTTGGATGACCCGGGATGTGCGTTGCTATTAGAAAGCGACCCGTGGACTCTGCCCACTGCCAAATTCTCATGGCCTCTCTGCATAGTTGATAGGACTTGGTTCCCCTTGTTTGTTTATGTACCAGACTACCGACATGTTGTCCGTCTGAACTGCAATAGTCCCTAGAGGAAGAAGGGGAGCAAAGTGTTGCAACGCTAGAAACACTGCCCTCAACTCTAGAACATTGATGTGCAGATTGTACTCCAAATTGGTCCATTCGCCTTGGACTGTCTGTCCCTGAAAGATGCCCCCCCACCCTATCAGGGAAGCGTCCGTGGTCACCGTAACTGTGGGTGGGTAGCACAAATGGCCTCCTGGGAAAGGTTGCACGCTTGGAGCCACCAATTTAGGTCTGTTTTGCAAGTCTTTGTTATGAGAATCTCGTGTGTTAGAGGTAGCTGTTGAAATGACCATTGAGCAAACAGTAGCCATTGTAGAACTCTCATGTGCAGCCTTCCCAGGGAATTGCAATAAGGGAGGCTGACATGAGGCCCAACACCTTCAGAACTAGTTTTGCAGGAGATTTCCTTGACAAGAGTAGAAGACGATGTGAGTCTGCAGTGATACTATCCTTTCTGGGGGAAGCCTCAGAATTAATTGCCGTGTGTTTAACTCTGCTCCTATGAACAAGATATTTTGTGATGGCTGAAGTAAGGATTTTCCGAAATTTACGGAGATCCCTAGGTGAACACACAGATGAAGAACATAGTCTCTGGCCTGCAGTAGTTGACGCCGGGTGGTGGCTGAAAGGAGCCAGTCGTCCAGATACGGAAACACCTGGAATCCCTGACGTCTCAAGTGAGACGCTACCACTGCCATGCATTTGGTGAAGACCCTGGGGGCTGAGGTCAGACCAAAGGGCAGGGCTCGAAATTGAAAGTGACTGGCTCCCAACCGGAAGCGCAAATGATCTCTGGATGCCCTGGCCATTTTGATGTGGTAGTATGCATCCTCTAGATCTATTGAGCACATCCACTCGTCCTTCTGTAGAAATGGAAGGATCAACTGAAGCGTGACCATTCGGAACTTTTCTTTCTTGACGAAAGTATTGAGGTAACTCAGGTCTAGAATGGGCCTCCAGTCCCCTGTTTTCTTTGGAACTAAAAAGAACCTTGAGTAAGTCCCGAATCCTTGCTGGTCCGCTGGGACTGGCTGGATGACTCTTTTTTCTAACAACTTTGAAATTTCTAAAGCTGCTGGCTCTCGCAGATGGGGCGGTACATCTGGGAGTCTTTTCTTTGGAATGGGATAGGATAGGAAGGGTATGGTGTAACCTCGGTAACTACGCTTTTTACCCAATTGTCTGTAGTTATATCTTGCCAGGCCTGAGGGTAAAAGGCTAAGCGACCCCCGACTGCCTCCAGAGCAGGACAGTCGGGCCTCCTCTCAGGAGTGCTGGAAAGGTTTACCAGGGAGTGTATCCCTGTCACCTTGATGTTGCGGACCCCCTCTGCCGCCAGGGCGGCGTCTTCCACCTCTGCCCCCTCCTCTGCCTCTAGAGGGGGCATCACCCTGTGTGCCCGGAAAGACCCTTGATTTTGTTTCCGAAACCACATTTTCCCACCGCGTTGCCCTTTGGGGTACGGTCTGGTTGGGGTGGAAAAACGGACTCCGACAGCAGACAGAGTCTTTCCCTCTTGTTCACACCGGGTAAGGGTCTCCTTTACCTTGGGGCCAAAAAGAGTGGCACCGTCAAATGGGGCGTTGTAAAGGAAGACTTGAAGGCTTCCGCAAAGGAGCATAGGCGCATCCAGGATTGTCTACGAAGAGCAATCGCTGAAGCTGCTGCCCTACTCGAACCTTCGCCGCGAGGAAATCAGCCTCATGGACGAGTTAACAATCGATGTTAGGGTATTAAGTTGCGCTGTCACTTTCTCTGAGACAGCTGCATCTGTAGAACCCTGGAGGGTATCTCCCAACTCTTTGACTAGATCCCTCTGCAGACGTGTAAAATGGGTCAAATAGTTCAGGGACCGCATGGAAAAAGCCGCTGAACTAAAAATGCGCTTCCCATATCTATCCATCGTCCTAGAATCTTTATTAGGCGGATGGACAGACAAAGAAGACTCCGACATCTCCTTTTCGTGGCTGCAGCCACCACCATAGCGCCTACTGGAACTCCTTTAGTAAGGTAGGACTTATCTTGAGGTGCTGTCATGTACTTGTCCGGGTCCCTAGGAACAGGTTCCTCTGTGGCAGGAGCCATCCACGCCCTACGAGCTATAAGTTCCATTAGTTCGTCAAGGGCGGAGTGACCCAGGAGGAGGAAGGGCGAGCACCAAATGCCTTCAGCAGAACTGACTCATCCTCAGAAGGGGAAGGGACTGCCAGTCACCTCTCTGTTTCAGGATCTCCAAAATGTCTGAAAAGAGACATCTTCCAAGGTGTCTTAGGGGACCCTTCTGACTCATCTAAGTCAGTATCAGATGTTATGGATTCTTGTGGAGAATCCAAGTGTCTCCTCTTACACAGTCTCTTCCTAGGGACTTCCTCGTGGGGAGCATCCAAGAAGCCTCGGAGGAAGAGGGGGCACCCTCCAGGGGTGGCTGAGACACTGGTGCCCGACGCTTGGATGTGGCCGTGGGTGCAGATGAAGACAAAGGCCCTTTATGGGGAGGAGAAACTGCTTCCACTGATGTGGTTGTCTGGGTAGACAACACCTTCCTCATCAGGTCGAACGCTCCCGGGTCCCGCATCGAAGAATCTCCCGGCTCCGAAGAAATGGGAAGAATCCCCGACACGGGCACCGAAGGCATCGACCCCAAGGACGGAGCCGAATCGATCCGTGCCGAGGCCCCGAGGGGGAGAGTCGGAACCGACGCGTCGGTTCGACTCTCGGCCCCGGAACCAAGAACAGACCGTCGGCTCCGAGACTCCGGTACTGGGTCCGACGGAGTCGAGGTGAGGGGAACAGACCGAGAAAAGGACGGTTCTGGACCCGAGGGCTCCACAATCAGCAGATCAGCCTCTTCCGGCTCCAAAGACTGAATCGGTCTCGGAGGAGGAATGGATGGAGATACAGGAAGGCCTTCAAGTTTCGACACCAGCTGGGTGGAAACCGAAATAAGTTTAGAGAGGGCCGAATGCTCCAGCAGCTTCTGCACCACACGATCCACATCGACATCCGAAAGTTTAGAGGAAGAACGGGTCGAAGGAACCGAAGACGGAGCCGACCTCAATATGGCAAGGAGGGAGCTCCATCACCGGTTCCAAGACTCGAGGCTCAGGAACCGACACCAGTTGAACACTCGGCCCCGAAGTCTGTGGAACCGGTGATCTAACCTTTGAAGAAGAGCTCGGAGCCGATAACTTGGGCTCCGATGTCTTCGATTCCTTAGAGGACTTCGATGCCTGGTCAGAAGCATCCAAAGCCTCTTGGAAAGCTGGTTTCAAAAGACCCTGTCCATTAGTTTCCTCGCCTATCTGTCATGACCCTCCCACTGAAAGAGTGACAAATGGAGCAATCCTCTTGTAAGTGGAGAGGGCCAAGGCAGTAGACACAGGAACTATGGTTGTCAGTGACCGACATTTTTTGGCCACACTGACAACGCTTGAAACCAGACTTTGCCTTCTCAGACATTGTAGGTAATAAACAAGTCCAGAAACAAATACACAGTCAAATCCGGGAAAAATAGTCACAATCAGGTAAATGTCACAATCAGGTAAATGTCAAATCCGGTTAGTCACAATCAGGTAAATTTGACTCAATATAGTAGTATATGGAAAGGGTGTAGGCCCCGGTACAAAAATACCGATAAAAAGGTTAACGGTACCAAAGAACTACGGAACCACAACACAATCACACAAGGTAATACTGACAATATCAAGTTAAATAAAATTCTCAATAAAATACAACAAAAAGTTATATCTTAGCTTAGAAAACCCTCGAGCTAGCTCCCAACGATGCGAATGCAGCAGCGGCAAACTAGATCTGAGGTAAAGGCAGAGGGGGATTGTGGGTATTAGATTGTCTCGAGCTTCTTCTCGATGCAGAGCTTGCAAGAGGCCGGCACGGAGCCGAGGATCGGCTCCGAACCCATGTGTAAGAACAAACGGCGAGATTGAACACTATCACATTTGATAATGCTCTGACCCTGCAAGAAATCTGAGGTATCTTCTGCAACTTTGTCTAATAGGGACATGCAGGTATGCCTCCTTGAGGTCTAAAGTAACCAGCCAAGACCCCTTGCCCAGCATGGGAAGGAGTTGCTGTAGAGTCAGCATTTTGAATTTTGGCACAATGAGATAAGTATTCAGTACGGACAAGTCGAGAATTGGTCTCCATTGATGCTCTTTTCTTGGAACAAGGAATAGCCTGGAGTAAAATACTTGGCCTTGTTCTGAAGTAGGAACTTTTTCTATGGCTTTCATTTGTAGTAAATTTGAGATTTGTTTCAAGGCCTCTGCCCTTTGATTTGGTGGCAGACCTGGCATGCCTTTTCTTTTTGGCAATGTGTGGAAATGGAACCTGTATCCGCTGTCTATTATTTGGAGTGTCCATTTGTCTCTTGTAATGTTGTGCCAATTTCTTGAGAATAAAGAAAGCTTTCTGCCCAAAGGTGCTTCTAACTGAGCCCTGGTTGGCGGAGTCCAAGCAAAGTCATTGAGTTTGTCCTTGGTGCAGCAGTTGCAGGTCTTGAACTGCCTGTCTGGATTGGAGGTTGCCATTGACGGCCTCTGTAGGAGCCCCTAGCTTGCCCTCTACCTCTGGCACGCCTGTTCCTGCCCCTTTGAAATCTTTCTGTGTCTGGAAAGGACCAATTCTTGGAAGGCCAGTTTCTGCTGAATCTAGGCGGTTGGACTTGAAGAAATTCCTTAACTGTTTGTACAGATTTTGCCTTTCCCTCAAATTTCTTTAGGACATCTTGAGCAGTGGAACCAAATAACTTTTGCTTTTCCAGTGGAGCATCCAAAAGCTTAGCTTTAACAAGTTCTGGCAGAGATTGTTCCTTCAGCCAAGCATGCCTGCGTATGACAACACCTGTCATTGCTGACCTACATGAAGCTTCCAATGCATCATAACCACACTGCAAGAAGTGGTTGCTAACCTGCTGGGAGTTATGTACCAGATCCTGAAGGGATTTACGGTCAAGGGGTTCAGAAGACAAATTCTTATGCATTTCTTCTAACAAATACTCTTGATACTGTATCATGTGAAATTGACAATTTAATGCCCTCATAGCAAGAGTGGCAGAAGTATACACTTTTTTACCCCATCTCTCTAATGCCCTGGACTCCTTTGCAGAGGGGAGGGGGTTTTTAGTAGTAACAGCTGCAACCCCTTTAGGGCCCTGTGAAATAGTCTCAGGGTCAGCAGAGTGGGCCTTATAAAGAAAATTATGTGTGTCCGGGACCCTATAATACCTATTGGGCTTAACAGGTGCCGGAGGCAGTGTGTCAGGAGTCATACTAGAGTCAGAATATACATCATCAATCACATTTAAGACAGGAGGAATAGCCAAAGGTCTATGCTGAGGTAAATGAAGGAAAGTTCTTAGTCTTTTCCTGGAATCAGAATATTCCTGGCCCTGCCATTTGAAATGCTCTCTCATAGTGTGAAGGGTCTCCCTAAAAGAAAGCTCTTCAGGAGGGGAGGCCGAGGGAGTGGATTCCTCTGCATCCGAATCCTCGTAGGCCGAATAAGCCTCCTCCTGGTAGTCTGAGTGATCCGAGCCAACAGAGGCCTCCTCTGAGGAAAGGGGATCAGGAGGATCCATCCTGGGCCTTTTGTCTAGAGGGGGTTGGGAGCCTCTGTCCAGATGAGGCTGAGAGCCCCTAATTAAAAAGATAAGGTCCTCTGCTAAGGTTAGAATCTGTGAACTAGAAGAGGGACCCTGAGGAATAACTCTGGGAGGCATGGCTTTAGTGTGTTTTGCAGCTTTAGCCCTGGTGAAGGCCTTAATAGACATGGATGCAGGAGGCCTGGCTGCACCACGTGCTGGTGTAGCTTTGTCTAAAGGTATGGTGTCGGAGGATTCCAGTACACCAGTTTCGGAAGGCAATTCTGTAACCGACTCGGTAGTAGCCTCCGGGGCCGAGGCTGTCGGTTGTATTCTTTCAGGGTTCGGAAGTTCCAAGGACTCGGTATCAGCCGAGACCGAGACACTCGCGGTAGGCCTAGCCGCGGTTTCAGCCGAAACCGCTGTCCGCGTGTGTTGGTCCTTGTCTTTCCGTTTTTTAATTAAATGTGATGTCGGGGTTTCCGATGGCATTTTGTAAGCAAAAATATCCCCAAAAAATTCTTCTGCGAACTCCGACCGACGTCTAAGAGTGCGTCGGTTGAAGGAAGTGCAGGCTGAACAGGCCAAGACGTCGTGGTCTGGGCCTAAGCAGGGAAGACAATAAGAGTGGAAATCCTTATGAGGTATTTGTTTCCCACAAGTTAAACAATCCACAGTAAAAATCAGAAGCGGTGAACCAGCCACTTAGGACAATTCAGTAAGATATTCCTGCAATTTCAGCCGTTAATACTAGCAATAGTAAGTCACCAAATTGTTGAACGGAACAAACCAAAAACCATGTGCAGAGCTGCAACACCTGTGCTGGCATGAAACGATGACACTTCGTTGCAAAAAATATATATTTTCTTTTAATAAAGAGCAGAAACAGGAACAAAAAAGGAATAAGCGCTTTCACGCGGTGCAACCGCGCTTCTTCAGATTTCATTAATACATAATTGAGATCCAGCTTATATACCGCACTAGGCGGGAACTTACATCAATTAGCTAATCCATTAAATCAATTAGTAAACTTGCTGCTAGGCAACTGTTGCATTGTTATGTATCAACATTTAAAACATGTAAATATAAAGCACATCGATATTAATATAATCAGCAAATGTACTGTTTTTTAAACAAACTAAAAATATGCAGAGTACCATCTCGTAAAACATTGATGGAGCATCACATTCACGGACGTTAAAAACAATGAGCTCAAATTGTATTTGTAAAAGGCTCTTTCAAAATCAAATAGTGCAGATTAAACAGACCACAATATATGGGTCATATTGTTTAAAACACAATCAAAACACTCGATTATATCCATCCATTATAATTAAAACTAAACCATAGACCCCAAAAATATATGTACCCTTTGGTAAAACAAAATTCAAACATTGCAAAACTTAAACATTTTGTAGACTACATATAGCGTTAAAATATATCTCGCTTAAACGATTGCGATCAACAAAATAATAAAACTAAAACAACAAAGAACAAGTATACGATACCATATATATGTACATAAGCTCCCCTTAAGCGCACTAGAAATCAGATTGTTTACATGTAGCAACATCAACCTTACTAAACATAGCGGTATAGAACTAAAGGTTCAAGCGTAGAACCGCTATGCAATGCACTGACGCCATAACGCTATGGCTGTCAGGTCAGAAAAATTTTTAAAATAATGTTGGAAAATAGACTCTATCATTAGTTCTACAATATACTATGAATATGTCATTAATAATGCACATATTCCTATAGCATACAGTGTCTGCATTAAACGTTAAGTGCTTGTTACATTAAAGCATATATCAGCCGAGACCGAGACACTCGCGGTAGGCCTAGCCGCGGTTTCAGCCGAAACCGCTGTCCGCGTGTGTTGGTCCTTGTCTTTCCGTTTTTTAATTAAATGTGATGTCGGGGTTTCCGATGGCATTTTGTAAGCAAAAATATCCCCAAAAAATTCTTCTGCGAACTCCGACCGACGTCTAAGAGTGCGTCGGTTGAAGGAAGTGCAGGCTGAACAGGCCAAGACGTCGTGGTCTGGGCCTAAGCAGGGAAGACAATAAGAGTGGAAATCCTTATGAGGTATTTGTTTCCCACAAGTTAAACAATCATTAACTTTTTCTGACATCGGCTGAGGCAAGAAAGAGTCCCCAACGGGGTACTTAGCTTTTGAAGTCTTCGGATAGCGAATTTACAGGAGCTGGCCGACCGGCACTTGCGAACTGCTTCTGCTTCGGGCACCATGCGGCAAGAAAGACTGAGGAAGATGGCGTTGGCTGACGCTTTTATACCCCAGGCGCAGTGACGTCGGGGAAAGGGCGACATCAGCCGACGCCGGACCCAGACTTTGGAATCCGGACGACCGAAGGGCTGCCTGAGGCAGGACAACCCATATGTGATGACTGCAGATGCATCCTTGAAGGACATCCCTAATGAGGTTCAAACAGATAGTGCTTCTGAGCAGGAAGCCAACATAACGAACAATCTACAAAATAGTAGCTTTTTTTATTTTAATACGTCTGTAAAAGAACTTGGAGCTAAACCTAAAGTTTTTTAGCAGCAGAAAAGGAACAGAGACTGCTGAAAACGAAGCCAATGATGACCCGGAAAAAAGGGAGGTTGGCTTCAGATTCATCAAAGGACAATGACAGAATGAAAGCAGGTTGGATAAATTTGTCTAGTATTCAATTGAAAGAGGAACATATTTAGTTATTAAGACTTGGTTTGAATTTTCTACCTGCTAGAAGAGCAGAAGTCACGGACACAGTCTTGTCCTTGAAAAAATACACTAGAAAACTAAATCTTAGCTATATTTTGAAAAGTGTCACATACTGTGATTCCTTGTTTGTAAAGCTTTCATGTTATAATCCTGTACTATTACACACTTTGAAAGTGTTTGAAGCTTCATGTGAAAATGAACTGAGGGAATTATTACACGGCAACGCTAATATAGGTTGGGGATGTCATGACAATTTAGACATCAGGATGAGGACAGCTATGAAAGAATTACCTAATAACAAAGAGCTTAGAGTAATGAAAAGTGATAAAGGGGGAATGTTGGTGGTCATGGACCAATGTAATTACATCAAGAAAATGGAAAGTATGTTAGACAACACTGATGAGTACAGGAAAGTACAAGTTCAGGATATTTTCAAATGTTATAGATTTATTTCTGTTTTTGTAAGAATGATGATT